>NC_090933.1:63028915-63650082 GCF_040938575.1 Ambystoma mexicanum
AACTAAACATAACTACCGGGTGCGCGTCCACTAGGATAGGCTCCTGTAGTACTACAGAGTCATTAGTAGGCACTTCTCATTGAACCCGTTTTGCTGGAGAAGGAATCGCCAGTCAGTCCAGTTCTTCAATTATTGAGAGGGCTTCAAAATGATTCAATGTGAAAACCGCCCCACCAACATTAAAATTCCATCTACTGGCTGTATCGGTATTGTTGTTACTACCATCCATCCACTGCTTGCCCCAGTCCTTTTTACCGTTAACGGTCCTCAATCTTTCTACTTCTTGTGCATGCAATGTTCTCGAAACATTACACCCACAGGAAGGGTGACTACAACAACAAAAAAAGACAACAACAAAAAAAAGAAAAAGTGCAAGTGGCTTAAATTCACTCCCATTAATCCGGGCATTTCCTTGGTTATATTTAGGTCACCCCTCATTGTGTTTGGTGTTTTGCCAATCCAGGTTGTTCTTCTAGCCAAAATAATGCTACCTTGGTTAATTTTAGGGCCAACTACATGTGTGTTCATCCAATGACTAGCTTTATTGATTAGTGAGATTGACGACTCTACCATCCCCACCCACTAATACTGGGACATTAATTATTACCCCCAACCAGCAAGTCAATGACTGTCTTATTACCTGGTGATGGCAATGGGTTCAAATTCTGGGGTAGCCTTTGCTTAAGGGGCATCTTCTCCTCCTTACCAGTACCCGATTCAGCTATACCATTAAGAGGGTCTAAAGCAGTTTTAATATTGACCTCCTTTCCTGCCCCCTCCTGTATGACCACAGTCCTGCGACCATTATCCTGTGGTGTTACTATGGGGCTTACTTTAGGAAATGCCTTTTTTAAGTCTGATAAATCTTTTTTTATCCCTCTGATGTTCTCGTCTATTATGGCAAATCGGGTATTAACTGTATTTTTGATTGAGTGAATTCCAGCATCTCTAAGAGCTTCGCATCTGCTGAAACAGAACTAGAGTACCCATGGGTGGATAGAGGGTCACTGCTTTCGTCTATTACCTGCACCTCCTCCTCCACCCGCACACCATTAGAGTTTGGTGAATCCCAAGGTAGGCAATTAGAAAGCACCTTTTCAGAAAAACCATCTACCTCGTCCGGGTCCTCAATGGCTAACCCCTGCCCAACACCAATAGGACCAGCCATTCCATTACCATCAAAAGCTTCTATTGACCTTTCGGTGTTTATTATGCACTATTCTATCTTCCCAGCCATCTGTTTAAGATAGGCGTCCAATTTTGGATGTGATGTCATGGCACGGATTCGTGTTCCCTGAACATTTAGAGTTTTTTTGCTCTTCTTTGTTTCCCCATCTACAACCTGCTCCTCTTTTGCCTTAAGCTTCGCCATATTCTAAAGCTGACAGAAATAAGGTATGTGCAAAACCTATAAAAAAAATGATGTTTCTCCAATAAATTTCCGTAAGACATTGCATACCATAAAAACACAAATTACATCATACTATCCATAAAACATTAAACAAATAAAATCATCCTAAACACTGTCAAACAAAACTGTAAAATCATGAACAGACAACTCAATAGGTGTTCTCATAAAGGTGTTCTCTTAATGATAATGCATGCTTTAGGAATGTCAAAACAGCCCATCCCACCCGAGCCGAATCTGCCCGTAAAATAATACAAAGCAAGCTTATAACAAAAGCCCCGGCGCTGCAAAACAGGCTTCAACGTTTGATCCCTAATCAGCGAGAATGTAGAACAAGATAAAATAAGATTGAGCCAGGTGTTCTTTGGACACCCCACAAAGGGGACATGATTGTCCACACTCCTTTTAGACCAAACCGATGTCATGGTTCTCAGAAATATGCAGTTAAAACGGGCCCTTGAGACAGGAAAGCGCTGGGACAGGTGATTTGCCCGGCTTAGGTATTTATGAAGGCCAGCGGGCATAATTATCAAATGAATCCTGTTAGCTGGCTTCATGAGCTCCAAAGACTCTAGTGGCCAGGAGAGACTGGAGCACACTTGTTTTCACAATACTATTAAATTACTATATAATACTATTATATATAATACCCATTCTAAGTTAACACCTTAGAATGGAAGTCTCTAGACATGCAAGGAACTCATGGTGGCAACAGCAGACATGCATAGGTAGGGTGGAAAAACACCTAATCTAAATCGAAGATGGGAGCAAGCGACGACAATAAATCAAAATAAGGCAGCCCTAGTGGCGTCTTGTCAAATAAAAGGGCCTATACTAAGAAAAACCTATTGCCAATCCTTACGCTAAATACAAAAGAGTGTAGGATAGGACGCACAAGAAATAATGAAGTGTTCACATATGATAAATTAGGATGCGGTAGTTGTGGTCTCCCTTCCCCGCGTTTTGAGCACAGGACAAAGCGGGACTCTGGAGCACAGCATATGCTCAAGCTTTCGCAGCACAAGGCGACAGTTCCATTCTCAGCTATTAGGACCGTCGATGGCCAAGTCTCTTTCTCTGTAAAATGTTTCTTGCCTTTGAAGACATGATGTATTCAAAATGACAACAAAAAGTTCCTTTGCAATGGTATGTTGGGTGATGTCTTTTCACCCTTGGATCTCCCTCTTCTGGGCTCAGATCTACGAAGAGTTCTTACTGATATCAGGACCTTCGGTAGGTAGGTTTCTTGCCTCTGAGGGTCTGAAAGGCTCAACATATAAACAAAAGTTCAACAAAAGCTTCAAAGTTCTTCTTGAATTTGTACTTTCTCTGTTGCTTTCACAGGTCGGTGGGTGGCGGTTTTCTCAGCCCTCGTCGGGGTCACTATGGTTTTTTCACAAATAACCTCACTTGGTATATTCAATAGTCTTAATGTCTTTTAAAATCATGCTTCATGACTCTTAATACCTTTCTAAACAGTTCACTGTGGACATCCCTCTGTCGGGTTCATTCTGGTCAACACACTTATTTGGGACTTTAGGCCTCGTCCCTTTCCATAGGCATCCCTCTGTCAGGATCACTCTTGCCAATCACACAATTGCTTCTACTTTCTTACGATGTGGGATTCACTTCCCTTAGATTTACGATCATCTACCGGTCAAAGACTTTCGGCTGTACAGAGGATTTTACTATACCCCTGTATGACCACTTTGAACCTCTTCTTGCCTTTCCCAAGGCCTTCTTGTAACAGTAGTTTCAACAATCGGTTAATCGCCTAGTGTTTCTCAAGTGAGCATCTATTTGATGCTGGGCTCATCTGCAGCTGGCTTTCCCCTTTCTTATTAACAGTTCTTTGTACTTTCCTCAATTTGCCGTTTGCTACTTTCATTCAACACAGTGTGGTTTCTTATCGGCTCTCCTCTCGACTCACCAGCTGTGATGGACCGCTTGGCTTCCCTTGTCTCTGGAGTTAAGGACGGTACAACGGTGACTAGCGTCTCTCCCTGGCTTGGTTGTAAGCAGAGGAGGGCCATGTGTACAATCGACACCTGCTGCAACACACGCTGGCTATTGTTTGAGGTCTTACGATTCCTTCTGTGGAGGTTTCATGGGCCTTGGTTGGAAAGGGCAAGGTTGCTTCTCTCCCCGTCACTCTCTCGGTTTGCGCCGTCCTTCTCCTCCTCTTGAACTGCTGCACTTCGATAACTGATTAGTCATGCGGTCTGTCTTGCTCGTATTGTGCTCTCATGCTCCAACTTTTATCCCAGTGGGAAGGGAAAGGGCCGTAGGTGTGTCTGATTCTAGTCAACTGCCTGACCCTTGTTTTGGGACATATCAGAAAAATGGCTTTGAGGTTTGTCCATCGCCTTTCGTGATGTGCCAAAGTGTTTGTGTCGGAAAAAGGGGTGTTGTCATAGAAAACTATTACTGTTTGTCCTAGGGGTGCTGGTAAAATTGAGAAGGGTGAGATTGGTAGGGTTTGTTAACCAAATAGAAATTACCAGGATTATTAGGGTGGACAACAGAAACAAGGGGATTCTCGTGGGAACAGTAGTATTTTATCTGAGCAGATTGGGAGTGTGGGAAATAAATCGGCGGGACGGGAAGGAGAATGACTGGGAATATTTGGTAGGACATGGAATCTGGGAGAGAGCTATTTATCGGGAGGTAGATGTGGTACAACCTACAAAAGGTCTCAGGCACTTCCTCCTCACCTTCGTCCCTGGTATAGTACTGTGTGTCACCTGGGGCATTTCCCTGAGCAGAACCCCAGGTTCCCCCATCCATGTGATCCCTTCTCGTTCTTTTGCCCCCAGAGTTTGGCATCTGAGCAGGTCAGCCCTTCCTTGGCCACCTGAATAAGGGATTCTCGAGGTCTGCTTGGGAGAATACAGCCAGGTTTCTTACAGACATCAAATAGCTAAATAATTCCTGAGTCAAAAAAAGCTTAGTATTCCCCCAAATCCTGAGCCAATGGCTGACGTAAGAATGCACTCAGAACTCCAAAAAACCGGCAGCCAAGGACGTGATGAACTGCAAAATTGGGGGTAGACCCAGGCATCCCAAAAATGTCCTTAAAAAAAAATCATTCTCAGCCACCTGAATAGGCTCCAACTTACTAAAGCCCAATAGTTCCACATCATATCTTGCCACTGAAGCGGCTTTGTCATGGTAAACTTTCAGCACAAATTCTAACGGCTTTGCTTTGAAAGAGCTCAGAGCTATGGTTATACCCCTCCCCAATGGCACACCTAATTCTTTGCAACGGCTTCTCGACATGAGCATCTGCCCCAGAATTTGCTGAAATTCACACCCCCAGATACTTGAAATGATTCACTTTTGGGATTGACTCCCTTTGCAGGAGATATCTAAACGCCTTGGCGGACCTTCTTCCCACAGCAAACCACGACAGCCGATTTCTGGTTATTTATCTTAAGCCCTAGAGTGTCCATAATGCAAGAATAGTCATCGACCAAGCGTTGCAACGATCTGGGGGTGTGGACTAATAAGACTCATCAGGGTAGGCAAGTAAAGGCAGACACCTGTTGCCCAGCCTAGGGAAGTCAGAGGAGGATTTCAATAGATTTTCATATAGGCCGTTGGTATAAAGACAGAAAAGTATGGGGTAGATGAAGCAGTCTTGGCGCACCCCACTATCCACCTGGAAAGTAGGGACCACCGTCTCCACTCCTAACTGAGGCCACTGTAGAATGGTGCAAACTTTTCATTTGGTCCACTAAAGCGTATGGGCAGTTCATGGTTTAGAGTACATTCCACAACCTAGCACGGGTGACCTTTTCAAACGCCGTACTCACATCCAGGAAGGGCAAAAAGATAGGCTCCTCCTTAATGACCAGAGAGTGTACTATTACAAAATAATGATATATTGTATATACAAATATGCCAAATGGGTGAATAGTCACTTTATTAAAATAAATATCACACTGTAAGATAAATATCCAGTAAAAAAAAAAAGTAACCAGGCTAAAAAGAAACGCATAGAATGAATAAAATATATAAAGTGACAGTGCTCCGTTGATTAAATGCTTAAATAATCCAACACAAATACAATGAATGCAATTAGTACAGTACTTCTCTGCTAATAAAATGCTAATAATACACCTAAATCTAACCATTAGTCATACACCAAAGCAGTACTCGTCCAGGAAGAGAAATGTCAAGATTTCCAAATACTACTGGCCAATCTACAATTCAGATTTCAGTGACCAAAATCCTGAGATCAATGTTCAGTGTCCATAGGCTGAAATCTGTTAAAAGACAGACAACATACACCTTCACAGAGGAACGCCTGATTGGCTAACAGGGCCGCCTTAGTCCATCTCCTCGCCCACTGGGCAAGGTTCAAGTACCAGGAAAAACAGCCCGTATTAGGCAGACAAAGCAATACAAATTAAAAGAACCTTCTCCAGAGCATTTTGCTCGATTTATCCGTCGACCAAGCCTTCTGCTCTTCCCAGAGGTTTTACCGCCGGAAGTATGAAGAAAAATGAATGGCCTCCTGCAAGCCTCCTTCACACGGAAAAAAGTCTGGTGAAATGGGAAGGCAGTGAAAAGCAGCGGTAGAGAAGCCTCCTTCGCCCCACTGTAAATGTCACAAACAACTTCAATTGTCCGTATTCCCAGGTGGTCCCAGGAATCAGCGTTCGACACTGCACGGCTATAGTGGCTTACCAGGGATATCCTGGTGAAACACTTAAGCCACTGTCAACTCTAGGCTCTCCTCAGCCGCCTCACCCACCTCGCAACAGGAAGCAGAATTTAAGCAGACTTAAGCCGGGTTTATGCGGAGGCAAGGAAGGAGAAAAATTGTGAATGTAACCCGCAGCAAACCAAAAAATAGCACAGGAAATTAAAAGTATTAGGCTCGCACAAATCACATGAAAGACAGGGCAGGGTGAGCTATGTTTAAACTTGCATCTCGCCAGTGTCACAGCTGAGCAGAAACTCCCTCTGCCGACAAACCGGTCAGCATAGATGTATAAATGCAAGCAAGCAATGAACTCCAGCCTGTACTCACTGCGCTCAGTAAATCAGTTAGAGGTTCCGACTAAGTGAATGAAACATATTATAAATTGTTGTAATGCAAAATATTCCTTTGTCCCATGCCCTTTCCTCCAGACAACTTTGGATTGTCCAAAGCATAGCCTAACCCATGTTAGGGATGGCCTGAGAAAATTGAGCATCTCCTCTGGAACCAAAATCCATGAGTAATGTTTGTGCAAAGAGGTGAAAGAACAGGTTGCTGCTTTGACGATAACACAATCTCAGAAAATGTAACAGGGGTGTGTTGCCCTTAATGCATGAGCATGCAGCCCTTTGCTTTGGGGAAAGATACTTTGAGCTTTATAAGCCTCTAGTTTTCAAGTAGCCACTAAATAAGCAAGAGAAGTATGCTTCTCTGGATGGATATTGCATGAATGCGGGGAGGCAAATCTCTTGGTTAATGTGAAAGTCAGAAAGGATTTTAGGTTTAGGACGAAATATGGGTGTGTCCTCAGATCTACATTGTACTTATGGAAAACTGTAAATGGTTTGGAAACTGATAGTGAGTGTAGTTCAAAACTTCTTCCATCTGAAGTAAATGCCAGCAGGAAAGCAGTTTTCCAAGTAACAAATTTGATATGTTAGGAGGCCATTGTTTTGAAGGTTGTATGCACCAACGCAGAAAGAGCTTGTAAAAGACAGTTTGGCTCGAATGCCCATGGGGTGTGACAAAACCCGATTTGAATAGGTTTTCGACTGCTGCATTCGCATGGCGGTTGAAACACGAAGATCTCAGGCTGGGCCTGTCGACCTGGGAAAAGGCTGCATTTCACATCCGCTCTGATGGGGAAACCTGATGCCTAATGAATACTAGATAATTTGGTGCCCTCCATGACTGCTGAAACCTTTTAGTGGAATACCGTTAGTGGAAAAGGTTGCTTTAATGTGACAGGCCATGGCTTACAAACTACGTTAACCTGGCCCCTTGGCCTTACAAACTAAACAAGACGTTGAACATGTAGGTAAACCCACATCTGCCCCCCATTCTCTCCCTTCAAATATTCCTTCCCCCCAATCAACTCCCCCTCATCTTTCCAAACTTCATCCATGTCGTCTCTCTGAACCACCGCCCATCTTTCCTCCCCACCTCTTCCCCTCTCTTGTAACCCTGGGCGAGCCTATCCGTCCAAACAGCACTAACCACCCTCCTTACCTTGATAATTCTTCGGCTTCAATCAACCATCATTTAACCAACTGTATCTCCAGCATCATAAAACTCCCCAGAGGTATTCTCTCTGCCCCACCCACCCCAATCTTCCCATTTAACTTTTTGTTTAATTGTTTCATCGCTTTCCTTTCTTCTTTTACATTTTTTTATAAAAACATTCCCCACCAACAACCTAACTCCTAGACATAAAATCATAAACTGAGAGAACCGTTCTTTATTTCCTACTCTTCTGCAATTCCCCCTCCTTCCTTTTTCTCCAACATTACCCCTTCAAGATTGCTCGCAATGCCACCATAGCATTTCTCGGCCCTTTCTTCTACCGATAGCGTCCCTACCCAAAACCCATACTAGAAGGCTAACCCCTTCCGTAACTACACAACTAAAATGGATCTCAAACTGCCATGGCCACATTACTTCTCTACATAATCATAATAGCCCTCATGCCCTTAATCCATACCATCAAACATTCACTAGGGAAAAAGCACCATACCCTACTGCCCTAAACCCTTTATACCCCTACATTAACAGACACCATAAATACATTCACTGGTCCCTTATAATCGTCTTCAGAACACAGTCTCCTGCCGTCGGTGTGAAATAAAAGACAAATTAAGCACCACACGTAATTGAACTCAAGCCACCTTACTGCACTACATTACTCCTCCTCTACCATACCAAAATCCTGCCACCATAAACCTCACATTACCATTTTGCCCATAATAATTCCTTGCACTTCAGAACCTCGCTCCTCTTGCTCACTAGATCCCCTTTCTGGCAAATCCCCCCCCCCCACCCCCCTAGACCCCTAACTTTTCCCAAGCTGCTCATACTCTCAGAACCCAAACTCTTACCATCTTTCCTGGTGTCCTTTTCTCAAACCTGACCAGATAACCAACCTATTCTTATTTATTACGTGTCTGCCCCATGTTCCATTTCCAAACAGGGCCCCACTGCCCCTCCCTTGCCCCTAGCAGCCAAATAACTTAATTTCCCTTCTTATTTATGGAGTTTGTTCATTATTATTCATACCAACATCCTTGTCCCAAACCTCCTGCAATTAAACCACAGTAAATCTGCACCAGCACCCTTATTATGCACCACCCCCTCTGGACCCTAAGCCCAAAACCTGGTTCATCCCACCTCGTCCAACCTCTCCCCCTCTAACCTGCTAACCCCCACACCCCATTTTCACCAAAGCCCTTTCCTCTGCTTTTGAACCATCTAACCCAGCAAACACTTCTTCAAGTGTCAACACATTGACCCCTTTGACCTCATTTCCTATTTCCCTCTTTTGATTTTTAAATGCATTTACTTTTTTTATAGACACACCCTCTTTCCCTTATACCCCACACCCACCTACGCACCGTTCCCCCGATACCACCTGACCACCAGCCCACTGCTGCCACAAACAGTTTTGTTCTGAAAACCTCAGCCTCCTCCGATCTTCATCTTATTATTATTTCACTTTATTTATGTATTTTCTTTCCCTACCCACCAAGAGCCCTGGTCTGTGTGGTGTCAATGCATCAAGTATTATTGCGGACATGGCCCGCGGTCTCCTCTAGCCAGCATATGCTCTCCACTCAAGTACCGCCTCCCCCTTCCTCCTCCCCCCACCCTCCCCCACCTATTGCTGCAACTAACTCTTTTCTTTGCCATATTCATCACTTCAACCGCAAACTGTCTCCTCTCCTCTCCTCTCCCCTGCCAATCCATATAATATCTAGTAACCCTAGACCAAACCCAACCTCATTTTGTTAGGGGCCAGCATATTGAACAGCATCTCATTTCCATCTACCAACCACTCTACCCTTGTATGGATACTCCCCTGTACTCACGCCGACCATACCCATTTGCTCACTGCTCTTTAACCAGCACCATTCCTCATTGCTCCCCCGCTGCACCGGGGGCCATACCTGCTCCCTCCGTCCATGCAGTTTAACCCCCCCCCAGGCAGTAACTCCACCACAGTCCTCATTTGTCAATGTACCCCCCCGTGTTCACACTTGTCAATACTTGCTCCCCTGGTCTCTGCTACGTACCTCACATGCTGCCCCCCCTTTGCCCAGTTGTCACCAGCATCTTCTGTCTGTGCAGTTCAATGCCCTCTGGGCACTGCACACCGAGACACACATCCCTCCATCTAGGCCCCTGTGCCCCCATGCTCACCCTTGCAAATGTTCCATACCATTGTTGTTTCCTACACTGCACTAGGGGCCATCTGTGCACCCCCATCCATGCAGACCTGCTACTTCAAAACTCTACCTCTCCTGTCCCTTCCCAGGCCCTCTGCACGACACTGACTTTTCACTTCATCTCAAAATCTCATGACATCCTGCCCTCACTCTCCTCCTCTCCCCTCCCCCCTATACTCCCTGCTCCTCCTCTGGCCCTTCTGCAGCCACCCCTCCTGTCTCCTTCTCTGCCTTTCTCCTGTTCTCCGCAGATGAGGTTTCTAGACAAGTCTGATCTATGAAAGGCTTGTCAAAACAGGTTCACCCCTGTTCCTCCAAAACCATCAAGGACCACATCGACACCCTGGCTCCTGCCCTGGCTGACTTCTGCAACCACTTCTTTGCCATTGGAGTCTTCCCATCCCCCCTGAAGCACTCCCTTGTGCACCCTCTTCTTAAGAAACCCTCTGCCGGCCCCTCCTGCCCAGCTAACTATCGCCCAATCTCCATCACTCCCTTCCTTCCTTTACTGGAGAAACTGGCAATCTCCCGGCTCTGTCTGGCTTCAGAGCTGCCAGAAGCATAGAAACTGCTCTCCTGAACATCCGTGAAGACCTGCTCTCAAACCTTGACTCTAACACCCCCTGTGTCCTTATCCTGCTTGATCTCTCTTCTGCCTTTGACACGGTCAACCATGCCATCCTGCTACAGTGTCTCTGTGATAACCTAGGTATCACCGGTCAGGACCTGGCATGGCTGACTTCTTTCCTCTCCGACTGTCCCTCTGAGATCCAATTTGGATCCTTCCTCTCTGCTATCTTTTTCCCTACCTGTGGTGTCTCCCAGGGGTCTAACCTCTCTCCCTGGCTGTTCAACCAATACCTGGCACTCCTGGCCCACTGCATTGCCGCTCTCTGCCCCAACTTTCAGTGCTATGCGGATGACACTCGGCTCATTTTCAGGCTACCTTCGACCACCTCTTCCCCGTCCCTCATCTCCGATTGTCTGTCGGCTATCCAGGAGTGGTGTGCCGCCAATGACCTCTGCCTTAATGTCAGTAAGACTGAGATTCTCCTCATCGCACACCCACTCCCTCCTTTCCTGCAGCTCTCTGGCCGGACTCTTTTGGCCCTCTTCCTGCTCCCACCTTCATGGCTAAGAATCTGGGGCGGTCATCTTCGACTCCACACTCTCTTTCTCCCCTCACATCTCTGACGCCTCTAAGAAGTCACACTACAAACTGCACCTCCACAGAGGTATTCTTTCTTTCCTCTCCTTCCCGTAGAAGCTCACTGTCTCCAGAGCGCTGGTTCTCTCCAGGCTGGACTATTGCAACAGCCTCTTTCTAAATCTGCCTGCTTCCCCTCTTCGTCATCCGCAACTCATCCACAACAGGACTGCAAGACTTGTCCTTGGCCTCAAGCCCAGGGATTGTGTCTCTCCAGGACTGAAATCTCTGCACTGGCTCCCAGTGGCTGCGAAGATTAAGTTCAAAACCCTCTGCATCGGCCACAAGGCCTTCTGGGGCCTGGGGCCGCAATGCCTTCAACTCTAACTTCCTAAATATCTACCCTCTCGAACTCTTCACTCATCCGCCTCCAACTCCCTCAGGGTCAGTCGCGTCTCCAAGCAACAAATTGGCGGTAGATCTCTCTCTCTTGGGCTGGGGGCTCCCTCTAGAACAGCCTCCCTGAAACTTGAGGAGAACCATATTTGGTTCCGGAAGAAGCACCTAAAATCCTTCCTCTTTACTTCTGCTTTCTCCCCCTCCTCTCCCCTGCTGAAGTCCTGCTGTTACTGAGACTGCACGGGTTACCTGGCCATCCATCTAATTTCGTGCCTAAGCCCTGCCAGTTGCACGCATGTGCTGCCTTCAACCCCTGCACCTGGGGACTGTTTTTTCTGTATCCCTACAGTCCCCAAACCAGCACTTATGTCTGCACTCACCCTGCACTTGCCACCAGCTGACCGTTCTTTATTTATGTTATTATCCCATGTTCTGCACTTCCCCTCCCCCAGCACTTTTCTTTTCCCCCCTTCCCTTGCGCAATCTGAATGACACCTGTCCTAGTAAGATCGTTGTCGGTCTTCCTTCTGTTCCCCCTCCCTTGCCTCGTTGCGCCTTGAAACCCCTGTGTATAGGCGCATTATAAATGTCATATCAGATCATGTAGCAACACTGCTCATTTTATCCCCCGGTATGCCACTCTCCTTCACCCGAGCGCCCACCCTCTGAAAAAGCCCCTCTTGGCACCCCACTTTTCTTTCTTTTATAAATCCTTGAAACTTGTCCTTTACCATTTTACCTTTTCTCCTTTTGTTTCCTCTTTTGAAGCCATCCTCTCCATCCTCCACACCGCTACAATGCTCGTCGCCCCCCTTAAACCCTACTTCTCCCAGTAAATTGAAATTCTCCCCCCCCTCTCCCCATTAGTCTAAACTGTTTTGCTGACCTGTATTCACCCATCTTAACTGTCACCAAAATGAATCGTCACCCAACAAACATCCCTTTCCCCCAACAAAGCAGAGGTACGACAAAAGTATTCCTGTGTTGCCGTTCAGGCAACCCAACAACTTCTTGACCCAATATGCTTATCCCCACCATTCCTTTCCACCTTGCCGCCACTACTCCTCCCACTGCAACCCTCTCCCCCAAGCCCTGTCCCGGGTGGGAGCAACCATAACGGGTCGCACAAAGGTCCCGGGTGGGATGCGGTATCAATGAGCTCTTAAACCTTAAGGCCCAGAGTACTGGTATACAACCACAACACCCCCATTCTTCCCTATACCGGGCCCGATACCTCATGCCCCTAACCCTAGAGTAGGCCACCTCCATTTCACCTTAACTACTGCCCCCTTCTCTCACTTAACCAATCTCCCTTTACCTTACCATCCAATGCCTGGCCTCTCTTTAAAATAGAACCAACCTATCTTCACCTTCCCTCCTCTCGTTCCTTCCTTCTCAAGCCCTTTTCTTAGACACCTCCAAATCTCTGATGTTCAGACTCTGCCAGTCAAGAGTGGGGTGTAGATCTTTCCCACCTGCATGTACCTCCCTCGGAATGACCTCCCCGTCCCTCTCAAACTGGAGCTAGACCACCTGAAACTCCAGGACAGCTGAAGACCTTACTCTTCTTCTACTGCTTTTCTCTCTTGCTCTCCCTTGCTGAGCAGCCTGTATACTGCTGACTGGCTGCCCTCAGAGTCTCATGGGTGCCAGGCCTCCCTCCCTTGACCCGTATCGCTGCACTGCCTCCAGGCCTACCGCACACTCATTTGACTTGTACGATCAGACTGACACAAGGCTTGGAAAGATCGTTGTTTTGTCCTCCCTTTGTGTTCCCTCCCTCATCTTGTCCCTCTTAGAAACACCTGTGTACAGGCGCGTTACAAATGACTTATCATATCCTCCTCCCCCACCCCCACTCATACCAACTGTTACTCTCTTCATCCTCCTCATCCCTTTCAAACCACCCTTCCTGGCCCCCCAGTTCACCAATGCCCTTTCTTTTGTATTAATATTACCCGCCCAACCCTGTTCCAACCTGGGATATTCACTCTTCCTTCATAATTATTCTTTATTTTCCTTTATTCTTTTAATGTGCATTACATTTAATTGAATCATTTACCCACCAAATACACCTCCCACATCACCTTCACACCACTAACCTTACCCTTCCCAAACACCAATGCACCTTCAGTTCACCTCTTGGTCCAAACCGTTGTAGTGTGGAGCGTACACCCCATCGCCGCAGCACTGCCGCTGCGGCGAGCCACCCAAATCTCTCCCCACTTACATGCGAACTCCATCACTGCTGCACAGCTGCTGGGGGGTACCGTTCAAAATCACTCCCCACTCTCAGTGCAGGGGAAGGCATTCCAACCATCTCCCCACACCAAGATATCCGGCCCAGGGATGTACTATTCCCTTCTGTTCCTGTTTTAGCGGGGGCCACCCTAGCCCCTGCACCTAGGTATGATGGTGTATGTCAATTCCCTTTGCACTCGTGGACAAGCCCGGGGGCGTACTGACCCCGCCTAACGCCACCCCCAAGGTGACCCTGTGGTCCTCCTTAGGTGGCGCCCCCACCCTGGCATATCCACCCTCCATGGCTCGCTACACCCCTTCCCAGTCCTAACTAGCCCACCTGCCCCTTAAGTCCCGTTATTCGTTCCCACCTTTTGAACCATGAAACCTGGCACCCATTGCACCCCCACCAAAGGCAGCGCAGGTACCAGACATTCCCTGATCCTTGGTGGGCAAACTGTGGCAACCACCATTTCTCTGGGGACTCTTAGGAGGAACCCCCCCCCCCCAGCACCCCACTGCCCAACCCATCTAGCTCTACCCACTCTGGCCCATCATCCCCCTTTCACCTCCCCACTGGCTGCCCCCCACCTGTACCGCCTGGAACCAGCCCAAACTGTGTATCCATCCATATAATATAATCCATATAATCTAGCCCTCTGCTCCGGTTCCAGACCAGGACCGGAGAAACACAACCACAGCCCCACCAAGCTCCCTCTCACACCTCCTGGCTGCGATCCTGGCAGGCCGAGAGGGGAGCGCTCCCCGCCCGCTCCCCCTCACCAAGGGACTTTAAAACACAGTGCGGCCATGGCTCGGAGCAGCCCGCATACCCGGAAAAACAGGAAGCTAAGGTTGGTGTAAAACCAACACTACTCCCTTAGCCCCTTCTTATTTAATATACATGTATTCGTTTTTTGTTTTCTTTTGTTTTTTAGATCCCCGGTACACCCTCTACCCCTCCTTAACTTAACTCCCCTACCCTGCACCAGAAACCGAGTGCCCCCCAAGCAGCCACATGCCACCACAGCAGCGGTGCCGTTGAAGGTCCAGGCAACTCGGAACGGCATTAACCGCCAAATGTCCTGAACCTTCGCCGCCAACCGTATATATCACCTAAGGGGTGGGGAGGGCAACCTATCCCCGCCAGACTCGCTGGTCGGGTGCAGTACCCAAAGCTACCATGGGGAGCAACGTGTACCACGTGCCCCCTGGCCCCCCCCCCCACCAGGACCCCATGTATGTTACAGGGAGGGTTGGAGCCAAGCCGTGAAAAGGCATTAGGATTACAGCCGTCAAGGGACTGCTGCGGCGTGCATTCCATGCATCCAAGATTACTCCCCACGGCAAGTGCAGTGAGGTTGACCGTGGCAGTACCTTCCTCAACGATTCAGGTGGGCTCTGAGGGAGCCTCCAAACTAAAGATGGCACTTTTCTATGGTGAATATCAGGCAGCTGCTATGGGGTAGCTGCACAAACGGGAGCATCTAAACCAGGGCAGCTTGTGAGAGGCTCTCTACCTGCGGGAGAGCGGGGTTGCGTTCTCCTATAGTGACTGGATAGACTGGTATTGGCATACTTGATCGAAAAACATTTGACCTTTTTCGATTTAAGCAAATTTTTGTTATTTTTATTGGTCAAATTAAATAAGATGGATGGAGAGGGATCGGGGGGGTATCCGCCCCATATTTTCGACACAAAAAACAAAATAGGTCAAATTGGAAAAGGTCAAATATTTTCGATCAAGTAGACCTAGGCCGATTAGCATGCTCCCCGCCGAGGACCCCGTATTTATATTTGGATGTTAAGAGGGTTTACATTCTATTGGGAGTGCTGCAGAGAAGAGCCCTGGCAGAAAAGAAGGGCAAAAAGATGATTTTTTTCTGCTCATCACTAAATACTCGAGGAGCACTGGTGAACATACCTGGAGCCTGCACCTTAGGATACATTTTTCAGGTGGTTTTGGCTGGCATTACCATACTAAATCAATAATACATTGATATGGTAGAGCTATCCAATGATGATAGCATCCCACCTGGCTTTACGAGAGTCTAACCCGGAGTCTCCTGGGGCTGCAGTCATCATTAAAAGAGCATTCTGCTTGGGTAGGAGCAGGGTTGGGGATGGTAATGTTGGCAGCACCGTCAAAGCGCTGCTTAAAGAGCCTGATGACTGCATTTTGCTCCTGAGAAGAGTGTCCAGGGTGAAGTCCTGCAACTGCAGGGCTCTTGTTTTGATCAGATCTAGCTAGGGCCACCATGGCCAAGAGGGGTGATCTGGTGGACATTGGACGATTCTGGCCAAGTTAGGAATCAAGGCATCAGTACGAACTCCAGCTAGACTTGTGCCCATGGCACTAAGATATGCCTTTGCCTATCCCATGCCACGTTAAGAATTGTTGAAGAAATCCAGAAAGAGAAGAGAAGGACCACACATTACAGACTTCCCTATGAATGTTCTGGCCAAGTAGCAGGAGCAAAAGCTTAAAGGATTTATGCAGATTGTCTTTTGGCCAAAGTGAGAAGAGAGGGAGGGTTCTTCTGACTTATTTGAAAGACTATTTTCCATGCTGTCTGAATCCTCTGGTGCCAGTTGGAATCTTGCTCTTGCTTTACGTTCACTCATCAACCCTCCTCTCCAATAGTCTATCTTGCCTAGGTTTACCGGACATGTATGTACTAGGTTGCCCTTGTTTTTGTTTCCGTTTCTTACCGCTTCTTTGTTTTTATTCAATGAAGAGATGTACATTTTAAAAAAACACTAATGATCTGGAGGGTTGTCCAGCGCAATTTCTGTGATTATGATTAGTTCAAAACCTTCTAGCCATCAATATTCATTTTTGGCAACACTAAAAGATCTGTGCTCAAAACCCATAACCGGTAAGGCAATTGTTCTTGTAGGGTACGAATGCAAGAGACCTAGGAATAGTTCGACTACTAGGTTGGAGCAAGAAAATAAAATTGATTCAGAACTCCTGTAAGTCTCCACTGCCACCAGGTAGGCGTTGCATGAGTTGATCAGAAATATCTAGGCTGGAAAGCAATTATTCAAAGAACATGAAAGGGGTGGGGTGAAGACATGGTCTAAGCGCCTATCTCATGGAGGTTTCCCTAGCCGCTTGGATAACCCCCTCCACTCTCCCATTTCATAACCCAAGGTGGCCTATCATTAGAACCTTAAGCACAAGGCTGACAAATAAGGTAGTCCCCTCTGGGAAAACAAGTCTTCCATCAGAAAAATGAAAAGGGTGAATGTGATCAGGTCGATGCACCATAATCCTGAATGCCAGCGATGTTGAGGAGACTTGACTTTCTCTGAATTTTGTCAAAATCGTGTGGCTCAGAAGGAGCTGCAAAACCAGTAATCCCCCTCCCCCCCCCAATCCCTTAAGGCTTTTCAGCTGAGGCACAATGCATTGCCTATGATAATCAATTACCAATTAGGGCCTCAGGCCCCACCAATAAATAACCAAATAGAGGGTACACCACTCAGGAAATATGGTGGTCAGATGAAAAGACATCCTGCTTATCCATCAGGCAAGCCTTCTAAAATTCAGCAATTTACTTCCAAAGTTGGAAATTACAAGCTGCCAGGAAAGCATCCGTGTTGCCTTCAGCAGGAAAGAAAACATGCTTATGTACCTTCGGGCCTAATGAAGCTAGATCGTTTCCCCTTTTTGTTCAAAAAGGTATCCAAGAAGAAGTAGGAGACAATGAGGATAGCTTGTTCCAAAGCCTCTGCTGCTTGAACAGTGCACTTTGGATGCACAGCTTAACCTAACTTTTAGGCAGAATGGTCCTGTAGTGTCCTTATATCCGTTTATTCATAGGATGGGCTCCACAAGAAAATCTGTTCACATCAAAACAATGTGCCTTACTGTGCATGCAACTGTGTGCCTTACCGTATATGCAACTCCAATGTGGAACCTCCATTGTTTCACCATAGGCCAAAACCCCCTCTTCACAAGCTGGGATTACCAAAGCATTCATAAAGCCCTTAAATTCCCTCTTTGAAAATGTGCTTTGAACACAATCTTTTCTCTTACCATTATCATCAGCCTCACTGAGCAGATGCGGTTGGTCAAATGTTGCCAGTGGGTCTTATGCAAGAGCAGCCTCTAGAATTACTGGAGGAGGCCAGGTGCTGGTGCGGATGGGAATCCGTGGGCTCAGAAGCATTGGAGCCAGTGGCTCAAGTCGAGGGTACACGCGGGGGGGACGGAGTATACCCACTTTATTCAGGAGGATGGACTCAGTCCCCCCAGATAAGTGAGAAACATTGGACGTCCTCTTTGAATTTATGAATTATAGCCGATCTAGGGGCTCAACCCTGAAATCGTTACGTGTGTAGGCCAGACACTTCACTACTGCATAACATGAAGAAAAATGGCAAACAGCTAAAGGTGAAATATCCCATTTCGGTACTGCAAGTCCCAGGGAAAACATTTGTATTGGTTCTTTGAGTTTAAAACATGCACACCTTTTAACGTTTTCAAAAAAAACATTGGAAGAAAGTAACCCGTCTTGGTTTTGTGTGTGTGTGTTGATTTTATTATGCCATTCGTCCTGTTCAATTTGGATGGTTATGCAAAGCCAATTTAATTAAATGTCTATATTTCACCTTGATATGGTAATTTCTGGCGAAGTCACATCCCATTGCGTTTATTGAGGAGTCCCCCCACTTTAATGTTCTACGACTTGACCCCTGGGCGCCACCCGAGATGCATTTGACTCGTTCCTTATTAGATCTGCTGGATACAGTTAATTGCCTAGGAATTTGTGAGCCTTTTGAATTTAGTAAACGCTCTTTCTGACGGCCGGGTTGTAGAGAAGTGTATGTCCACATTTCGGTATACAGCGATGCAGAGAGCAAAGGACATTAACCTTGCAAATGGTGCTCAGTCAGCTCGAGTCAAGCATGTGCTTCTTTTAAGTAACCTTGAAGTTGGGTGTAGAACAAATCCTGCCTTTATTTTGCATGTCTTTCTACTATAGTTGCAAAGGATGGTGCCAGTTAATTTCAAGAAATCAGACCATCGGCAGAACGAGGAACAGAAAGGCCCTACAGATTGGAAACATGGATACTAAAAACGGTATCTGAACCTTCTTCTATCCCCATGCACACAGCCATTTTGTCCAGGTTCTTTAGGTGAAACCCGTGGAAAATGGGGAGTGCTTTGACTCGCCACCGGTTTAAAGCGTACACTAGGTGGTATGTGTGTGGTAAACTTAAGAGGAAACCCGGTTAACAGGACTAAGGCCCTTCGGGAACATAGCCCCAGGGCACTGGTGCATCACCACAAAACAAGCTACAGTAGTAGACCTTGCAGGACCCTCGGCAGGAGTGCCGGTTTTGGCCCCTGAGAGGGGAATCTTTGCAGCAAACTCCAGTAATAAGTCGTTTGGCATTGTTGAGGTCATCAATCCTAAAGCAGTACATTACCCGCCTGCAGCAGATGGCACTAGGAAAACTAAAAAAGGTCAAATGTAACTGGTTTGGGGTGCTTACGATAAACTGTAACTCACTGGATGTCTTCTTCCTGCTGAAGCCTCTTGTTTGCGGTCTCCTAAAGATGGTTTTATAGTATCAAAGTTTGCAGCCAAAGTGCAGTTTGAAAGAGCATCACAGCACAGATTCCAGGTGCTGTGTGGGCCTATCTACTCAGGAAAAAGACATACTGATTGGGCATGGCGAACAGCAGCTTAAAAGACCTGCAAAAGTAGGGGGTCCACTAGCATGGCCTAAACCAAGAGAGATTTGACACACAGGTCGAAGATTGTAGCAAAAGCATGATTATGGAAGAAAAAAAAATGTAAAGCAGGCTAAAAGAAGAAACCTGCGTTGTATTGTTCGTTCGTGGGGGAGGGGGGGGAGAGAGAGAGAGAGGGAGAGGGAGAGGGAGAGACACACACACACACACACACACAAAGGCTTCTCATCAACGTTTTTGTTATTAAACCCTCTTGAATGGACAGTCCAAACGGTATAGCATGAAACAGAGGAGCATTGGCAAATTAGAATTTGGGGTAGTCGCGGGTTTCTACCATGAACATGGGCAGATATAAGTGTAGTCTTTTGTAGCAGTCTTGTAAGAAAAACGTCGATTGTTTGGAGAGGGGTGGTATTAGAACGGCCAGACATGTTTGAGGCACGCCAATATTATGATTTAAACATGGACATCTTACAACTTGCAAGAGCTACAGGAATATTAGAGATGGAATGCGACAGATGATGCAAATACCACTGGAAATAATTACGTTCGTAAATAGCTCTAGTAGTGCTCATTTTTTTGTTACATAAAACCACAATACAGAACTGGTGAATAACATATCAAAGAATTCCATATTATCATGAACCACATTCAAATCATGTGAATTAACCAACAAGAATCTACACATCGTGACGCAATAGGTCATTACCATGTATTAAAATTCTAATTTCTACAGAGATGGGTGGGCCTTTCATGAAAATTGTTTCAGTAGCTCAGCATGTCGAACTCTACCGTCAAAATATATAATCACTTATGTTACTATATATTGCTTCATGACCGATTCCTCACAGTGGTTAGCGTTACAAGGTGTTATCACCTCAGTGTATGGTACCCTATTTATCAACCTTGGAAGGATGAAGGAGTAACTTGGACCTGCCACTGGATTGAACCTGTAGGCTACTTTCAATTCCTGAGTACAGTTGTCTGCAAAAAGGAATAAGAAATAGTACAGGCAGAAGGAAGGGGGGCAGTTCAAATCGGATTTCGCGTGGGAGAAAGTTCCGAGACACAAAGAAGCATAAAACAGTCATGGAACAGGGGAAACAAGGGTGATAGGAAACAACGAGTGAAGAGCAAGTAGTTAGGCAAAACCGTACAAAGTGATGCAGAGATCAGAGCAGTTAATTAAAGGATGAAAGCCAAGCAAGGGCAAAAGACAAGAGGCAGTTTCAACATCTACATATTTTGCAATGAGTGTAGTGGAGGTGGGGGAAAGCGGGACCGTAAGTATAGACCAAAACCTGGAGTGTATTGTTGGTGGGATGCCAGCCAATATGGAACACTGGGCTGACAGGTCGGTCAATGCAGTAGCGGAGCTAGCTTTTGGTGCCGGGAGGGGTGTATAATAGGGTGCCGGCTGGGGGCACACATGGGGCAGCTGAGCCCCCGTACACCTCCCTCTACCCATCCTGCCGGGTCAATGAACAGGGCAGGATTTTGAATGACTAGCAAACGGGCTGCCAGTGAACACATAATTAGTGTTTCTTATGATAGAAAGTTTGAGGGGAGCAATGGTTTTGGTTTACGGTGGAATTTCTACATGGACAACTCGGCTTGAATGTCTAGTGGAAGCATGTTCCAGTGTTTGGGGCCAAAAGCTGGCAGTGTTCATCCCTCCTGTAGATGTCTGTAGTTGGGGAGGCCCGCGGATAAAGTGATGTAAATCTCAGGTTCCTAGGCAGTATTTGTTCTTTCTGATGCTTGCCGCTAGATAGGTGGGACCAGAGTTCAAGAGAATTTTGTACACTAAGCAAACTTTAGGATAATTATACAGGACTGCTTTCAGTGAATGTGTGATGGGGTGTCATGGTTTTAATGCAAAGAAGTCCGGCAGCCTAGTTTTGTTGGAGTTCAACATAATTAATATGGTCCTTGTTTGAGCTCATCTATAAAGAATTACAATGATCTAATCTTGTTAAGATCAAAGTTTTGGTTAGCTCAATCTTCTTGGCAATTTGCAATTAAGGTACGATTGTTAAATCATGTGGGGTTGGAAGTAGAATTGTTTTGGGCAGTTGATAGATTTGTGGGATGTATGTCAGGGAATTATCGAACAGGACTCCAAAGTTTCTGGATTTTAGGCAAGTGAGAGAAGGTGTACCTCAGGTATCATGGTACTAGAAGAAATGTCTAGCAAGCGGGTAGGTGGCATCCCAAAGCAGATTGGTGTTTCATCTGGGTTGAACCAGTGGTTACAGTCAATTTCTAATTTTTGCAGATTTTTTTTTTAGACTTGGAGGGATGCAGGGATGGGGGTTCTCTCTTCTTCAGGGGTAACCTTTTAAAAAGTATTTGCAAGTCATTTGCGTAGATTTGGATAATCAGGGTGAAGGACTCCATCGGGTCTGCTATCAAGGTGGTGTAGGGATTAAAGAACCGGGGGAAACACTGGAGCCAATCACACCAAATCCAAAAGTATTATTGTCTCCAATAAGTCACAGCATCAGGAACTGCAAAGTGTGAAAATAATAACCAAAAGTAAACATATAGAATCACATGTTTATCAGGTGGCGAGTACACCCTGTAGTCCCTGTGATTTACACCGTGGTGTTCCAAGTAGTATATTCAAGTCTACTTTCCCCAAAAGAGCAACTAGAATCTCAGGGTCAATACAGTGTTCAGAAATGCAACCTTGAGTGTTGGTTAGGGCTGGAAAAAGGACAACTAATACGAATTTATTTAGGCAGCAGTTACTAATTTATTTTCGGTATCCAACATGTGTTGCTCTGGAAGGTCTATTTGATAAACCAGCGCCTCATTTTGTTTGAGTCCGATTGCAGGTTTTGCCAACTACAGCAGCAGTGGTCATCGGATTTGCATTACACATTTTATTTTGCATTGTGGTAGGCACATTCTTGGGCAGTTGTGGTGATATATGATAAGACAGACTGATTATATTATGTCTGCTCATAAAAGGCAAAAGCCATCGTTCATGCCCTCCTCTCACGTTATAAGCCAAAGCTTCAACTCCGATCCTGCAACAATAGAGGGCATTAACGGCTGATATTGCCCGAGGCAGACAGGCTAGTCTCTTCAGTGTTGCCCAGTGAAGCCAGGGCAATATTTAGATAGCAGTCAGAGAGGTGTTTTGATAGAAGGCGAGAGAAGACGACAGTAGTAGAAACTGTAAGACTTCACTTTAGGCATTTGTTTGATTCTACCAGACGCCCAATTTGAAATAATCTGTACCATGAAAATTACTTGAACAATCAGGACCATTAGTGGACTAGTTTCCTTCCAGAGATTTAAATGAGTTAATTGACGGGGAGTCCAGACTAGAGGAAGGCTCAGAGTAGGAAAAGGAAATTGCAGTCTAAAACACGTCAATTTGAATGAACTCAACCCGAGTAGTCCAGAAGTGTAAACTTCTGCAGGGGAAATATATACCCATGTAGCCGTGGAAAACCTTACAGAAGGTGACTGACCTCCAAGAGAAGGTGCCATCCTGCATAAAATGAAGAAACTGCATAGGATCACTTTAAAGAGGACCCAGCCCACTCTTAACACACGACTCAAACATGGCCCAGTTCCTAGATGAAGTGTTCACAGTGGAGGGATGCCGAGTTCTCACAGGAAGAAGCTTTCTCTTTAGAGATTCCCTTACCTTGGAAAACCCAATGTTCAGAATACACCCGACTGCATGCAGTCCGAGGAGGACCTGAGATGCTAGGGTCAGTCATCTCAAAAGGTGGATGGGAAAAACTCTGGATATGTGAAAGGTCAAAGCAGTGGTGGAAAACACAGTTTCTTCTTCAAACACAGCCGCTATTAGGATTACCCTTGCCCCTCCTCTGGATTTTCTGCAGGGACGTTTTAATGAACTGGGGGGGGGAGCATTTACCAGGAGCATTCAGGAGGTTCTCCAGATCTCCTAGGGTTGCCACAGCAACTACAACCTTTGATGCTGGCCTCCGTAACAAGGATTATAGGTACAGAGGCATCAGGTTCTACACCCTTTAATACATTTTGCGTCTGAGGTTACCACTAAAGCACCAGAATTAGTGTGCTCAAAGAGCTAGCTATTCTGACACTGCAGTCCAGTGTCTCTGGAGCCCAATGGCTTAAGATATGCCTTGCCAGATACTTTAGGTGTCCACTGTCCCCATAGCACGAAGCACATGCGTGATATGCTCCCTTAAGTGGGACCTACTGCAGGGTCCAAGCACTGTTCAAACTCAAGTTAACAGTTTCTTTTTGTAGCATGGTCAACCGAAGTCCATGAAGAATCCCTCCCCTATTGCTACATCACAGCAAGTGCAAATATATTCCATTTGTTTGTTATGCATCAGTGATTACCCTTAAAGCTAGCCGAAATTCTGGACAACTCCTCACTCTCCTCGTGTCTACTGTGGTTTTGTGAAATGGCTCTGCCAGATTATCCAGGAAAGCATGGACTACCATTCCTCTCTGCATAGACCACCCATCAGTATCTAGACCCTGTCTGAAGGCTGATGGAGCAGTTCAGAGTCTAAACGGAAGCACCCTGAACTAGAGCTGCCTATCCTTGGTGGCAAAAACACATATCTCTGAGGCTCTCTTGCCAATGCTATGTGGAGTATGCAAACTGTAGCTTGAAAGAAGAGATATTTCACCAGTGATATCATGGGGCTTATGGTATAGGGGTGCACCTGGAAAGAGATATTCTTGATGAATTAATGCCTTTTCCAGTCTGACACAGGTCAGTACACCCCCCTGCCCCCCAACTGCTTCTTTAATAGGAAGACAACAGAGAATACTCCCAGATTTTGTTAGTACTGTATCTCAATGTTTTAGGATGGGGAAGGGCTAAGGAGCGATTATCACACCTGGTCAATGCGAAGGGATTCGTGTCAAAGCGTCTGAAACAAGCCTGTCCCAGAAATTAGTAAAGTGCTGCTGTAGCATTCCTCCTACTCAGAGGTAAACCTGCTTCAGGCTGTTACGGTACCGTGCTCCCGTGCTCCTAGTCAGGCTTCATGACACTATAGGCAAAGGTTAGCCTCACGGGGGACCCGGTGTTACACTTCGGACTTCCCCGTCGGCATCCTTGCAGAATTCATCTTCGTTACAGGCTCCTCTATGGTCCAGGTACAAGCTACCATGGCGTCTGTACAAACGTCGACGTACTCCAGGTCACCTGACACGCCTTGTACGTGGAAGACGTACAGCAAGTCACGCCCCTCTTACAACGACTATAAAACCACCGTCTTCCAAGGGGCTCGTTGCTGCTATTTAACGTTACCAGCTACACGCGGTTTCATCCGTTTCTTCTTCGTGTATCCCTACACGAACCCTTATCTGAACTCCTGGTTTTGACCTTCTGCCTGAAATTGGATTGCTTCGTCTTCTCCCTTGTTCTTGTTGTGATCGTCTGGTTGTTGGACTCGGAACGCTTCTGGATACGGCTCTCTTCAGTGTCTTGCGGTTCTTTCCTGGTTGCCGCTCTACACATCAATTTTGGCAGTTTTTTCATCCGGATCATCTCAACAACTACTCAACCATAATCGTGTACTCAGGTACATAGCTATTGTCTTCCTTGGACATTGTTTTGTGTTGGATTCTGGGACATTGAGTGATTTTCCTGTGAGATTATTCTTCAGTGCATATAAACGCTTTCCTGATTTGCACCAACCCGACCCTAGTGCGTCCCTCGTGCCGTCCAGGGTTACTTTCCTATACTAACTTCCCTGTTTGTTATTGTGTCCTGTCGTTGTCTCTAGAATTCTGAACTCCTTATCCTGGACTCCTCCTACTCCAATATTCTTTACTCAGGTCAGTTTTTATCAATACTATAGCTAAAGTGGGAAACAATACTGATTTAGATTTATTCCACTCATTCATGTTATTCTTTGTAGATAATCCCGGGGAAACGCAATTCCACTCCAATATTCATATAGGTAGTTGTTCAATCATTTACTTTTCTAATCACTTGTTTATAACATCAACACATCAACACTGTCTAATATCTTGTATTCTTTTGCAGCATTGGTATTGGCGGTGTGTGTTCTCCCCGCATTTTTATTCAATTGACATCTCTGTCTGTTCTACTGAAACAGCAGAGAGGTACATTGTGGAAAAGAGCCCCTCTTTGAGGAAGCCTGAGTCTTGTACTGAGGGGAGTTGGGATGGAAGGCTGAATTCGGAATTCTATACTACCAACATCTCCAAGGTCGTGTTCTCCGCATCTTTTGACCTATTCGGAGTGGTGAGTAACACCCGGCCTGTGGCTGCTCCGTTCCTTCATCGTTGGAAATTGCCATGGAAATGAGCTGCGGCAACGCGCTGGGTCGGAAACACTGTTACCATAGCGCCCGTTCCTACTGGGTCACGTGAACGAATCAGCCAGTTGTTGCAGCAGGGACCGCCTCTCCTTCTGCATAGAGTCTTGCAACTCCGGCGTTCACAGCTTCTGATCGCAGTTAGTCTCTATCCTCGTGATAGCCATTGTTCTGGTTTCCTGTCTTTCCTAACCGACCTTGCCCGTGCCACAGACTCCCATTGCCTCTGGTCCTTGTACGTATATGCTCCGCTGGTGCCGACCCGTGCCGGTTTTCACAGACTTACTTTTTGCTGCCGACTCCAAAACACGCCACAGCATTACAGACGTCTCCTACCTCACAAACGAATACAGTCTGGATCTTGACACAAGGTCCAATTCACTTACAATATTCAGCTACGAACTACCTGTTGTGACGCCAGCACAATTGCCAGGTCTCTTTTCAAACCGTCACGCTCCATTGTGGATTCCTCACATCTACAGTTTTAGTGCACATTGAAGATGCTCTGCAGCCATCCTTCTGTGCACCATCCTGTCCCTCATACCGCCTCGGTTCAGAAACCCTACTAACTTCCCTTGTTATTTTATCCTTGTCGTTGTGTTCAGCATTGGATTTCCTTCCACTACAGTCCCTCACCACTTCCTCACGGTATACACGCATTTCGTCGACCACTTTTTCATCGTGGGACTTTTCATCGCCGACCCTTTCATCGCCAACATTCTTTTTTTTAAAAAAATGTTTAGGGGGGTGTTTGTGTGGGTTGGGGTATGATTATTTAAGTAAGGGGCGGTTTGGGGGGGCACAGCCCCCCATAAATAAAAAATAAAAATAAAATAAAAATGTTGGCGATGAAAAGTCCCACGATGAAATAGTGGTCGATGAACTAACATAGAACCTTCCTCACTGTCCTAAATATACTGGTAAGAAAGCTAATATCTATACGTACCACACTGTAGTAAAATCCTTATATTGGTCAGGTAATACATCCCTTGTTATTCTCCAGGAATAGGCTTCTGGCATCCTCGCATTCCGGCCTGTTCTGGGACGCCCTACAAAGCTCTAACAGGTGATTAATCATTATACAGAATAAATCAGAAACCACCCTTCTAAATTTACATTTACCATCTTGTTTTCCCCCCTTTCAGACTGGTTTCGTGGCAGTGTGTTATCCCCGCTCTTTTATTTGATGTGTTCCTCTGGCTATTTTATTCTTACATCAGAGGGATGCGTCATAGAAAAAGAGTACCCTCAAGTGAGGAGGCCTGGGTTAAGAAATAACCCAGGCTCTTCAATCAAGTCCATTCAATCATTCAATTTTACACCTACCATCTCCAACAGAGAACCTGATTCGGGGAGTAACACAGGCTGGACTGTGGATCCACAGCCTAGTTAGGACTTTGGAAGCACAAGAGCTCTGCCACTTCCTTTTGTTGGGGTACTAGAAGCTCGTCTAGCTTGGTCTCTGTTGGAGGAAAAGCAATAGGAGCAAGTGGTCCTACTGGGGTAGGCTATTGTTAAGGGATTAGCACAAGATGGGTGAACCAAGACTGACATTTTGGTATCATCAGCCTGCTGAAAAAGCACCCACATCTTAATTTCAAACAGTTTTTGGTCTACTTCAGGGGACTTGAGAATCACAGTATTCAAGAAGCCCCCCCCCCCCTTCCAGTAGGATAACCAAAATAGTTTTAGTCCTTCGACTGTTGATCGGGAGCCAAATGCAGTAGCTCATAACAAAAAGATGTCGGAAGAGAGTTGCTTTTGTCTCACTGTGCCCCTGATCAGAACAATCCTACAATGCCATCAACAGCGTCTGACCAGCTCTACGAGATTGTCCTGCAGGTGGCATATGTTTCAGTCCTTTGGAAAAAGCTTGAGGTGGTGCGAGGCCATGTTGAGAGTGGTGGGCTCTCTTGTGTCAATCCTGTTAGTTAGGTATCTTCTCGGATACAACAGCAGTCTTTCCTGCTAAAATTGGAAGCCAGACCACCTTGAAAACCAGAGGGAACTCAACTGCTTAAATCCAAGTGGAGTGCATCGTTAATCAGTACTTGGGGAAGGAAGACTTTTCTGGATTCTTCCATTCCTGAAAAGATGGAGTCAAATGCTAGGAAGCAGAAGCAAGCCTGGCAGAGGAGTTGTGATGTACCTACAGTAGACGTCTGGAGCCTGCAGGGAGTTTGGGCATAGCACAGGGTCCTTAAAAGGGTTAGTCTTCAGGTGAGCCACCCACTCGCACATATTAGGTATTTTGTAGAAGTATAAAGTACATTTCTTAGGATTCTTTCCCTCTGTGGTCAAGTCCAGAGAGGTCACAGGTTGAGGTATCTCCCTGGAAACTCTTGAGAGAAAGAAAAAGCAGTGTTTACGGTGACTTGATCACTTTCAACATGTTTAGGTTGCTCTACTGACAGGCAGAACATACCAAGAAGGGGACCCTATGCTGGTACTGATAATGGAGTAAGGGTAGTCAAGGGTGGTGGCATATTCACAGGTGTAATGTGCCTCACTCTGGTTGACCCCCGACACCTTGTGGGAGATGTGGAGACCAATTAGATGATCTTCGGTTATGCGTTCCGTTACGCTTTACCCGATCCATGAATCTGCAAGTATACCTCTTTCTAGAATACCTTCAGTCCTCGTGATCCATGCTTTTGTCATGAGGGAGAATATGATGCATGAATGCACCCAGATCAAACTTTGATTTAAAAGGAATGAGCATTGGGCACATCATTTAAGGCTAAACTAAAATGTAAAAGTACCAATTAAATTTTGAACGGTTTCCCAGAAGCCTTCTTTCAATCTGTTCCATAGCTCGGGTGTTCCATTGCAAGAATGAACAGGCTTCTTTAGAGGAAAGCCACAGTAGACAGCCAGGACGCTCATTTGATTTTTTATTTTTAGACAGTGGCACAAGGAAATCATGGTGGAAAAGAACTAGGAGTAGACCACAGGAACTATTTGAGGCTAGATAAGTAAAGTCTTCAGCGGTAGAGGTCAGAATGTAGGTTGCTTCTTCCCGGACTCTTGTAAATTAATCAAAAGGCCGACATTAAACATATCCATCTAAAAAGGGGGCTCTGAGGATCTCTGGTACTTGTCCAATCGTATACAAGAACAGAACAAAAAAGGTTGAGAAGGAAGCATGCACGGTTATATCCTCCTAGCAGCCCACAGGTTGAAGGGATATCATGAGGACGTTGAGTGAAGTGGTAATTATTCATTCAAGTATTGAGTTCTTGAATCGGATCTCCCTATTGTACCTCGTTTTCTATATGTAAAAATTGAAAGGTTCTCAACTGAAATATACACGTTACATTTGTGCACGCTTTGTAGAACTGCTGCTGCATAGGGGTAATCTAGGTAGCTTTTGAATGCGTTTGATATGCAAGGTGCCCATTCATTCGAATGAACAGACCCACTCTTCTTTACTTTGTGAGAACATGAAAAGAAATTCGCTCCCATTAAGTTTCACACTCAACAAACGATACTATTGGAAAAACGTAAGTGTAATGAAGCCATACTCACAGAAAATTCGTCTGCCATTTTCCTGTAATAAAAGATAAAACGTTTAGACATCTTACATGATAAAGGTCATAGACTAATGGAAACAGAATACATTTCTTTAAGAATAAAAATTAGGCTTGGCATGGCAGAGAAACCTTCATACAAAAGGTGCTATTTATAGGTATAAAAAACATGCCGGTCTCATGAATAAAAGGAAATATAAAGATACAGAAACACTGCTATAAAAGCACAGACAACAAACAAAAATGAAAAGAGGAAACAGCATCAATGGCAACTAGCTCTGGAAACAAGTGCTTGAATCTGTGACAACTCTTCTGGTCAACCAATCTGAATAAAATTTCGGATAGATGCGTAAAGTTCTGTTGGATAAGGGCATGAAGGTGAGGGTATGAATGGTTCCAAGAAACCCCCACAAAAAAGAACAAAAATAAATAAAAACATACACACACGTACATAAAGAAAAAAAACACTTGCCGTAAATATATCAGTATTTATAGATTGCACTACCCGATATTTTATTCTGAGTCTAGGGTAGTTGTCGGAGGAAGCCAGACTTCAGACTCTTTTTTGCAGCCATTGTGGTCCTGCAGCAATATATAGTGCATTCAGGGCCTGTAACGCATGACTTTAAGCCTCTCACTTGGGTATTACTCATCTGGCATGGCCTGTAGCGTTTATACTTACTAAAACAGTTTATTTCGACACAAGCTACAATATCAGTTACAACATACGCTAATTCATGCTCTCATCATAAACCCCACTTTTCTCCGCCCAACCATTTGGCTCAATTAAATGTTGCTGCAGTTGTATTTGTTTAACGGCAAAATAAATGGGATTGTGAGTTTGGTATATAGAATAGGGGGAAGGGAAAGAGGCTGGTCTGCGCCTGCTTTTTGCAGAGAAAAAACACACCACACACACGCACACACGCACACACACACACACACACACGCACGTCAGCAAGAAAAAAGGTCAATCAAAGCTCATAGACCCGCTCTCGTAATATAAATTGCAAAGTGTTAAACAAAACTGCTGTTTAACTGTAACATGCACCTTAGCATCCGCTCCTCCATCTACATTCTTATGAGCCTACCCTACTAATATTGTTAAAAGCGAAGAGAAAAAGAAAACAACACACAAGGTAAGGTACTTTCTCATAGCCTTAGTGAAAAGGGTACCAAATAAAAGGCCACTCTGCATTGCCCAACTCCATAGCATTTTCAGTACAAGAATAATCACTCAATTCAAAATCATATAGTGTCCTGATGTTTGGGCAGAGGCCTTAAACAGCTTATTTGGTTGGATTGGCGCACTTCAAACTCTCCCGAAATCTTTGAGGGACAGCAAAATCTTCCCGGTTCTGAAGAAAGGAAGGCACGATGACCCTAAAAACGATCGCTTGCTGACAAATGTTAGACATTCCAGCAAAGATTTGTGCCCGTGTATTACTTTCAGAGCTTGAGGACTGGGTGGAGGAGAACAACATCATTCCATTAAAATCCCATGGGTTTTCGTAAGGGTTCGAATACTACAATCAATAGTTTAGTGCTGGTCACCATTATTCAGCAAGCCTGGTCTATATGCAAAACAGTATATGCAGCTTTTATCAACTTCAGTGCCACATTTGACATGGTGGACAGATCAAAACTCTGGAAGAAACTGTACTCTTGGGGTCTATCCATAGGCCTACTAAAGGCGATCATCTATCTCCACGATAGCCCACGTGTCAAAGTTCGTATAGATCAGGCAGGACAAACCACTGATGAATCGATACTTCCAATGGACTTAAACAGGGGTGTATAATGGTACCCATGTTGTTAAATCTATACCTAGCAGACCTTGGCCTGGGGGGAGGAGGGAGAAAAACAACCAATCGATCTGCAAATCCACCTAAATTAGGTGACAGTGCAGTGGTTTGGTTATGCAGACGATTTTGTCATCTTGGATTCTACCCCCCTGGGGCCTGCAGGAAACCCTGAACACACCTGTACTGTATGCCAAGTGTAACTCCCTTGTTGTAAATACTGAAAAAACTAAAATGACTGTCGGTCTTATCCACAAAGCAAAAGAAACCAAAAAAAAAGGGGGCCAAATGGATGGAGGGAACCATAGTTTAAGTCGTCTCCAGCTTTAAATATCTTCGCATCCATCTTGATGTAGAATTGCAGGGAACGCAGCACTTGGACATTTATAAAATTAAAACGGCCATTCTGTCCGTTTCTATCAGTTCCTTTGCAAATATGGGTGGTGGCTATCCGTTGAAGGTCATCATACAGATGTATCAGGCAAAAATGTGATCCAGTATCTTATATGTGGCTGAGATTTGGACCTTAACAGACATTAATGGAATCTGTAAATTAGAGGCAAGGCTGTAAAGAGACTTTTAAGACTACACCCTCAAACGCCCATGGAAATGCCCTAGTTAGAATTTAGCATAACATATATTGCAACTGTGACGTTTTAGGTTACTATGAAAGGTTTGCAATGCCTCAGCGGGCTCTTTGTTGGATCTTATACTTGCAGTGATAGCAACTAGGGCAAATTTTATGCCAGACAGCAATATGATGCAAATTAGGGCTAGCGCAATAAAATGGCTGGAGAAGGCACCAGTTCAGGTGTTGAGGGGGCCAATAGGAAAATTCAAGAAGGACATGGAGAATATTTTGTCGAGATAAGATTATGAACAGTTAATGGTTAATCTGTCTACCAGTAGTCTACCTTCAGGTTTTTGGGTGTATCTGCTGGTTAGTGATAGCCCCCCTAAATACATCCAAGGTTTCGTGGAGAATTTTCTGGCATGGGATTATGTCAAATTAAAGCTTAACATCGTAAATTCAAATGAGATAGTTGGGGCTTGGCACAACATGGCACAAGAAGGCAATGTTGACTGTGCTGGGAAGAATGCTCAGAGACGGTCAAACATCTGTTAATGAGCTGTGAAGCGTTTCAGTCCTTGCGGTTAACTGCACTCAGAGGTACGGTTATACAGATGACGTCTCCAAACCTTTATGGGGGGGTAACCATGAAGCGTGGATATATTATTTTTCTATGTTTTGGAGGAAAATTGGTTCAATTCTAGATCTGTTTTAAGGATAATGGATGTTCATACTGTAATTATGGTGTTCTGTTATTTTAAAAGTTGGCATGTTCAACTGTATAAAAAATATATTTTTTGTTACAAAAATCATATACTTGGCAGATGAAAAGCATCATGGTAGTCTATTGTAGTACCAGTATAGCTCCCTAAAAAATCCAGATGCTTGCTAGGCCTAGCATGAAGTCCCCATCTTAATAGGGAATTAGCCCAATTATCGCTTTGCTCGCCAATCTCCTGGATTAACACTTACCCTTTTAAAGATATGGCTGTAAGGCTAAGGTTTGTACTAAAAGCAGGTAGGATATCCATTAAAACTCCCATAGATTAAAATAGGAATACATTGTCACAATGCTTTTTAAAGCCTTTCTTCATCTGAACGTCATCCGTTCCTTCTATATTGCTCATCTCCTCAAATAGGGGACTACATCCTATTAATCAAATCTTTTCTGGAGGCATTAATTATGCTTCTAGGCAGGATGATTAAGAACAACAACAGAATATTCTAAACTACACAGGCTTAATACATTTGCCAATAGCACACACTACAGAAATTGAGCCATTTTTAGTTTCTACTCTAGAAGGACCATAGCTAATAGGTACATGCAGGTTTGCAGACTTTCTGGGCACGACTCCTATAAAATGAAATATTTTCTCCCAAGTATGCACATCAGGCTAGAGGTGGGAAAGGGGGAGGCAACAAAAAAAAGGGGGGACAACACGTGAAGCAGAGGATTGGTGGGTGGGCTGAAGAGTCCATTGGAGCTAGAACATATTCAGTTTATTGTGAGGAATCCCAGGGTAATCTCACAAGATTACTGTGGTAACAGTGCAATGCGCACTCAGAATATAAAATGCGGCACACAGCAAAGAGGGAAAGGAGGAAATGGGAGAAGGTCAGGGAGGGGAAAACACATTGAAGGGGAGTAGGGGGACCTAAAAAAGAAAACGACACATGACAAGTGCCAGCGAGAACGGGGAAGACTTTAATTTGCAAGCGTTTTCCTGTTAGAACAGGACTCAGCATACTGGGGAATGATTACAGGAAATTATCACAGGAATAGTAAGAGTGGTGGAAAAAGTTACTGGGACAGTTTTTCAAAACCTGCCCAGATCACATTTACTAGGCAGGGGCAATGTACCTTTGTGAATAATTGGTGAATCGTGTATAACGGACACAGCCATGACCAGTGTAATACAATGGACAGGGCCCTGGCCAGTGGACCCTGAGGCCATCAGCTATGGCTAGGCCACTGGAAATAGCAGAAAGGCAGTGGATCCCAAGGTCACCAAGCCTTGAAATTCAGTTACAAATCTTTATTTAAAAGAGTAAAGGTGATCCGATATATCACCACAAATCTCTCTAAATTCAGCTGTTGTGGGAGGTGATAACCATCTTAACTCGGCATTCTCCCACCCCACGCACTCCCATTGCAAAGCCCATGCACACACCCTTGACATCACATAAGGGATTCACTGGGGCATAATAAATAACATCATGGGGATATCAATGGGGTGGAGGAGCGTTGAGTTAAGATGGGCATTACTTCTGTAAGGAACTCATGGTGGCAACAATAAAGACAAACACAAGTGATCACAGTTTATTAAACTGTATGCCGGTTGGAAAAAAGCCAAATCAAATCCTAAATCTAAGATGGAAGCAAGCGTCGACCATCAAATGAAACTAAGTCAATCCTAGTGGCGTTTTATAAAAAGGGCATATACCAAGAAACCTATTGCCAAACCTTACAACTAATACAAAAAGGGTGTGGGATTGTTTTCAAGAAAATAAAGAAGTGTTCACAAATAATATGTCAGGATGCAGTAGCTTGAGGTCTCCCTTCCCTGCATTTTAAGCACAGGGTAAGGTGGGATCTTGGAGCACAGCACACTGTCGAGCTTCTCTGGTACAAGACGACAGTTCCACATGCAGCTCTCAGAACCATCAATGGCCAAGCCTCGTTTCGCTTGAAAGTCTCTTGCCTTCGAGGGCCTGACTTATTTAAATAAGAAAACAATACGTTTCTCAACCAAATGAAAGTTTCCTTTCCTGGTTTTACTTGGGGTGAAGATTATTCAACCCTGGGTCCCCCTCTTCCGGGTGCCGAGTCCTCTATACTTTCAGCCTACCTCCACCGGGTTCACCTATGGCTTTTCCTCCCTTCACAATTCTTAACGTCTTTTTTAAACAGTTCCAATGGACATCCCTCAACCGGGTACATGTTTGTGAACACATTGGGCCTCATTACAAGTGTGCCAGTCTGGAAACCACGGTGCCAGTAAGCTTACCGGCACTGTTTTTCCAGACTGGCACACTATGGGTTTGCCTGCTGGAGCCGCTGTGCCCGACAGGGCTGATCATGCCGGACACAGTAGGCAAGCCATCATGTAAGCACTGGCACCGTTAACAATGGTGCCAGTGCTTCTGGTGCTTCCCATAGAGTCCTTTGGGACTCTATGGGAATGGGGACTATATGCCGGCGTCTAACTTCCCGGACTGCCGCGGTTGTAATCCCTCGGCGTTACCGGGAAGTCAAGTGCCAGTAAATGATTACAGGTCCGGTAGCAACCTGCTGGTAGCACCGGCACGGTTACCGCTGGACCCGTAATGAGGCCCATCGTTTCTTGGGACTTTTGATTTGCCCCTTTCTCTTCAGCATACCTTTTCCGTGTTCGCTCTTGCCAACTTCACATTCACATTAATTTTCAATGTTTCTGGGATTCACTTCCCTTGCTTTCTCACAGTTCTCTAGGTCAAAGGCTTTCCACTGTACAGGGATTTTGCTAGACCTCCTGAATGACCACTTTGACCCATCTTGGCAGCTCTCCTACAGCCTCCTTGTATCTGTAGTTTCATTCAGACGGCGAACGACCAGTGTCTCTCGTGTTAGCACCCATGTGGTACTGGTTCCCTCTGCAGCTGGCCTCCCCTCAACACTTGCACAGTTCTTTGGACTTAGTTCAACTTGCCACTTTGCGTCTTTCATTCACCACAGCCCAGTTCTTATCAGCTCTTCCTTCGACTCACCTGCTGTGATGAACCGCCTTGGCTTTCCTCGCAACGGGAGGCAACTCAGTAGCAGGCGTTCCCTCGCTCTCACTTATCAGCGTTGATACGGTCTGTGTACCATTGACATCTGTTGCAGCACACTTGGGCTATTGTCCTCGGTCTTACGATTCCCTCTGCAAAGGTTTCACGGGTCTGCGTCGAAAAGGGCAAGGTCGTGTCTCTCTTTGTCAGCCTCTCGATATTCGCCGCCTTTCTCTTCCTCTCGACTGCCGGGCCTGGGTAGCTGTCTCGTTGTGCGGTCTGCCTTGTTCATACTGAGCTATTGTGCTCCACCTTTTGTCCCAGTGGGTACGGGAAAGGGGCACCAGGTGTGTGCGATTCTGATCAAATTGTCTGACTTTGCCTGACCATTGTATTGGGACATGTCAGGTAAACGGCTATGGTGTTCGTACGTTCTCAGTGTGTTGTACGAAAGTGTTATGGGTCGGAAAAAAGAGGGGGCGGAGGGGACAGTGGTTTTGAACATCCTACATTGTAGGTTGGGGGAAAAAAAGTGTTGAAAGAAGAGGGATACCGCGTCTCACCCGTCAGTGTCCCACTCCCCGAGGACCCCCATCCAGGCAATCCTCCCTTACTGGTCCACTCCCATGAATTGGATCCAATAGCGATGGCCGTGTCCTGGCCACCTGGATGACAGATCCCGGGCAATAGCTAGGGAGACACCTTCAGGTTTCCCACACTACCCACAGCAGCTGAATTTTAAGGGTTTTTTTTGCGATCAATCGGATCACCTTAACTCTTAGCTAAATATTTTCCACTGAATATATAATCAGCGATAACAACCCTGTAGTTAGTGTTAAGTTGGTTATCCCATAGGAGGATCGCTGCATAAAAAAAAAAATATATAGACCCGATTCTGAATTTTCTTTGCAAAGTTTTGTGCGGTTTCATCAATGGGATGTAGGGGGGAAATCACATCTGTAGGGGGGAGTCTCAAACATTTCTAAATCTGAATAGGAAACACATTTTGGTCCCGAAGACAGTCAGAATCGCTGGACGGATTGGCACCAAACTTGCAGGTGGCCCAGTTAGAAAAGTGTGCATTTCCAAATTTGGTGTGAATCCATCCAATAGATTAAAACCCAAAATGTAGATTAAAAAAATGTGTGATGTCAGTTTGGCGTGCAAGCTCACTTCACTGCCCATGGCCATCAGGGGACCAGCTATGGGGTAAAGTGGGCACTGGCCCTTGACTCCGGCAATGCCCAGTGTTTTACTCTGCAATGTATAGCATTAGGAAAGATATTCTCTTTGGCACATTTCCCTCCATTGATTTCAATGGGACACCCGTTTTGCCGTTTTTGATCCTGGTCTGACTTTTTGAAGGGAAGTAAACCCTTCAGTTTCACTTTACTTGCCATTGTTACACTAGTCATTCAGAATGTCAGTACTGAGAAACAGGATTTCTCTTTTGCAACTCCTGTATTTTATTAATTGTACACAGCACCTTACAATGCAGTACAACAGGGATTCTTTGTATCCCCTTAACTTTTGTTATTATGGATTTTTGGTCATGTTAATATGTGCTGTGAGAAACCTGAAGTTGCCTCACCTACTAGTCCCTGGCAATGATCCCTGTAAGGTGCGCACCTGTGCAGCCACGCCCCTTTTGATTGTCAGCCGCGCATAGTGCTTATTTTACAGCGCACTTGCTCCAATCATCATTTTGCTGCAAAACTTTTTTTTTTTTTTTTTTTTTTTTAAAACATCATTTAAGGCTAGCAAACAAATGTAAATACTGGCAGGTTGGTGGCACAGCCTAGATGCAGGCCAGGAGGCAGTAGCAACGTTCGTGATTACTAGAAAACACACTGTGGGTGATACAAACTGTGCTGCGGCCTCCTGAACTGCTACTCGTGCTGCTGACTGTCCTTGGCTCAGGGCTGCACTCTGCGCTTGCGCAGGGAGCCTGTCGATCGCCCTGTCACAAATGCACGTGCCCTGCTGCTGGGTCTCTCCTTGCCTTGCGCAGTAAGCACTGCCAGTAGCAAGTGCGAGAGACCCCGTGCCTGCATTCAGACAGCTGAGGAGCTCGAGCTGCCATGACGGACGACACTACACCACCTGCTGCAGCTTGTGCCCCCCCCTCCCCCACCCGGCCATCACCCCACCCCGTGAAGAGAACTGTGAGCTCCATATGTGCACCGCCACATGCCACCTAGCCTAAGGTAGGTAAAAAGAGTTTTATAGGCGGCACGGCGGGCGGTCTAAGTTTGGATTTGGTAGTTTGAACGACATTATTTTAGCCAGTTGACAGTGAACTGTCTAAAATTATAACGTCAGTTCGTTTGCGCACAACAGCACAGGCACAGAGTGGGTGCAGATGCTGAAGTTCCTGGTGGTGGGACACAAATGTGCCCCTGGCATGATGGCATCTGCACCTCAGAGCGAGCACAAGCTAATGGCATATTGACTAGCATGTGCAATGCATCCCGAAGTTCCGAAAAAGAAGTTCCGAAAACGCTGCCGTCCTCTTTGGTACATTAATTTTCTATAGCATGCGTTTTGCACGGGCCACGTGAAAGGTCAAAGATCACAGCATGTGAGGCTGCTGCCTACGAAGGAGAAAGCAACCTCCACAGTGGTGGGGGATGTGTGTGAAATTGACAAGCTATCATATCTTGTCACTTAAAGACAGGGGCAGGATGTGATTGAAGACCCGAACGTGCCTCACAAATATTGCACAGTAGCTTTCAGATCTCGGGCTGAGCAGTCGCTCTACACGTAGACCATGCCTTTTTGTTACCCGGGCAATACATTAGCATGCAATTTTGTCTGTCACGTTAAGGGCTCCAAATTGATATAGGTGAAAGGATTTTTATCATGACGCAAAGTCGGTGAAAAAGCACCGCCAGACTAGGGATTGTTCAAGGCATTGTTTATCAGGCTGGCGCAGTGGTGCAGGTTCTAAAGGCAATCTCCCCTTTCTGTCATTTTTTATTTTTGAATATTAATAGGCTCCAGAGTGCCGGGGAGCAGTGGGTGACCTTATGGAGAGCCCGATTCATTCCCTGGGTGCACATCACTGTGATGTGCAGTTGTGCACAGACCTGTGCTCAGGAAATCAAATCCTTGTAGGGGGGCGGAGGGGGGGCAGGAATCAGGACATCGGCTGCACTGCAAGTGGTATGTACCCCGGCCTACACCTACATATTTACTACCATGCATCCACAACACCCACTTGGGAGCAAAGAATATTTTCATTGTACCAGAGTCAAACCCCAGAGGGAATCCCTGCCCTCTGGGTTTCAACTGCTGCAGAATGCACTGACACTGAGGCAGACTATTCACATGCACACACCTGTGGTCATGCATGTACGCAGGCACACCTACAGCTGCTCTTTGTGAATTAGAATTTTGCAATTTGTTTGCTTGCACTTTATCAGATAGAATCTTCTCTTGTGCTATATGTTCTATTAAATTCACTGAGGGTGTGCAACATACTGAATGGCGCATATTAGTGCAGTAAACATAACCATGCATCAGTGCAAAGTGTACTGTATGCTATTGATTGACCTGCGTGAAACAGCATCAGATGAGCACCTCCTTTCCTTCATGATACCTTCAAACTTACTTCACAGATGTTGCAACCTAACGTCCATTACTGGGTTTATTTATTTATTGTGACATTTGTAAAGCGCACTAAGCCCAGATTAACTTAACTGGTCTGCTGTTAAATTTCAGTTACCAGTTTAATAGTATACAGACCACTAATTGCTCATTTTATTAAAGCCGATATGATAACTCAGTGGGTTGAGCGCTTGCTGCTGCGATGTGTGTGTGATCTGCAGGTTCGACTCCCAGTAAGGCCATCTCAACCTTTCATCCTTCTGAGGTTGATAAATCAGTACCAACACAGGTTGGGTGATATTGTATGCATATTAGTTCTATAAAAAAAAAGAGCTTAAGCGTAAGTGCTATACAATAACATTAGCATTTGGCCTTGGGCGTCTGCTTGCATTCACAGTTAACTGACAATATGGATCTGGACCTGCCGTTATTGCATATAGCGATCTACAAGGAGGCAGTGGTGCACCCAAGTCAAAATGTTGGGGGGAGGAGGTCCAACCCTTTAAATGTGGGAGGTCAGGTGCCAACTTCATAGATTGTGGGGTCAGAGCAAACTTACTTGTGTGGGGTCCTCTAACTTCTTCACACATTCCAATGAGACTATTCTAGTGCAGCTTCAATGTTACTAGCAGTTAACTCTCTCAGTCACATCTGAAACCACACAGTTAAGGAGTGCTGTGAGAATGAGCTGCCTCCTGCCCCTTAGTACCCTTCTAATCACTCCCTGCCCTGAGTCTGATATAATTTTAATCGAGCTATGGCACAGCTCCGCAAAGAGCCTTGCGGTCGGCAGAAGGAAGAAAAGCAGCAAACAGCCAAACAGCAGGAGTCTCGGCAGTCGCCCTTAACACGACCGGGATTCACGCCGCAAGGGTTGCTGGGATCCTGTTTTATGCCTGCACTTCCTGGATGGGCGGAGCTTGCAAAGTGGGCGGGGCTTCACCCTGCGTTGAAGCGGTTCACTCGCTCGCTATCAGCCGCTCTCACACAGAGCGAGGGGCGCGAGGGGAACACGCTGGATGAAGGAGTGAGGGTAAGATTTAGACCAGCAGCAGCAACAGCCAAACAGGAGTCTCGGCAGTCGCCCTTAACGCGGCCGGGCTTCACCTGATATACAAGTACCAACCCCATGAATTGCCTAAAAACATATGTATATGAATGGGGTTGCTAACAATGAAACCCCTTACATTAGTAATTGCAGAGCCTTTGTTAACTGTGCAGCTGCGGCGAGCACCGTTTTTCGTCTGTGCCCTGCCTGCCGAAGGGTCTTTTGTGTAGGTCAGGCAGGTAATGTCCACAACATAACCCAACATTTCGGGCGTTAGGGAGGGGGGGGAATGGCTGAATCTCAACCTCCCCACTTGTACAATGCGCCACCTAGCTACAGCCCATGATGTCATCCCCAAAGTGGCAGCAGTGATAGAAATGATTTGTATAAAAGAAGAATTATTTTAAAGTTGTCCTGTTTTCCTATCTGATGAGAAATGTTTGTTTTCTGTATTATTTATATAATAGTTTAATTTATTTTCTTAATGGATTGTAAAAAATTTATTTTGTTTTGCGCTACATGGCTGTTAGTGCACTGTACCAGTCCCAGATTCCCCCATGAATCCGATCCCCAAGTTCCTTCATCTTTTTATCTATTGTTCATGTTGAATAAAAGAGTAAACATAATATACTAAACCCTTCCTTCTTAGAGTGTTGCCTCTTGCTTGACCTCTGATTTGGTTGCAGTCCTCTTATGATGCTGTACTAGTAGTCTTATAGTCACCCTTTTCTTGGCAGACTTTCTTTTCTGAGACTGTTGGGTTAACATCCAGGACAATCTGAGATTACATGATTCATTGCTATTTATTTAACTGTCAGTCCAATGTCCATTCATAACCCCCCCTTCTATTAAGTCGTCTTTGTCATTAATCATGTTCATGTATTGTTTATTTCATTACACCAATAGAAAGCATTTCCTTTATATTCCATACACTTGGTGAACTGAGAATGAAGAAGCTAATGCTGTGGTAATATTCATTTGTGAGGCAAAATTTATGTTCCACTACAAGAACCCCTCTCTTCTTGTACCAACCCATCATAAAACGAAAGATCTTGCTAAGGTTTAGAGATGTTAAAGGACACAATTTGAGATGCGCTAAAGTCTTGGGAGGAGAATAGAGCACCCAAATGTCCTTTGAAGAAGAGCTTGTTGTGCCGCAAATTCGCATTCCTCGCTTGCACACTGTGGAATCTGATCACTAAGCCTTGCTCAATGGTGTGGCGCCGTGCCGCCACCGACCACCCCCGGTCTGGCAGCGCATCACTCAGTTGCGCACATGACTGAAAAACAGCCCGCACAGAACTATACTTTGGCGCACACAGCCCAAAAAAAAATTTAGAGGGAACATTGGTCCCCGGGGATCTGTCATCCAGGTGGACAGGACACAGCCATCGCTATTGGATCCAGTTCCTGTCGGTGGACCAGTGAGGGAGGATCATCTGGATGGGGGGGGTCCTCGGGGAGTGGAAGTGGGACACCAACAGGTGAGACTCGGTATCCCCCTTCTTATAACACCTTTTCCCCATCCTACCCTGTAAGATAGTCAAACATGCTACCCACCCCCTTTCCGACACAAACACTTGCAAACCAAGAAAGACGAAGGACAAACACCAGACCGGTTTACCTGATATGTCCCAACATAAGGGTCAGGCAAAGTCAGGCAGTTGACCAGAGTCACACACAACCAACGGCCCTTTCCCTTCCCCACAGGGATAAAAGGTGGAGCACAAGAGTACAATACGAGCAAGGCAGACCGCACAAGGAGAAAGCTAACTCAGCATGGCAGTTCAAGAGGAGAGGAAAGATGGCACAAACTGAGAGGGTGGCAATGAGAGAAGCGAGCTTGCCCTTTCCGACCCAGACCTGTGAAACCTCCAGAGAAGGAATTGTAAGTCCATACAAAAGACAGCGTGTGTTGCAGCAGATATGGCCCTCCTCTGCTGATAACCAAGCGAGGGAGAGACGCTCGCTGCCGCGGTACTGGCCTGGACTCCAGAGACTAGAGAAGCCAAGTGGTTCATCACTGCTGGTAAGCCGAGGGGCGAACCGAAAATAAACCGCACTGTGGTGAACGAAAGTTGCAAATGACAAAATAACTGTTAAGAAAGGGGAAAGCTGTGGGCTATATTTACCCACTCAGCAGTACTTCCCCACATCACCAAGCTGCACTTCAGCAGAAGCAGCGAAATGGCTGCGCTGGCTCCTGCGAGCACCACTGCCTCACACCAAACTGTGTTTTCAGCGACAAAAGGATGACTGCACTGTTTCGCCAAAGCGCCATTGGGCAAGATGGAACAGGGAGCACCCCGAGAAAGGTTACTAGGGTGTGTTCTTGTTCGTCTTAAAGAAAGGGAGGGAAAAAGCAGCGCTGTTTTGCTGCAAGCCCAAAATTCCCATTGAAAAAGGGAATATTTCACCTTTAAAATGATGCCGCTCTGATGCCATTTTTCCCCGTTTTCATCAGACTGCTTTTAGCAAAAAGACCCAGTCATGCCCAGCCATATTCAGTGTGCTCTATCAGAAAAGAGCCTTATTCCTGAATGACAGCAAACCTGAGAAAATCAACAAAAGCTTTCCTTCAGCTACACAGGAAACACTTACATTTTGCTACAAAATATCAACAAAAAAAAACTGCTTGAAAAGAAAATCATAGCTTTCTGTGCACATGTCAATTTCATGAAGACTTTTGCCTTGTACAGACTGTTGTGTAAAACAAGTGGACTACAGCTACAAAACCATGTGGGAATCCAGATGGAAGAGCAAAACCGAATTTGAAAGGAATATTCCAGCTTTCACCACCTGTGTCAGAATGGGCTTCAAACCAGAGGAAAAAAAAGGCTGGTTTTAAAAAGTAGAATGTTGAATGAAAGCTTGTCAGTGCCTAGCAATGTAAAGGGGTTTGTTGCTGGGGAAACATAAATGGGCTGTGCTATTCAACAGGCTTGTTTTGATTCAGGACAAAATAAAAGAAAAATAAAACTGTTAAACTGCATGGGCTGGCTTTTACAAGCTCCCAAAGAGCTAAGGCTTCCCCAAAAGGGAACCACCATTAACTTCCTGGACACCTGGAGGATAAATCAATAGGTTGGAAAACTTTGATTGACCAAGACAAAGAAACTTCACATGCTAAGGGTCTGGGCTGAGCCATCTTAAAATGGAACTTCTAGGACACGGATGTGCGACGTGAAAACACTTCCGAGACTTTTACCAGAAGCTTCAAAGGAAATCTCAGCGACAACCATGGGTTGAGGGGGTAGCCTTGGAAAGGCATGTCCATATATGGGGAACAATGCTGACATTTGCCTCCAAGGACTTTGCAAACATTTGAAAAGTTAACTGTTTAAACGCGATTTCATGGGCTTTAATTTAAGAGGTCATAGACTTCACTGACACATGGGGAATAGAAATGGCAGAGAATTGGGTATTCCACGGAAAGTGTATAGGATGCCACTGTCAAATTTAACACTGATATGCCTATTAATAATCTATACACATGTGTAGGGTTATAGAATTAAGTAATATAATTCTCACTGAAAAGCGCAAAGTACTGGTAGAAGGGCGAAATAAGGTCACACAACCGTGAGGATTGGACTGCTATGCTCTACATACAATATGTAATCTGCCCATGTGATTTGTTAAAGTGCCACAAATGTATAAATGTGTAAATTAGGTTATGACTTATTTTTGGCAAAAAAGGACTGTGGGATGGCTTCTTACCTCATAAAATGCAACCTCATAAACTGGGACTCTCCTCGAGGAGTCAACCAACATTGATTGTCCTATCCACTTCTTGGAGCTAGTCCTAGCTCAGTTCTGGCCACCAATAATTCTGTGATGTCACCATGCTCTATAAATGAGAGTGGTAAACAGAGCTCCAGACACACACTCTTCCTGAATTTCCTGCGCCGGCGTTCCTGATCTTCCACATTCATCTTGCCAGACTCTAGATCCCACCGAAAAGCCAGAGCATAGCTGATCCTATACCAGCAAGGCCAAAGCATTGCTGACCATCCCAGCAAGGCCTCAATCTTGAAATCCCACTAAAAAAATATCCCAATACCCAAAGGGAGAGGCTGTGGTATTTTTTTGGGAAATATCCTGAAACCCGCCTGGCTTTTTGCCCACTAACTGCATGCCCACTGCCACCCTGCCAGCCAGTGACCCGAATTGGCCCGCTGTGCTTGCCATCCGGTGACCAGAATTGCCCAGCTGTTTGCTGTACGGCACACCCGTTGTGTGGTAACCAGACCCAGTTGGCTGTTCCATAATTCCAAACCTAAGCGTGGAATGTATCTCCCCATCCCAGAGAAACACAGTCTCCCCATCTTTACCCTTTGTCTATATCCTGGTAACTTAAAACTGTTAGAAATCAAGGACAGGGTGCACCGAGAATTCTAAGTGCTAGCGCCATCTCTCTTATCATTTCTGTCTGGTGTAACTCCTAAGCCCTTAGTTATTTTTTGATTAATCAAACTAATTTCCAGTTACAGTTGAGTAATGGGGTGATAAGGTTGACCTTGGGAATCAACCTTGCAGCTTACTGTGTTCCCCTTTAACAATATAGTCTAGATAAATTAACACTTTTTTTTTCAAAACCGAAGTTTATTTTAACTGCTCTATTTTTCCTAAAACTGAACACCATTCCACCCCAAAAATCTCATTCAAATCTTCAGCTACCATCATTCTTTCACTTTGATATTATCCCTGTGATATACATCTGTCCCCCACACCACAAACCGCATTGAGATTTTCAGTATTTCACCTGTTTTTATAAAAAGAACGTTTGGGTCATTTTAAGCGGGAATTGAGAAAATTGCATCTCTCCAACGTGTCATTCGGCTGCAGCATGTCCTAACTTTGCACTCATTTTCGAATTGCATGCTTCTTGTTGATCCATTGCATTGTGATTGCTAGCGTTTCTGCATTCCTGTTGGGAGAAATATTTGCCTCACACATTTAACCGCATATTAATTATTTATTTGTCGATTTCGGAGTGTCATTTTATGCCTTTGCAAAGGGTTAAAATACGTTTTTGCCTCTCATTCCAAGGGAAGTTCAGATTTTGTTTTGATTAGTTTTTCTGCCCTTTATTCCTGACTCTGACTACCTGCTGCTTCTTTCTATCCACAGCAAATTTGATTAATTGTGGGTTGAATAACATTGCAGGGGGAAATCCTAACTTGTGTGCTATCTATCCCAATTGAAAAAGTGCTCCTATTCACTTGTGCTTTGTGTATGTTCTGGGAGAAGGTTAATCACGTGTATTGCTTCCATTTTCATTGTAATTATCACCCCATTGGTGATTGCTGCCCGATATTAAAATTGTATGATTTCCTTTGAATCTTAAAGTAAATAAAACATTGCATTTTCACCAACCAGCCTGGTTCATGGTCCATTGTGACCTAGGGTATTTTAAAAAGGGTGTGTGAGATGAGTTGATCATCCCAAATTGAATCTGCATAAAATAAAGAGAAAGGCATCTCAGTTGTGCGCTACATACTAGGCTGAGACCAAGGTGTGTGTTGCCCGATTGAAATCCTTAAATAATTCAGCTGCAGATGAGTCCTGCACCACGTGGGTGCTCACTCGAGAAACTCTGGGCGATTACGGTTACGAGGCTGCCTTGGGAAAGTAGAGAAGAGGGTCAAAGTGGTAATCCAGGGGTCTAGTTAAATCCTCTGTACAGTCGAAAGTATTGACCAGCAGATGACCATGAAGCTAAGGGAAGTGAATTCCGTATCATAAGAACTGCTCAAGGAAATTGTGTAACTGACAAAATTTGCAAGAGTGAACCCGACGGAGGGAAGCTGAGGGAAAGGGGCAAAGCCTAAAGTCCCAAAGAATAGTGTGTTCACAAGAATGAACTCCGGCAGAGGGTTGTACACAGTGAACTGTTTAAAAAGACATTAAGATTTGAGAATGTCAAAGAAGATTGTGTGGAAAGCCGTAGTGAACCCGACGGAGGGAGGCTGATGTTCAAGAGGGCTCTAAGCCCGATGGCTTTTCACCCCTGGATCAACTTCCATCACCCCATCGACAAGTGAAAGCAATAGAGAAAGTACAATCAGAAGTACTTTGAATCTTTTGTTGAACTATTGTTTATTGGTTTGAGTCTGTCAGACCGTCGGAGGCAAGAAACCCAATCAGCAAAGGTCCTTATATAACTAAGAACTTTTTGTAGATCTAAGCCCGGAAGAGGGAGATCCAGGGCTGAAAAATCACCCAACGTACCACTGCAAAGAAACTTTTTGTTGTTATTTTGAATACATCAGGTCCTCGAAGGCAAGAGACTTTTTACAGAGAAAGACTTGGCCATCGATGGTGCCGATAGCTGAGAACGGAACTGATGTCTCGCGCTGGGAAAGCTCGAGCGTGTGCTGTGCTCCTGAGCCCCACCTCGGCCTGTGCTCAAAACATGAGGAAGGGAGACCGTGACTACCACATCTTGACTTATGTGAACCCTATCCCACACCCTTTGTATTTAGCGTAAGGCTTGGCAATATGTTTTTCTTAGTATAGGCTCTTTTATTTGACACTACGCCACTAGGACTGCCTTATTTTGATTTGACGGTCGTAATATGCTCCCTCTTAGATTTAGGTTTAGCTTAGGCGGTTTTCCAACCTACCTATACAGTTTAATAAACACCCTTGAACTGTTATCACTTGTGTCTGTCTATTCTTGATTCTATGCCTTCCTTACAGTGCCTAGTTACCGTTTCTATTTTACTCATGCACTTCGCAAATGGCTACTAAAGGCGACTAGCATCCACACACGACAGTGCCACAAGATTTTTCACTTGGTCTTTGGCATCTTGTAGTTTGGCCTTTGTTAGGCAGGATTGTATGCAGTACCCTGCGGGAGACTGCACCAGCCGTGTCCTCTTGGCAATAGTTAACCCAACCTTTGGTATAAACCTGTACTACACATGTTGGTAGAGTGAATGAGCAGACAGGAGGGGTTAATGCGAGCTGTAGGGTTGCAACAGAGTTTCACAGTGACAAGTGTCCAAATAAAGCCGATACTCAAGGTTTCTTGATTAAAAAATGTATTAATTTAACAGTCAGTTTGAATAAGCCTTCTTTAGAAGAGAGCAAATATGTTACACTTAAATATACTTCAAAAATACACACTCAGTTTCAATAAATCAGCAGATACCCATTTGAGATGGCACAAAGACACTTCCTACACCCTGAGGTGACTTCACTGGATAGGATGCTGGTCCACTGCAGAAGTCTTCCTCGCGTCGTCTGTGGGGTGCTCTTTGTTGTAGAATTTTTGGCTCCAACATAGATCTGAGGAGTGGCTGTAGAAGTCCTCCTCTTATCCAGATGGGGAGCTCGCAGCAAGTACAAGCCCACCAATGGAAAGGTTCTGCCACATTCAAAAACAGCCAGTAGTTGTCCAATCGGGGACAACTACTGGTTTCACAGTCAACCAGCAGCAAACTCTCTGGCATCAGGGGCAGGGGATGTGGACTGGGACCAGACAGTCCTCGAACCCTCAGTTGAGCTCACACACAAAGGCACACTAGCCCACTAAAGCAGCAGCTTTCCTGGGCAAGTGCATGACCTTATATGGGATTGCCTGACATGAGAGGACAGGAAGAAGACTGTTGGGTAGATCCAGTGACTCGGCCAGTGAAGCCCTGCTCCTTCGCAGGATCTCAGAAGACTAGTCTCAAAGCCTTCTCGAGGTTGCATACACCAAGAGCCTTCAAAAGTGTTCCTGGACAGCCAAGCGGACTTCTCCCTCCTGGGCTAACTCAGCATAGACGTCGCTGCTGTGTGTTTACGTCCAGAACTTTGATGGTCACCGGCTTGTGCCATAAGTCACCTTCTCCCTGAATTCAATGCAGTACCTGTTAGAATGTATGCCCAGCTCCCCTGTACCAGCAAACGGCTCAGATTGAGAGCAATACACAAGGAGTGTGCGTACGTAATGGCATAAAGTGGCAGCGGGGAGGTGTATAGAAGAGACAATAAGATATAGAAGCTTGGAGGAAGCGTAGAGTGTTGTAGACGTGAGGCATTCTGAGCAGCAAGCGTATACTGAACCTCTGCCATTTTGGAAGCCAGACCCAGCGTGGTCAGGACCCAGTACCAGAGTAGAATAGATGTAGGCCTTAGCAGGAATACACTCTCCTATCCGCGCCCCCTTCTCCGGCAGTAGCCTAGAAGGTCAGTTCATTAATTAAGACATAACCCTGTATTGTTTCACACTGCGGGCCAATGTAATCTGAAAATAACAGTGAAGCACGGATGGGGCTGCACCTGTCCCTGAAGAATGATCTCATGGGAGGCAGGGCAGAGGTCTGGAGCTGCCAAAACATGTATCCCAGATTTAGAGCAGCCATGCTCCAAACCCACAGTCATTCTGTACCAGATGCCCACTATTCCAACTCTTAAATCACTCAGATCGATGGATTAGTGTGCCTGCAGTGGAAGGGATAGGGAAGGGGCAGATGCTAAGGGGGAGGCACAAACAGGATGCCCTGTTGTACTGCGAGGTGTGTGGGTTGAAGCTAACAAATTAAGGCCATCAGATGGGAGGCATGGTGGAGGCGCCAGAGCGTCTGGGATCAAACAAAGCTCTTCAAATTTCAGAGAAGCTATATTGACCTCGAGAGTATCTACTGAGCTCATGTCTAATTACCAGGAGCACATCACATGGTCAAAATGTGGCGAGAGCAGTTTCATCTAATGAACACATTGTGTTACTAGGGTGAAAAAATCGAGAAAGCCAGGGTCCACGTGGAAGAAAACCGATACACGAAACCCTAGTCAATCGTATGGTGGTCGATACGGAGACAACATTATGTATACAGGGGCCCACCAATGAGAATTATACTGTATATTGTTTGCGTCATGAGCGACGTTACTGCCCTTTAAAATGTTCTGTCTGCTTTGAACTAACCCATGGCAGTAGAGTTTGATTGCCCTTGCTGACATGTATTTTCCATTTTGGAAGTCAAACTTAAGTTATCCTCGCAAAAGGCGTTTCATGCTTTTTTCCCCTAGATCTGGGGTGCACAACATACGGCCTGCGGGCCATATGCGGCCAGCGGTATTGTGCTTTGCGGCCACCTAAGAACATGACTTTCATAATGAAGTGCGGCCCACTTCAAGCAACAGAAAACAGAGCTGGCCGCACTTCATTATGAAAGTCTTTGAAGCCTGACATGTTGCTGGTATAGGCGAGGCGTCCCAGTAGGGGGGTAATTGCCTTTCTAATGGATGGCCGGTCCCCCTCTCCAAGACCTCTGGCAAAGATCTCTTTACAAGGGCCTTAAAGCTGCTCCTTAGCCCAGCCTTCATTTGCGCGCTAGCAGGCTCCATTTGCACAGCCTGTATTCTTTCATCTGTCCTGAAAGGGACACCACGGGAAGCAATGGGCCATGAATATCACTGGGGTGGGGCCCATCACTGATACAAGCAGGCTACGTACATGGTGGGCGCACTTTAGTTTACCAAATGTGCAGTTTACGCTGGTTTAAAAAAATACGACATTTCCAAACTAAAACATGCTTCAGTTTTCTTTGAAATGTGTTTATTTTTGTTTGTCCGACTGTCACAAATACCCTGTTTTTGTCCTTCCCTTTGTGTTTTTTCACAGGATATATTTCTAAAGCTGCTATATGCTTGTCAAGCTCCGTAATCACAAATAAATGCTTCTTTTGCACTGACAGCAGTTATCAGGAAATTAAACTGTGGGTTCATGGGTGCCAATTTTTTATTTTCACAGCGTGAGCAAAAATTCCCCCGCCCTCACCCTGAATTTAAGCAAGCTGCCAGCCCAACACATCCCCTGGCCGCATACATTTTATAGCACTTATTTTTATAAGGAATTGTAAAGTCATAGGATTTGCAGCCAGTTTTAAATATATAACATCTTCGCAACAGTCACTCAACCTGCTGAGCTACCACGGTAGCTTTCTTTTGTACCACCTGTCTGTGTTCATTAATGTATTCAAAATCACTATTATAAACAGTGCAGTTCATGTCCATGACTTCAAAGTCAACAGTATTTCATCTCCATCCACACCGACCCTGTGCATACATTCTTTGACGGTGCACCAGTGGCACTTCTCCATGATGGGCAGCGTTGCACTGACCCACAGGCACCCTCACCCATAATGGAGAAGCCAGCCCATTGTAAACAGCGAGCACTCACTCAGCTATGCGGCTGAGGAATTGCGCCTCAGCTGGCTTGAACTGTCAAAGGGAAACGTGGTTTCCGTTTGACAGTTCTGTTCCTCAATCTCGCGTATTTATTTATATATTGTGCATTTGTAAGGTGCTTATACATCAAGTAAATTGTGTTGGAAAGCGCCCACAGGGCAAAGGGGAGGGAACATGGGAATGAAAGGCAAATATAATAACAACGAAGAGAATGAGAGAGGTAGTCCTAATAGGCCATTTGAGTATTCAGTAAGTGCAAGTGCAGAAATAGGAACGGGACGAGGGTGCCGGGTAGGGGGTGTAAATGCTAGGAGTTCCACGGAGTGAAGTGCTAGGGACTGAGTTGCAAACAGCTGTTAAGTGCCTGGCAGAGATCACTTGGTAAGAGTGGTCAACTGCCAATGGAATAAGTGCAGGCCTGTGAGGCAACACAAGCCAGTGAACGCGGAAAGGCAAGTGCTGGCAATGGGCCCAGGGCCAGGACGCAGAAGGACACATAAGGGCCCTGGTCACCAATCTCCGGGACTGTGCGGTTTAGCAAGGGAGGGAGTGGGGGTGGGAGGGAGGAGGAGGTGAAAAGAAAAGTCTTGAGCTTCTGGAATTTGAGGAGATCCGGCTCTAGACAGAGAGGAAGGGAGAGGCTGTTCCAGAGTAGAAGGGAGAGGCTGTTCCAGAGTAGGGAGCCAGCCGAGGAAAGAGATCGGCCACCAGCTTGCTGTTTAGAGAAGAGCTTGACACACAGAGTTGGTACTGGAGCAGCATAGCGATCTGGAGGGAAAGTATTTGGTGAGAGCCAATTTTAGATACTGTGGTCCCCAGCCCCAGAAAGCCTTATGGATGATGCAGAGGGATTTGAATTTAATCCTTGCAGCAACCAGGAGCCAGTGGAGACATTTGAGGGCTGGAGAGATGTGGTCCCCGGGGTTGAGGCCAAGGATAAGTCTTGCAGCTCATTGGATTTTATCCAGTGAGCTATGAAAAAACGGGGGCATTTTGCTTCCCCAACCTTGCATGGCCCATTGGGGATGCTGGCTGATGAACTGCATGTGTGTATGTACGAGGGAGGGGCTCCGGCGCCTCCTACCACATACAAAGGGAGATGGGCTCTTAGTCATCAGTCCTCCGGCTCTTGGGTTCATGTGCACGAACCAGGAAGCGCTCTTTGCTTCTTTTTTGTGCTACGCAGGATCTGTAGCCCTGGGAGGAAACATCAGGACCATGGCAGAAGGTACTTTAATTTAAATTGTGTATGTCATTGTGTGTGCTCGTGGTTTAAAATTATTCCCGGGGTGGTGGGAGGAAGACCCCCTGCCACCCCCAACACCTTGATTGGTTTGGGCTCCCTTGCTACGCTCCATCCCACTGGCATATTTGGGGGAAATATTTACGCCCCTCCAATTTAGTACACAATTTTATCAACACTAGTGTTATAAAGCATGGTAATAAGCAGTATAGAAAAAAAATATATATTGGTTATATTTTCTTTCCATGGCCTGTACACACCACCTTTGTATGATGCTTCAAATAAAAGTATTGTAAAGATAACATTAATTTATTGCCCCGGTGACAAAGCAATGTTGATAGTGCGTATTGAGGTCTATTGTGGCAGTACTTCTGAAAGCAGAGGTGTTTTGTGGTGGTGTGTGGAGGATGCAAATGTAAAAGTTTTTCTTTAAATGTGATGGTGTCCTATGATGCCGGTGGCCTGCCAGTTTGCCCATACTGCATTGCATTAAAGTGCAAAGGGTTGGAGGCTGCATTCTCTTCTAAGATCCAGAGACAAAGCTTCCTCATGTAGCCATTAATGTAGGCAGATCACTCGTCAGCCACATCTGCACATCTCTTTTTCACCTGCAGGACAGCCAGTTCTGTTAGGTTACTGCTGCTGGGCGTGGGGGGATGATTTTGTTCTCACACTATTGATAACATGTTGAAGCCCAGGGCCAAATCAGTTTTTCTTCTGGCTTGTTAATAACATGTACTACAGAATTGAAAGCACAAATAGCAATAAAGACCAGAAGTACACCTCAAAATGCTTGTTTGTTCCCCCACATACTATAAATGTCTGAAGGGGGCCGTGAATTCACTACGTGCCCTGCCCGGCTACCCCACACAAACAATCTGGCCCCCTGTAGATAGCTTGTAAGGTACATTTGGCCCTCTGGCAAAACTAGTTGTGCACCCCTGCCCTATATGGTAGCATTTATTCTGTGTCTGGTTGTCTGCCCTACATGCCTCCAGGTAGTGCTTAAACTGCTTACTATCACTAAATAAAAAAAAAACTGTCCAGGAAATGGTGCCATTTTTGATGCCATCTTTATTATTGGCGCTGAAAGCCTGCAGGCATCGGGGTGCCATGTCTGATCTCTTGTGTGTTAGTCTGAGCAGTGCGAGTTATGGTTGCATAACTTATTATAACTGGCAAATTTCTTTGGATTTTCGATTTTGCGCTACAACTATAAAGTCCCTTAAACAACGTTTTATTCTCTGAATTTCAAAAGTTTTTATTAGTGAAACTTAACCATAATGTTTCTGTAGTAAATGGTTTTCAATAATATATATATATTTTTTTTTCCACTAGCCAGCTATACAAATGTCACTCGCCACCTCAATTCTGGACATACACACAGTACACCATTTCTTTATTGCCAAGACAAATTATCACTCCCCCATGGCTAGTTCGATTGCAAATTTCGTGCTAATATTATATATTACATGGCCTGCGGTGGCGGCCATGTTGTTATAGTTAAGTTGCTAAACCCATAGGAAGAGCACTTTTTGGGCAGCTTATAACTTCGCTCCCCCTGGACAAATCCTCACTAAACTTTGCAAAAAGGTATATGGGCCACTCTGATTTTTTTTTTTGCAAAGTCTGGTGAGGTTTGGCCTGGTGGGGGGGGGGGGGGGGATATTTATAGGGTGGGTCCCAAAATGTATTTTTCCCCATAGACTGAATGGAGAAAAACTTTGCTCACACCTACAGCCGAAACTGCTGGATGGATTTTTACCAAATTTGCGGCAGGATATATAGCATCTTTTTCAATTTTAATATTCTGACTGTCAGTGTACAAAACCACCTGGCCTATATATGTCAGTGAACAAAAACAAGTGGCCCTGATATGTGACGTCTCAGTGATGTCAATTACATTTGTGATGTCATCTTTTATGTCCTGGCTGTTAGTCTTAGCAGTGCACGGTGGTGGGACGAGTTATGGTTGCTTAGATTACCATAACTGGTGAATTTCTGGGGGTTTTCGGTTTTACTTGTAACCATAACGTCCCTTTAACAAAGGTTTTTCATTGAATTTCATAAGTTTTTATGAGTGCAACTTAACCATAACATCCCCATAACAACGTTTTTTCATATATATATTATATATATATATATATATATATATATATATAATATATATACACACACACACACACACGGATACTTCTTACACCCATGCACATTGTATGGAAGAAAGTCTTGTTTTGCTCGTCTTCAATACTGTTCTGACTATTTTCCCCATTAAAACCCATTTAGATCTCACTGGGGAGGCCACTCATATGTATCTTGCCATGTGGCGTCCTTTTTGGAATCCAAAAGGTGCTGGCTACTGCCAATATACCCATTAGTCTCCCTGGATTAGTAGCCTGATCCAGTCAGTTGTATTGGTTCTGGTTGGTGGCAGTGTACTTTAAAACAGTGGTGGTATGAGGTGTAGCCATTTTAGCTCACCGGAAGCAAAATCCAGTAATCAGACAACTGTGCTTTTTTGCCTTTGAATGATTGGTAAGAGATCGGGTATGACCACGTTAGTTCATTTTCCGGATATGAGCTCCATCGAGGGGCTCAGAAAGGAGTGTCTAGGGTTGCCTTGGTGTGATTGCAGGGGCTTGCTGTCTGGGATGCCTTTGGACTCCATTCTGCACACCCTTTCCTCCGATGTTTTATTTATAACATATTTAAAAGGCGTCTATACAATGTGTTTCAAGTCGCCAAAGACAAAAAGGGTGTTGGGGGGGGGGGGGAGGGTTGAGGTGGGACAAGGAGATAAAAACACCAACGGTCCTACTAGGCCTGTGACATTCAGATCGTGCAAGTTCAGAGGGGTTGGGGGGGGGGGAACGACGGAGGGCCCTGGGTTAGGAAAGTGCTAGGGGGAGCCCAGGAGGGCAAGTGCCAAAGGATCATCATCAGATACAGGAAGGAGGTGCACCGGACGCAGGAGGGGTGCCAACCGTCCAGGCTGGTCAGGGGGAGGCATAAAGGGTCAGTGCTGGATTGGGCAAGTGCTGAGGTAGACAAAGGGGCCCTGGTGCCCTGAAAGACTATGGAGGGAGCAGGTTGCCAGTCACAGCTGGAGGGGGTACAGGGAATTAACAAGGGAGGGCAAGAGGGAAGGAAGTAGAGCAAATCATGGTCTTGAGCCGCTTACAGAATTTAAGGAGATCCGGCTTAAGTCAGAGAGGCAGGGAGGCCATTCCAGAGGGAAGCTCCTGCCGAACATAAAGATCTATCCCTCACTCTCTGCTTGGAGAAACGTCAGATCTACAGAGAGTTGGAGCTAGAGGAACAAAGTGCTGCAGCAGGGAGGTATTTAGGGATAGAGAGTTGCATGTAGCAGTGTCACAGACCCCAGAAAGCCTTGTGGATGATGCAGAGGGTCTTAAATTTGATTCTTGCAGCCTCCTGGAGACAACAGTGGAGAGATATTAGGGCTGGAGAGATGCGGTCCCTAGGCTTGAAGCCAGGGATATGTCTCAAAGTCCTATTCTGGATAAGTTAGAGGGGGCGAAGGGAGGAAAGAGGCAGATTGAGGAAGAGACTGTTGCAATAGTTCAGCCTGGAGAGTACCCCATCATTGCTGCACTAAACCTTCCTCTGTCCTGTCCCATAACATTTGATTTGGGAGACAGATATACAGTCAGCCATTTAGTGCACCAGAGATTAGTGTATCGCAGCCGGACTGCGGCAGAACACCCTCTCACAATGCACCCTACATGTGTTTTTCTGCTGATATGTCACACTCGCTCCCCCTTGCGCGCCATCACTGTCTCTTGAGCCGTCATGCTCCGTCAACGTTTCTTTGCACACTTCCTCCTCCTGCCCCTTACTCGCCCCCCCCCTTTGCCCTGGCACACTTGAAGATATCCCCTCTTGCACCATCATTCGATCTTCTCCACCTCTCACTTCTTCCACACCATTGCTTTATCTCTTACCCTCCCATTCTCACCGTTTGTTCACTCCTACGTACTCTTGCTCATTAACAATGGCACCCTTTCTCAATGGCCTCCTCCCTTCCTCCATTCCCCTTACCATTATCTTGCACACAAGCATAATTTCTCGCATCCTCATTTGCGCTCTCCTCATTGCATCCTGGTTGGAGCCTATATAAATGTAAAATGCAAATATAACAGTAAATACCAAAACCGTTGGCTTTGCCAATACTTTTTCCGATTGTTCGATGGCCTCGCAATCAGGTCCTGCAACAAGGGCGTGGGTGATTTTTGAACAGAAAACCCAACAAGCGGAAAACTGAAATGCAAACTTTCCAAATGACATGCTGACCTTCTGCTACAATTTAAGAACAGAGTGGAAAAACCGCAGGAGGGGGAAGGGGGTGCACAAGCCGATTCGTCACACGAAGGGTGCAATCGCCCAACGAGTTCCCAATTATTCCTGTTTGAACTACTTCTGGGAAACAACTATTCATTCCCTTTCAAATAGAGACGAAACTGGCCTACGCCAGGATTTCTAAAGTAATCCACCCAGCATTGTGTTCTTTTTTTTTAAAGGTTTTGGTTACCAGGGCAACAAACTGGGAGCCCGACTTTCACGTAATGCTGCCTCGGGCTAGGGAGAGGCGATGAGTCAGAAATCAAGTCACAACCAATGGCTTGTTCCAAGCAACAAACTCATAGGCTACGGCACCTTTTAAAAAACCGTACAAAAACTTTTGAAGGACTGTTTTTTCCTACTACATTACTCCACTATACAGGTCAAACAGGACAAGATCTATAGCGCCAGGGGTATTAAGTTTATAAGATTATATGTTTGTTTCCTTTTTCGAATTGCAAATATGAGCTAATCCCTACAAACTTCAGGTCACCGTGGTGCAACTCCTGTATTTTTCATTCATGGACGCGGGAAACGGAGGTTGGCGCTATGCTGTAGGTTGCAGGAGGCGAGGCGGGTTGCCATATCCCCTAGGGTAATGCCACCAGAGGCGTGGGTCAGGCAAATACTCACAGTACCTGCACCCCCTTTAATTAAGGACACGGATGCCAAGAACCCTTAAAGAATGGGACACAACCTAATAAATACAGACAAGCCGTAGAGCAATGAAGACATTCTATAGAAATGCCGACAATTTATGCACCGGCCTCCTCTAACCACCAAACACACTCCCTCCCACAAAGACAATCACCAAAGTCTGGATGCGTTAACTGATGCAAACTGCAACTCGCACAAAGTCCGAGATGTACAGATGAAGTGGTGCACTGGACCAGTCAGTGCAAGAATGGACTCATTGTTATAGAAAAAATATATATATATATATATATATATATATATATATATATATATATATATATATATATATATATATATATATATCACACAGGCGGGGGAATGTGGACTGCTACATGCAGCTGAATCCTGTGGTAGGCCAAAAAACATAGCTTGCTGAATCTCGCCAATGATATATTTCACTAGCGTTCCAACAACCTGGCCTCCAGATACACAAGCTCCTGCTCTGTGGTCCTCTTTGTTGGGTAGGACCGTTACACCAAAGCACTGGTGTGATGCATCATGTGGCACACAGAATCTGGCAGACTATCTGAAGAGTTCCATCTCTGGATGTTGTGAAAGGCAGGTGGTACTGGGCAGCTCAGGGCAGATTCTCCTTGTCGATAGGCCCCCCATGTGGAAGGCCTGTAGAGAGGCAGACTGAGCCAAAGCTGGCGAGCACAATTCCTCATCAGTCCCTGATGCACTTCTGAATTGCCCCAAATCCTGCTTCTGAAAGTCATTTTAAATATTTTCTGCCTACAATTTAAAGGCTCACTATAGATGTTAGACAACCATTGGTCTCTGGTGACCTTGAGCCTCGGTTGTGGCAAACAAAGTTTACTTCAAATTTGCAAACACTGACCACCTTATAATTTTCATGTTGTGGCAACATTCATATCAGCGGCTGCACAGAGGCATTCCTCCACCATCATGTACTGTTTTCCATTAACTCAGGACTAGATGACCTCATGCGTCAACCTGGGAATACAGAGGAAAGATTGTATCCTGGAAAATGCTTCAAGATTATAAAGCGTTTACAGGTGAACCCGAGCTTGCCAAACCTAAGCATTTGACCAAAGCAGAATAGCAAGCCGATTGGCAGACCCATCGCTTAAAAAATAGAATGTGTTCATAATATCAACCAGCACAGTGATGGTGGTGAAGCAGGATCTTGCTACAGGTCTAGCCTCAAAGGTATACCTTAGTATATTGATAAGGGCGAGTCAAGATTTGCAGGGCAAGTTGAATGCAGATTCTGCAGTGTCTGAAAACCACAGTGGTTGGATCCGCTTGGATTCACTGCTAGGGATACAAGTCATCCCAAGTAACATTCGAGATTAGCATAGCAGCCTCGCTGGGTTCTCTTGTGCTGCAGGCGGAAAGCTTGAGATAAAACGCACCCCTTGTGCCCTTCACAGAGATCAGAAGGTCTTACCAAGGATTGCATGTATATGTTACACTATACTACATAGTGCTGTAGGTTAGGGTACAGGTTTAAAACAATTATAGAGTGCATATAAATGTGCCAATATGCGTTTTGAATACAAGAGGAAAAAAATTGCAATTTATAAGTTATTGGTGTTTATAATAAAAAAAAATACATTCCAGCTACGAACACGGTCTCTTCTTGGTAGCACCCCAAGTGGAAAGAAATGGGGCAGGAGGGCATACACATCCCGCATTTTCACTATCATTCGTACTGTCTATGCATGTGCAAATGTTAAGAGGCTTTAGGGGTCAACAGTTTTTTGAAGAGACAGGTCGTCAGCCTTTTCCTAAACTGTACAAGGTCACAGGTAGATAGTTCCATAAGGCTGCCCCTGCCGTGTTCAGAAGTTTCCCACCAAATATCTTCCTTGGGATGAGTCAAAAGGAGCCAACAGATCTTACGAGTCTAGAAGGGCAGTGCCTGGGCTGTAGGTACCTTGGGCCTACTTCTCAGTAGTCCCTGAACGCTACAAAGTGCTTTAAAGGAAATGCGCGCATCAGCAGGGAGCCAAGGAAACACTTCGGAGACGGTGTGATAGGATCTCGACCCTTCAGTACCATTATCAATTAGGCTGCCTTGTTTTGAAAGACTTGCACCTGGTGATCAAGACCGTCAGGAATGCCCATGTGGAGACTGTTGCTTTAATCTAAAACGGGAGAGAGTTAGGGCTTCAATCAAATCAACTTTACGCAGCGTGCCCGAAAATGGGAGGATGTGGTTCAGTACCTTTAGAAGGTGAAGGGGAGAAGAGCATCAGTCAAACACAGTTTTTCAGTCAAATATTCTAGAGTGGGTTGCAACCCTAAAGTGACAGGCCAGGAGGATGGTTATAATTGAGCATATAAATGTTTATGTACATTATAAACATTGAGGCAGAAGTTATTATTAATCATCCAGGTGTTAATGTGGTAGTGGGGAAGTCGGGGGGGGGGATAGTGGGGAGGTGGACAAGATAAGAACAAGGATCGGAGTTAGCAAGCATAAAAGCAATCTGAGTATTGGCAGCATAGGTTTGGAACGTGAAAGAGCTATTATCAAGCCTAGCGCAAAGCCTCAAAATACCTGGTCATCCCACAGCCTACGCCCTGATGCAGATCACAGCCCAATCAACCTTTGCACATGTGAGAAACCTGAAGGTGTTTCACCTGCTAGTCCCCAGAGATCTGCCATCCAGGTGTCCAGGAGAGTCAGGCAATTGACAATAACCACGCACACCTGACTGCCCTTTTCCCCCCCCACAGGGATAAAAGGCGGAGCATGAGAGCACACTACGAGCAAGGCTGAACATACGATGAAAGAGCTACACCGAACTGGCAGTTCAAACCGTGGAGAAAGGCGGCGATACCTGGAAGGACGAAGGGGGAACTGCCCTTGCCCTTTAAGCCTCAGCGCCACAAAGCTTCGAGAGGGAAATCATAAAACCGGAAGTTTAAAGCGGGCGTGTGGAGGAACAGATGTCAATGGTGCACAGGGGCCTCCCACATTGACAACACAGGCGGTGAGGAACGCTGGCTACTGTGGTTCCGTTTTTAACTCCAGAAGAAAGACAAGCCAATGGGTTCAACACAGCCATTGAGTCGGAGTAAGTTTATAGCAAACCGAACTGTGTTGAGCCCATGGTTGGAGGTGGCAACATTATATTAACACAATGAACTTGAGAAGAAAGAGCATGTGTGTGTTTGAACTTTTGGGAAAGCCCAGACAAGGGCCAGCTGCAGAGTGATCAGGCGCCGCAGGAATGCTCATCTGAAGGACTCTAGCTGGCCCCTTTGGTTTTGAGTTGAAAAGCAAGTACAAGAAGGCCCTAGGAAAGGGCGGCATGAGATGTCAAGTGGTCCTACAAGGGTCACTTCAAATCACTTGTGCAATCGAAAGTCTCTGACCCAGTGCCTAGAGAAAGCGAACCCCCACTTTCTGATAAGATTGTGAACTGTGGAAAAAAGGAAAGTGTGAATCCGACAGAGGGATGCCAAAAGAAACCTAGGAGAAGGAAACCCATGCTTTCTGATGGAACTGAGCAAAACATGAACTGTGTTATACAAGGCCATAGTGAACCCAACGGATGGAGGCCCACTTTGCAAGGAGGACCCAAGGGAGGGAGCTCTTATGAGCGAAGACCAATCGTAGGAGCGAAAAAAATCGCCCAAGGTGCAAGATCACTGAAGGAACTTTTGTTGTTTGTTTTGATCCAGCAGGTCTTCTAAGGAAAGAGACTTTGTAGAAAAGAGACTCGCCCTTGGAGGTTCTGGTATCGTGGAATGGACTTGTGAGCCTCGTGCTGGTAAGGCCCAGGAGTGTTCTGTGCTCATGAGTCCCGCCTGGTCCTCCCTGTGCTAAAAATGTGGGGAAGGGAGACCCTGCCATACCATCCATACCTATTTTGTGAAAAGTACTTCTGGTGAACATTATCCCACACTCTTTTTTTAAATTAGTGGTCAGAATTGGCAATAGTTTTTTTTTAGTATAGGACCTTTTTAATTTGACAAGACGCTACTAAGACTGCCGTATTATTTGATGGTCGTAGCTTGCTCCCATCTTAGCTTTACGTTTAGATTAGGTGATTTTCTCACCCATACATACAGTTTAATAAAAACCCTTGAACTGTGAACACTTATGTCTCTTTACGGTTGCCACCATGAGTTGCTTACATAACACGCCTAACACCATAGACCTCTTCACCTACCACAAACCTGACGTGAACATTACTGGAATCTGGCTCACGTCGACCTCCTCCCAGATCTTTTGTTTCCTCATAGCATCAGGGACATACATGCCAACATTCTCGACCACCTGGGAGGGAGATTCTGCTCCCGAAAGCGGGAGAAAGGAATTTCCCCACATGATTGCATTGGGGTTTTAATTTTTTCAGGCAGGGGTAAGAAGAATAGCAATCTTTTTTATCTAAAAATCTTGAGTCTCGGCATGTATGCCCGGTAATCACATTCAACATGTGGTTGATCAGGGAAAACGGGGTGGTGGGTGGAGGGGAAATCATGGATATCATCCACAAAAGTAACTAGCCATGATCGATTCATGTCAAGCATAAGAGTGAGGTGCACAGAGTGAATGGGAGGATAAGTATGAAGGAGCCTTGGTGGATGAATGATGAGCAGAGACAACAGGGTTGGGGTAGCATGAAAGATGGAGAGAAATGGTCTCAGGAATTGGAGGGACAATGGACTAGTGCGATTTTAGAAGTGCAGACTGAAAGAACCTCGATGTGGTGAGAACGATAGTGGCATGTTCAACTATGGAGCCACAGGGCAAGGGTGTGTTGGGAAGGAACTAGGGTCCTCCCGCACCCTTAAGCGCTTTAGGATTAGGCAAGACCTCGGTGCTATATGCATTGGGAAGGCTCTCTCATGCAGATATAATCACATACACAGACATGGGCAGACACTGAAGAAGACAGTTATTGTTTAAATAGAAGGCGCAATTAACTATTACCTGGATACATTTGTAAATCCTATGCATTGTAAATTCTTAGTACAGTAAAAAGGCAAACTCCCCCTCCCTTCCCGGGGAAGAATGCAGCTTGTGCTAAAAATAGACTTCAGGCTTCGCGACATTCTTGCTAGCACTAGCAGCACAAATTCACTCACCAGCTGTTTACTGTCTGTCAAAGGTTCAGGCAGGCTTTCCGTGTGACAAAATGCAGGATGTGTCATGATGCCTACCACCGGAGCGTCAGGCCCAGCACCCCCCGGAGCAGGCATCATGCCCTCGGGTAAAAGCCCAGCGGCCCCTTATAGGGGCTCTTTGGACTCTGTCCTGGCGCCGTTGGCGCCAGGCTCATGTTGGACATCAGTCCTGGCGCCATAGGCGCCAGGCTCATAAAGGAAGGTGTTTTGTGCACTTACCTGATCCAGACCATGCTGCAAGATTCAGGCCTCCCTGAGACCTGAAAGGGACTATTTTTTTCATTGGGACTATTTTGCCACTCGGGCGTGGCCAGGGAAGGATACTTACCTGGAACTACTTTGGGGGCTATTTAAGCCACGCCCAGACATTAGCTCACACTTCGCGTTCTGCATCCAAGCAGCTGAACGCTCACCGTGTCCGCTCCTGCATCTGGTCTCCAGCCACGCACGCCTGGAACACCTGTAAGGAAAGAAGAGAAGAGAAAGGTGAAAACCAAGAATTTTATCAAACTTCTTACCTGCATCCGGAACCTTCACGCCAGCGTTCCTGAGAAAAGACTTTCATTTAAAAGCACCGTGTTGCTCGCTGCAGCGCCACGCTTCACTCACCTGTCCTCGGGAGTTCTTCTGGCACCACCGCGACTGTCTGCACCGGTTGCCACATCTCTGCGCCTAGGGGAGAGAGGAAGAGACAAAAGGAACATATGAGGAAAGCCTAATTTTCCGCCATAACACTTACCGGTCTTCTGTTGGTGGACCATTCCTCATTTCGGGTCGGCGCCGCTTCGTTGGCAGGTACCGCACCCCGGCCCCTATGGGGAAAGGACAAAAGACATTACTAGAGGAATATAAAGACGTTAAGAGGGGTCGCCCCCATCGCTAACTCACCTGAGTTTACCATCGGCAATTCAATCCCTCAATGCATCGCCTTCATTCTGCACCTGAAATAAAGGCAGATCACAGATTAGGAAGGCAACAGAAAAGGAGGCTCTACACTTGAACTTTTGTAATCTTCATACTTGCAGCGTTCCGCTCGGAAAAGTCAAGTGGATTTTGCCAGCGCCATTCTCAAAACCAGTGAAGTAACTGGACAAACACGCACCCTGCACCAGAAGCAGGATGGACAGTTCATCCTTTCAAACCATAAGGTGAGCTTCAACCGGGGATTTCGGAGGAAGTTAAAGAACGAAGGGGGGAGGGGGGAGCAAGCACACTATTCTGCAGACTGTTAATCCCCTTTCTCATCTGCAGAAGGATATTCCTACGGGCCAGACAAGCAAGATTTTAGGGTCCTGTTCAGTCGGTGTTCCGAGTTCTGCGCATCACGCTCGAAGAGGCCACAGCAACCCAGACTAGACCAGCGCCTCCGTGGGAGTCAGGTGAGCGTTACAGGATGAGACAGATTATAAAAATAAATGTGTAAAACTACAGGGCCCACATAATATTAGCAGGATGAATCAAATATGGATAGCAAAATGTACAGTACCATGCTCTGACAGAAGCCGCTGACAATGAAGAAAGGAAGACTTTAAAGCATCCCTTGTATGGAATTAGGATGGTTTGGGATGGAGCCATGGCCCGTATCCAGTAACATAACCGCAGCAAGCCAGAAGTATATAAACCCCTTCGTTGCATCACTGTGGCAGGAGAAAGGAACGGATGAGGGACAGGAGAAAGCTGTTCCTGCAACAGATTTCTTTGCCACCATCCTCATTTTCTGTAAGATTAAACTTGTTATCCTTACAAGATAGACTCTTGGGCTTATTTCCCTAGAGGGGTGTATTTATTCTGATGTGAGCGTAATTAGGGACACCCTTACAATTAGGGATACCCTTACAGGTGGCAGAGAAAAGAGGTGCACCTCCCTAACATGGTGCCAACTAAACTGTTGATTGCACAACTGTCTGTAACAAAGACAAGATCTGAAAGGGGGGGGGTCAAAAGTGGAGGTGTCAGAAGTAGCATTGCCATTATAAATCAGTAGATTATCTTTGAGTCAAGCATGGAGTTGATGAAATACATTGACTTAACCAGGTATGGCACAGTTCAACTTTGTGGGGTTTCGTACAGCTCCGATGTGAGGAGGAGTTCCACCCCTGCTAGGAAGAGGAGACAAAAGCCTGGGCAGGAGGTGCAGGGTACCAGAGGAGAGGGGGGGAGTAATGGGGGGTGTAGGAGAGGGAGCGAAGGTGATTTAAGTTGATGTGGACTAAGCAGACCATACTCATGGCCACACTATACCTGGCAGGTGGCCTGCTGGCCCCTCAAACATTTTAGGCCCGCCCAAAGAGGAGGCAAACAGGTTTTACTGCAAAAGGGATGCATTTTCGCTCCCAAAAAAAAAAAAAAAAAAAAAGTAAATAAAGGGCAGCGCTGGCCACTTGGAAAAACAACCCTAATGACGCCTTCAAAGCAGCCTTTAAGACAATATCTAGAGACTTTAAAACTGCCATCATACAGGCTAAAGCCGCTTCCTTCAATTCCAGGATTAAAAATTAAAATTCTGGTACTAAGGAAATCTTTGCCATCTTTAGAGAACTGGAGCCTGCCTCACCCCCACCTTCATAAAAGGAGGAGACTTGGTGCAACAAAATTCAAGCTGCCATGCTTGACAAACTGGACACTTTGCACGCCAAAATTCTAGCCCACCAAAGGCCCTGTCCACTTTACTAGCCAATAGTCCTACTGCAACCCCCCTGCCCCCAGCCACCTATCCCAGGGAGGCTCCGGTGTTTGAATTCACAGACATGAGTGAACCCGAAGTCATTGCTCTCCTCAAGTCTATCAAGACGTCTAATTGTTAAGGTGACGCTTTCCCAGCACAGTTCATTAAAGACTGTGCTCCCCTCCCTCGTCCCATTTATCACTGCCTTCATTAATTCATCCTTCCAGTCTGGCCATGTCCCTACTGGACTCAAGGAGGCGTGGGTCCGACTGCTTCTAAGAAAAACCTCCCTTGACCCATTGGTCCCAGGGAACTACAGGCCCATTACTATTGTCCCCTTTTTGCTAAAGATTTTGGACAAAGCAGCCTACCTGCAAGTCGAAAAACTCCTTAAAGATAACCACCTCCTTGGTCTATGCCAGTCCGGCTTCCAGCCACAACATGGCACCGAAACGGCACTACTTGACCTAAAAAAAAATCAAATGGAGGACCTCAGAGACGCAGGCAAATCTGCGCTCCTCCTTCTAGACCTCTCAGCGGCCTTTGATCTGGTGGATATAAAACCCTCTGCCATCATCTCTCCTCCGCAGCCAACTTCTCCCCGAGGGCCTAAGGACTTCATTCCTACAGGAAAGAGTGCCTGAGGACCTTATTCCTACAGGAAAGAGGGGTGAAGGTTTTTTCTGAATCCTCCTGTGCCAACCGTAGCCCCATCAAATGTGGGGTCCCACAGGGCTCGTGCATAGCTCCCACCCTCTACAACCTCTTCACGAGGCCTTTGTTCAGAATCCTGAACGCCCTGGGCATCTCATACACCAATTATGCAGATGACACAGTTGCTCATCCCACTATCAGGTGACTATCCAACAGACATGAACACCCTCAACTCCATTTACTCAACGATCCAATCCTGGATGACAGAAAACTGGTAGTGTCTCAACAGTGAGAAAACAGAACTTCTAGTAACTGGTTCCCCCCGCCACAGTGGGTAAATTGGACAAGCAATACTGTTCATTCACTGTTGACAACATCCCCATCACTGTCTCACAAGTCAACAAGACACCTTACCTAGCACAAAGGGTCATCAGACACACGTCATCTAGACCTTCTAGAGCGGCCTATTCCAATCGAATCACTGTTCCTCCCACACACAGAATGCGTGCAGGTGGCACTAGCTTCCCAGCTATGGCCGTGACCTTCCGAATACCCTCCTGGCCCAGATCAGACTCTCATGCAGCATTCCGGAAAGCCATCAAGACAAGGCTCTTTGTCTGAAAGGGCTTTACTTCCTACTTTATGTATCTCTGTGTATGCACCTATGTAGCATTCATCAAAAATATGTAATGAAACAAATGATTAAGTAACAAAACAATCTGTACTAAGTAATATTCTGCTTGTGCCGCATTCCTGTAACCCTGAATCAAGCCCTCTTACGTCTCCTCCTAGCACCTCGATGCCCGTGGGCTGTAGTGCGCTCTACAAATCCGAAATAAATTGTGCATTTAGTAAATGCACTCTAAACTGTGTGAAAATTCAAACACACATGTTCTATGTGTAGGTGAAAAGTTAACTGGGTAGGGTGGGCGCAAAGACTCAGCTAGAAAAAGCCTCACACTCCAGTTAAGCAGGTGGAAGTTCTAGTGTGGCTGGACCTCTACCCCAACAAGAATGGGGCACACAGAGGAAGGGCTTCAGAATCTGCACGGAGGTCACAAAATGGCAGACATGCAGAGAACGTAAGGGGGAATTGGGAGGGGGTAGCCAGGAATTTGCAAAAGGAGGCGCAGGAGTGGAGAATTGATGGTTCCCTTCAGTCAATTCACTTGCAGTAGTTCAGGATTTCAGAACTGTGGATGGTGCAAAAGAACGGGGGACAATTTTGGCTGATTGATCATTTATTGTGACTGGAAAGTGAATCAATTGATTTTGCAGAACAGGTCAAATGCTCTCTGCCATCATTTTCTGATGGACGGGGACGTAAAATAAAAGAAAACAAGAAAATAAAATCGCTGCCACATGCAGATGGTATTCTATTCACAATGAGTAATCAAAAAAGACAACTCTCACACCAGATGCAGGAAATATGTCGTTTTGAACCCTGCCTGGTCATACAATCATGTGTGGCAAGAAAACTACCGTTATAAAAATGGAACCCTAGCAATCATAGGTCCCGGAAAATGGAGGACCTAAAATATAGCTGTAAACTAAAACATAGGGATATTGTTGATCCGTGGGGTTTCATAAAGTCTTGATAGTACAGTTTAAAACTTGCAGAAGAGTTAGTCAGGCTTGCTTTAATTTGCATGCTTTAAAAAAAGTTATGCATCCCTTCTGGACGGGGAATATAAAAGCTACAATCATATCCCCTTTGATTTGTACATGCTGCTATAATGATTTATATACTGGCCAGGAAATTGAGTAGACATTCAAGTCACCTCTGTAAAACGGGTGGTATTTTATCACTGTATTTTCTACACTTGCCTAGCATGACTTTACGCACAGACTCACCAATATCGTACTGGTCATGCTTCCTCCTACACACAATAGGTGGGATCCCAGAATAAATTGGCACTCTGCGATCTGCTGCTCTTGAGGAGCGGACCACAGAGTAATTCCCAGCATGTTTGAACCCATTTGCAGTGTACACTTTTAAACTAAATACACAAAAAAGAAAGCCCAGTCTGACAGCCAGGCCCCCTTGGGCCTATGCAGGGTAGAGGTCCACCACGATTGCGCAATCATCTTGTACTGGACTAGTTAGAAGGCCGCTGTGCGCCACCAAGGTCTTTCTGGTGGTGGCAGCGCGTGGCAAGGGATTGGTTTCTTGGCTTTTCCCACTGCAGGAGCCTCTGTATTTCGCAGGAGAGGAGCAGACTGAAAAGCAATGGATCAGGAGGACCGGTCCAGGAACTCCATCGAGGCCAGAAGGAGGAGGCTGAACCTGAGAAGAACCGACTCATTTGGGCAACATCAACATGGCTAGGAGGCAAAGCAAGTAGTTGTCAATCTGTCCAGCAGTACACAAACATACGGCCACCAACTTTGCCCTCAGAGTGAAACTTTAGGGCATGGTGCTACTTTTTGAAAATCTCGCGATACAAAGGTAGTGACCACACATCACGTCAACAGGACTCACCCTTCCCTCACCCCCGCATTAGAGGCCTATTGGTCGCAGTAGATGACGCTATGTGAAAGACGTGTAGTCTCATGATGAGCATTGCTTCACAATGGAATTGTATTAATCTAACTTATGGACAAAAGTGAATGTTCAAAATGATAATTAGCTCACAATGACAAATATGGCTTACTGATTTAAGTGAATCCGATTAATACAATTCTGTATTTCATAAGGGCATGCCCAGTGTGTGAAATAATTTGGAATATTCAATACAGTTACAACAACAATTCCTTTAAATACTGTACAAATGTCAAAGAAACTCAACTGTCTACTTCAGCAGCTGGTTGTTACACCAAAATGGCCCTGGTGGGGCGGGGAGGGAGGGGGATACCCCATACTCCCTTTTCCACTGGGGTTCTTGGGTGTGAAGATTTGCCACCAGTAAAGAGCAGTTTGAAGGGTCACCGAGTCAACACACTCAAATAGCGAGCCTAACCAGGAAAAAGGGGTTTAAAGTGCAATGGTTCCGACCCAGAGGGATTACTACTTTTTGTGGTGCAAGGCAGGTAAAAAGTGCAACTGCTGAGTCGAATGCCTAACACAGGTTCGATCCCCAGGTCCGCATTTAGAAACCTCTAGGTATTAAGCGCGTTATAAATACGCAACTAAGAGACATATTCCTGTTACAGTGCCTCGATGCCCCCAGGTTGAGCAAGTGCTTTAAAAATGCAAAAAATAAAATAATAGACGTGTTTGTTAATATATGAAAACTCACAGGAGATCATTTTCGAGTTCTGTAGAAATGACATGGGGTGGTGAGGGGGAGCATTACTTTTACACTTTGACATACATGGTTCCCACCAGTTAATTTTCAGCCTTTGCACGGCGGAGTGCAAAAGCAGAGTGTAAACGGTGGCTTAATCGCTTGTACACCACTCTTTTGCACGGAAAACGAGTAAACACAACCCGTCATTTAAGCATGGGGCCTGCGCTGTATCTAGATGGGATTGTAAATGTTAGCATGTACCACACTTGATAGAACTCTGATAGAAATATGAATGCTGACATGTGCCACACTTAAATGGAACTCTTAACCTTAGCATGCCTCGCATCTAGATGGGACTATGAATGGTACCATGTGCCACACTTAGAATCGAGAACATTAGCCTGCGCTGTATCCGGATGGGATTGTGAGTGTTGGCATCTGCCACACCTGGACGTAATCTTGTTTAGCCGGTGTCTCACCTAGATTGGTTAAAATGTCAGCATGTGCCACACTTAGATTTGTGATTGTTAGAATTTGCGCAACTAACCAATCCACTAACGATTTCACCCTCTGCATATACCTGTCAAACTCTAACCAAACACAAACACAAATCTATAACACAGCAATCCGCACAAATTTCACTACACTGCAACAACAAAACAAACCACACACAGACTCGCACAACAGCACACGACGACGACTACCGACCAGAAAACACCCCAAGCCCAGCCAACGGAATTCCGGGTTGAGGGCGCCAAAGCACATCACTGCTCTCTTGCACTTTTCCAGTTTTATTTCCACTAACTCACCCCCCCCCGTCCCTTTTTTCAGAGCCGCCAGAGGACCACTCGGGTGGTGATAGTGTACAGTACAAATATCCTTTAACATTAACATGGCACGCAGAGCTCAAAATGGATTCTTATGGAACCCGCCTGCTTTTTGCTGGTGTAAAAAGCAAGCAGAGTCCATAGGAATTCACAGCCTTTCAGGAATCATGAAAATACAGGCTGGCAGAAATGCTGAAATATTTCTGTTGCAGAGAGAAAGGATAGTAGAATGACAATTTACAATCCACGCCTTCCCTCGGCCTTAGCCTCGACTCGCTGAGAATGAGTGTTTAAGGGAGATTGGTGAAGATTGTCTGGATACCTGGTGAGGGTGGCATTCGGCCAGAGAAGGATTTGAGTTTGGTGCACCCAATTTGGCAACTCTGTGGACATGCTAGTTATTTCAAATATGCTTTTATTGGTATAAATAAAATGCTAAGCACAAAGCGACCTCTCCCCACACCTACTCAATTGATGCCCACCACTTTAAAAAGGCAGTGTGGGTAATTTTCCAGATGACGCTTAATTGAAAAAAAGCGGTGACAGATGCCTTTATCGCTCTTTTTTGTGCACCTCATTTTGCTAAAATGTTATGCCAGTGATGAGGAGCAGGTTGGACACAACAGATCTCATTTTGCTCTCTAAAGTAAATTGCTCAGAGGGGACGCTTACATTTGCAATTAGGTCCAAACAGGTCCCCTCCAGGCAATGTTCGTCATTTGCACTCTGTAGTGCAAATAGAGCAAATGCAGCATGATATGTACACAGGGCAATCGGCGTTTATACTGATTTCCTGGGGAACCTGCCCGCTTTTTTGCACCAGACGGACTCTATAGAAATCTATTGTAAACGCTGCCTGGCATGGCAGCCGACCGCTGCCAGCGTTTACTTCATTTGCACGGCGAAGTACAAAGGGGTGAATTACACTAGCTTTTTTGCACTATGCCATGCAAATGATTAAAATAAGGCACAGGGGACCTCTGAACATTGAAGCAGAAACGCAACAGGTCCGAGACGTCTTTTTACAGGTAACTCCAATAGGACATAGAACCTCCAGTATTTCCCCAAGGACTCCGTCCGAGATTGCCACCTGGTAAAACAGCCGAATCTCGGGATCCAGCAGGGGGCGCAGTCAAGATGGCTGCCTGATCCATGAGCTCCACGCTCAGCCCCGGAGAATATGTGGAGTTGATGCAGAGAAAGTGCTCCATCTCTCACATTGATACGTGAAAAGCAAGTCGGAACACAGTGCCCACTGAAGGGTCCAACCCGCTGATCTGGAGGTGCCCTAGAAGCTGAGAAGTGTCGCCCGAGGCAGCAAGTGCCCCTCCCCTAGGGCCACATGCCGTGTGCCCAGAGAAGACAGCAAAGCTCCTCGGAACCCGGGCCACGGAGGAGGAGCGCCAGCGTCCCTCACCAATCCGGCCTGAGTTTACCCGCGTCTGGGGTGCAGGGCTGAGCCTGCCGGGTGGTGCGTGGGCTGACTCCCGAGGCCTCGTGGAGCGACCTGGGCCCAGCGGGCTCCCATTTGCTTCCTGGGACTTGCATGACGAGAGCCGGGGATAGTGCGCAACCCCCAGGCACACGGCAGCACAAAAAAGGAGAAACAAGGTGCCGGCGCCAAAACAGAGGGAACGATCGGGTGAGGCATCCCTCACTGCTGCCCCTGCAACTACTGCAAGCTGTCAGCATAGAAGAAGAGAGAAGTGGGGGGAGCGTGGGGAAGCGAGGCTCTTGGAGGTGCCCCCCCAGGACAGATTCGAACAGTGCCCACTGGACCACCAGTGACTTTCAGCTGATTACCGGACATCCTGGACCTCCGAAGGAACCCCCGGCTGGCGACTGGATAGCCCCAGACAATCCTGCACCCACGCTGCTGCTCTACTCCTGGCCCTCGTGAACACGGAGCTGTACTGAGGGGGCTCCCACGAGCCTCCTGAAGATCCAGCTACTCGCGGCCCGAGTCGCGTTCTGCGCCACAGGTGAGGAGCTGGAGGGAGCCGCTACACGCTGATCTCGACCGCTGTCCCTGTCCCGCTGTCATTTGCACGGCGAAGTACAAAGGGGTGAATTACACTAGTTTTTTGCACTATGCCATGCAAATGATTAAAATAAGGCACAGGGGACCTCTGAACATTGAAGCAGAAACGCAACAGGTCCGAGACGTCTTTTTCCAGGTAACTCCAATAGGACATAGAACCTCCAGTATTTCCCCAAGGACTCCGTCCGAGATTGCCACCTGGTAAAACAGCCGAATCTCGGGATCCAGCAGGGGGCGCAGTCAAGATGGCTGCCTGATCCATGAGCTCCACGCTCAGCCCCGGAGAATATGTGGAGTTGATGCAGAGAAAGTGCTCCATCTCTCACGTTGATACGTGAAAAGCAAGTCGGAACACAGTGCCCACTGAAGGGTCCAACCCGCTGATCTGGAGGTGCCCTAGAAGCTGAGAAATATCGCCCGAGGCAGCAAGTGCCCCTCCCCCAGGACCACATGCTGTGTGCCCAGAGAAGACAGCAAAGCTCCTCGGAACCCGGGCCACGGAGGAGGAGCGCCAGCGTCCCTCACCAATCCGGCCTGAGTTTACCCGCGTCTGGGGTGCAGGGCTGAGCCTGCCAGGTGGTGCGTGGGCTGACTCCCGAGGCCTCGTGGAGCGACCTGGGCCCCGCGGGCTCCCATTTGCCTCCTGGCACTTGCATGACGAGAGCCGGGGATTGTGCGCAACCCCCAGGCACACGGCAGCACAAAAAAGGAGAAACAAGGTGCCGGTGCCAAAACGGAGGGAACGATCGGGTGAGGCATCCCTCACTGCTCCCCCTGCAACTACTGCAAGCTGTCAGCATAGAAGAAGAGAGAAGGGGTGGGGAGCGTGGGGAAGCGAGGCTCTTGGAGGTGCCCCCCCAGGACAGATTCGAACAGTGCCCACTGGACCACCAGTGACTTTCAGCTGATTACCGGACATCCTGGACCTCCGAAGGAACCCCCGGCTGGCGACTGGAGAGCCCCCGACAATCCTGCACCCACGCTGCTGCTCTACTCCTGGCCCTCGTGAACACGGAGCTGCACTGGAGGGGCTCCCGCGAGCCTCCTGAAGATCCAGCTACTCGCGGCCCGAGTCGCGGGCTGCGCCACAGGTGAGGAGCTGGAGGGAGCCGCTACACGCTGATCTCGACCGCTGTCCCCCTGCATTAACTTCTACATCCCACTCCCTAGCGGGGGCTGGTCCCCGTGGTCTTGCGGCCCCGGGACACTGCCAATATATACTGATGCCAATATATACTGATTCTGCTCCGGTCACCATATTTGTACCCTGGATGTGCCGATACCGTGTGCCGCCCCAGCTGACCTCCGGGTGCCTTCTCAGGCAATATCTCCCCTGATCTCTTGCCCCAGGCAACGACAGCTCTCGCTGGATAGCACGGTACCCTAGTGCTTGACATTTGACAAGAGAGCTGTTCACAATAACGGGGGCCCCCACTGCGACGCCCTCTCCTTGCCACTCCACTCGCTCTTCAGCTTGGCAATTCCGCATTAACGTGACTTTGAGAGGTCGCTTGACTTTGTCCACACCACACGGCTTCCTGGCCCTCAAGTCAACCCTCGGACGCGGACACGCTCATGGCCTGAAACGCGGGCCTGGCTGCTCCATGTATAAATTCCCTTGATCTTTTTGGAGGGGGGGAGGCCGCTCCCTGAATAAACTCCATGAACCTTGAGCTCTTACTGCCTCCCTCACTTGACGCAGAGGGACTGTGACTTGCTTGTGTTTGCGCTACATTCACCACAGTGGAACCACTCTGGCAGCATATCCACGATCAAGGTCTGCACTATAAACGCCACCCCTGTACCCCAAAAGGTACAAAGCGCAAACCAGATTTCCTGCCACACATCAAATGGGGGGGCCTGAACTTGCGCTCAGTTAATCTTCAAATCGCCCATAAGCCAACGACTTGTGTTACCTCATAAACTTTGGCGAAACCCCACTCCTCTAGCTGCACACTACTGAACCGTTCCTAGGTGCTATGCGGAAGCTACCACACAACGCAAAAAGGGACCAAGTCAATACTAAAAACGACCCCAACCCAACTCCCAAGAAACACGTGACCGAACACGGACCCGGCGAAGCCCCGGTTCCAGTAGAGAGGACCATAATCAAAGCAGACAAACAGAAGGTTGGGCCCCCGACCTCGGGGAGTGTGCCCTCCTCTGCAGACCATCGAAAAGTGTGCCGGAAGACTACAATCCGGCACCCAAAGACAAGGAAGTACAAGCCTAACTCTGTGTTAAGCAATTTGTGGAAAGTCGGAACTCCTGCTTAAGTGATCCGGGAATCACTCTGAAGCCACCGGCTAGATTTAGCTCTCACACCAAGTAACCACAGCACAGTTCCGATTGAGAGTACGCTACCTCACCAGCGACTCTGCAGTACAAAAGGCCATCCTATCATTTAACAGTACCTTTACTCCAAAAAGATTACAATTCTGGGCACACGAGCTGAAGCAGACAAGTATCCACGTACATATAAGGAACAACTCGGGTCCTCTACATTAAAGGCGCGTCCATCTGGGAATACCCCACATCCTGTGACTGGTGCCCTTTACAACCCGCTGACCAGCCCCAGATTGGTGTTTGGGGTCACTATCATACACAATCACATGGAAATCCACTAGAAAACCTAATCGGACGGAGCCATCTCCTAACAGAGACCCACGAAAACAAGTAGGCCCACACGGAGTTTCAACTGGGAGGGAACCTGATGCCCGGGACTAAAGGGAAAACCCCCCACACAAGAGCCAAAACACCGGCGAAAAACCAAACTTGTCTACTAGAAAACTGCTTGAACACAACACAACAAAGTGCCCCCAAGAACCTCCGGACCAGGGAGAATCAACGATGCCTAACAATTCTGACATGGCTATAAATAAGGAAGAACTACTTGACTGCATTAGGGGCATGGAATCCAGGATAACAAACACGCCCAAGACCCAACTGGTAACAATGAAAGAAGAGCTGAAGACGTCCCTGAAAGAGGTAAGACAAGAGATAGACGAAGTCGGGTGCAGAGCGGACACACTCTAAAATGGACTCTCACATATGGCAGAGGAAGCAAAGTAATACAATAGCCTACTAGACCAAGTTGCCAGAGCTACAAATTACCTAGAGATTCAAACCGAATATTTGGAAAATCGCTCACGAAGATCCAACATCCGGGTCAAGGGCCTCTCAGAAACGATCCAGGATAAAGACCGACGGGACACCATGCAACACTGCTTCTGCAGCATCCTGAACGATGCCCCCCCCCCAAAGCGATTCGAATTTGACAGAATCCATCGAGTGGGCCCCAAAAGAAATGAACCAGGAGCGAGACCTAGAGATGTTCTTATGGCCATGACCTCTTATAGTCTGAAAGAGGACATCTTGAGAGCCGCACATACCCACAAAGAACAATCAATGGTGGACGAATCCAACTGTACCAAGACCTAGCGTTGATCACCCTACATAAGAGGAAGCTTTTGCAACCAATCACGAAAGCACTACAAGCTGAACAAATCGCATACAGATGGACATTCCCCTTTGGACTAGCCTTCCCCTGGAAAGGGAAACAGAAGGATCAGTACATGCGAGGAAGGCCTGTCATTACTACAAATTGAGGAAGAACAAATCCAAACCGAAACTAGCCCACAAAATAGCGCACCCAGCAACCAAAATAACCAATGGGAATGGTCATCCAAAAGGAAAAGAAGAGCTAACAGAGAAAGGAAACTGGCAGGCCCCTTCAAATATCACGAACAAACACCCTGAAGAAGACACTAAATAAAGAAACGACTGGAAGAGACACAGAGGAAACACCTGACCACGGCAGGTGGGGGCCACTTCAACCTAACCCAAAACAAGACACACTAAGAGACAGAAGCAACAAACATATCCCGTACAAGAATGGCAGACACGGATCGTCTCACTAAATGTATAAGGGCTGAACTCCCCCGGGAAACGACGAGCGATTCTCAACAGGCTCGAGAAGTTGCCTGCAGAGGTAGCTATCCTGCAAGAAACCCACCTCTTGAAAACGGATGAAAAAAGAATGCGTAACAAGGCATTTCCACAACAATACTTCGCCTCCAGCGGCTCAAAAACAAAAGAGGTCACAATACTGTTGGCTAAGGGACTGAACTTCCGAAAACAACAGATCATTAGTGATACTGAAGGGAGATAACTGGGAATCAAAGGAACTATCAAAGGGAAGACCTACACGATCCTGGCGATATACGCACCTAACGACAAACAGGACCGTTACATCACAGATCTCCGACTGAAAATAGGGAGCTGGTGTGAAGGCCAGACAATCATAGGAGGGGACTTCAACTGCATAATGGACCATAGCCTTGACAAAACCCTGCCCCCTACAGCAGCCAACCAGAGAAACAGACAGGCGTTGGGAAAGTTCTTCAGAGAGCTAGAAGTAATCAAGACCTGGCGCTTCTTCCAGGGAGACACAAGAGAATACATTCACTAATCTGCAGTACACAGAGGATACTCCAGAATAGACATGATCCTGGTTTCAGCAACTCTAATCCCCCAAGTGACTAAGGTGGAAATAGGAACACAATACATTACAGACCACGCCCAGTACTAGTTAGCTTGGAAATAGACGGGGGGGAAAACAAACAACGCCAGCCATGGAGACTCAACGACCTGATCCTGCGCGACCTAGCGCTTAGAGCACACATGGAAGAAACTGTAAACAACTATTTTAAAGAGAACGACAACGGCGAGTTTGACTGGAAAACAACTGGGATGCCGGGAAAGCTGTAATCCGAGGAGAATTCATGGCCCAGGAATGCAATATACTGTAGGGAACGGGCGATACTAACCCGGAGGATGGAACTAGCCCTAAAAGATGCAGAGAAAAACCACAAATCTCAACAAACGCAGAAATCCTGGCGAGAATTAAAGAAGGTTCGTGCCCAACTAGAAGGACACACAGCGGACGCGGTAGCACAGACGTTGCTAACACTAAGCAATCATACTACGTCCACGGAGGCAAGGCAAATAAATTCCTAGCGGCCAAATTAAACAAACAGAAATCCTGTAACTATATAGCTGCCCTAAGAAACGAAAAAGGGGATATGAACACAAAAGAGGAAGAGAAACTGGAAATGATAGTCCAGTTCCATGAAGAACTACTACAAGGAACAAACCTAAGTGAGACAGACCAAAAATCCTATCTACTGGCTACCCATCTACCCCAAATCTCAGACAAGGACTCAGAAATACTGGGGAGACCATTCACAGCTCAAGAAGTCAATGAAGCTATCTCTTAATTACCAAGGAACAAGACCCCAGGCCCAGACAGCTTCGGAAATGCGTACTACAAAATGTTCCGAACACAACTACTGGGACCCCTCACCCGACTTTTCAACACAATGAGACACTCTGGATCGATCTCCCGAGACATGGCAAGATCATCAACAATCCTTGTGCTGAAACCAAACAAGGACCCCGCCGAATGTTCAAGTTACCGCCCGATAGCACTCCTAAACACGGATGCAAAGCTATACACAAAGATACTAGCGAATAGGCTATCGCAGATCCTCCCAGATATAATCCACAAAGATCAAGCGGGGTTTGTTAGAGGACGCCACACCCATGATAATGTTAGAAGAGCCATAAATGTAATCGAATGGGGGAGACGTACAAATCAGAAATTTTCAATAGCGGCCCTAGACGCTTCACGCGCTTTCGACAGCTTGGACTGGGAATACCTTCGGATGATCCTGGAGAAATTCGGATGCGGGACACAATTCAGCAGGATGATCCTGGCAAATTTTCAACGCCCTTCTACATCATTCCGGATAAACACCCACGACTCGAAACAAGTGGCGATACGAAGTGGTACGCGCCAGGGCTGTCCCCTATCCCCACTAATATTCGCAATGGCTATGGAGCCATTAGCAGCGCGGTACAGAGGAGACCCCGATATAAAAGGAGTGCAAATCAAGGAGACCCCGCAGAAAATAGCATTATACGCTGACGATGTGATGCTCTATATGGGAGACACTAAGAATACACTACAAAGAGCCGTCGAGACACTGGAAGAATTTGTCACCATATCCAGTTTCACAATCAACTACAATAAATCAAAGGCACTAAACGTAACGGAGGACGCAAATACAATAAACTGCATCAAGAAGAGATTCCCCCTGAGATGGGAGGAAAACACTCTAGAATACCTGGGAGTTCACCTGGCTAGGAAATTTGAGGACTTATATAAATCAAACATCCCCCCTCTTTGGAAACAACTAAAGGCGGACCTGCTGAGATGGGATAACCAGGAACTATCGTGGTTCGCCAGAATAGCAGCGGTAAAGATGACCCTTCTCCCCCACCTAATACATGTGACCAGTTCAATACCCGCGGAGATCCCGCCACAGATAATCAAAGAACTTCAAAACGCGGTATTTAGAATCATATGGGCGAAAAAGAGACCCAGAATACAGAGACGCATACTGACCCGTCCCCCGCTCCTGGGAGTTCCAGACTTGGGCAGATACATCATGGCAGCGCACTTGGCCCCATACTACAGTGGGCTAACCCAGCCGACACCAAAGGATAGAGAGCCATAGAACAACCATCCACACAGATCCCGATAGCGCTCCTAGCATTGAACCCCAAGGCCCGCGAAACAGAAGGAAAACTACTAGGAGCTACTAAAAAGCCCTAAGTAACTGGGACAGAGCCATGCAAATGAAAAAGATCAAACGAGGGCTGGGCCCACTATCCCCAATAGCACATAACATCGATTTCACCCCAGGCTTGAAGAAGAATTTCTGGGTAGGATGGAAAGGCGCAGACACTCTAACATTACAGGACATGTACCAAAACGGGGACCCAATCCCCTTTTTAGAATGCAAAAAGAAATTCGGTCTGAGGGAAAATGAAAGGTTCAGATACATGCAAGTACGACACTGGATCTCCCACCCGTCAGTGAAAAGAGCGGGTACAAAAACCCTAACAGGCTTGGAACTAACAATGCAAGAGGGGAAACCAGGGAGAGGGATATCTAGAATTTACAGACTGCTCGATGGCGCACAACCAACGGACAACCTAAGATATAAAGAGAATTGGGAAAAAGATGTAGGAGAGCCGATAACGGATAGAGAGTGGGACCAGATATGGACAAGAGCACATAGATCCTCCAAATGTACAGCAATTAAAGAAGCTGCATATCAATTATGCTACAGATGGTACATGTCCCCCCACAGATTACACAAAATAAACTCAGAATATCCCCCAAACTGTTGGAGACAATGTGGAGGGAGAGGTGATCTACTCCACATGTGGTGGACATGCCCCAAGGCGATTACCTATTGGAAGAAGATACTAGGATACATCAAAGACATTACTGGCAGAGAACTACCACTATCACCTAAAGTGATCTGCTGGGAGCGGAGGCAGAGGGTATATACGCGACATCGGGGCATTTATCCACTCTAATAACACACTATCAGCGGCACAAATGACATTGGCACAAAGGTGGAAAACACTAGAAGGCCCAACGACACATGGTGGTGGGTGAAAATATGGGGAGTAATGGCAATGGAGAAGGTAACTGCCATAAGAACAGAGACTTACCAGAGATACTTGTCCATATGGTCCCCCTTTAGAGACTTTGTTGGAGACAGGGAAGCCCACTTCTATAAACCACGGACCCTCAGAAATATATCGATCATCTAACAACCCAGAACAGAGAAAGAGAGAAAGAATCAGCACGACGAGAAAAGGGAAAAAGCGAAAAGTAAAGGGGGGAGGGAGTTAACTGTCTAAGTGTTACACTCAAGAACCTATGTATGAAAGAAATCAACACTGCAGAGACTCTAGCCTACTGGGTCCCCCTTACGAAACTTTGTCCAAGAAAGAGAAGCCTATTCCCTCAAACCTAGGGTGGTGGAATAATAATCTATAGTTTAAAAATTGGAGGCAATTTACACAACGGGTGAAATTAACCGTGAATTAAAATGTGGTTTTATGCATTGTGTTAACAAAGTATAACGACTATATGTTGTAACTGATTATGCCTCTATCGAAAAATAAAAATGGTTAAAAAAAAAAAAACAGCCCAATCTCATAGGAATACTTTGTAAGTGCCCCACAACCGTTAATTGTGACGAGGAGCAGAAGTCGCCTTTGTTTGACTCCTCGCTTTTGCACTATGTGGTGGAAATGGAAGAAAATTGCACCACATGACCGTGACCCTTTGACACTAAAATACAGAGGGGGTCGGTCCCCCTCGTTCAATCAGCTTGAAGGACCAACATGACCGACCCTGGTTAATTTGCGTGCCACTAACGCGTTGTGCTACAATTTGTATCCCTGTCTTCCATGATGTACTTCAGCACCGGTGGTATGTTACACAACACTCCCCCTTGCAACACAATAACTAGTAGTGGTGTTGGAACAGAGATAACATTTAGGATTTAGAATCGTGTGTCCGTTGGCAATGGCTTAAAAGCATCTCGGCTAAGACGAAACCCTATCGAAGCAGTCGAGTTCTTGACGAGCAAACTACAGAGCAATGCGCTTCCGGTTCAAACTACCTGGACGCAAATTTTAACGTTTCTCTACACACTTACGCCGGAGGTGCTGAAACAGAAAGGAATGTATGTAATTACCGATTGGCCTACGTTTAAGTTACCGATGTTTTCCAGGTGTGTAAAGGAGAGGGCAACATTTGAGAAAAGATCAACATTTTGGGTGGAAAAAAATAGCCCGCGCAAAGTTCACAAGATCGGAACAAAACGTCTATTCGTCCTGACTCAGCTATTCCATAAACAAGGAAATCTCCTCAAAAGGTTCTGTATGCATTCATTAAACGTAAGAAACGTTTAAATACACACACATCTCTAACAGGATAGGGTGTGGAGTTCGGTGAGATTTTTCACACGCGCCCCATGCCCCCAACCAGGTGCCTGAATTTACCTGGTGCACGGTGCTGCCTTCACCCGAGATCTACAGCTGCTGAAGATACGCGATGTCGTGGAGACGTTAGCAGCTCAGTAAAAGAAGGGCGGGCGCTGCAGCAGAGGCTATAGTCCGGGGCTGGGATCGGCCGTGCCCCGCCCATGCAACCGGCCCGACCGCTATTTCCACCCCCAACAGACTTACATTCTTTTCCTGGGTAGCGGCTCCTAGGGTTAAACTCCTTCCGCCTTCCCCGTTAAGCGGCAGAGCAGGTTCTGAGTCACGCAGGATTTGTGGTGGCGATCTGTTGTAAAACACGGGACAGGCAATAACTTATTTAAGGCTAAGGACGGACACATTTGTTCCATTACACCGTGACTCGTTGCTATGAAGAAGAGCCAAGCACATGATGAGCCGCCCTGAGTGACAGCCCTGTCACTGACGGGCTCAAAATGTCAAGGTAGTTTTTGAACAGGGCCGGATTAGCATCCCGAACATTCGACCGCTCGCGAATCACCCAGCTGCAGAATTGCTACCACATTATGAGAGTTGCTGAAATTCGCTCCTCAGTCACAGAACAATTCAGTGCAATAAGCTATCACAGTTTAAAATTGCAGCTGCGTGGCCATCCGTCGGAATAACTTATTTGGAAAATGGAGATAAACTTTGCATGTTATTTTGATTCTCCAGCCGATAACCCAGTCGCTTGTCTCTGGAAAGGCTGGCGAAGAAGAGCGACAAAAGCATTGTAGTCCTGAAGGACGGGGTTGGTGGATATCACTAGGGGGGTAGCCCAGGCTAAAGCGTTACCCACCGATTTTGGAGATGAGAACTCCACCCTGGAGCTATCAGAGGCATAAATGGAAGGTCAGAAAGTGAAGTATACTAAACAGGCATCCACAAATTCCTCCACTCTTTTGAAGGAGCCGTCAAATTTTCCTGCAGCTAGAGCCAATGGTGGTAGGTCCGTCTAATGGGCATCTCTGTTGGTCACCATATGTCGTAGGACCGGGTTTTCAGCCTTAAGGCCCTGGACTTCCATGGAAAGGCCTTGAACAGCAGACAAAAGTTCTTGATCCTGCTCAGCTGTAGACATCGCTGGGCATTGCAATCCGTCAGATCTCACCTGAGTCTCTGTGTAGCTTCCACTGGTCGAGGTGTCAGATGCAGAAAGTTCAGTAAAGGTTTCCTTCTTCTTCTTCTTGAAGAGGTAGGGTCTGTTCTGGGAAATCGCCACTGTCATCTGATGTAGTACCACCAAGACAAGAATAGTGTCTCCCCTGAGCAGCCCAGGTAAGGGGAAAAAGCCAACAGCAGAAAAAAAACCTGGAAGCTGGTAAATTCTCAATAATGGTCAGATGGGTAAATATTCCTTGGCAGTATAACAGGAGTCTCCCTTGTGGAATCCGAAGGGATGACTGGAAGGCAATGTAGACCTAGAGTACATAAGGTCAGGGAAGGAATCAGTAAGGCTAGAAGAAAAGATGAGGAGAACATCCAGAAGGAAAAATAAATCAATCAATCAGGCAACACAGCAATGAGAAGTCAAAGAAGAAGCACAAGTATCCAGCGGCTTAGGAAATAAGTAGCAAGTTGGAGTCCACTGCGCCAGAAAACTTGGACGAAACCCCGAAGGAAGGAAGAAAAGCAATGAGAGAAATGAAAAGCTCCTGCTCCTTGGAGATGGAAAAGTAGTGAGGAGTACCACGGAACAGAGCTCTGCAAAGTAGAGGTGAGGGAAAAAAGGAATAGGAGGCGGGACCGAGGGGTAAAGAAAAAAAAGGTGCCAGGTCAGATGATGCTGGCAGGGGGATCTTTCTGAGCCCAAGTGCCAAATGCTGAAGCTGGCAGAAGGGAGAAAACAGAAAGACAAAAGGGCACACAGACGTCAGGGAGACATAAGGCAGAAAGGCAAGAAGGAAAAAAAAAGCCGGAGCGGCTGCGACCGGCAAAAGGGTGAAAATGAAAGCAAACAATGAAGGGAAACGAAAGGTGGATAAGAAGCAGCAAAGCAGGAGACGGACAGAGTAGGATCAAAGGCTGACACTGGAAAGGCTATATATGAGGAATACATCTAAGTACACGAAGCAGCCAAGGCTGGAGGGTTATTAGAATACACTAAAGTTGCAACGCGGAGGGGGCGTGGTCAGGAGGAAGATAAGGAAGCCAGCCAGAAAAGGCTAGACCGCGCTGATGTGAGCGTGGGGGCACAATCAATGGTGGTTTCTACATCGCCTCTACAACTTCCATGGCCGGCCACTCATGACATATGGGGGCAATGCTTCAAAAGAGAGACATGAAAAAGCAGATGTATATGCCTCCATGAGGGAAGTTCCAGATGTACTGCAACCAGATTTAGGATGTGCGTGTTAGCATAAGGACTAACGAGGCAGAAGTTTCTTTTTTCTGTCTATCTTAAGGTTTTTAGTTGACAACCATACTTTAATTCCTGCCTGATACACCAGAGCAGGGGTATGATGGGCATCCGCAAATCTTTTTGTCCGACTTCATGCTCGATCAAGACTGTTCGTTATTTCGTTATGTAATGAAGTTACATCGCGTACACAAGAATGCGCTGCCGGATTGTTGGCTGGTAGGCTACTTGATTGGGTAGTAGAAGTGGCTGCTCCTCTTACATAGAAGGCGAAGACCCACCCAATGGGAAAGAGCATCCATCTTGGAATGTAACAGAGCGGGTCGAAAAGTGATGGTGAAATCAAACAAAGAAAAGAAAGAATGCCAATGTGCCTGCCGAGCCGTCACACATTTGATGGTCATGAGAGCCAACAGATTGCGATGGTCAGTGTACATAGTTATAAAATGATGGGCACCCAACCGGTGATGCCTCCACTTAGTAAATTCATCCTTAATGGCCAGTAGTTCACATTCTGTGACTATAATTCCTCTCAGTGGGAGATAGTTTGTAGGAATAGAGTGCAACAGGGTGAGTCTTGCCTGTCCCAGGGCACTTTTGGGACAAGACCGGCACCAACTGCTACACCTGAGGTATCTGCTTCTACTAGAAATGTCTGTTGAGAGTCCGGATGTTGCAGCACAGGCACAGTTGTAAAAGAGTGTTTAAGTTTTTCAAACGCCGTCTGTGCGGCTGCGTTCCAGTTGAACAGCAGTTTGGTACTCGTGAGTTCAGTCAAAGGCAAAGCGATAGAAGAAAGCGAATACACAAACCTTCTATAGAAATTGGCAAAACCAACAAACGACTGCAACGATTTCACTGAATTCAGGACCAGCCAATTCAATACGGCTTTTACCTTTGACAGATTAATTTTGACGCCTTTGTCAGTTAGGTCATATCCCAAAAACTCGACCTCAGTCGTGTTAAAAACACATTTCTAGACTTTGGCAAAAAGGTGGTGTTCTCTCAATCTCTGCAGGACAGAGAGGACATGAACTAAATCCTGGTCGTTGGAAGGTGAATAAATCAGGATGTCATCCAAATAGACAATAACATACTGATCCAACATATCCTGGAAGACATCATTCATTAAGTACTGAAACGTTGCAGGGGCGTTGCAAAGCCCAAAAGGCATTACAAGGTATTCAAACAGCCTGTAGCGTGTCTTAAATGCGGTTTTCCACTCATCTCCATCTCATACACGAATCAGGTTGTATGCCCCTCGTAGATCCAGCTTTCTGAATATCACAGAAGAACCTAACTTGTGCAAGAGAACTGAGATTATGGCAACGGGTGCTGGTTTGTGATGGTGATGGCATTGAGAGCCCTGTATTCTATACATGCTCTCAAGTCGCCCTCCTTTTTTTTTTTTTTTGGTACAATGAATAAAGAAGAGGCAGCCAGTGATTTCGAATGCCGTATGAGCCCGGTTGCCAGAGCCTTCTCTAAATATGCCTTTAGCACCTTTGTCTTCCTGCATAGTAAGCAAATATATTTGACCACTAGGGATCTTAGACCCAGGAACTAGTTCAGTAGGGCAATCGCAGGGCTGATGGGGAAGTAGTTGTTCCGGCCTTCCTTTTATCAAAAACATCTGCGTATGATTGATATACGCTGGGTAAACCTCCATTTGGTTTGGAGGTAATAGCTCCAATAAAAGGCGCTGTCTCAAGAATGGCTTTACAAGGAGTAAATTTAGTTACAGCATCAGGATCCAGAGAGTGCACATCGCACTACTCTGATGAAAGAATTATCTCATGATTTTCCCAATCGATTTGTGGTTTATGTGTCTGCAAACAGGGTAAGCCAAGAATTACACTGTAATGTGGTGCTGAAATCAAATCAAAAGTGATACGTTCATGGTGTCCCGTATTAGTGGACATCCAAATATAGTCGGTTCATTCTTTCTTTTACCAGTCCTGAAACAAGAGCCATGCCATCTACCGCGTTGTAGTTACCTGTAACCCCTGAGTCAATCATGGCACATGTTTGTAAGGAAACCACTTTAAGTAAAAGAAACAAAATAGAGTGGTATTCAGGAGAAAAGGTAGATAAGGTTTGGGAGTCCAAAGGAACACTACTCGGCTGAGGGACTCCTCCTATGGGCGAGTTTTGAAGTTTCCCTGTTTTCGGATAAGTCTTTTTGCACAATTTCGTAGAAAATGATCAGCAGAACCACAATACACGAAGAGGCTCACCTTGTGTCAATGTTCTCTTTCCGCAGTTGACAGAGGGTCACAATGACCCATATTTGCATAGGTTTGGTTTCTATGATGTTCACAGGAACTGAATCGGATTTCATGGTTAAAGGAGGTAGTGGCCTCCTTTCACCCTTTCTCTCTGCCATTCGGACATCGATTTGTAGAATCAGATCTAAGAGCTCAGGGAAACCCACAGGTACCACAGGTACCGTAGCAAGAACATCTTTCACATCATCTGATAGTCCCTTATAGAAGACAGCTGCCCTTTTGTCCTACGGCCAACCAGTTTTGGCGGCTAACTGGTTAAACCTGGCAAGGTATGAAAGCAACAGTGTGTCGCCTTGCTTAAGATTAAGGAATTCCTGGTCTGTAGCTTGGGTCCTGTAACGTGTATCGATGACACAATTCATGGGGGCGTGGTCTGCACGCATGGTGTGAAGCTGCAAATCCGCCGTGCTCCTGCCCAAGATCCTGAAGCCGCCGACACTACGGTGGCAGAATCGAAATAGCAGCTATAAAATATTAAGAGGCACTTAGCGGAACCTTATTGCTCCACGCGGCTGAAATCCCAGTGGAAATCGGAGCTGGCAAAGAGGATAACGGAGCGTTTGAAAAAGCTCCCCTATGGCACCCAAGATGGCGGCAGAGGACTGTGAGGGCTGGACTGGGCGGAAGCAGATGAGATTGTGAACGTTTGCCCTCCGGATCGAGACGCACGGCAGAGACGCAGAGTCCTGGGCTGAGACCCCACGGGGGAGAGCGACCCCCGCCGGAAGCCTGCCGAGGAGCTGGAGCGAAGACGAGACGGACGGAAAGAAAAAAAACCTACCCCTTCGGCACTGTGAGGCGAAGAAGATCGAGGTGAGCGGAGTCAGTCGACTGGGGCGCCAGGATTGCTGGCGGCTGAGGAGCGGTGATGGGCAGGTACACGAGCAGTCCCGAAAGGGTTGACCCAGCACAGGGTTCCCTATCACATACAACTGGGCCCTTACCTCGCACCTGGGGGGCAGGCAGCGGAACTGGGATTAGGATTACAGAGCTCAGACCTGCAGCCCGCCCTGTCTATCTGGAACTCTCCAAGGGGGCCATGCCGCCTCCTAAGAACAGATCAAAGGCCGCCACGATGGACACTTTCACAACTGCATTCCCGAGGCAGCAACTACCGCAGGAAGCAACCCCTGCGGCGGACCCGCCACCCTCGGCGTTGGACCCCCGAGACACTCAAATCTTGCAGGCAATTGCAGCGCTACGCACATCTATGGAAGGCATGATCGGAGAAATCAGGTCAGATATACAACTGATGAGACAAGATGCCCGCAACCTGACGGAAAGGGTAACTAGAACTGAAACATCCCTGCAAGAAACCAGCGAAGACAAACGGGAGCTAAAGGCGAAAGTCCAGGAACTGGAACTGACAGTGGCTAGACTAGAATCCCGCTCAGAGGACGCAGAGGGACGGGCCCGCCGCAGCAATGTCCGTATCCTCGGGGTTCCGGAGGACATGGAAGGCCCAAACCCCACCGAATTCATCGAAACGCTGCTGCTTCAAGAAATTGGGGCAGGCTCACTTACCCAGGGGTTCTCAGTGGAGCGGGCCCACAGATCCCTCCAGAAAAGACCGCCGCCGGGCTCGTACCCACGCCCGATAATTGCAAAAATTCTGAATTTCCGTGATAGGGAAGTGATATTGCGGTTCTCAAGAGAGGGTGGGGTGATAAAGAGGAATGGCTCCATATTAGTTATATACCCAGACTACACCCCCACGGTGCAACAATCGCGTAATTCCTTCATACCTATAAAGGCAAGGTTACGGAAACTCAACCTGAAATACATGTTGTTATATCCGGCGAGACTTAAGATACTATACAAAGGGAAGGCAGTCTTCCTAGAAACCCCAGCTGCCGCTAATATGTGGCTTGAGCATAATAACCTGGCCGACGACACCGAAGAACCTGAGAAGGGGCCCATATGACTAAGGAATGACTGAATCTATGGAAGAGACGCACCAACAAGCTGGAGATAAGGTCCGCGAAACATCACTTAACGCTGCAACAAGCTGGAGTCTTGATTGGGCAGGAGCACGAAGGCCCAAGTGCGAGACCGTCAATGACCCACCCCGCCTAGAACAGTGCAGGCCAAATGCCTACACACCACCTGTACTGAAAGGCGTGGAAAGGCCCCCGAGGCTCGGGAGCCCCTGAGCGTCGCAAGTTCAAAATACTGCTGGGGGCAGTTACTCGTTTTGTTTTTCGGTTAATGCATCCTCCACGTTGGAGGATGTGAAGGTTGGTAAGTCTCCAATGGTTAAGCCTACGACAAGGGACGGGAGGACGGAAACACTGAAGATATTGGACCTAAGCCTATTACAAACGGGGAGTGATGGGGACACAGCCGCATCAGCAGACAGCCCTTGCAGGAGTGGGATCGCTCCCAGACCCCCTAAGAGACCACCATGGTTGTACAAATTAAGATAATGGCGTGGAATGTGCGGGGCTTGGGCACATATCTCTGCAGAAATAGAATCAAGTCCTACCTGCAGCGGAAGAAGGTGGACATTGCTCTACTACAGGAGACACATTGCTCTGCTGTGTTGGAGGCGAAGCTCAACGAACACTGGGTGGGACAGGGTTTTGGGGCCTCCTATTCCAGATTTGCAAGAGGGGTCTACACCTGGATCGGCCCCCATGTACCTTTTCAACTCACTAAAATGGACAAGGACCCTGAAGGCAGATATGTGGTACTATGGGGGACACTTGAACAAAGGGAAGTGTGTATAGTGAACTCATACTTCCCCAATAACAATATCCCACTACACCTGAAAGATTTGAGCTCCAAAATGCTACAGTACAGAGATGCCTTCTTTTTATGGGGAGGGGACTTTAACTGTGTCCATGATCCAACGCTAGACAGGTCCAGCCCCACAATGAAGGGCCCTTCAACGGCCACCACATCCCTGAAAACCACGACCAATGAATTGGACCTGGCAGACGTCTGGCGGGACCTACATCCAGGTGAGAGAGGTTACTCGTTTTACTCGTCTCCACATGCCCTCCATACCCAGCTAGATTACCTCTTTGTGGGAAGGGAACACTTACCTCAGATGGGGAGTGCGCAATATCTGGGAAGAACTATTTCAGATCATTCGCCACTGTTAATCGAATGGAATCATACCGGCCCAAGACCACCCATCCCCATGTGGAGGATGCCTGCGGAGGCCTTGGGGGACCAGGCGTTTAAGGATGAGCTACACAAGTCCATAGACAATTTTATAACCGAAAACACTGGGAGTGTAGAACAGGTCAGCACGCTATGGGACGCCCTGAAGGTAGTGGTGCGCGGGGAAGTCATTGCTAAAGCGGGCGGTATTAGGAAACTTCTGCGCAGCGAGCTAGACGAGGGAGAATTGAGAATCACGGCACTGGAGGCAGCCCCAATAGACCCCCCAAAGAGAGAAGATCTTAGAACTTTGAGGGAGAACTGCACCGATGCATGGAACAGGCTGTCAAAATTCGATTTTATTACTGGAACCAATAGGGCACACGCCGAGGCAGACAAACCCGGCCGACTGTTAGCTTGGCTTTGCAAAAAAGAACACGCCAGACATTTAACCACTGTCTTGAAAGACAAACTCGATGAAGCTCACAACACTCAACAGGGTGTCAACGACACCTTTAAGAATTTCTACGAACAATTATATTCCCATGCGGACCAGATCCCCCGAGATCGAATACAGGACACTTTAGATGAGATATGCTTACCCAAATTAACCCCAGCACATTCTGAGGCTTTAGATGGGGACATTACACCCGATGACATTACGGAAGCAATTAGATCCCTGGCGACGTGTAAGATCCCGGGCAGTGATGGGTTGCCCCCGGAGTTCTACAAGGCATCGAACCCTCCTTGTGCTACTATTGCTTGAAGTCTTCTGAGAATCCTATGAATGTAGGACCCTCCCCGTTAGCATGAGAGAAACTTTGGTGGTCCCCATACTTAAACCCGACAAACCCACAGATAGGTGCGACTCTTACCACCCGATTGCGATGATAAATTATGATGTTAAAATACTTACGACAATCCTAGCCAACCGACTAGCCAAAGTAATTGGAGACTTAGTGCATGAGGACCAAAACGGTTTTGTACCCGGTCGTAATACGACCATGAACCTGCGTAGGCTCCAACATATAATAACCCACACCGACACAAGCAAAGAATGCTATGCACTACTGTCCTTAGATGCTATTAAAGCATTTGATTCAATATATTGGGAGTGGCTAGTGGCGGTCCTGGAGCGGTTTGGTTTTGGTCAGGGGTTTATTAGATGGATCAAAATACTGTACAATGGGCCGAGGGCACGAGTAAAATCTGGGAGATATGTATCAGAGTCGTGGGACATCCGCAAAGGTACCAGGCAGGGGTGCCCACTCTCACCCATGCTGAATATACTGGGCCTGGAGCCCATCGCTCCCTTCTTTAGGCAGCAATTCTTCGATGCAGGCATTCGGGTAGGAGGGGTAGACCACATCATCTCCTTATATGCCGATGACGTGCTGATATATGTCAATAATCCCCTTCTCAATGTACCAACAATGCTGGACGTTTTAGACAATTACGCCAAGGTCTCGGGCATAAAATTCAGCAGAGCCAAGTCCTGCTTGTTCCCGCTTGCGGGACTGAAGGGAAAGGCCATTACGGAACTTCCTCTGGTGGGCATAACCTGGCAGACCACTTCATTCCGATACCTTGGGATTCAGATTCTAAACACCCCAGAACTATTGCACGATCATAACACTAGAGCGAAGATCCCAGCGCTACGTAAGTCCATGGGGTTCTGGTCTAAGCTGCCTTTATCCACGATGGGCAGGGCCTCCGTAGTCAAAATGATTGTCCTCCCCAGGTTCCTTTATGTGTTCCAAAATGTGCACTTCTATATTACTAAACCTTTCTTCCGTTTGCTGGATACAATAATCCGGGATTTCCTATGGGGGAGGTGTAGGCACCGGGTGGCCCTGTCCACATTAGCCTTACCATACAAATCGGGTGGGATCCAACTGCCTAATTTAGAGAAATACTACCTGGCCGCCCAGTTGTGCTTTGTATCAAAATGGTTAACAGACAAGGTCACTTCAGAGACCCCTCTGTTGCAGTCCATGATCTCCCTGTTACGCTTAAAGGAATTGATCTGGGGCCCTCAGACCCTGATAAGCAACCCATCCTTCCTGGTGACCCTGGGTAGGAAAATATGGTACAGAACCTCAGTGATTATGAAACTAAAGCAAACATATTCCCCGGAAATGCCGCCGCTCTCGGGGTTGAATAAGACTGATACCGATCTAAATAGTGTCAGGATCTGGGTGGGAAAAGGAATCTACACATGGGGAGACCTGTATGAAGGGGGGACCTTTCGGGAGTTCTCCGAGTTACAGGCGGAGTATGATATTCCCTCCAGTCAATACCTATGGTATCGGAAGATTAGACTGTTTGCCCGAACGAATTGGGAAAATTGGCCAGAGGAACCAGACATGAACCCCTTTATAACACTGCTTTATAGTTTGGGAGAGGGTGGAAGAGTGGTGTCCCAAATATATGGCCATCTAAGTGATACACCTAACCCCCGAAGCGTAGAACTACGGACCACATGGGAAACTGATATAGGGCGGGAACTAACAGATAGCGAATGGGACAGGGCACTGTCATTCTCTGGAGAGGTCTCTAGAAATCACCGATTTCGACTGATCCAGATCAACGTGTTATACCGCACCTATCTGACACCGAGTATATTGGCCAAATTCAACAACAATGTGCCACCAAACTGCACCTGGTGCGGAGCTGATAGCGAGGACTTAATCCACATGCTATGGACCTGCCCCAAGACCCAGACTTTCTGGTCCAAAATAAAACAAATGTGCGAGGAGGTGGGTCACACTAGGTATGAATGGACCCCACAAGAGTGCCTCCTGGGCACCTATCCTAGGTTAGCTAAACTCAAACATTCAGTCAAACTAATGGATTTGGCATGCATAATGGCGAAAAGGACTATGGCTATGTCATGGAAAAACCCGCAGGTCCGATCTTCACAGTGTGGTGTAAAGAACTTGAGAAATGGGCAAACGCCGAAACAAAGGCTTGGGAAGAAAGCGTAACCAGGTCTACTGAGGACTAGATTATGGCGCTGGTTGCATGGAAAGATACCATGACAAAACTGTTCCACTCCCCTGATGATAAACCTCCTTGAATAACCCGCAGGAAACACACCTGACCACTGCGGAAAAAAGACGCCAGCTTCAATAGGTCCATCGTGAGACACAATGACCCCCTGGTCTGGTTCATGTCCCCCCCCTTCCCACGACAAGAGCACCCGCCCTATCGGTCATCAGTGAAACTGGACTTAGATTGACACCGGAGACAGTTACTCTTCATTGTTGTTTGTACTTATTGTTTGACATGTTGCTGTATAAGTAGGCAGACTTGTTTATTGATACTGAAGCTGGCACCAGAAAAAGGTGCAGTGTTTGCAAACATAACAAAATGCCAATAAACACATTTTAAAATAATAAAAATCAAAGACACAATTCATTGCTTTGATAAAGGCATCACAACCATAGAGCACATAACTGTTAGTTTCTAGTAGTTGATTAGCCCAAGCGGCAGCAGTACCTCCAAGGTTTGAAAGGACAAAGGCCGCTTTTGTGGTGGGGTCAGGGAATGATGCAGGATGACACAGGAAATACAGCTTGCATTGGTTTATAAAGGTACAATATGCCTTTGGGTTGCCATTGAATCTTTCCGGTGGCGCTAATGGAAATTGAGTAGACATCAACACTAGCACTGGATTTTGTCTGGGTATAGGATATGCTCGGCCTGCTGTGGCGGCTCCAGTCTGTCCATCCACCTGTGGTTGAGGCTGCACTGAATCCTGTAAGGACTTCATCCAGAGATGTATTGCTTCATGGGCAGCAGTCATGTCATTCAGCAGGTCGGAGACTAACGGCATAAGAGTGGATAGTGTTTCAGCCACATCCATTTTGGGCTTCTGATTTTGTCAGTATTCCTCAAAGAACGAGAAGACAAACCTATTGTTCACTCTGGTGATCTTGCAAACCCAAACCTAAAAGGTAGAGTCTTCTCAATGAGGGTGACCTTCCTTCTGATGCACCCCTCTGTTTTTTTACTGAACACAAGCAAAGGTGTAGGTCAAATAAATGAAAGAGAAAAAGTGCCACCAGGCATGCAGCAAGCTGTGGAAATAAGGATAGGTCTTAGTACCGACATGCTATTGTACATATGAAATGCAAGAAAATAGATCAGCACAAACGTGACAAAGGTATTGCGAGGGTTCATCTGGTGGCAAAAAAAGTTCTGTTCTCACTCGGAAAAGAGAGCGCAGGAGCATGAACTGACTGGAGTGATTTGCAAAGGAGGAGTATGATTCCTGGGGAATGTATGCCTTACCTAAATAGACAGAGTGAAGTCCTGTGAGGGTAGGATTACCAGAATATCAGTTTCAGGGCAAAATAAGAGTGAAAAGGGACTAAGGAAGGCTTAGTATGGTTAGTAGGGACCTAGCCCTAAGTGGCATGAGGACGCACTAATGACGGGATGGTGCACAGAAAAACAGCACAGCATCCTCAGTACAGTGCACAATACAGCCCCCAAGGGTTCAGCAGTAAACTAGGGTCCATAAACCCACAGACTCAGAGTGTTAGAAACCACAGTAAACGTGGGGCAATCTGGATAGCAGTCCAAAACACAACAACAGTTTGTTACCAGGCAATCAGAAGAACAGTGGTACCAAATCGAGATCCAAAGCAGTCCGTAGTGCAGAAACAGGGTCAAAGCAAGTAATCAAGGCAAGGACATGGAAACCAAGACACACGGGTACTTACTTCAATCAGAAGCGCCAGCGCCATTGTGAGGCTGTTCGTTATGGTTCCGGGAAAGTAAGTGTGGGGCGCGGACGTTACGCTCTGCGTCGGGTAACCATGGTGACACTGTTGTTACTCTACGTGAGAACGCGGCTGCTGCGATACATCATCTGCGTGCATGGCGTCTGCTTAGGCGCCATGGCAACTGCCAGCGTCATAGGAAAGGAGATGCTGTGACACATTGTTTATGTATCGGACGCACATTATGGCATAGATTCATGACACACTTGCTGCAGGTCTGTGTGCATCAACCTTTTCCCCTTTGGACTTCTCGTGACGGCGCCAATAGGAGCTATTCTGCTTCTCGTTTCCTGACTTGAGTCGAGTACCGTGGATCTCCATCTTCATTGCAGTGCCGGGATTTTAAATGTTCCAGCACCTATCAGAGGCTTATAACCTCTAGAGCGTGTCTCTAGTTCCAAGGCTTTTTCGCTCTGCATTACTCTCAGGCTCTTCCTCATCTCAGTGTTTTGACAGAAGTTAAAAAGAGCCCTGTTCTCAGTATAGAGGGATTGGACTGGATCTGTATGACAATAGGCCATAAAGGTTTGTGACATTAGCGGGATGTCATACCCTTTGTGGAAAGGGGATTACCATGTTTCTACCGATGAGTCTCTGTCGAGATTCAGCAGAAGGACTTCCGGGTGGGCTATACCTCCATCCCCAAGCACCAGTCGAGAGAGTATGCAGACTCCCTAACCAGTTATTGAGGCCACATGAGGGAACTGGAACTGCAGCAGCGGATCCCCAGTAACTAGAGAAGATCAAAAGGATAAGGTTAACACCTCTCTTGGCTAAGGGTATCGAGTGACAGAGAGCTAAGCAAGAGGACATACCTACTGGGAACACCAGTTGTATACAAAGCAATGAGGTGCCCTCCTTAGGAAGGAGGGGAATGTTGAGGGCCACGGCTCATTGGTGGACACAGTTCCAGGAGAGGAGTTTCAGCAAAAGTCCAGAGTCAATGTTCCAAGCAGGATAACAGATCCAAGGACAAAATCCAGGGAAACAAAAATTAGCCAAAACAAAAAAGAGAAGCTCAAAGTGTTCAAAGGATACAGGAAAAATTCCAATATGATAAAACAGAAGCGAAAATCCAGTGGATCAGAGCTGAGGACAAAAAGCCAGTAAAGTGCAGAGTCAATTCACAAAGTTCCAAAGCCGAAGGTTAATCCAAACGAAATCCGGTAGAACACAGCCAAAGGATCAAAATCACAAGAACAGCATGAGCAAGATGAACAGAGGTAACAAAGTAACAAGCCACTCACGGGAAACGATGAGGAGCAACATCCTGCATTACGGCAGAGCTTTTATAGTGCACTTCCTGATTAGCTCACGTGACATGAGCGGCGCAGCGTCCCTGCGTTTTGGTGTCGAAGAGGTGCCATGGAAACCTCCAGGCACACAGGGAATGTTGCACCGCAAGCCAGAAGAAAGAACCGTTTCCATGGGCAGGGGGAGCAGGGATCCCACGGCAAGCCTGTTGAGACTGTGGTTGCCGGAAAGAGGAGGAGGAGGTACCTCCAGCTTGGAGTGAGCATAGGAGAGGAGCGCGACTCCAGAATCGGGGGGGCTAGTAAGTTCATGACAGTCTCCTTCCCTCCGACAAGGGTCTCCTCCCCCACGTGGTCCTCCCTCAGACAGTCCTCCCTCAGATGGCCAACCTCAGGTAGCGGCTGCCCTTACCTGGCCACATGGTAAGAGAGCTTCCCCGGAGAGGAAGTGATGACATCACTGGATTCATCACAAGTGGTATCATCACAACGCTGCCCAGGTGCAGGAACCTTACATCTCATCACTTTCTATTCACAAAAGCTGACACACACAGAATGCAATGACAGCATCTTGGGTCATTAGTTATTAGCAATCAGCGATGCATTTCAGGAATGGAGGCACCATTTGTTAGGCCCCAAATATCAAGTTTTGGTATACTCATACAACAATCTCCTTGTCCTTAGCTCCGCCTGGTGTGCTAATGCATGACAAGCACAGTTGCATCCTTTGTGACATGCTCTGATTTTGTAATCACGTTCCAACCTGGATAGAAACTCACTAACGTGGAAACCCTGGCCTGTATGCATGAAATAGTGAAGGAAATTGGCAAGAACACTCCTATAGTCAAAACGGCAGAGTAGTATCCCTTTGCTCTTCACCAAAAGGTGAGTTAGAAGAACTAAAGGAGTGGATCAGATCTTGCACTTGCTGCACCAGATGGTTATTTGGCAATTACCAAAAACAGAATCTCTGGCAAAGGAGGTTGAGTCGCCATCATTTTTTGAAATTATCTTAATATTCTTGAAGTTCCCATTGTGGTCCTTGGGAGCTCGGAACTATTGTTGGCTAAACTTATTCTTGACCGTTATATCACATGCAGTTTCTTTATACTGTATATACCCCCTAATGGCATGCTGCATTTTGAGACTCAGTTTATCTCTAGTCTCCTTCCAATGATCAAACCCTCGTCCAATATTTAATTGCTGGGCGATTTTAATTATTGGTTTCATGATGTCATAGATCTTGCTGCTGCTTCACTTAATCGAACTCTTATTGATCTTGCCCTTCAGCAGCATGTTTTGGCCTCATCCCATAGGGAAAAGAAACATAATGGATTGGATTTTTACCTATCAAATTACGATTGATGATCTTACGACCTCACCTTGTCCGTGGCCGTGCCATTATTTTGTTAAGTTCTGTTTGTCTGCCCCTTACCTCAAGCTGCATGTGCGTCCTGTCACCAAGCATAATCTGCATAAAGCAACAAAAGATATTCTTTCTCTGCTGCTGCATCCACCGTCTGAAGTGCTTGTGTCTTTAACATCTGTTCAAGACATTGTTGACTATTATCAGCACTCACTGACCTTAGTCAGAGATGAGATTGCTCCTTTAAACTATCTTGGTTTGCACCCGATTTACATAAATTAAGATCTGAGAAAAATAAGCATCACAAAAACTGACCTAGACCACCTTCCTCTGAAGACAAGGACGTTTATCTTTCTGCTGCAAAGAAATATAAGGGAGTTTTACTTAATGCCAAAAAGGAACACTGATTCATGCATCAGTGCAGCTAAATCTGATTCTAAAGAACTGTTTAAAGTTCTCAGAGAACTTGAGTCCCCTGATGTAAAACCACAAGATTTCATTAGTAAGTATTAAGGATGGTGTACTGCTATACAGGATGCCTTAATGAATAAGGTTAAAACTCTTAAGAAAGCAATTGATAAAAAACAAGCTACTTTCTCGCTACTGCCCAGTGACCAGAGTAACCCGCCAGCTGCATTTCCATTATTTAAATTCTCTATTGTTATGAAACAGGAGGTTTCAGCTATTATCCCTTAATCCCACTTTGTGCAAAGGAGATCCCTGGCCAGCTGTCATTGTGAAGGAGTGTGCACCCTCTCTGATTTTCTGTGTTCACCTTTGCTTAAGAAGTCCAACCTGGACCCTTGTGTGGCTACTAACTACCGACCGATAACTAATGTACCTTTCCTACTTAAGATTATCGATTGATGAGCAAACCTACAAATACAGTCTTACTTGGAGGAGTACAATTTAATTAGTCTCAGGCAGCCAGGCTTTAGGGCAGCACATGCAACAGAGTCCACCCTATTAGGCCTTAAGTCTAACGTGCTCCAGATTATTGATAGGGGGGGTGGCTCTGCTTCTGCTTTTGGATCTTTCTGCAGCATTTGATCTGGCTGACTATGACATATTGGTAGATAGTCTGCATTCTTCTGCTAGTTCTTCCCCTGAGGCCACGGCCTGGGTTTTCTCGGTTTTCTCTTTTCTGTGTGAACTGTAAGGAAGGCATGGTAACAGTAAGACAGACACAAATGATCACAGTTCAAGGGTGTTAATTGAATTTCAATTGGGTTTGAAAAACGCCTATCTAATCCTGAATCTAAAGATGGGAGCAACCTATGACCATCAAATACTAACGCAGTCCAAGTCGAATCTGTCAAAATAAAAGGGCCTATACTAATAAACCAATTGCCAATCCTTACTTCTAAATACAAATAGTGTGGGAAACAATGTTATGCAAAAGAAAAGTGTTCAAGAAATGATATGTCAGCATTCACCTATCTCTTTTCTCATTACCGCCACACTTTCAGTGCCCTTATCTATTTTACGCAGATGGGACCTTTCCAAAAAACCCTTCAGTTTGTTTGCCAACCGTTTCCCCCCCGATCTCCTCCTTCCCAATACCTTTGTCTCATATAAAACAAACCTTTCTCCATTTGAGATTCAATCTCTAATTTCAGGGCATCTTTCACCACATTCACTTCTATTCTATCCTTATTACTATTTGATAAAGCATACCTCTGTTTTTAGATTTCCCAAGGTAGTCTCACGTTCTAACAATTTTGTTTCCCCTTTTTTCCTTGCTCTAGCAGTCCAGCACATCAACTCCCCCCTAATGAAAGCTTTAAAGGAGTCCCAAACCATCAGACTATCTGACGAACCTTTATTATCAATAAAATAATTAATGGAATCACACAATGCTTTGGAAGCGTGCTCATCTTTTAAAATAAAAGGCTTGAGTCTCCACCTACAATTTCCACGATTCCCGCCATCAAAATGTAGCTTAATTTTCACCATTGAGTGATCAGATATATTACCTTCCCCCATACTTGCCTCAACTACAGATTCCACGAATACATCAGAAACTAACACATAATCCAATCTCGAAAATTAATCATGTGTCAGGGAATAAAAAGAAAATTCTATATCTCCTGGATGTAAGTCCTCCACATATCTGAAAGGTCATAGACATCTAAAAAGTCATTAAATTCCTTGCTCGATTTTTGTCCAGAAAAATTACACGCATAGGATCTATCCCTTTTATAATCTAATATACAATTAAAGCCCCCTCCAATATAACAGATTCCCCTCTCATGTCGCGTAACATTGCTTCCAAAGACGCAAAAATCTACCACTATTAACACATGGACCAAAAACAGAACCAACAGAAAGCAATTTTCCCTCATATTTTAAATCAACCAATAGGACACGACCTTCCGTATCCATACTCACTCTTTCTACACTAACATTCAAACCCCTCCTAAACAGAATCCCCACCCCTCTAGATTTTGCTGTGTGACAATTCAACGGTATCTTTGTATATTTAGAGTTAGATAACAAATTTTCAAATCCCGACAGCAGATGTGTCTCTTGGAGAAAAACAACATCAACCTTATCTCTCCATAATTTGGACAACACCATTCTCCTTTTATTAGGACAATCCAGGCCCTTCACATTCCAGGTTCCAATTGACAAAGTCCCCATTACAATCTACACATATGCATCATCATGAATTGCATTCCACAGCCATTCCACATCGTGCATAACCTCAATATATAGGAATCAATAGCACACCAACAGTACATATTCATGAATGTTAAGTGCATTTTCCCAACATCTTGCTATTTCCTCTCCACTCACAACGGAGACCCCCAATACAAAAAACAGACAAGATATGAGATAATACAATCCCTCCCACACAAACGAAAATAACAGCAACTGAAAAACACAAACAACAAAAAGAAAGTTTTGTTTGAATAAAGTCCGACCAACTACGGACCTAACTATCAGACTACTATATACATCAAAAACTGTATTCCTAACTATACTCCCAGAGATGTGCACCCCGAAAATAAATCTAATTTACTTCCCTCTAAATGTTTACAATGAGATAAGCATAATAAACGATACACTATAATTTCTATCATCCCCTAAAACCTCAAACTTGTTCAAAGATATTCCAAGTCTACCCAGAATCAAAATTCCAATAAACTCTCCAAAATAATCAAACATATTACAAACATATCAAAATCTTATTCCATACCATACTACCATAACTCAACCTTATTTCCCCATTTATACATCAACATAAACAACACAGTACCAACCACCCCACTCCATCCCAATTCAATAGTATCCTCACCCAGATCATTAACCCTTTAAGTGCCATGGGTATTTCTCCCCAGTGCCAAGGACTTTTTTGGTGATTTCGTTATGTGGCCATTCAGTGGCTTGTAACTTTTTTGTTACATGAGATATCTTGGCCAAATTTGGCTCCTTTTTTTCCCACATGTAGACGGTCATAACGCCACCCAGGAATCCCAGGTTGCTGTAGGGGGGGTGAGAGAAAATAAGCAAAAAGAGCAAACATTTTTGGGATTTTTTTAAAAATGGCAATAAAATGATGTACAAAGCAGCCTTTGGTTTTTTTCTTGTAAGACCTAGGAACAAATGGTTTGCTGTGCCGAGTTCCCCAATTTCCTGGCTTTCAGGAACAGGTTGAGTGGAAACGAATTTTTTTTAATTTGATGTGGTTATCAACCGTTTTGTGAGAGGTAGGCGATTTTGGCCATTTTTGCCAATTGGACATGCATGGACGGAATGGAAGAAAAGGGTAGGAGAGCCGAATTGAAGGACATAAGGGCATACATTTCTGAAAAGTAGACACAATTCCAAGTTTAGGAAGGGGTGATTTGCGTAGGTCAGGCAACAACTAGGTAGGGGAAACTGCCATAGATTGGGCGAAAAGCAGGAAAATGACCGAAAAAAAAGTTATGTGTTGGACATGGTTGGCTTGGTACGGAAATGGCTTCTATGAATTTTGAGAAAAGCAATGCTCTGCTACATTCCCCCGACTCTTGCAGTTAGGAGAACACACATTTTTTGTAGTGTATTACAAAACAAGCAATACCACAAGCCAAACACTGAGCCATGTGTAGTGAAAAGGGGAATCCCGCACCCTCCCTTGGGGCCAGTCCTTGGTGCTATAATCACTCCTAATCACCTTCCCACACAAGTAAGTTTATACGAAGCATGATGAACTCAGTCTGGAAGGAACCCAATCACACAGAATATATGATGCTTGCATTTATTTCTATAATGTCTAATGAGAACTAAGCAGCAGTTTACAATAATATGGGAATAAAAGTGCAAGCTGAATAATGCCAATTATCAGTCACAGATGAATATGCAATTATTTATCTTACACTCCTAGAAAATGTAGAGGATCAGGTCAGATCACACCCGGGACCCTCGCCGCTACAGGTGCCCGGCACTCCTCGAGAGAGGAGGGGAGGACTGGCCAAGGCCCCCACACTCCTACACCAGAGCGGGGATATGATGCTAGGAGTCTCGGCCCAGATAGTGCACGGCTGGTCGTCCAGGCGCTGTTCCTCTTCGTGCGCACGTTTCACCAAACAGCCCAGGATGAGTCCCTCCCTTACTGACCCAGGTATAGTTCTCTTATTAGGGGCTGCACGTCAATCACTATGACGTACCAGCTCTTCGAGAAGCTTCTGGGCTCATCCTTCCGGGCAGTAAACATGTTTTCGCCTGGAAAGTTACAAGACTGGAAACAGCCAGTCTTGGCTCCCAGGCTTCGTGCACGTTGTTTTGGGGAAGGTCTGGCATTTCTGCGTTATCAGTGCACCTGACTCGCTGAAACGTTTGGGCCTAAGATTTCATAAGCACCAGTCATATGAGTCAGTGACAAAAGGTGTCCGACAATATGCCATTTTATCACTTTTGCAGTTCCATGTGGATACCCATTTGTGGCGCTTTTCTCACAGGTTACGGTGCGGTTGTAGTTATCACGCAGGACTGGAGCATCAGATGTAGTGCATGCGATTCTCAGAGTCCATGTAGCGTCTTGCATCAACCCATTCTTTACAGAGAAAGCTTTTGCTTGGGAGGCCAGGGGCACCCACAGCAAGGTAAATCCCATCCCCTGCATACTGCTCTACGTTCGTGGTGTGAGCCTAGTAGCGGGAATATAAACAGGCATGTCAGAATCCTGCAAAAGTACAACATAAGTACTTCTAACACCTTGACTTAACACTTCCCCAGCCTCAGGTTTTTTGTTTGGATGGTGAACCCACACCTTTTTTACCGTGCTACCGAAGCCTCCTTCCCCCCCTCAGTGTAGTGTCTGGGGCTTGCTTACGTTCAACCACTAGTGGAACAACTGCTTGCTCACAAATCAATTGTGCAATTCGGTCATATTTGGTTAATGGTACTGCAGATGCACCAGTGTTATGTAAGAGTACCGAAACAGTCCCCCTATAGTCAGGATCAATCACACCTCCCAAAATGTCAATGCCTTTTTTCACCAGGCTGGAACGTGCAGCAATGCGTCCATAAGTGCCAGCCGGCAATTTGATGCCAATACCCAGTGATATGGATTTGGTTTGCCCCGCTGGTATAACCTCATCCTCACAGATAGATAGATCAAGTCCAATGCTGCCTGCAGTGGCTTGCACAGGCAGCTTTGCTTCTTTGTCGGTTTTCCACACAACAAGAGTCTTTGTGGTTTCCACTTTCTCACTTGTCAGTCTCACAAAGGGTGTCTGGTGGTTTCCCAGCGGACGATTGTTCAGTTCAAACAGCGCTTGTGCCAGGTGTTTGGACCACCCCTTGAGAGTGTGAGTCTTAGTCAGCTTCTTTATTTGTTGCTTGAGCAGCCCATTGCTGCGTTCCACCAGAGCAGAGGTTTCTGGGTACCGGCTGATGTGCAGTGTCCATTTGATGCCTTGTTCTAACGCCCAGTCTTGCACATTGTGTCCAGCAAAATGGCTGCCTTGGTCTGATTGGATTTCTTCCGGGATGCCATAGTGCCTGATGAGGTATTCCATTCCTTGCAAGGTAGCCCGTTGATCTGCATGGGCGACTGGATAAGCTAACAGTAGTCCAGAGTATGTGTCTACCATGGTCAACACCTAGTGCTTTCCATTCTCGGGCGGTAAAGGGCCAATGTAGTCTACTTGCCATACGCTAGCAGCTCTTTCACCTCTTCTCAAAGGGCCTTGAGGCTTCCTCTCCAGAGGTTAGTGCTTCACTTCACAGTACACGGAACATTGGGCGGCAGCTTGTCTGGCTTGATCCATGGTAATGGGCAATTGTCTCCTTTTAGCCCATTGATATGTTCCTGTTTGCCCTAGATGCCCTGAGGTTTGGTGTGCCCAGTCCGCCATTCCTTGCAATACCTCAGATTCTTCAGGTGTTGTCACTGGGCAAATCTTTGCCATTTGATCCACTTCGTTGTTGAACAGGGCAGCCAGTGAACTGTCAGGGGGCATGTGTGCATCGACATGCCCAATGCAGATTTTGCACCTCTCAACTTTGCACCACATCTCTTCCCAGATGTCTGGCCCTCCCCAGATCGGAGTGTTCTTGATCTGCCAGCCGTCTCTTCTCCATGGTGGTGCCTAATGCGTCAGGCCTTGGTACGTGGCCCAACTGTCCGTGTATATGTATGCAGTCTCTGTCTCTTTCACCTGTTCAATCACGGAGGCCACCCCCTGCAGTTCAGCATATTGACTGGATCCTCCCACACCTTGTCTCATTAGCAATGTCTCTCGGTGGGGCTGGAATGCAACAGCTTGCCAGTGTCTTTGCCCTTTATCATATTTTGCGGTGCCGTCCGTGAACCATGCAGACTTTTGTTCTTCCTCCGTCAATGTATCATAGGCGGGTGCGGCTTTGAAAGGAGATTCTGGCAGCGCCACAGGGGTTCTCGGTTCAGGCATCGCTTCCAAGTTCACTGCCTCCAGCATTTGTTCCTGCAGTCTGGAAACCCCTGTGCGGCCAGCTTTCGCACGTTGCTGTAAATACCATTTCCATTTGACATGAGTGGCGTCTTGCGCTCTGCCACTTTTCCCGCTTGCAGCAGTGTCGCGCACCCAGCCCATGATTGGAATTTCTGTGCAAACTGTCACTGGTTGCTCGCCTGTGATTCTTTCAGTCTCGACTAGAGCCCAGTACACTGCAGCAACTTGTTTCTCAAGCAGAGTGTATCTTGTCATAGGATCTGTGAGCTTCCTGGACCAGAAACCTCGCGGCACTCTTTTCTGTCCTTGCTTTTGCCACAAGCTCCACACAGCAATATCATTGTAGACAAGAATTTCCAGTTCAAACGGATCCGTTTTTGTCATGTGGCCCAGCGTGATGTAATTTTGCAAAGTGTCCTTAGCCTGCTGAAAGACAGACTGTTGCTCTAGGTCCCATGTAAAGTCATGTTTCCTTCTGGTGACTTTGTAAATGGGTTTCAGTATCAGGCTTAAGTGAGGTATGTGATTTCTCCAAAAAACCATTAACCCAATAAATCTTTGTGCCTCTTTTTTATCTGCTGGTGGAGCCATCTGCGGAACCATGTCAATTACAGGGTCGGGAATTTTCTTTACCGACCCAGACCAGATTGCACCTAAAAATTTCACCTCTTGAGCAGGCCCCTGTACCTTTTTGGGATTTATGGCCCACCCCCGGTCTTGCATGTGTGTGATCAACTTTTCAGCAGCTTTTTCTACATGTTCTTTCTCAGCATTGGTCAGCATGATGTCATCAATGTAATGAGTAACATACACATCATGCAACTGCACCATCTTTAAGTCTCTGGCAATCAATCCATGACACAGAGTGGGACTATGCAAATACCCCTGGGGCAATTTAGGAAAGGTAAATTGTCTGTCTCCCCAAGTGATAGCAAATTGGTCTTGTGATTCAGTGTCAATATCAATGGAGAAAAATGCATTGGCCAGGTCAAGGAAAACATGCCATTCACCCACTTCTTTCATAAGGTTTTCAATCAGAGTAATGATGTCTGGCACCGCCGCAGCTAAGGGCGGCACCTTCTTATTCAAAATGCGGTAATCAATTGCGGACAGGCCAGATAGGCGAGTTGAATGGACTGACTGCCGGCCTCATTATACCAGTTTTACCAATGATTCAATAGTTTCACTGATCTCTTTATGTCCCCCTGGTAGCCTGTACTGTTTCACGCACACTGGCTCAGCAGGAGGAGGTAAATGCAAGGGGGACCATTTGGCATGCCCAACCACCACAGGGTTAATAACTCTCACATGGACTTTCCGATTGCCAAAAACAAATTCACCTAAATCTGTAGTCACACTTTTGCCCAACAACACATCCATGCCAAGGATATATTCCGGTATATCTGCAATCAAGACATTTGCTGTGAAAGGCAATCCCTCGCCAATTGACATTTTTACATTAAAAGCTTTTGCAACAGTTTCTGCTCCCCCATAACCATTGACTAGAACTCTGGGACCAGATAATTTACTGGGATTGCCATTCAAAATGGTTACCTAAACTCCTGTGTCTAATAGAGCCAAGACATGTTTTACTTTCTCATCCAAATACAATGTAAGTGGCACAAAAGGGCGTCTGTCTCTGGGACTGGTTCTCTTTATTAACCATACCTGAAAGACAGAGCCAGCCCTTCAATCAAAAATGGGGTCTGGGACCTCCCACTTGTCCTTTGCTAAATCAGGGTAACCTTTTGCTCGCACTTTGGGCTTCAACACCTCTTCTTCAGAGGGTGCAGAAGGCTTAGTTTTTCCTGATCCCTGTTTTCTCAATTTCTTCCATCTCTCAAGCAGCACAGGTATGGGTTTACCATCTATCTTTTCCCTTGGAATTCCAGCTTTTAGCAGGTCCACCCACATTTGTCTGCGTGTGACCTCGATAGTGTCAGTTTTCTCTTTGGACTTTACATTTTTGCCACGCTTTTTCTCTGAGTCATTACTCGCAGCCACTAGGCGTGCCGCTTTGCGCACATCCAGCCCTTCTAATTGCCCTAACAGAAGTGCCACTTCACCAATGGGTTTGCCTTGTGCTGGACCCAGCAATGAAAGCAATGCTCCCTTCATATGGCTCGGAGCGTTTCTCAGCACACATTCCAGCTGCAAATAACTCCATGTCAGGCCCTGCAAAATTTGCGCTGTACAGTGCACACTGTAAACCCATCTCTCTAAGCTGATCAGTTGCTTCTGTTATTGATCCCCAACTGCCCCAATTCTCTTCCATATCCATCGGACTCCCATACAAATTCAATAGGGCAGTCTGAAGCCAATTAAACAAAGAATGCGAGCCTTGCTGCCCATGTGCACCGCATACTATCTGCCCCAACATTACATTAGTAGTGAGTGAACCCATCTTTAACAGTTCTTCTGGAGTTAAGAAGATCGCATCGGCACCCGTATCCCACAAACAAAGATACCACTTCAGAAGTGCTTCACCTGTCTTTTGTCTGAATGATTTGGCAATATCTAAAAGTTCAGTCTGTGTATAATCGCGGACAATCCTAGTATTCTGAATGTTTGCACCGCCAGCTTGGCCTTTTGACTTGTTAGTGATTAATGGCCGTGCTGGATAAACACATTTCTTAGGAGCACATTCCAGCTCCTCTTCGTCAGAGCAGTCTAACTCTGCAAGCCTGACTTCAACAGATTCATCCCAGTCAAATGTTTGTTCAGTTTCGCTGTCACTGACTTCACCCGACCATAAATTTGGGTCCCAGTTATCTTTCCTAATTAGTGCGCGAATCCTTATCTTTGACGGATTGCCCCGCCGCTGTCTGCGCTTGTGCGTGGCTACACGCACAGCTAAAGAGGCACACCTGTCCTGCATCTGATCGGCCCGCTTAACGGACGATTCAAGGGTCTCTGTCATAATTATTTGTTGCTCCTGGAGCAGGGAAATCTCACCAGTTAATTTGAGAATCTGTGCATTTTTCAGCAATTCATTCTCATGCAACTTTTCAGGAATAACCAGCCTATGTTTCCTGCTGCTTTTAGCTCCCGTCTGCATTTCCCAAGCGGCAGACTCTCCAAGCACTCACTAATTACCACCGGGGAAACATCATTTTCAAGCATGTCCCATGCCCTCGGTGCCGAGTACCGATGCAAAATGTCTGCCACGCCCGACTAAGCATTTGATGCCGGCCATCCTGGAATGTGACAGAGTGCACTATCTCCCACATTGCATTCATCATTTGCTTATTTTTTCCAGAAAGGCATTGTGCTCGTTCATCCTGCTGACTACGCCAAATGTAGTGAAAAGGGGAATCCCGCACCCTCCATTGGGACTCATCCTGGGATGTTTGGTGAAACGCGTGCACGAAGAGGAACAGCGCCTGGACGACCAGCCGTGCACTATCTGGGCCGAGACTCCTAGCATCACATCCCCGCTCTGGTGTAGGACTGTGGGGGCCTTGGCCAGTCCTCCCCTCCTCTCTCGAGGAGTGCCGGGCACCTGTAGCGGCGAGGGTCCCAGGTGTGATCTGACCTGATCATCTACATTTTGTAGGAGTGTAAGATAAATAATTGCATATTCATCTGTGACTGATAATTGGCATTATTCAGCTTGCACTTTTATTCCCATATTATTGTAAACTGCTGCTTAGTTCTCATTAGACATTATAGAAATAAATGCAAGCATCATATATTCTGTGTGATTGGGTTCCTTCCAGACTGAGTTCATCATGCTTCGTATAAACTTACTTGTGTGGGAAGGTGATTAGGAGTGATTATAGCACCAAGGACTGGCCCCAAGGGAGGGTGCGGGATTCCCCTTTTCACTACACCATGGTACACAGGAGTTTTACGCTCACACGAACAGACGCACTTAGCATGTGTAAATCGGGAAAACCAATGTAGTGAGGAACGGCAAGCATACATTTTTTGAAAGAGCACAGGCAGACCTTTTCAAGGGTAGGTGACTTGTGCAGGTTACAAAAGTGTATGGTGGCAAAAGCAGCGAATAAATGTAGGTCACATTTGGGAAATGAAAGGGTTGTGTGACAAAGGGCACCAGCAAATGGGTCAAAACGTTATGAAAACCACACAAACACAACAAATGTTATACCTTCCCGCGTTCCCACAGGTGTCCCGATAAAAACGGTACCTCACATGTGTGGGTGCACCTACCTGGGAGCCAAGGGGAAAGCCTAAAACACAAGTAACCCCAAGTCTGTTTTCAGACCGGAATTTCAGACTCTCTGCCGACCGGCACACCATACAGCTATGGGCCTCGGGTGTCCAAGCCACCAAGGAAAACAGGGAACCCCATGCATTTCCGAAAAGTGGACACCCGTGGGAATCCGCAGAGGTATGATTTGGGCAAATCGCCCCAGAATTTAGTACCCAGACACCCCCGCAAAGTCCAAAATGTGAGAAAAAAAACGCATTTTCCCCACATTTCGCTCGGCTCACCCATCGAAACACGCCCCCAGCAACACATGGCCTACCGTCCCACGTTCCCACAGATGTCCCGATGAAAACGGTATGTCACATGGTTCGGTGCACCTTCCTGGGGTGCAAAAGGAAAAGGGTAACCCACTGGTAATCCCAAGCCTTTCGCCACTGCCCATTTTGTTCATGTGGGCAACCTACAGATTTGGGCCTAGGGTGTTGAAGCCAGCAAGGCAAACAGGGAACCCCATGCATTTCCCAAAAGAGGACACCTGTGGGAATCCACACATGGCCAAATTGGAGGGGCGGCCCATCTCATGTAGCCCTCCCCGGGGGCAGATAATGGGTGGCTGTCCTGCATTCCTCCCTGGGCTCAGGCGTCCGTTCCTAGGAGCAGATATCGGGTCCCAGGGAGGGCTGCATGACATGGCACCCACTCCATTGCGGCTGGGGGGGAGGGAGTCAATGCCCCACCTCATTAGAAAATTCCCAGACCCTTTGGGGTGCCCCACAGCCCCCCCTAAAATGTGTTCCACCATTTTTTCCTTTGTTTACGAAACTTGCCTTGGCACAGAGGGGCATATTGGTGTGCCAATCTGGCCCCGGGGTGCCCAAACCTTACTGCCCCACCCACTAAACTGCCAGGTAATTTTCTATTGTAATGGGGGGTGACCCTCTACCCCCCCCACACCAAATGCAGGGGGGAATCTCATCCAGCCCTCCCTGGGGGCAGATAAGAGGGGGGCATCTCATGCAGCCCTCCCTGGGGTCAGATGCCCCTTCCTAGGAGCAGAGATCTGCCCCCAGGGAGGGCTACCCTTGGGGTGAGGGGGAGAGGGCCACCCCCCTTTTATGTAAAATATATCTCTGGTGGCTAGTGGCCCCCCACTCCCACCCAAAATTCCCTTTTTTTATTTTGCCCCCTTCCCTGGGGGCAGATGATCAGCCATCTGCCCCCAGGGTTGTACACTTATGTGCCCCCATGCTTTGGGGGCCGGGAGGGCGGGGCTGCTTACTTAAGCAGCCCCCAGCTCACCCCGCATTCAAAGACATCCCTGGTGTCTAGTGGCCATTGCTGCCCGCGCATCGACCGCCCTGCGCCCGATCCGCGGGCAGCAATGCTGTCACACAGGGTGTCCTTGGAAAGGGGAGAATCTCCCCTTTCCAAGGACACCCTTTCTGAAAAAATCTCTGGTGGCAGAGGGCCCCCAAACCCTCTCCCCCTTCCCATCACTCTTTTTCCCTTTGATTTTATTTTTTTGCCCCTTCCCTGGTGGCAGATGATCAGCCATCTGCCCCCAGGGGGGGCCCTAACCTGCAGACCCCATCCTTTGGGGGGCCTGCACACTTCTTCCTGGTGGCCCTCCTCGCCAACCCCAAATGGATGGGGGCCACCTCATGTATTCCTGCCTGGGGGCAGAAATCTGCCCCCGTGGAGGGGTACAAGAGGTAGCCCCCCTTTCCACTTGGTGTAGGAGGGGGAGGGCCACCACCCTTTCAGGTGTAGGCAAAAAAAAAATCCCGCGTCCCCCCACCCCACCCCCCATCCCCGTTCAAGTTCATTTTCTTTTTATGCCCCCTCCCCTGGGGGCAGATGGTCTCCTGTTTGCCCCCAGGGGTCTTTATATCTGTGTCAAAGACATCCCTGGTGTCTAGGGGCATTGCTGCCCGCGCATCGAGCGCTCTGCGCCCAATCCGCGGGCAGCAATGCCGTCACAAAGGGTATCGTTGGAAAGGGGAGGATCTCCCCTTTCCAACGATACCCACCTGGATCTCCGGCTTGAAATACAGCTGGAGATCGAGTGGGAGAAAGGTGAAGACTCACCTTATATTTTCACTGCAGCAGCCCGAAATGGCTGCTGCAGTGAAAATGACTTTCAGTTTCACGCCGGCGTGCGTGACGCACGCCGACGTGAAACTGAAGGTGATCCAGCCCCCTGGCAGTGAGGGGGGACTTCCCGCTCACATAGCCCGGGGGTTGGATTACAGTTTTGCTCGATCCCTGTGTTGCAGGGATCGAGCAAAGCAGAGTGCCAAAACTGATGAGCCGGCTCGTCGGTGGCAACCTGGAGCGGTTTCCACTGATGAGCCGCCTCGTCGGTGGCACTTAAGGGGTTAAATACTGCTCAAGGACAAAACCCAAGTCCACCAACAAAACACCAACACTTTAGCACTAAAAATTAACAGATATACTAAGTCGTGAGTAATAGCATCATACAACTCACCGTTTTATTTTATACGGCATTGTACACTGATGAGCTTACCCCACAATTGCGAGATCTAGATGAATCTTCTGGTAAAATTGATGTTCCATCTTTGTCTGGGGAAGGCAAAACTTTGCTTGACACACCTAGTACTTATCAGAAGTATTGTTAGCAATTGGTGGTTTACATGATAGAAAATCTCCAGGTATAAATGGGTTATCCACTGAATTTTATAAATGTTTTGACGTGCAGCTAGCACTGGAATTGAGTGAGTTGTATAATAGATTTTTAATGGAAGGTATTTTGTGTCCGTCAATGAGGGAGGCTGTTGTAACAGTTGTTCCAAAACCAGGGAAGGATGCAGCTCATTGCTGCAATTATCGTCCTATCTCATTACTAAATGTGGATATGAAGATTTTTTCTAAAATATTGGCAAATAGGCTAGTTAAAAACTGGGAGAGCTGATTGATAGGGCACAGGTGGGTTTTATGAGACAAAGACATGGATATGACAATATTAGGACTCTTTTAGATATTATGTACTTGCTGGAATCTGCAGTTGGTGAGACCTTGTTCATTTTTTTGGATGCCGAAAAGGCTTTTGACAGAGTTAATTGGACTATTCTAAATAATACTCTTCTGAATATGGGATCTGGGCCACTATTTATCAATGCTATTGGGGCTCTGCAATCAGATTTATCGACCAGGGTCTGGGTGAATGGGGGATTTTCTGATCCCTTTAGATTATTTAGAGGTACAAGACAAGGCTGTCCCCTGTCTCCTTACCTTTTTAATTTGCTGTTGGAGCCCTTGTTAGCTTTATCAGACAGAATGTTGAAATTAAAGGGTTGTGTGTAGGGGGTGGGGAAATTAAAGCCCAGGCATATGTGGATGATGTGGTGGTAACGCTGAATAATCCAAGGGAAGGGGACCTATTTTGAAGAATATGATTGAGCAAGTAGGGAAATTGTCCAGCTATAAAGCCAATTGGGGGAAATCAGTAGTTTTACCACTTAGTGTTAATCTTAATTGTGATCGGTTATTGGGATGGGATTGCAAATGAGGAAAGGGATTGTGTCAAGTATTTAGGTATTTATCTGGTTCGAGATGTTAATAAGCTGGTTGAGTATAATGAGAATAAAATAATAGAGGTTCTCCAAAAAGACATTAGGAAGTGACGTTGTCCTATCTTAAGTATCTGGGCAAAAGTTGATGTAATTAAAATGGTGCTGCTTCCTAAGGTTTTATATCTCATACAATCCATTCCGCTACAGTTTTCGAAGAAAATATTAGGGCGTATTGATAAAGTCTTTCAAGAATTTTTGTGGGGTGTTGGGAAAACAGCTAGGATCTCACGTTATATTATGGCTCGAAAGGTTTGGGATGGTGGGTTTGGTTATCCCATTTTGGGGAGCAATTGTAAAGGTTTCTTACTTAAAAAATGGTTTCTTTTCTTAAATGATGATTTGGACTTGGCGCCTTGGTGGGTGCGAATTGAGAGAGAAATGTTGAATCCATACAATGTGAAGAGTTTATACTGTCTGGGAAAATTGCCTTGACAGGCAACGAATTTGAAATCAATTGCTGTTACAAAGGATGCATTGGTCTCGTTGATAACAGATAATGGCCAGGGGTTGCATATGTATAAAGAAGCTTCTTCATGGTGTAATCCTTGGTTGCAGGTTCATAATAAAATGTTGCATTGGAGAAGTTGGAGTAATAGGGATATTCCGATGATGGAATGTTGATGATGAGATGGTCTCCTTTGATGTTCTGAGAAATAAATATGGACTAAGTAGGGGGGAACAGGGAAAGGTATGGATTATTGAAGAACTTGCTTTCTGAACGGCGACAGATGTTAGGTTCAAGTTTTTGCAGAAGCCAGAGGTGTCTGGATTGCTTGCTGTGACGCAGCTGAAAGTGTCGGTTTTCATGAATTTTATACCTTTGGAGAGTGCTTGGTTGGCCTCATGCGAGAAGCTGAGCCTGAAATGGTCTGAAGAGTTGGGCAATGATATTTCGGTGGAAGAGTGGGAACAAATCTGGAAAGTGCCGGTAAAGGCGAAAATTGACTTAAACTTGCATTATATTCATAAAAGGGTGTTGGGTAAAATGTATTGGACTCTGCTTTGTATGTATGGTTTAGGATTGATGGAGAATGATGTTTGCTGGGGGTGTCGGAAGGAGAAGGGTTCTCTGTTGCACATGTTGTGGTACTGTGATAGGGTGAAGGGCTATTGGAAAGAGGTATTGGACAGGATTGATGGGATTTGGATCATCAATTTTCCGCGCCGCCCTTTATCTGTGCTTCTGCTATCTCCAAGATTTGGGCGCAATATTGCTTATGTAACTAGAAATTGGATTAAGAAATTTTATGTCAATTACTGGTGGCTATCAGACAGGTGTTGAAGGTCTGGAAAACGAGGAAGAAACCTCTTATGGAGTGTTGGCTATGTGATATGAAGATTCTTTCAAAGTATGAGAAATGCTTATTATGTAGGCAGCAAAAAAAAAACGTATATGAGGAAATTTGGGGACCTTTCAATGATTTATATGGGAGTGGATGATTTTAAGTTCAAGTTATGAGTTTTATGTCTTTATTTTTTAAGTAATGGGGGGTTGGGATGTGGGAGTGTGTTTTATGTATTGTCCTTTGTCCTGATTTATCTTGTTGTATTGTTGGTTTGTATTGTTTCATGGTACTTTAGAGAATCTAAGTTTGGTATTTAGATTTAGAATTAATATGTTGGTTCTTTACTATGCTTTAGCATTGCATATATTTTATTTTTCCTTTTGTAGTTTTACTGAAATCATTTATTCTTCGGAATCAATGCATGGTTGTAATATAGTTTGTGGAAAATATAAATAAAATGTTTTAAAAAAAAGAAATGATATGTCAGGATATTCAAGCCATTGGCTTCCCTTTCCCACTTTTCAACACGAGACAGGGAGGCACACTTGAGCTTAGCACACTCTCTGTCTTCTCTAGCACGAGGATGCAGTTCAAAAGCTCAACATCAGGGCCTTCTGTGCCAAAGTGTTCTGACTTGATGGTCGTGCAGATTATAGAACCTCAGTCCCCAAGTACCGCACGGGAAGATAGCAAGATAACTGCCCGTGCAGTCCTTGAGGCCGCAGATGTAGAGTGCCGTCAGACTGGAACCAGGAACGCCGGAAGGACACCCCGACCACTACAAGGCAAGCAATGATTATATCAGACAATGGCAATGCAATACCAATCAGAGTAGCAGAGCAGGAGCACAAGAAGGCTTACCAAATGAAGGTGGACGGATGCCTTGGGTGGAATAAATGGGGCAGGGGTCTGCAGATAACCGGCGGCAGCAGGAGACAGATAAGAACTTGAGTAGCACTCTGGATGGAGTGTAAACACCTGAGCCAGCAGAGAGGAACAATGGTCAGAGTGGTAGATCCGTAGGTGGTCCGATAAGCAATCCGAGGTCAGGAGCCAAGAGGTAAAGTCAGTTGCAGGGGAATCCAAATCAATAACCAGGTAACAGAGCCAAGGGTCGGAAGTTCCAAAAAGACAACACCGTGCAGCAATTTCAAGGAGAGGCAAAGAAGTCCGTACAACTGTCTGTGGTCAATGTAGCCGTAGAAATCCAAAATAACGAAACGCCAAACAGTACTCACAAGAAGCAGCTGTGAAGCGTTGTTTGCGCGTTAACCCGATCCTTTTAACTGTAAGGATCAGTCACCTGACTCTAGTCACGTGGCGCGTGCTCCGCGTCACGTGTTGCGTGTTGATAACGGGAACTGCTACTTCCCGACCTCGTGACGCGGGGAACTACGCGCACCCAAATAATGCTGATGTCCATGGTACAACGTAGGAGAACGCCACGGCAATTGCCAGTGGAGGAAGGGTCGCAAGGATCCCGGGCCGCCACCCAAGCCTCTCCCCCTCCGGGTGTGCCGGGCTTGATCACTCAACTGCTGCCGTCGGGTATGTGAAGGTAATTGGGATCTAGAGGAGAATCGGTGGGTACCTGAGGGGGACCCGGGTTTGCAAGAAAGGGGTTTCATGACAGGGGACATGACACAAAGTCTCTTTGCCATTTAAAGCCTCTTATTTCATAGGGCCTGATGCAACACGACAAACAACAAAGTTCCTTTCTTCTTGGGATTTCAAATGTACAAATTCTCTGGTGATTTTCTGTTCACCCCGTGTCCCCCTTCACCGGGCTCCGACCCACTTTAACACAAAGCTTTCAATTGATCTCCTTATGCTGGGCTCAGACCAACTTTATCTACTCTGCCACAAACTTTCTTTACTGTTACAACATCAAAGACTTATGACTGTGCGCAGGATTTTGCTTGACCCATTGCAGGACCACTTCGAAACACAATTCTTTACAACTATTTCACTTTTGTCACTTCTCAGCTGGATACCTTACAGAGACCTTCGATTGAGCACAGACGCGGTGCCAGACCACTCTGTTAAATGTATTGTATCTTGGGTTCAAAGTTCAATCACTCACCTGCAGATCAACTTTACTTACGTTGGTTATCACACACGTTTCAAACAATGTTCGTTCCAGCACTCGCCATACCAGGTTGCTGCTTTCAACCTTGGCTCCAACACAGACCGGTATTGTATCGGTCTCCCCAACTCACTGGCTGTGTTGATTACACTGATGCTGCTTTGTTCTTGGAGACAAAGACAGTACCACGGCAGCTGGCGTTTCTCTGCACCATGTTTATTGACACAGGAGGGCCCTGGGTACCTCCGACACACAATGCAGGTTTGTTCAGCCTGGTTTCCTGGTCTTACGCTTTCTATTCTTGAGGTTTCAGGAAAGTAACGGTTCCATTGTCGAAAAGTTCAGGGGAACTTCCCTCCTTGCGATCCCCTCCGGTGTTGCCGTCTTTCTTCTCTTGTTAAACTGGCATCTTGGAACTGCTGTTTCCTCGTGTGTCTTGCCTGGCTCAGAGAGTGTATCGATGTTCCGCCTTTTACCCGTGGGTGGAAGCTTAAAGTCAGGTCTGTTTGATGGTCAGTAATTGCCTGACCTCGCCAGACCATTGTATTGGGACACGTCAGGTATACGGCTCATGTGTTTGTCTGTTTTCCCTCATAGCGAGCTGTCCATGTGAAAGTGTTTGTGTTGTAAAACAGGGGCGGGGGGTAGAGTTACTAAATATCCTACTTGGTACAATTGGGTAAAGGTGTTACAGGGAAGGGGATACTGCATCTCTTCATCTGATGTCCCACTCCCCGAACACAACTCCCCAGGTGATCCTCCCTCACTGGTCCACCCCTGGAACTGGGTCCAAAAGTGATGGCTGTATCCTGACGACCTGGATGACAGATTCCCGGGGACTAGTGGGTGAGACACCTTCTGGTTTCTAACAGGACGTACTGCAAGAGTATTTATAGACTTTGCAGTAGTCCCTCTGTTAACCTGGTCTGCAGGGGTCTTGTCTTTCCCCCACCCTATGTAGTGTATTCACAAAACCCTTTTTTGATACTCTTAATGATCTTGGTCTGTTATATACTAAATACGCTGATGAAACCCAGATTTTGCTGATTTTATGGGGGATTATAAACAGGTTTCAGAAAATAATTACAACATTTTTAAGACAGTCCAAACTTGGTTGGCTTTTAATGGATTAACGTTGAATCACTCCGAAATGGACCTGTTTATTGTTGGCACCCAACAAAGACTAACAAAGCTCCCTGCTGACTTTAGCAAGTTTACCATTATTGGTTGTTTCATTCCAGCGGCAACAAAGGTTAAAACGTGTCAAGTTTATTTTGATGCCCCCCCTTACGATGAAACCCTACATGATCAATGTTGTCTCTACCACCTCATATTTTTGTAAACTGTTATGCCGTATTTGCCCTTTCCTGTCCGAGGAGAATTGTGCTTTATTGACCCGTGCCATTGTTGGAGCAAAGATTGTTTACCGTGACAGTGTTCTGCACAACACTACCAAGGCAATATAACTAAGGTTCAGACACTTCAAAATAACACGGTTAGTATGGGCAACCAAGTGAAATGTAGGGATCATGGCACTTAGGCTTGTCGTGCCCTAGACTGGTTGCCATTGAAGGAGCGTTTTCTAGGCTGGCCTTTAAATACTGTGCTTGGACATTGCACTCCAACAACACTAATTTGTTGACCATGCCTTGGGTCTAACTTGAAATAGTTTGTAGAATGGCCTTTGACTCAACAGCTCCTCATCTTTGGAATAGCCTTCTGTTAGACCTAAGAGAAATACGCTCCTTTCCTCTCTTTAAGAAGATGCTTAAGACTCACTTCTTTAAATAAGCTGCTGCTGGATTTGCTAATACTACTTTAATGGCCTGTCCCTGACTAACTCTGTCTGCCAGTTTTAGTTTCTGGTTTATGAATTTGTCATTGGCTCTGGAGCATTCTCCAGTTGTTATTCATGTTTGTTTTTTCTTGTCTCTTTTTTGTGTGCGCTTTAATGCGTGTTACAAATGAATAAATAAATACATTTGAAACCGATACCACTCACCTGACCTTCTAAAATGGGCTAACATATTATCAGCGAAAGCTGTACTCTGTCAAGTTGGGAAGCACGAGAGGGCTGCGTACCTGGTTTCTTGGTCTTTGATCTTGCCGGGGTCGCCAGTCTGTATCCAGTTGGAAGATGAGCTTGTGGCACGAGAGACCAGCCCCTCCACCACCCAAAAACTGATACTGGGTGGAGGATGGGCAGATTCCCAATGTCACGGAAGGCACTCTCCTAATTAACGTGACGAAGGGACTGTGCAAGCACAGGCAGAAGAGGCAGCGGTCTTGTAACTGATTATGGGCCGGGATGGAGTCCGTAGGAATAAAGTCCAAAGTACGTGAACTGAAGCGTAGGTCTTAGATTCCGGTGAGGCAGGTATCTTCTTGGTCCACAGGAATGAATGAAGAAGTAAGGCTGGACAGGAAAGGAAGGAACCAAGACAGGTCTGGATATCAAACAGGAGGAGCCCGAAAGGAACTCTAGGGCAGCAAACGCTGGGGACCCTGGTTAGAGGATGCGGGCAAACCTAGGATGGTCCAGGTAAAGGTATGCCGACAGAACCTGAGTATTCTGGTAAATACTGACAGAGCCTGGGGAACCCAGATATGGAAAGCTGGCAACCCCAGGGAGAGCCCAGGTAAGGTAGCTGGATGGCCCAGGGAGGAACACTGGAAAAGTAAGCTGCAGGCCCAGGGAACAACTCAGGTAAGGAATCAGGCAGGCCCAGGAAGGGACTCAGGTAAGCTAACAAACAGGCCCAGGGAACAACTCAGGTAAGGAATCAGGCAGGCCCAGGAAGGGACTCAGGTAAGGTAACAAACAGGCCCAGGGAACAACTCAGGTAAGGAATCAGGCAGGCCCAGGAAGGGACCCAGGTAAGGAATCAGGCAGCCCAGAGTGGGCTCAGGTGAGTACAGGCGGCCCAGGTAGGAAGCTCGCAGAACGAAGCAAACCGCGTTGAGACGCGGCTTGCCTCGAACTGCGACCTCCTTTTATGGGTCGCCGGTGCCCGTGAGGCTTGGAACGCAAGCCGCTTCACCTCCGGGCGCCGGCGTACCCAAAGCGAGTCCTGGAAGGGAAGCCCTTCCTAGGGCTCGAGCCCAGTCCACGGCGCATGCGCTCCCAGCGCTCTCCCCCTGGCGAGCCCCCAAGTGCGGAAGCGCGGGTAGACTCGCCAGGAGGTGAAGGGACGCGCGGGCGCGGCGGACCCCGGTCTCCAATGTGGCGTGACATACTCACAGAAATGAGACAGAGTGCTCTTGACTGATGTCAAGGCAGTTGTCTTGCAGGGCAACCTGAGACAGTTACGACCCTTGATTTGTTAGAGCATTGGTGTGGGTGGTGTAATGGTGCAGAGGCACGAGTCTGGCACAATGGTGGCATGTTTGTTGGTAAAGACTTTTAATAAGTGCGAAACAGAAAACAGAAACCTATCTTACCCTATTTCTAAGAGGGGGTTTCCGTGCCTCAACTAAAAATACTACAGAGTCTGTCAGGATGTCCAAAATAAAACGTCCACAGTCCTGTGTCAGAAACCTCTTTGCTTCCCTTACACTAAATACTAAACTAAACAAGTGGTTAGTCTCTAAGAGTTACAAAGTGAGACTGTATCCTGAGGGAATGCCTCCCTGTCCCAGGTTGCAATCTTGTTTTGAGGGAAACACAAAGTTCTGGGTTTAAAAGTTCTCAAGACACAGTTTAAAGAAAAAGCGTTCCTTATTACCCAGTGTTATCTTCTCTATTGGGTTCTTCTTGGCTAGTTTTTAGGGGCAACGACCTCCTAGTGCTTCATGTACTGTTTTCCTTAATGTTTTCAACCAGGGTGATGACTCCTCCCCTCTGGTCGACAGTTCACAATGTTAGTGGGATGTCTCCCTCCCCCTACACATTCCCAGGCTTCTTATACAGTTATCTTCCCCTGAACTTTCTCAGGCTTCTCAGACAGTTAAATAAGTGATGGGAGAATGTCTCCTTTCACATGGCCTTTTTCAGGCTTCATAGGAAGTTCAAAAAGTGATGGGGATATGTCTTCCTTCCCCTGGAATTTCCCAGCATTCGGAGACAGTTCAACAAGAAATGGGGAATGTCTCCCTTGCCCTGGCCTTTCTCAGGCTTCCGAGACAGTTCAACAAGTGATGGGGAACTGGCTCCCTTTCCCAGCCTTTTTAGACAGTTTAACAAGTGATGGGTTATGTGTTATGGCTCCATTGACTTTCATTTCATGGAATGTTAAGGGAATTGGTAATGCTGTGAAAAGGCGTAAGGTTTTAGCAAGGTTGTGGAGGAGTAGGGCTGATGTAATTTTCCTTCAAGAAACCCATTTAAATGAGCAGAAAGAAAGATATTTGTCCACCTCGAAATATTCTCAGGTAATTTCGAATTGCTATGATTCTAGGTTTAGAGGAGTGAGTATTTTGTTTAGGAGGGGTCTACCGATTAAGATTGGAAAATCGTTTGTAGATGAAGACGGTAGGATTATGTTGCTTGACGTGCTATAGGATGGTAAGAAAGTGATTATTGGAACTGTATATGCACCATGCTCACCGAACATGTCTTTTTTCAGTCAATTGGGCTCTTTGATAGATGTAATGGAAGGTGAGTCATTAATTCTGAGAGGTGACTTTAATATAGTGATGGATAGTAAGATAGATCGGAAGTCTGAATGCAGATATTATAGTGAAAAGATTAGTGAGGAACTGAGAACGTTTGTATTCAAATATGGGCTAATAGATATATGGAGTATACTTCATCATGATGAAAAAGATTAAGCATTCTATTCACCTGTACATGATTCGCACTCAAGAATTGATTATTTCTTTATTAGTAGTACTCTTAGTGATCAGGTGGTGTCCTAAAACATTCTGGAAAGGGGTATCTCTGATCATGCTCTATTGGATATGCAGGTAATTTTTAGGACTGTGAATGACAAAAATAGAAGATGGAGAATGCAAGCTAGCGCACTAAGGGATAATTTGGTTACAGTGGGACTGGATGTTTATCACTTATTATTTTGAAGAAAATAAAGATTCAGCTGGGATTAGGTCTGTTTAAGGCAGTATTAAGGGGGGAGATGGTAAGTACAACGACTAATGCGAGGAAGAAAAACCAGGAAGGGATTAGAAATTTAGAAGTTGAAGTTCAAGAAATGCAAAAGGTCTGTACTAAAGATGACCTGAGTCAAAATAAGGTAAAATTTAAAAAATTAGAGGCGGAGTTAAAGACTCATGTAGAAAATCTGGCGGATAAGGCATGTTTTATTCGAGGCAGAGGTTTTGGGAATTTGGTGATAGAAATGGCAAATTATTGGCTAACAAGCTTAAGGGGATGATAACAGATACATGTGTTTCTTCTATTCAAACTGAAGAGGGTGATACTTTGCACAGAAATTGAGAAATATGTGATTATTTTAGAAACCTTTATGAGAAACTGTATAGGGAAGATCTTTGTCCTAATACCAATAGTTTGGAAGCGTTCTTTGAAATGATTTCCATTTCAAGGTTAGCTCTGGAAAAACGGACCCTGGTCGATTCTGCGATTGAAGTTGCTGAAGTATATACAGCCATATCACAAATGAAAGATGGGAAATCACCGGGGCCGGATGGTATAGTTTCGGAATTCTATATTCTATAAACAGTATGCTACTCAATTGGCACTAATCTTATGTGAGCTTTGTAATGTATTTATAGCGTCAGGACTAATGTGTGATTCAATGAAGGAGGCATTGATTATAGTGATTCAGAAACCTAATAAAGATCATAAGAAGTGTGGAAACTATAGGCCTATTTCATTGCTAAATGTGGATTTAAAGATTTTTACAAAAATATGGGTGAATAGATTAATGTCATGCATGAGGGACCTGGTTGATGAATCTCAGGTAGGTTTCATACCAGGACGCTTTGGTTATGATAATATTAGAACTGTATTGAATGTGATTGGTGAACATTATGGGAAGGACTCAAATAAGGTTATTGGTTTTTTTTATGCTGAAAAAGCCTTTGATAGGGTTAATTGGAAGTTTATGGAATATACGCTGATAAAGATGGGATTTGGGCCAGTATTCATGAAGATGGTTGAGTGTTTACATCGTGATGTTAGGGCTCAAGTTTTGGTTAATGGGGTTATTTCAAATACATTTCCATTGTCGAAGGGCACACGACAAGGTTGCCCATTATCACCATTCTTGTTTGACTTGGCGCTGGAACCTCTTGCTGCGTACATTAGACAATGTGAAATGATAAAGGGAATTATGGTTGGGAAGGTTGAGGTTAAAGTTTTATCATATGCAGATGATATGCTGCTTTTGTTGTCAAATCCGGAAGTGTGTGGGGATATAGTTAGAGAGATGTTTAGGGAAGTAGGTGAATTGTCGGGACATAAAATTAATTGGGATAAAACTGAGATTTTTCCATTGTCTAGAATGTGTGATGATACCATTTTGCGCTCATGGAATTGTAAGTAGTCACCAGGGGGGGTTACATATTTAGTAATACATGTTATTGGAGATTTGAGTAAATGATTACAACACAATTTGGACCATGTAACTACAAACATGTCGTTATTGATAAAGAGGTGGGAGAGGTTGACGTTGACTTTATGGGCAAAAATGAATGCGATTAAAATTGTCCTCTTGCCTAAACTCTTGTATGTTATTCAATCCATCCATTTATTGATACATAAAAAACAATTGGTAAAATTGATAAAATGTTCCAATCCTTTTTATGGGGTCCTGGGAAAAAACCTTGTTTTCCAAAGTACATACTGATGCAAAGTGTTGAAGAAGGGGGATTTGGATATCCAGATTTAATGAAATATTATCAAGCATTTCTACTTAAAAAAAAGTTCATATTACTTTAGAGAAATAAATGTAAAGGAACCAATTTGGTTACGTATGGAAAGGGAAATGTGTGCACCATATGGACTATATAGTATGGATAAATTGCCAAATAAACGTTTAAAACTGATACCGGTGGTGGCAACTAGACGGTTGATAGGGTCGTGGTTTAGAGAAAATGGGCAGGGATATGGTGTTAGCCTGGATGCTTCTACATGGTATAAGGACACTTTGCAAATAAATAATAAATGTCTTAATTGGATTAGTTGGATAAATAAGGGAATTATGAGTCTGGGAGATGTAATGGATGGAGACCAATTGTTGAGTTTTGAGGAATTACAGTGTAGATATGGTTTAAGTCAGAGAGAAATGAATAGATACTTGGCTTTAGCTTCCATGATTAAATTGAGGATGGATATAGCTGGTGGTTCTGTTGGGAAAAAAACAAAGATTAGCAAATTGCTGGAAGGTCAAGAATATTGTGTGCCAACTTATATACTATTTATGCCTATTGAAAATAATCTTCAATTAGCATGGGCTGCATTGAAAGAACATTGGTCACATGATGTTGGTAGGGTCATTTCTGAAATGGATTGGAGAGACATTCTGAGGGTGAATTTGAACTTGGGTGCGGACATGGGTTTGCATTCGATTCGAATGAAAGTTGTTGGAAGGCTATATTGGACACGTGTTAGGATGTTTAAATTGGGGCTTCAATCCAATGATTTATGCTGGTGTTGTGATATTGGTAGAGGCACTCTTTTACATTTACTATGGGAATGTCCGAGAGTGCAATTGTTTTGGAGAGATGTCCTGGATAGGATTGACTTAATGTTTGGAATAACCTTGCAAATGTCCGCAGCAAACATAATTTTGCTCTCGCATAAAAAGAGATGCGTGCGTGCTCGGAAACATACTTGCTGGATAGACAGAGCTATAATGGTAGCGATTAAGCTAATTCTCAGAATCTGGAAAAAAAGAAAAAAACCTGATGTTGATGAGTGGTTAACTGAGTTACAAGTTTTATCCCAGTATGATAAGATTTAGTTTTAAAATAAAGATTAAATAGAAGACTACAATAAGTTGTGGGGGCCATTTTATTTTCTCCTTCTCGTTCTTCCCACTTGTGTTGTCTTTCGTGTTGTTTTATGTATACCTGTCTAAGTATTATGTTTCACTGGATATAGTTGATTTGGTGGACTAGATGATGTATGATGCTTAAGATATTCTGTAAATTTGTTGCATTGATTTCATGTGATACATTAATTAATTATGTAAAGTTGTTACTGTTTATTGCAAATCTAATAAAGTGTTTAAAAAAATAAAAAGTGATGGGGATTGTCTCCCATGCCTTTCTCAGGCTTCTTGGATAGTTCAACAAGTATGGGGACTTCCTTTGATTTGATTTTGATTTTAGTTATTCATATCACGCTCCAAGACAGACTTAACTGTAACCAGGCCCAGATAGCCGCCAAATGTCAAAGTAAGACTGAACATCAAGATAATTATATGTTAGAAATGCCTATCCAAGTGGGATTTTAGCATCTTTCTAAACTGACCCAACGACTGACAAGCTCTGATTTCCAGTGGGAATTGATTCCAGAGTTTAGTGTCCAAACACTCCAAATCTCCTATCCCCTCTGGAGACCAATTTGGAGCGTGGGACAACCAACAGTAGTTTATCTCCAGAGCGTAGGTCTCTGGCCGGATGATACAAATGGACCTTAGCACTAAGATAGTCTGGGGCTAGCCCATTCAAACACTTGTACGTCAGACAGGCTACCTTAAACTTAATTCAGTCTTCCACCAGTAGCCAATGAAGGGATCTGCGGAGAGACGATACATGATCCCTCTTCCTCAGATGCCCAATCAATCTAATTGCTGCATTCTGGGCTTTCTGGAGTCTGGATAGCTGTTTTGCTGCAATACCTGCCATTAAACTATTACAGTAGTCGAGGTGGGTGTTTGTCATGGCCCCCACTACCATTGCATGGTCTTCTGCAGGCAAGAATGGAAGAACATTCCTAATCCCCCGCAGGGAGTAATACACTGCCTTCACTTTGGCCCCACCTAGGCTTCACTTCCCAGGTTCTACTGCCAAACACAGCCTACATTTTTAATTTTCTTGGCAAACTGAAGTTCCTCGGCAAGAATGTGAGGGGAAAGAGCTTGCCTCTCAACAATCATTTTCCCTTTGGGACCGAAGAGTACAATTTCGGTCTTTGCTGCGTTCAGTTGGAGCTGGTTACATGCCATCCATTTGTCAATATCCACCATATACTGATTAATTCTCGCAAAGGCGTCCTCAATGTTCTTCGTCTCAATATAGACACCACCTCAGAGGTGAAGCCCCCAAACAGCACATGCTGGACTCTGTCCATCAGAAAGGATCTTAACCATCTCACAACTTGTTTGGAGACTTCTCCCGCTCTTCTAATATGCTGCGGCATAATTTGATGAGCCACTGTGTCGAAGGCTGCGGACAGGTCCAGCATCAATAATACTGTAGACCCCCCACCATCCGAGGTCTCCAAAAGGTCATTGTGTACTGCCAGCAGCACTGTCTCTGTCCCATGTTTGGGTCGGAAACCAGACTGGAGTTCATCCAGTAACCCCCCTCTCTATCCACAAATGCCTGAAATTGAGAGGAGGCCATCTTCTCCAAAATCTTAGCTGGCCAGATCAAATTGGCCACTGGCCGATAGTTCTTCAGAACTGCTGGGTCCAGATTGTTTTTTATTTTAACAAAGGTTTAACTATTACATTTTTTAATGTATCTGGAATTCATCCCTTTGACAGGGCCTTATTCACAAACATGGTTATAAAAAGTGTAATATTATTAGCAAGTCGCCTGGCTAAACAGGCACGCATTGCAAATGCCAGATCATTTGTTGGCTTAAGTTGGAGGATAAGGGAATGTATCAGTTCCTCAGTAACATGCTGGAAACTAAAACCTTCTTCCTTTGCCCCATACCCCAGTGTTACATCCTCCTTAGTATAATCCAGCGGTTCCTCCTGATCCTTCCCACTGGCAATACTCTTCTGAATAGTCACAATCTTTTCCTCAAAGAAGGCATTGAAGTTATTCGCTTGTTCCTGCGAGGGGGTAAAAGAGGCTGCAATGCAGGCTGGGCTACCAAATCTGGAAACAACAGCAAATACTGCCCTAGCTTGATTCCCCGTCTGCTCAAACTCCCTGTGGAGGAAGTCCCTTTTTGCTTCCAATAAGGCTACTTTATAAGATTTCAGTACCATTTTAGCTCAATTTGCATCAATGCTCAGCTTGGTAGACCTCCAGAGTTTATTCGTTTTCTGCACCTGTTTACGAAGCAGGGCCAAAGTGGGCCCAAACCAAGATTTGAACATTTTGGTCCTCTTTAGTTTTAGTGGAGCATAGAACATATATCTTCCATTATGGCAGTACCGATCTTAAATATTCCTCACAGGGAAGCCTAATATCAATACTTGCCAATCCGGTCTGCACTTCTTCACCTGGGATTTTAGCCAGATCACTTGCTTTATGTATCCAAAATGGTGTGCTATCCCTGACTTCTCCCAACTTTGTCTCCTTCCCAAACATATCAAACAATTGAGCCCAGTGGTCTGACCACAATATCGGGAGTGTCTCAAGAAATAACAAGGACTTCCCTCTCGCTGCTACTAAGTCCAAACAGTGGCCTTTAATATGCAAAGTCACTTTGGACAAAATAGGCAGGCCATGATTTTACAGAAGCTCGGCTAACGCAATTGAGTCCGAGTGTATACTATTATCTAGCCAGATCTTCCAATCGCCCAAACAAAGGAGTTCATTGCATTTGCTCCCAACCAACGTCTGGTGCGAATCAAGCTTATCCAAGAATTGTTCTGCTGGTCTGGGTGGTCTGTAGCCCAGAATCACTTTTACTGACCGCAGAGGGGACAAGTATATTGTAAATTGTCCCATCGGAGAGTCATCAGGCCATTCCAATTACTTCATACAAGAGATGGAAAGGGAGGATTTGTAAACTATTGCAATACCTCCCTGTTACTCACCGACTTGCTTTAAGATGGAGAGGTAAGGTAAGCCAATTCTCTGGAGTTTCAGCCAGGTCAATCGAGCCTGGGGATTCCTATAACCAGGGGTCCTCAACTTGAGGGAGCTCTTTTCTATGATATGCCCCTCTGCTGTGTACACTTAACAGACAGAGGAGTAAATCAAATAAAAGAGGGGAGCACACACACTGCTATGGCACCAGGCTGAAAGGAAAAAGGAAGACCGGCTAATTGGTGGTATGGTCCTGACTATGATATACAACTACTTAATCACCTGAGTTCCCCCTCTGGAATCTAGGTGGAATGGATGATTGGCTGAACACGGGTTTCCTATGGACAGAGACAATGTTGCCAGATTATTCTAACCTATGCTGCTAGGGTAGTTGAAACTATCTAATTCAGGAAGAACTAAAGGCTTATCAGTTCAATGAGGGAGAGAACTTAAGGCTTGACAAATGATGAATGAAAGGAGATTAGTCAATGAACTAAAACGATAAGGAGAAAATAATAAAAAGACAAGTTTGTAGGGTAATTTACCCGGGCAGCACAAGGGACCCACTAGAGCCGGGATGGTGCACGGTTCAGCAGAGCGTCGCTTGGTGCAAAAGGATTGAGAAAGGAGATCAAACAACTGTGGAACCGTATTGATGAATGCAGTGGTTCAAGTTTGTGTTCGTAAGGTCCAGAACAGGGTGTGCAACGAAAAGAGCTCCACCAGCAGAATTAAGCAGGAGTCTATGCAGTGGTAGAAGGAAAGTAATCCTTCACCGGAATGCAGGGTTTAGCGTTGTGTGACTAGTGTTGGAGCAAGGCTCTGGTGAAGTGATTGTCAACACAATGGCATTCGTAACTGTTTCCCCCAGACAAGGCGATACCGGCGATCTGAACAGATGATCAGATTTGAAACACACTAATCAACTTGATACCTGGGAAGAGGCTGCAGTGTCCGTTATGGTAGGCAGAGGTCAGCAACAAGAGATCGGAACAGGTACCGTGGAAGAGTCTGCATAATCCGTTAAGGCAGGCGGAAGTCGGCAACAGGCGATCAGAACAGGTACCGTAGAAGAGGCTGCAGAGTCTGTTAAGGTAAGTAGAGGTCGTCAACAACGGATCAAAGCAGTACCAAAACGACAGGCAGTGGGAGTCAGTGGAGAGTAGGTAGAATCAAGCAGAGACCCAGAATAACACAGGTGATTAGCTACAAACAGAAGCAGCGTTTCCTGGTTTAGCGTGGCTTTTACTGCTTCCCTGAAGGCAGAGTCTGCTACGACCAACAGCCGCCGTGATCACATGACGTGCTCTCCATGCAGGAGCCATGGCAAAAGGTCTACTTGCACGGAAGGAAGCTGTGGCTTTTCTCCACGGCAATTGCCGGCGCTTGAAGAAAGGGGCAGCTGCGTGGCGAATGTCATGAAAAAACAGTGAGGTAACACATGCTTCGGAGTCCGATCCTGGGAGTGGGCACCCTGAACCGTAACGAACCCCCTTTCATATCCACATTGATAGTTTGAATACCGTAATTCTCAGGGACTAATTTGTAAAATATAGTCTGGGATCCCTCCGTGAACCATGTTTCTGTTAATAATAACAGATCGAGATCAGTAGCGCTGCCTTGATTACAATGGGCTCCTCCTCATGCCCTCCACCTTGGTGGCCCCCTGAGTTCCCTTACTAATTCCCATCATACGAATCTTATCAAGGGTCCTAAGGGAAAAACAACCCCTCCCACTGTCCAGTTCTCTAAGGTTTTGGGCAGAATACCTCTGCCCTCCTAACCAACCTCCCCTTTGAGGAAACATAGCTTACCTCAATTCCACTCACCAGGACCTACTGCAAGCCTGTAAACCACCAGCGTTTCCTGCCGACTGTCTCCCTCAGGCCGCAAAAAGGCCTAAACAGGCTTCACTTTCTGCTTATGCGAGTCAGTTAAAGCCTGTGTCGGCCTGTGTCGGCCCAAAATGACGTGTTCCGGGAGCGTGGGGCGCTCGTGTCTCTGGGGAGATGAAGTCCATGCACTCAATCCCCAGCTAAGTATTGAAATAATGTGGCAGTATATTTGGCACAAATTTCACATGCTCACACGCTACCTATTGTAACTATTATTGCCTCTTAACAGAATTTCTTCCCTTGTTCTAGTAAAATTATTTTAAAAGCAGCCGAATTCTAAAACACCTAAAAATGGTTGCATAGCAAGAATGAATACATCAGGGAAAACACCAAATGAAATGTGCTACCTTTAAACCTAAAACCTGTACAAGCTATATATACAATAAAATATAAATACAAATACAAACATTTCTTTGGGTAAGATAGCAAAGGCTAATTTCTTTGGCAGAATGTACAAGGCCTAGAGATCAATGAAACTAGAATTTATTAGAATGGGCACCTAACCTAGTCCATGAGTTCAATACCTTAAGGTCGTAAGCGGGTGCAACAAGGGAGGGATTCATTCCAGGTGTATTCAGTAACATGTGGCTCAGACTCAGTTGTGTCAAGCATCAGAGGTCTGAAGGTGGCTTTGCAGTTTCAAAATAGATTCAAATTCTTCTTTGATGAAAAGTTGTTAATCTAAACGTCAATAAGGCTCCTTTGTAGTTGCGTGTAACTGGAATTAGAAGCCCATCTCAAAATAAAGTCTTGACAATAAGGTGCAATTGTCGCTATCAGAAAGCTTAGATAAGGCGCTGTACAACTTCACAGGAGTCTTTAGTCAATATGGCTAAATGCTACCAACTGCAGTTGCCCGGAATGCGTAAACCGAGTTTGCAGTGAAATTTTGCCTCTAAACACTGTTAGAAGTCGAAGTAGTCCTTAGCCCAAGTGTTACAGGTACCAGTATAAAAAGACCCTGCACGTCTAAATTATCCAAACGTCAATGAAACCCAGCGTGTGTGTGAACAACAGCAACCTTAAACCACCTTCAACCCGTGTTACTCTTCTCTTTCTTGTGGACAGCCCTGTTTCACTACCCTGCCAGGAACTGTCTATCCGCTTCACAATTCTGGTGGACAGCCCTGGTTCACTATCTTGCTAGTGCCTGTCTATCTCCTTCATGGTTCACTTTTATGGTGTGGACCCCAGGCCCTTATTTTTTTACTTCCTTGGAACATAGTTTTTGGGATTCGTCCCTCCCATGTACTGCCGTGAGTAAGAAGGTTTAGGAGGCAATTATGTATGTGTTGTCCCTCCTAAACCCTTATTTCTTTAGACTTCCACCCTTTGGGATCCCACCAACTGTTCCTGGCCACCCAGAGCTCCACGGGGAGTTCACCTGCGTTCTCTGTTTTTTCGTGGGTCTCTCCAATATTCTGCTTGGGCTTCTCTTGGCTTTCCCAGAGGCTACGGTGCCTCCGCAGAGTTCCCCTGTTCATGGTCTGTGCATCTCCTGCTGACCGTGCATACCAGCATCCTCGATTGACTGATTGCCTGTGGTCTCGCTTTGTCTGCCGGTCCATCCACGGCAGACCTTCCTGGGATGCCTCTACCTACGGGTAAGCATCTTGGTTCATGCCGTCCAGGCTTCTCTTCCCCTCTCGCCTTTAACCCTCCCGGTTCCTCCAGGGCGGGTTTCTCCCCTTGGCTTGTACATCATTTATTTTTAAGATGTGACTTTCGCAGGGTTTTTCTGAGCAACTAGACCACTCACCATACTTGTTTCTCATATTTATCTTCATGGTTCTGCGTTTTTCCCTCGTCTCAGTACCCCTCAAGTAGGATGTAGCATTTTGTACCTGGGCTACACATGTTTAAGTGTGGTGTATTGAAGGAGTTTGTTTATGACAAGAGGTAGAGGGAGGGGTTGACCGAGTCTGGGAATACTGTATTCTCCCTGAATAGTTGTCCCATGCCCCATTTGTGGGATCCCTCCCCATGTGGCCCTCCCGCTGAGTATCAATACCAGGGGGACTATCGGGTAGCGATCTCACCTCCCTGGCCTCATGGGAAGAGGCTCCCCTAAGGAAGCAGGGATGATATCCTGGGATTCGTCACAGTGGCCAGGGATTTAAAAAAAAAGACAAGAAGGAGTATGTGAGGACCTGTGCAGTCTGTGCTCATGCAAATCCCCTAAACGGGAAAAGCCCAGGGTTTCTCCAGCTAATGCCTATTCCCCCAGGACCATGGCACACTATCAGTTTGGAATTGTTTTGCGGAACTCCAACTAAATCACACATGTGCTACTATCCTTGTGGTAGGAAATGCATTCACAAAAATGGGACACTTCATACCCTGCATAGGACTACCTACAGCAGCACAGACTGTGTCATTGTTTTTTCGTCATATCTACCAATTGAATGGTCTTGCATCGGCTGTGGTCTCAGACACAGGAACCCAATTTACTTCTAAGTTCTGGGAGAAAAGTTCTGTTTGTCCTCAGCATGCCTCCGTCAGACAGGGAGGGAAAATAAGACTCTTCTGAAAAATCTATGCTGCTACTGTCTTCAACAAAACAGTTGATATCCTTTAATGCCCACTGCAGAATTTGCATATAATCATGGTATGCTCACAGTTTCCATACCTCCATCCCCAGGGTATCTCTATTTTTTTTTTATTATACCTTTTACAGATACCATCCACATGTCTTTCTGATTTGCATAGCTAACACTTTGGCCTGTTATGTATTCTTGAACACTTTAAAGAACTTGCCATAGGTGCATGCACAGGTCAAGAGACACCTATATGATATGATATGATATTTTATTTACATATCTTGCGCCTATACACAAGTGTTTCAAGGCGCGACGAGGCAAGGGAAGGGTACAAGGGAGGACAACACAATGATCTTACTAGGCCCAGTGACATTGAGAACGTGCGAGTGCAGGGGAGAGGGAAGGGGGGAGTGCAAGGGGCAGGGGAGGAGTGGAAAGTGCTGAAAACGTGATCAAAACAACAGGTAGTGCGGCCAGCAGGGGGCAAGTGCAAGAATTAAACGCAGATAACAGGTATCAATAAGTGCAGGTAAGGGGCTTTAGGGTTTCAGATACAGACCCAAGTGCAATGGTTGCCAGGAGGCAGTGCGGGTATGCAGCTGAGTGGGCAGGGATCTGGGCCCGAAATGAGTGGGTAGCCAGGTGCCCAGTGCAGAAACCGATTAGCAGGGGAGAGGAAGAGAGAAGGCAGAAGCAAAGATGAAGGTCTTGAGGTGCTTCCAGAACCGAAGATGGTTCTCCTTAAGTTTCAGAGAGGCAGAGGGAGGTCCCAGCCAAAGACAGAGATCGACCACCAACTATTTGCTTGGAGAAGCGACTGACCTTTAGGGAGTTTAAGGTGGAGGAGTGAAGAGCTCGAGTAAGAAGGTATTTCTGAAGAGAAAGTTGAAGGTATTGCGGATCCAGGCCCCAGAAGGCCTTGTGGACAATGCAAAGGGTCTTGAACGTAATCCTTGCAGCCACTGGGAGACAAAGAAGAGATTGGAGAGCAGCAGAATTCTAAAAACACCTAAAAAATGGTTCCCAGGGCTTGAAGCCTAGAACAAGTCTCACAGTCCTGTTCTGGAGTAGTTGCAAAGTGCGGAGAGTAGTAGCAGGCAGATTTAGAAAGAGTCTGTTGCAGTAGTCCAGTTTAGAGCGAACTAGAGCTCTAGAGACAGTGAGCTTCTGGGGGAAGAAGAGGAAAAGAAGAATACCTCTGGGGAGGTGCAGTTGGTAGTTTGACTTCTTAGAGACGTCAGAGATGTGTGGAGAAAAGGAAAGTGTGGAGTCGAAGATGACCCCGAGGTGCTTAGCCTCACAGGTAGGAGAAGGAAGAGGGCCAAGGGATGCCGGCCAGAAAATGAGGCACAACAGATGTACAAAGAACAGACAGATAAACACTCGCCAGTAAAGGCTGGTCACCATATGGGACAAAAGCATGGCTGTCCATAAGACACTTACCATTAAAAAAAGTCCTAAATTGAGACCTAAGTATGTGAGTCCTTATTGCATCACCTGAATTATAAATCCTGTCACCAAGGTCCTTCATCTTCCACTTACATTGCACATACATCTGGTATTTCATACCTCCTTGTTCAAGAAATCTTCTACCAGCATAAGACTTCCCTCCTGACCTCTGAAAATTGTGGGAATTCTTGATTCACTTCGATATCAAAATCAATTGGCCGGAAGGGTTATAGCTGGTTAGTAACATACATGCTTGCATGCTCCCAGATTGGTTGTTTGTTTTCATAGAATTCCCTCCGTTGGACCAGTCCTTGTTTGGTCATGGGGGAGAGGTACTGTCAGGAATCCAGGAGCAGGGTTCCTATAACACCTCACACCCTATGATGTCAGACCTTCCTGATACATGTGCCGGCCATGCAGGATCGGATCAGCGTACAAAGAGGACTGCACACACCAGCATTCTTTAAAGTGGTGTGACATGCGTTGATTGCATTAAGGGCTAGTGTGGTAGCAATGTTGCTCCTCAATATCAATTTGGGGAACAGGCCTAACTACCTTCTACGAGACTTTTAGAAAGAACAAAATAATGCACACTAGATCATTAGGGAGAAGAGTCTGCTCCTAGGAGTAATGCTTGTAATCCAGAGCAATAAGAGAGAGTCAGAGACACCGATTACAACAGTCCCATAGGACTCCATGGGAATAGGAACACTGAAGCAACGGCACTGTTAATAATGGTGCCTGTGCTTCAGTGATTATCTGCCGGAAGGGACCTGAGCTACCAGCAGGTCAGGCCTGCCAGTAGTTCACTGCCCCTACCGGCAGATTCAGAGTTTGCCGGTCCGGAAAAGATGCTGGTAACTGCTGTTACTGGCGCTTTGTACCAGACCGGCATGTCCGTAATGAGGCCCAATGTCTGTTTACCTTTTTTACAGGAGAGACTTGGAACTTTCTTATGAAACTCCAGGTGGAGGAACACATTTTTTTGGCCATTTCATTATAGGTCTTTCCCTTCAACTTGGTACACATTCAGCTCCCCAATGTGCTAAAGAACTCAGGGGGCATTATTTATGGGAGTTGTGTCCCCCATCTCCTGTTCTATCCATTATAGGTTGCACCACAGTTTTATTGTTAAAGGTGGCACACCTACTGTTTCACTTTGCAGCCGCCTTGAGATTCCTTGCAGGTTGTCCAGCTCCTCGTTGCCATTCCTTTATGCGTTTTGCCAAACATGCAGCACGCAAAATCCAAACAAAAGAGTTTAAATATCAGTGGGATTTATACCTCAAGAAACAAACAAGGGGACTACACAAAGTAATTGTCCTCATAGAAGGAGGCTGTATTTATCTCTACTCAGTGAAAGTAAGCATGTCTTCCCCCTTGTTAGAACTTTTTCCAAGGTATCAATATGTTCCATTTCTATCCTGCCATGGATCAAGGTGATATGATATGATAATGATATGATATGATATGATATGATAAGGTATCAAATTGGATGCATATAATTTTCAGCATATGTGACGTAAGTCTTTGGAACAGCAAAGCCACTGAACAGAGTCCAAACAGGAGCCTTCTGTACGCGCTCCAAATGTTGTTATAAATATGGTCAAGTTTTAGGACAAAGGGCGCAGTTTAACTTTGTGTTAGGAGCTGCTAATGTTGTGTTTTGTAAACTCTTCGGGCCCATTGAAAGTTAGCATGAGCTCAGAAATGTTGGGTAGTGGAATATTGTTACAGATTAATTTCTTGTTGGGGCTTCTCAATTTGACACACAATTGTTCACTTTCTAGTGAACACAACAGAGTTCTGATATTCTCCAGCATGGGGTCTGGCATGGATTCACATGCTCATGAATATTCCCCGTCGTCAGGCTGGGAATCCTCGGTAAAGAAAAAACCAGTATCAGTTTCGTTTCTGATCTGTCTTTCGTAGTAATAACCAATCACTGGTCTCTGCGTCATACTGACCACAGCCAATGACTGCCCTCTACCTAAGCACCGCCTCTGGCAGCCATCTTCAGATTTTTACCGCACGTTCATGTGTTGGGATCCTCGTGCTATTGCTCTCGAGCGTTAGTGCTATTTTTCGCGCTTTTTCACAAAAAACTTCGATTCTTTCGGTCAAAAGAGCCTCAAGCTCCACCGATCCTACATCCGATCAACGGGGACCCGTGTCGGATTCATCTGTGCCCCTCAAGGGTGAAGATTTCGTCGAGCTACACTTCGGAGGACTCCAGAAGCTTCTCAGGCCCGGTCTCGGAGATGGCCCAGGAGAAGGGAAGCTCGACGCCCGGAAAGCTGTTCAGGGTCTGCCCTGGATGCCAGCTGCAGAACGTCTTCAAGGAGGACGAACACTCTTTCTGCCTTTACTGCCTTCATGAGGACAAGACGCACGTGGAGAAGGACTGTGCGTTTTGCGGCAACATGTCGGAACGGACCATGAAGGACCGCCATCAACGTCTCGCCAACTGGCTGGAGGGTAAGAGCCCGTCTGGCGAGAAGAAGAAGAAATCCGAGCGGTCTTCTAAGACCTTTGAGGGCGCCCCGGCGACGGGGGCCCAACATAAGGCCAAGCACCGCGAGTCCGCTGGCACCGGGAGCGCCGAACGGTCGGGCTCTACGGGCGCCAGGCAGGGCGCACCCTCCCCGGCACCATCAACCACGAGCCAACGCTCTGGGTCGGGTAAGAGGAAGGCCGAGCACCCGGCGAAGCTCCTGGAGAGGCCCCGGTCGAGCTCTAAGGCAGAGGAGGAGCGTGGCAGTGCCCCCTCCCTCAAGGATAAGGCGGTGAGCGCACCTAAGGTGGTGAAGGCCTTGATCCATCCGACCAAGCCCTCTATCGAAACGGTCGCGGCGGCCCTGGCTCAGCCTGTGGTGGCTGCACCAGTGGTGGCGACCTCAGGGCCCAGAATCTCCCTGCCTCCTCGGAGGGAGTCTTCCTTTGTGCCCATCGATAGGACCCCCGTGAAACCCTCCGTGGGGAAGAAGAAGGGGGGGCAGGGCGTCGTCGTAGATTCGGCCTCAACCTCAGAAGAGGAGCTGATCGAGGTCTTAAGCCACGGCCTAGGCGTTGAAGAAGGCCAGCCCGTCGGAATGGACCCCGACGCAGGTGACGACGACGACATCGTCGAGGATACCGACGGGGCCCCTGCTCGCCCGTCGGATTCCCCTCTGCCAGCGCCGCAAGACAACTCGGCGGCCATTTTGTTGGCCATACAGTCCTTATGCTCCGAGATAAGGACGAGGCTACCGTTACCGACGGAGGAACCTCTCCCGTCGGGGGATCAAGAACCGGGACCTTCTGGTGTTCCCCCTACCAAGAAAAGAAGGATCCATCCACCACCTCCTTTTCAACCGTCGCGCCCCGTCCAGCCCTCCTCCCCGTCCACCCGAGGGGATGATACGGGGACTGACACGGCAGCGACGGGTACGGACGACGAGGCATACGACGAGGATTTTCCGTCGTCGCCTCCCACCAGGGCTTCTCCGCCCGACGAGATCGGATCTTTCCACTCCATGATCTCCAGGGCTTCCGAGCTTTTCCAACTCTGCCCTGAGGAGAAGAAAAAGGAAGGCTTCCTTTATCAGCGGCGCGAGGCCAAGAGGAAGACGGTCCTCGCAGTGCCTCTGTTGGACGACATTTGGGATGAGGGCCTTTCCCTCCTCAAGAACCCTTCCACGACGCCAGCTAGAAGAGACCGGTACGAGAAAAAGTACCGGGTCCCGGACACGGCCCCCCTATGCCTCCGGGCGCAGCCTACCCCGGACTCCGTCGTCTCCGCGGCAGCCAGGAAGAAAGCGGGGGGGGTGCGGCCTCCACATCGACTTCCCCGCCGGACGGCGAGGGAAAGAAATTGGATGCTATGGGACGTAGAGTCATCTCGTCGGCAGCGACGACGATTAAAGCGGCCAACGCCTTGGCTATCGTGGCCCGCTACGACAGGGAGCTCTGGTACAAGATAGCTCCCCTGCTGGATTTTCTGCCGGACGACAAGAGGGCGGAGGCCCTTGAGATCCTGCAGGAAGGTGAGGTGGCGTCGGACCACGCCATCACCGTGGCGACGGACATCGCCGACACTGGGTTCCGCCAGCTGGGCAACGGCGTTTGCCTTCAACGTCGTGGATGGCTCAAAGCTACGGACTTTCGGCAGGACGTCCAGACCAGAGTCCTGGACATGCCCTTCGACGGGAACAACCTGTTTGGGAAGACAGTGGACGATTCCCTTCAGGCCATCAAGGCGGATACGGAGACGGCCCGGGCCCTTGGAGTCCTGCAGCAACGACGAACGCCCTTTCGGAGCGGCGGAGGCAAGGGCGCCTCCAAAGGTTCCGGCGGCGGTTTCGCTTCCTACCGTCAAGCGGCCCGCTCGTCGTCGCAAGAGGCCTACAGAGGACGAGGCAAGTCTAGCGGACCCCGCCGTCGTCGCCAAGGAGGTCAAGGCGGCAAGGCCGCGTCCAAGCAGGATTGAACCGGCCGTGGGGTCGGGCCCCCACCGAAGCACCCCGGTGGGAGGCCGGCTGGCGGGCTTCGTCAGCGTGTGGGAGTCCATCTCCACCGACCGTTGGGTGCTGGACGCCCTGGCCCGGGGCCACGCGCTCGAGTTTCAAAGAAGGTGCCCGCGCGTCCCCCCCGTGGCCAGGAAAGAACTTCACGTCCCTCAACTTCTCCTGGAGGTAAAGGCGATGCTCAGAAAGGGCGCCATCGAACTCGTCCCAAAGAGGCTTCGGGGCTCCGGAGTCTACTCGCGATACTTCCTCGTGAAGAAGAAGACGGGAGGATGGCGCCCCATCCTAGACCTGCGACGTCTGAACAAGTTCATCAAGGCGCAGAAGTTCCGGATGGTCACCCTCCAGCACGTCCTGGGTCAGCTGGAGGAAGGAGACTTCCTATCGTCGTTGGATTTGGAGGATGCCTACTTCCACATTCCCATCCTAAAGGGGCACCGAAAATTCCTCAGATTCGTGGTCCAAGGGCGTCATTACCAGTTCAAAGCCCTTCCCTTCGGACTACGGTCGGCACCCAGGGTATTCACCAAGTGCCTCGCACCGGTGGCGGCGCAGCTGCGCCGCGAGGGGATTCACGTCTACCCCTACCTGGACGACTGGCTCATCCGCGCCAAGACGAGGGAGCTCGCCGTGGTCCACACGGCAAGGACCGTCCAACTCCTCACGGACCTGGGATTCTCCGTGAACTACGCCAAATCCCACCTGGTGCCCGCGCAAGTCGCACTGTTTCTGGGAGCGAGGCTCGACACAGTGTCCCTTCTGGCCTCCCCGTCGGAGGGGAGGACCAGGACCATCTTGGGCAAGGTGCAACGGATGTTGGTGGCCGACGCGGCCAAAGTGAGGTCCATCAAGTCCCTCCTCGGGATGATGTCTTCCTGCATCTACCTCATTCCCATGTGCAGGCTCCGGATGCGCCCGTTGCAAGAATTCCTGGATGCGCGCTGGATCCAGACGACGGGCAGCTTCGAGGAAAGGATCAAGCTCGACGAGAGTTTCCGACGAGCGATACGGTGGTGGGGCACCCGCGCGCATCTGACGGCGGGCATGGACTTCCAGACCCCAGCCCACCAGGAGACTGTGACCACGGATGCCTCCCTGGAAGGGTGGGGAGCGCACACCGAAAATCTGCACGCAAGGGGACTCTGGCTCCCGACGGAGAAGTCCCTGCATATCAACGTCCTGGAGCTCCGTGCAGTGTTTTGGGCCCTCAGGTCCTTCCTTCCGTCCCTCAAGGGCAAGGTGGTGAGGATCTTCACCGACAACACCACCACCATGTTTTACATCAGGAAACAGGGCGGAACCAGGTCCCCAGCGCTGTCCAAGGAGGCGCAGGACCTGTGGCATTGGGCCGTCGCCCAAGGGATTTTTCTGGTGCCGTTTCATCTGGCAGGGATAAAAAACACCATCGCCGACTCACTCAGCAGGGAGCTGCGCTCATGCCACGAGTGGGAACTACGGCAGGATCTGGTGGATCGCCTCTTCCGACGGTGGGGCACACCCCAGATCGACCTATTCGCGACGGCGACGAACACCAAGTGCCGGAGGTTCGCCAGCAGGTTTCCCCAGACGAGGAGCATGGGCGATGCTTTCTCGTTCCCCTGGGAGGGCCTGTTCCTCTACGCGTTCCCTCCCTTGCCTCTGCTAATCCGGCTCATCAACCAGCTCAAGAGGTCACGGTGCAGGATGATCCTCGTCGCACCTGCGTGGCCGAGGCAGATATGGTTCCCGGACCTTCTGGACTTGTCAGCGTCCCCGCCGATCAAGCTGCCGGCGGACGCGGATCTACTCTCCAGGGAAGGAGGCGCCATCCTCCACCACGACCCGAAGTCGCTGAACTTGCAGGCCTGGCTCCTGCAGCGCTAGAGTTTGGAGGATACGACATAACGGCCGATTGCAGAGAGGTTCTTGCAAAGGCCAGGGCGTCCTCGACTCTTAAATGCTACGGACACAAATGGAAGAGGTTCTCTGTCTGGTGCCACGCACAGAAGATTAACCCTCTACGGATTACGGCTCCCCAAGTACTGCCGTACCTGCTGACGCTGGCCAAAGCTGGTCTGGCACACGCGTCCATCAAGATTCATCTTGCTGCGATCTCCCGATACACCAGAACCACAGGGCGGACGTCCTTGTGGTCTCATCGTCTGGTGAAAGAGTTCATGAAGGGACTGTTCAGATCGTTCCCGCCGGTGAAGGCTCCGGCCCCGGCGTGGGAGCTCAACGTGGTGCTGACCAAGCTCATGGGACCTCCGTTCGAGCCTCTGCACTCGGCCCCGTTGAAGTTTCTATCGTGGAAAACAGCTTTTCTTGTGGCCATCACCTCCGCACGACGAGTGGGAGAGATCCAGGCCCTTTCCTGCAAGGCCCCGTACTTGACTTTCCACGACACGAGGGTAGTGCTCAGGACGCACCCCTCCTTCATGCCCAAGGTACCGTCGGACTTCCATCTCAACGAACCCTTGGTGTTACCTGTGTTCTTCCCGTCGCCTTCGTCGCCGGCTGAGAGGACTTTGCACTCGCTGGATGTAGCTAGAGCGCTGAAGTTCTACGTGGACCGCACGAAGGGTTTTCGGAAGACGTCACAACTCTTTGTGAACTTTGGACCTGTCAATCAGGGGAAGGCTCTCTCGAAGGCTTCCATCTCCAGATGGCTCTCCGGCTGTATCATGTGCTGTCACCGGTTGGCAAACCTACCGCTGCCTGGCCGTCCGAGAGCCCATTCCACCAGAGCGATCGCAGCTACCACGGCGTTCCTATCTGGTGTGCCCCTGCTGGACATATGCAGGGCTGCTACGTGGAGGTCGACGCACACCTTCACGAAATTCTACTGCGTCGACCGGGATTCCAGGGAGGAGTCCAGGGTCGGCCAAGCAGTGCTGCGCAACCTGTTCGCCTGAGGTGAGCCTGGTGAGGAGGTAAGATGCTTAATGTTGAGTTGATGTGATGCTTAATGTTGAGCCTTTGCCACCTCCCGTGGTTGTGCATGTGTGTACTGCTATGTATTCTTTATTCATGAGCATGTGAATCCATGCCAGACCCCATGCTGGAGAAGGAACAAGTTACTTACCTGTAACTGTTGTTCTCCAGCATGGGTCTGGCATGGATTCACATGCGAACCCTCCCGCCTACCCCTCTGCGGCTCTTCACTTGGTCATACTGCCACTTCACGTGCTTCCAAATCTGAAGATGGCTGCCAGAGGCGGTGCTTAGGTAGAGGGCAGTCATTGGCTGTGGTCAGTATGACGCAGAGACCAGTGATTGGTTATTACTACGAAAGACAGATCAGAAACGAAACTGATACTGGTTTTTTCTTTACCGAGGATTCCCAGCCTGACGACGGGGAATATTCATGAGCATGTGAATCCATGCCAGACCCATGCTGGAGAACAACAGTTACAGGTAAGTAACTTGTTCCTTCTTTTGGCTCCACCCGTTTACTGACTTTTGTGAGAGAGGCATGGTGACACGAGAGACAGACTCAGACAATAAGATTTCAAAACCTTTATTTAAAACCTTAGGGTTGTTGGAATACCAATCTAATCCTAACTCTAAAGGAGTGTTTCCCTGAAATGATCCTTCTAAGGGCCCTCAATGTCTGAAAGTCCAAATAAAATGTGTGTCTGTGTCTAAACCTATGCTTGCCTCACTCTATGCAAAAAATGTGTTAGGGGTTCTGTTGTCAAAAATGAAAAGTAGTGGTTCAACAGAAAAATAGGAACACTGGGATTGGTTTCCAGTGGTTTTCTTGCCAGGCGTAGCATTACGCTGGTCAAAATGAGTTCAATGAAACAGGACTGATTGCAAGACCCTCGCAACAGGATCCTTGCAATACATTCACATGCCTTCAGTGTCTTTAAGTTCCTTTGGGTTCCCTTCCCCCCAAGCTTTAACTTGTTCAAGTTTCAATCTCGATAAAAAGACATGTATAACAGTTCTCCTTTTACGCTTCTCGGGTTCCCTTCCCCATGCTTCAATCCTTTCAAGACTATAAAGCAAGCCAACTTTGCAGGGCCTCTTAGGGTCCTCTTCCCCAAGCTCAGGCCCCTTCCCCCTGTCAAACACAAAGTCCGTTTTTATCGGAATGTACTTTGATTTCTTAAGCAGACCTCTCAGGGTTCCCATCACCAAGAATAGGCCTCTTTCAACTTTCAACACAAAACAAACATTAGGTCACAGTTCCTCTTAGGTTTCGCAGGGGGCCCTTCCCCAAGCTTGGGTCCCTTTGAACTTTCAACACAGATTTCTTAAGCAGGCCTCTCATGGTCCCCTCCCCCAAAACATAGGCCTCTTTCAGTTTTCAACAAAAAACGAAAATTAGGTCACAGTTCATTTTAGGTTTCTCAGGTGGTCCTTCCCCAAGTTTGGGCCCCTTTCAACTTTCAATACAGTTCCAGTTAGTCAGGATATGCCTTCTCCTTGTTTGCAGCTTTTCTTACATACACTCTTTCCATGGGGTAGTATCAGAGGCTTTCGAAAACGCCAGGCTCTTTGCTTTTCCTTAGCGCGACCAGTATGATCCTTTGCCCCTCTTTGTTTTTTACTTGCACTCTCCCTTGGTACCTTTTATCCTCAGGTGTTTCTCATGCACACTTGTCTTTTATTCATTTCCCTTTGATGTGCACACTGGCACTGTTCTTTTCTCCTCTTTCCTTCTTCTGTGCCTCTTGCACCTTCCTGCTTTCCTGTGCGTCCTGCACCCTTCTGTTCCATTCACTTCTCTCTTTGGCTGCGCCCACTTGCCCTTTTTATTCTTTGCCGTGTGTCCTGGTACCTTTAAACTATTGCTTGCTTTCACTGTAGTCCCCTGCACCTTTTTCCCCACTTTCCCTTCGGGCTGCTTGCCTTCCCTTTTCTTTCTCATGTGCCCTCTCACTTTCCTTTTTACTTTGTTTCTGTCAGCTTTTAACTTTACATTCGGGCCTTTTATAGCGAAAAAAAAACAGTCAAGTGGAGTCAGGTGTAAATGGTCGCTATTAACTGCCTGACCCTGCCTGACTCTATTAGTGGGACAAATCGAGTTCTTTCTAGGGTAGGTTGCCCTTACTTTCCCCATGTTGTTCCTATGGGTAATCTGTACTGATCTTAGTTACCTCTGTCTCATCTCAGTATTTGTTGGGATTGGGGAGGAGGAGATGGAGTGAGTTTGAAAATACCTCCTTGGGGTTAGGTAAAAGAGATTAGAGGCGTAATAGGATTTAGAATGAGTTCTGATCATTTTATCAGGGTATTGACAGGGTGTATAACAGCATCTCCTAGTTTGTTCTTCCCTAAGGAGAAAGTTGTCCCCTTCTTCATGTCTGCCGATGGCTTATGTATATAGGGTCTTTGGTGGTATTCCCTATGATTTGGAGAGGATGAATAGATCTTGTTATCAATGCCCTGATCTTATTTTACTTGCCTCTTCCTCCTGGGTAATCAGTTCTTTTCTTTCTCGCTCCAGATTCATGACGGAAGGAATGAGATGTAGGGATTCTGCTACCTGGATTTGTGTCATGGGAATCAAGATACCCAATGAAGGCATCTGGGACTTTCCTGCTCTACCACTGTCCCATTACAATACCCCATCTCGCCTGCCCCCAGGGTTGGGATCCTGAAGCAACAGCCCTCCCCTGGCCACGAATAGAGGATTGGTTTACTTGTGAGAATACCCCTAGGTTTCTCACACTTTGTTGTGTATTAACGTAGTCAGCTATTCTCCTGTTTCATCCTTTGCTATGATTGGGACTGGTCTAATTTTGAGCTTCGTAGGCATGGTTCCCTCCATAACTTGTATTTCATGAAAGTAGCCTTTTAGGGTTCCAATTTGTGGATGGAGAACTCTGTGTGATATTCTAATATCTTGCGGGAGCATTTAGTTGGTATGATCATCACATGTTCACTTATTTTTGGGTGAAGTTTAATGTTGAGCCTTCATGGCGAGGCCTTTCTTTGAAATGAATAACTTTCTTTAATGGTGTATACTTGAAATGTAGGACACACCTCTTAGGAAGATTTTTCTTATGCCCTGTGATCAGGATCCTTATGTTTATCTTCCTGACTTAGGTACTGTAAGTGATTTCCTCAAGCTCACTACAATCTCTAAGGCTAAGCGGTAGTGTGATGGAGCAGCCCAGATCAATGTCTCAGTTGGTGGAGTGGGGTGCTTTAAAGGTACAGTACACACTTTTCTTTAATAACAAAGGACAAACTGTCCACACACTATGCTTTTATGAAAATGTAATCTTTATATATAAGAAAAGGCAAAAAAAACCATTAAGCTGACAGGTAAGTAAACTTTGTGAAATAAAAGATGCAACAATGTAACCATTAAATAAAACATTTTCAGAGTCCAGGAAAGAGTCTTTCTTAGAAGGTGAAAAGCAGTAACTGGTAAGCAACACACTATTCTTATTTAGTCCAGAAAGTTTCAAGAGACCAAAGGAGCCCAATTGTGTGACTTTGGGTAGTATTTTGTTGGAAAGAGTTACGTTACGTGAAAGTGTTCCAAGGAACATTTTCTAGCGCTCCAATCAGTGAAGATCACATAAGACTGTTGATGATGAAAAGGGGTCGCAGGGGTAAAGAAACTAATTAAGAAAGAGCTTGTGTTAATACTCACGCTACCAAGGAACGCCAAACCCTCCAGAAGTAGAGAAAAACAGCAGTTTGGATTTGTCGTTGATCAGCCCACTGACGGCCTCCTCTGAGAGGGCGACCTTCCCTGTGAAATACCACCTTGTCCGTTTAAACTATAAAAAAAAGGATAGAGGTACACCTGAAAGAGCAATAAATATCACCAGGTATTAACTAGGCTGCCAGAAAATGAAGGACAGTTTTAGTACCGGAGCACGCTTGAAAATATAAAGCAAGTAAGCTGCTAGACACTAACCTGGGTAGACTGGGAATGAGCTTTGAAGTTAAGAGGATGGCTGGTGGCAAGGAACTCCTACTTGGATGATGTTACTCATTGGGATTCCCAAATTCGACTCATAGAACAGGAAAATGAATAATGGGGGATGCCCAGGTGAAAGGAGGAAGGGGTTAATATGGTTAGTGAGGACCTCTATTCCCAGGCGGCATGAGAGCGCTCTAACGTGAGACAGAGGGCACTCTGGTAACGTCCAAAGTTCAGAGAACCCTGTCAGTAAGATAATTAACTTGAAACCAAATCCGTCACTGGAAGATCCAATAGGCAATCCGTAAAGCTGAAAAATATTTGTTGACCAGGGAATCAGCAAGTACAAGAAAATTGTAATCCAAAGGCAAGTCGTTTTACAAAGCAGGAGTCAGCAACAGAAGACAGAACTCAATCGAAATCCAGGGCAATTCGTTATACAAAGCAAGGGTCGGTAACAGAAGAGCAGAAAATAGAAACAAAAGGCAATGGAACACAAGGGACTTTAATCAGAAGCGCCAGCCAAATGGATTCCTCTCTCCTTTATGCTTCCATGTTATGCCTGACTTGGTGACGTAAGCACGTGCGCCACGTATTGTCCGGGTGTCGCGCACACATGGCAATGATAGAGACGCTCAGAAGTCCAGTAACCTTACATCGCTTGAAGCCACAGCGTTCGTGCAGGTGCTACGGCAACCGGCCAGGCACTTCAGAAGCGCTTTGGGGAAGTGAGCTGTTTATGCAAATGGTGGACACCGGGTCTAGGACCTGAGACAGCTTGCCATCCATGCCAGAGAGTTATGAGAGCAACACCCTCGCACTGAAGAAGCAATTCTCCAGCAGCTGTTTGGCGGTTTCTAGTGGCAGCCAATGTGCATGTTGTTTGCCAACCACCTTCGGTCCACACCAGTCCAGGGAGGATCCCAAGACCCTTGAAAAGGATAAATGTTAAAAAATGAAGGACAGTTGCAGGGGGCTCTAATAAAGCCCCGCCCCGAAGCACGGGAGGCAGTTCCGGGCCGACCTGAGACCTGCGTGCTGCGTATTCTTTTCGCTCCCACCGGAGCTGCGACACACAGGCCCGTGCGGCCTAGCGTTCTGAGGTCTGGTCTCCCCGCGCGCAGAGCCGCGGAGGCTGGATGCAACAATGGCGACGAGGAGAACTGAACGGAACACACGTGCTCAGCGCTCGACAGGCTGTTGATGGCCCACGGCCATACAAAACACATTTTTGGACACCCGGTGTGGGGGACACACATTTAACCCCCCACCCACAAAATAAATAAATAAATAAATAGAAACAACATCAGAGGAAAACAATCCTCAGCAGCATCAACCTGGTCCAACTACCAAAAAGGCATACCACCACATCGTGGAAGCGCCAAGACCCTCTCTCTCTGCCTCCCATGAGTCAGAGGCACCAGGAAACATCGGTGAAGGCCCACTGCTGACCCACATCTACGAATTCAGCACGGCTGCACGTGGTGAGTGCCTGATTTTGACACTACTGCCTATCTAAAAAACAAAGGGATCGCCCAGGGACCAGCACCAAGGTGAGGCAAGTGAACCCCAGCAATGGCAACCGGCACATCCACCCCCAGACCCGGCACACCTTCAAGATTGGTGGCAAACCTATCGCTGTCATCACCACAGGCATGCCCGCAGGGGGATTCCTCGGGAATGTTCCAGCCTTTTGACCCATTTACAGACCCACCATCTGTTGGCCCCAGGTGGCAGCTATGGATCCAGAAATTCGAAATTGGCGATGGACTGTAAGGACATAACCACTGCCAGGAAGATGAGGTCGCACCTGCTGCTAAATGTGGGGGACGAGATACTACGCATTTTTAACTCACTAACCCTTGATGATGGCCAGGACATATACCAACAAGCAAAAGATGCCCTGACGGTGCATTTTCTCCCACAACTAAACCCGGACTATGAAACCTTCATATTCTGCACCACTATTGAGGCAGAAGAAGAAACCTTGGACGCCTATCACACATGGCGTAGGAAGTTAGCAATTTTGTGTGAATTCACAACGTCGAAAAAGAAATCCAGAGGCAACTCATCAACGGCATCCAATCAGAAAAACTGAGACGGATGGTATTTGGTGAGAAAGGCATCTCCCTCACACGAATTCTCGAATTGGGTCGACAAAGAGAACTGGCACATACCAGGGCCGCTAACATGGGGGCAACGCTACAAAAACTACAGCCCGCCCTCACGACAGCCATTGTGTCCCATGTCACCAATAGACAATTCACGAGGGACGAGGCTGGTGGCAACTACGCACAAAACAGGTGGCAGCCACGTGTTCCGGGCCCCACGGAGTGTGGATGGTGTGGTGACCCGCGACATGGACAGCGAAACTGCCCCGCGCAAGGAACAACATGCGCGGCATGTGGCAGAAAGGACCACTATGCGAAAGTATGCCGATCAACGGGCACCCCGGCACAGCCCCCTCAGAACCCTCAAGAAAAGAGCGGGACCAAGAAGAAGAAAACAGATTGCGGTCGAAAACCTACGTCGTGAAGGCGGGGATCGAATGCCTTCTGAGTAGGGACGCGGCTGAAGATTTGGGGTTGATCAATTTCGTCTGCCAACTGGATGAAGTGCAAGAAGTCGAGAACATTCTGAAGCATTACCCCAACCTGCAAAAGGGGATAGGATGTTTGAAAGGAAAGACGATCAGGCTACACATTGATCAATCGGTACAGCCGAAGGCAGTGAGACACAGGAGGACACCGTTCCACATGCGAGAACAAGTGGAGAAAGAACTCAAAGCGTTGGAAGAAGCCGGAATAATAGAGGGAGTGACTGGGCCTACACCATGGGTCTCCCCGATGGTAGTAACAAGAAAGCCCAAACAGCCCGGCAAAGTCCAGATTTGCATAGACATGCGTCTTCCAAACACCGGCATCAAGCGGGAGCGGCACATCACACCCGCGCTCGACGAAATCGTGGCCAACCTTACAGGGTCGCGGGTGTTCTCCAAAGTTGATCTGAAAGCAGGATACCACCAGCTAAAGCGTCACAGAGACTCTCGCTACATAACAACCTTTTCAACACATCTGGGGCTGCGGAGATACAAACGCCTGAGTTTCGGGATATCATCGGTGTCCGAAGTCTTCCAACAAAAAATTCAGGAGGTCATCCGAGACATACCTGGTGTCCTCAACGTGAGCGACGATATCCTGATCCACGCTCAGGACAGGGAAGAACATCTCAAGAGGCTCCAAATGCTGCTGTGCAGGCTAGAAGACGCTGGACTAACAATACACAAAGAGAAGTGTGAATTTTTCAAGTCGGAAATCACGTTCTTTGGGTACAAATTCAGCAGCACGGGCATTTCCCCTGACCCCCAGAAGGTCGCCGACATTCAAGCAGCAAGCCCGCCAATGACACCCACTGAAGTGCGCAGCTTCCTGGGCACTTACTGCGGGAGGTTCATCTGAAATCTGGCCACCCTCTCGGAACCCCTACATGAGCTGACCAAATTAAACACCAAATGGGAGTGGGGGCAAGAGTGTCAGGAGGCTTTCGAGAACATTAAGGAGTCCCTGTCGGTCGACACAAAAATGGCGTACTATGACACCGAGGTCCCGACGGAGTTATTCGTGGATGCGAGCCCCGTAGGGCTAGGAGCCATCCTCATGCAGGTCACCAAAGAAGGGGACAAGAGGCCCATTGCATACGCGTCAAGAGCTCTCACTATGACAGAACAACGGTAGGCCCACATTGAGAAGGCGGCCGTTGCCATACTATGGGGGTGTCGTCATTTTCACCTATACCTCTATGGACGGAGATTTACGGCAGTTACAGATCACAAACCTCTATTACCCATCTTCATGGGCACGTCTTCACACCCGCCGGCAAGGATAAGCAAATGGCTCTTGCACCTCCAGCAGTACAATTTTGAACTGGCCTGCCAGCCGGGAAGTGGAAACCCGGCGGACTTCCTCTCAAGACACCCTCGAGCGGCAACCCCACAAGAAGTCCAAGTAGCCGAGGAGACCGAGGAGCACATATGTCAGGTGGTGCGAGCCATGAGGCCCAAGGCCGTCAGCATCGAGGACATTGTGTCAGAGACCAGCAAGGACCCATGTTGCAACCTGGTGAAGGACACCATCATCTCAGGCGACTGGAAGTCTTTCATGAAGACCACCCACAACAGGACAGTGGAAGGAAAGGTTTTCCTCTCCGGGACATTCACCATAAGACAAGACCTGTCGATCACAGAGAGCAGACTGCTGCTCAGGGGCAATCGGATTGTCATCCCACCAAGCATCCAGGACAGAATAGTGGCACTAGCCCACGAAGGACACCAAGGGATGGCTCGGACCAAAGCTTGAATCAGGCACCCGGTGTGGTTCCCACAGATCGACGAGAAGGTTGAAAATCTGATAAACACCTGCCTACCCTGTCAGATAACCGGGGCTCCGCCAGAACCGGAACCAATTCAGTCAGCGGAACGTGGTCGTGGTCGATGGGATGCAATCAGCATCGACTTCTGCACTCTACAAGAAGGCCTCTACCTCCTGGCGGCCATTGACGACCACTCCCGATACCCTGAAGTCGAGATAGTGGAATCCACAGCAGCGGAGGTGGTTATCCCTGCCATGGAGAAGATGTTTGCAACACATGGTTTACCCACCACCATCAAAAGCGACAATGGTTCCCCCTTTCAACGGGCGGAATTCAAACTGTACCTGCACGACCTAAACATTAAGTACCATCACATCATGCCGAGATGGCCCCAGGCGAACAGCGATGTGGAACGTTTCATGAGGACCCTGAACAAAGTGCTAAGAGTGTCAAAGGCAAACGCCAGCCCGTGGAAAATTGACCTGTACCGTTTTCTGCGAAATTACCGGGTCACCCCTCACAGCACGACGGGTGTTCCGCCAGCCGACCTCATGTATGGCACCGTAATAAAGTCCTCTATACCACATCACCCAAGCAGGGCCCCGGACGAAGTCGACAAGGAGTGCACTGAGAGAAGGAGAACGAGTGCCAACGCACACTTGAGTGCCAAGAGGAGGGCGAGACCGTCCGACCACCAGGGGGGCGAACAGGTGGTCACGTTGCGAAATCCGACAAGGTCAAAACTGGACATCAGATACGAAGGGCTCCCATGGACCGTCAGTGGGAAGCAAGGGACCATGGTGACAGTAACGAGAGGACGCCGACAGGTGACACGAAATGCATTGTGGTTCCGGGCGGTGCCAGGCAACCTGAGGACCGATGGCGAAGGCCACCATGAAGATGAAGAATCTCAGTCCAATGAAGGAGAACCCGCTCACGTCCAGGATGAGGTAGCAGTGGGTGACAGGACTTGGGAACAGTGGAGCGAGCTGGACATGGGTGAGCCTGACAGAGAAGGTGAGACACCCAGTGGTACAGTGGGGATCAGCCCCAGAGGCGGGCGATATAGTTTGAGAACTGCCACGAGACCGCCCGCGAGGCTAAATGACTATGTGTGGTAGCCAGCCCGCTGTGAACTGTGAGGAAGGAGGATCCATGGAGGTTTAGTAGTTTCAACTGTTTGAATCAGAGTTCATAATATGTTTTGTTTGATGTTGACCTCATTTGAAATAAAGGAGGAATGTTACATCCGCCCTGTGTCCTGCTACCCGGTGACGCAGGGCGCTCCAATAAAAGCCCCGCCCCGAGCACGGGAGGCAGTTCCGGACCGACCTGAGACCTGCGTGCTGCGTATTCATTTCGCTCCCGCCGGAGCTGTGACACACAGGCCCGCGCGGCCTAGCGTTCTGAGGTCTGGTCTCCCCGCGCGCAGACCCACGGGGGCTGGATGCAACAACAAGTATCCAAGATCCGGTATTCATAGGTGGAAGGACTGAGCCAGAGGAGATGAAAATCAGAGATGCTACAGTTGGCAGTAGTTGTCAATGTAAGCTTCCCTCATTGTCCTCCAGAAACAAGATTTGGCTTCTGAAGTTGGGGTTGGCATGAGAAGAGCTGAAGCAAGAACGAATATTGAAAAAATGTTTCAAAGTGACCCCTGATACGATCCAGCAATGAAAGAAGGACCAGGTGATGAGTTTGAAAGTGCAGTTGCTGGATGAGAGGAAGCACAGGCCCACAGAGCTTTCCATGTCGCGCCTTGAAACACTTGTGTATAGGCGGTAATAAATGTCATATCATATCAGATAGGGGAGATGGAACTAGGGCATTTCCCTATTGTACTGGGATAAAGAATTTCTTATCGGTTCAACACAGAGAGTCTTCTGAGTCCTGGCAGCGAAGGGGCACCCGCTTCTTGATCCGGTAATGCAGCAACAGCCAGGAGCTTCAGAAAGATCAGGCTTTCATGCAGGAGTTGTGATTCAGCTGGCCCCACCGGATCAGGCGAAAGGAGCACTGCAGCGTGTTCCTTCTAGAGTGGCAGAGCTTTACCATCAGATGCTGGTGCTGTGCTTCAGTCCTTCCTCAAGCAGAAGGCCTTCTGGGAACAAAGGGCTGTGTTCCAGCAGCAGACAAGGTGGGTGGGTGGGGAGATTGCTTTTATTCGGCTTGTGAGGCACTAATTGAACACAAGACCCAATTATACACAAAGCATAATTCAGAAAGAGGGATGGTCAGCTAATGGCAGACCATTACTCCAAACACCTCCGTGCATTCTAGAAGGTTCCCACAAAACGAGGTCGTGAATATACACTACCCCAAACAGTAACAAACAGTATTCTCAGTCAGAACTGGTTTCAGGCTTCCTGCAGTCCCCAGTCCTGGAATACAGGTATCCAGCGGCCACAGATGGCCACCACATTTCACATACACAATGGGGGTCAAGGGCTAGGCATGCAGTGCCTCAGGTCTTTGAGGCAAACAAAGACAAACTGCATTTTGGATACAGTAGGAGGGGGGTAAAAAGGACCAATCCTGGTTAAACGCATTCCACCCATTTGAATCATATAACACTGGTGAAAAAGGCACCACCAACCCAGTCACATGACTAAGAGAGAAGGGGGACCATCTCTTAAACACTATGGGGCACCTTTGGGATACACCTGTATCAGGAGTCATGATGACTCTTGAGGCAGAGCACATACAAATAGAGCCACGCTCTCACTAAGGCTTTGGAATAAGCTTGACAGGGAGAACAATAACGTTTTAAAAAAAAACAGAAAAGCCAGCAAAACGTGCAAAGGGCTACCTCATCAGGTAAATAGTGTCTTTGTACCTAACAATAGTGGTGTAGTCTTTCAGCATAATGCGATCCCCTTCCAAGTTCCTTGGATCTACGGCAGGCTTGTGTTGCAGGTTACATGACTTCTTGCCAAGTTTTCCATCCATCTTTTCAGAGATGATAGGTATGCGCCTGAGCCAACCAGCTTAATGCGCTTCCCTCCCACTCTCCCTCCAAAATGAAACGTTTTATGTTGGTGGAAAACATTTAGTCAGAAGCCAGTAAACTGGGATCCGTGCCACCAGAAAACCTGGGCTCAAATCCTGGGTCTTTTCTGAGCGTTGTTTTGCTTATTTATTTGAAGGTTAAAACATCCTTTACTACTTTACTGTCTTTTTTTTAAGATCTCTTAAGCCAGTGCTATTGAAATCTTTTTTATGACAGGCCCCACATGAGTTAAAAATAGTTTGTGGCCAGCTTAGTTTGTCCAGATGACATCATGTAGCCAGGGCACCACCTTTCTATCCCTGTACTTTACTGCATTCTGGGTGTTGTATTCGCCATTCATTTTAATTGAGCACATTTGACTTTAGCCCTGGATACAAATCATTTGTAAAAGAAAAGTTCAAGAATGGAAAAGTGGTGTTGAGAGGACATGTAGTCATCTAGCTACCTTACTTGCGCTCACCTATCTCTGTCATCTGTGAGTGTATGGTGCCAGGGAAATACAACTAACAAATAGTGATGTTATGTTCATCAAGGACAGGAATATTCCATGTATCGTCCCTCTCTGATTAAAAAAAGATGTGTATTGCGGCACATGCCGCGTGAATGCCTAGCCTAGAGAGGCAGTTACACCACACTGATCACATCAGGTGAGGCAGAAACAGGTGCCTAGGGGTGCTGTTGGTACTGTACTCATGCTCAGAGCAGGTTTGCCTGGCATTTCAGGTTGACTCTCCTTATGGGCGTGGTGAGAATGTCATGCAAATGGGTGTTCTCTAGTATGGCACAGAGAGTTAAACATGAATGGGTTACAGTCCATAGAACAAGCTCATTTCGCTGTTTTTGCTCTCAGAAGAGCACTTCTCACATTGTTGGCATGAGTGCTGCAGCTCCATCAGAACCCGTAGCGCATGCACAGCAGAAGTGCAAACTTCACACACAAGGAATAGCTATAGCTCAGGCGGTGACAGAGCAGGTTCCACAAAGTCCATTAACTTCAGCTTCATTTTGTTGCTAGTGCTATAACAATACACATGGAAAAGCACACAGTCTATTCAAGAGTATGTATTCAACAGAGCTTCTGTACTGCTGATTGTGCATGGATGGCAATGACTGGAGCCCAGCCTAAGGTGCGGTGGGAGGGGCTGCTTAGCAAGAATTCCTGGGTCGGCCCCACACATGCTCTTCTCTGTCAATGAATGCTTCCTGATTACAAACCAGTTTGCAAGCGTGTGGAAAGATACTTTTTCCAAAGAATAGTGTTTGCGTGTGACTATTAAATGTTATGCAATTGTGTGTGTGCATACAAAAGACAGTGAGTGTATGTTTGCAGAACAGTGTGAATTGGTGTGCACTTATGTGAGTGAGTCTGCGTGCAGCCTTGTGTGTGAGTGGGTTACTGAGTGAATACTTGTTAGTGTGAGGGTGGCATGTGTGTATGTTTGTTGTGGGCCTACCTGATGTACAGTAGCATAATGTTGGCTTGTATTTTCTACACCATTATGAAAGTGTTTTAGAATGGCAGTACTCACATATTTGGGCACAGACAACATGAAAGTATGTACAGGTCCATGTTGGCATACAACATGGGCACAATCATTAAAAGTGTTGTACAGTCGGAATGCTGGCATATACTGTGTGTACAGAAGCATGGACATCTTTTACAGAGATAATTCTGGCTGTTTTTGTGTGAACAGCTTCATAAAAGTGTTTTACAATAAGGATGCTGGCTGTTATTTGGGTGCAGCATCATGAAGGGGCTTTACAGTGGGAATGCAGGGATATATGGTGGGTGCAGCATCATGACAGTGTTGTTAAATGAGACTATGCACTGTTGGAGATGTATTTAATGTGTTACCATACAGAGTTTAATGTAAATGTTATGTTTTATTGCCCCCTTTTCCTCACAACTTTTGATGTAAAATACATATTTTCAATCCACTGTTTTAAACATGTTCTTGGGCAGAGAAATGCCCTTTCTCCCTGAACCTTCCAAAATGACTTAGTGATATCGCGTTATGTTAGATTGCTCATGTTAATTCCGGGGACAAAATAATTCCCTGACAAAATATTCAGACTTAGAATTCTTTAAAATGCTTGTCTTTCTGGCCCCAAAAGCTGCCCCCACCACTGATTGCAGAGAAGGGGATTGTTGCACACATTTTCACTTTAACAATAGCATTGTTATGATGGAACTTTTAGATTAAACACAGGAAGTAAATTACAAAGGTAATTATAGCAAATACCTTGCACATAAAGTTCTTGACAGGATAATTTCTGAACAAGAATTTCACTTTTCTAAGGACTCACTGAAGGTCATGGAAACACTCCAAAATCTAAACCTTGCATTACAAAATCTTCTCAATATGGAAAATTAAGACCAATGACTATCACTTGTGCAGTGTTCATATTTTTTATTTTATTGCTTAAAGCGCAAACCTAGCCCGAGAATTGCAAAGTGCTTTAGAACATGTGAATGACAGTGCTGGCCATGCCGTTTTTGAACCATACCACACTACTGTACAGAAAGGCGGAAAAACGTGGATTTAGTCTTGCAGGAGACATTGATGGAAGAGTCAAATGTTTTGCGTTTTGAAGTCTAAGAATGTGACTCCAAACTCCAATGTGATAAAAACCGCTCCAACGGAGGGTAAATTCACTTTCCAGAAAAGCACGTTTATTGCATGCTGACCGCCAGAAGGGGATAGTCAGCCTTGTGAAGCTAAACATTAAAAGTTTCTTCGTGTCCTCACAAAGTTGCAGCTTTTACACTCATTTGAACAATTTACATAATCACACATATTCTGTTATAACCTCATCCCCCAAATTCCCATTGGCTAACCCTGTACAAAGTCATCTAATCCCCCTATGGTCTCTTACCCTATTGGGCACATTGACAAAACACAATCCCCTGCCACATGTGTTTTCTTTCCATAATCAGTCACAACATTCTAAACATAATCTCTTTATTATATAAAAACAATTCAATGTATGACTTGTCCCATTTGATAGGAAGCCTTTAAACCAGTACGTGATGTGCAAGGAATTTACAAGAACGCTTGAAACAAGAGGAGGGAGAGGAAAAAACAACCATATCTTTGATAAACCAATAAAAATATCGTCGCAGGCACGCTGGCATCCCATGTTAGTCCTTCTGCATTCCTTCACGTCACCTTATTTGCGACTCCCATCTCAGATCATACAGCCTCCTGCTCACGTCTTGCTTATCTTCCTGAGAGCCCAAAGGAAAAGCATAAAACATTGTCAAACTCTGTCCTTCAGCACCCCGTCCATGTGTTTCTTTAACTAACCCCAACTTGACTCACCATTTGCCTGGACCTAACAACTAGGAAGAATTGTTCCCTATATCCGCAAACTGATCTAGTCACAAATCCACAACCCAATGGCATTTTATTTAATCTTTGCCTCAAGTAACCATTTAATGCTATTGCCAGCTGCCCGAATGTGCTTTGCTTAATTCCTCCTTCCTTGACCTTGTCATTCAACCTTTCAGGCCATGCAAAGTTCACCTCCGCAAACCAAACTCTCTGCGGCCTACACAAAACTCAGCAATGTGGAATGGTGATCTGTGATATTTCCATGTGCTCGCAACAAACACCACACTCCCCTAATATCTCAAAACATGTCTCCCATCTAAACCATTATCATATCCCACATGTACATTATTCTGGACTACCACACCCCTCACAGTGGATTTCCAATCACAGACTTCTCTTTCTTGCATGCATAAAGCTCCTTGCTTGCCACTCTAAGCACTACACGTTGTACATTGCACAATTACATTGTGTCCCCATGACTTCTATTATGTTGCTATGTAATGAAAATTTAAAATGTATTCAAACCTAACGCAAAGTAACACTTACTGTAACATTTATCCCAATCCATTTACCTACCCTGAACACATGTTAAATTGCAACATCGTGTCTAACCTAGCCAGCCCACTGTTCTAATACGATGTGCACAACATTAACCTCTTTCCTACATTGGAACATGAAATGTGCATCCCAAAACTGGGCAATCAAGGCAAAAAGTGAAGCAGAGGCAAACTATTGTACATTTCAGTGTCCTATTTAGTTTCCTTCTGGATCTGAGGGATACAGCACCCATCATGCTTCCTGACTCTAAAAGGCAGTCTCAAAGATATAGCACCCAGTATGATTCTTGACTTTGTGAGGGGATAGAAATGAGAGACAGACACACAGTTGCAGTTTTCTCAATGTTTGCCATATTCATTCAAATTAAATGGGGATGGGATGAACCTGGCCTTAACCTGACGAGATTGTTCCTACCGAGCAAACTGAAACTAAAGAAAAATGAACTTGTGTCCAAACATATCTGACCCTGACACTAACATATACAAACAAAATTCATAAAGTAAATGTATCTGTTTTCAGTTCAACCAAAATGTGCAAAAGTTCAAACTTATAATTCCCACAAAGCAATCCTTCCAGGCTTTGATTCCCTTCCCCTAAACCAATTCAGGAAGACTTTTGAAAGAGTTTTGTTTCAACATTGTTCTATTCATTTCAAATGAAAATGTCTTTTTCGTCCAACACGTCTTTCAAATTGGTAAAGTAAATGTCTCTTTCACAAAAACACATGTTCAAAACTAAAGTAACTTTTTCTTCCACAAAGTATTATTCCCAAATGTAAAGCGATTACTTAGAAGCATGTAACAAACATCCTTTCCGTAGAATACTTTTGTCAGCAGAGCAAATGTCTTTTGTTGTACAATAGTTTGTCAGGATGATAAAGTAAATATTTTCTTTCCACGAGACTCTTTACCACAACCAAGTTTCCTTCTTTAAAGCAACTATTCCTTTCCTAGTGTACTCACCTGCCAGGATTGATTTCTACTTCATACAACTTGTCTTTTCCTGCTCTACTCGCCAGCCAGGAATGGTTTCAAATTCACACAACTATCATTGTTCTCTCTGCTTAGGGCAATGTTTGTTCCAAATTTCTCCACATTAATATCTTATATGAGGAGAAATTTGCAATAGTTGCCTGTTTATTAGCTTATGGCAATTTGGGTTCCAGGTTTCCCCAAACTGATATCTCGCAAGAGGAGAATTGTTCCCTCTTTGCCTTTTTATCGCTTCTTTATAGTCTCTTGGCTAGTGGCAATAGCGAGTTCCAGGTTTTTCCCCAAACCGATGTCTCATGTGAGGAGAATTGTACCCTCTTTGCCCTTCTTTTATACTTGGTTGGTATTCAAAACTGTCTTTTGGTTGTAATTGTTCTTTTGTAGCACCCCAGGCTTACCGCTCTCTTTGGGCCAACTCACTAGCTTCTTTCTGCATCTCTGTGTCATCTCTTGGTGCTGCAGTGCAGTATAATCCCAGTAAACTGCCAGACCCTCTTTAGTCCGACAAAACTGTTGACAGCTCTCCTGCAGCTGCTGTTGTCTGAGCGTCACCTACCAGGAGCTCACCAGGCTCCATCGGGTCTCCTGATACTTTGGCAACAGGAGCGATTCTCTACGGCTCGGGAGCCCCTCTACCTTTCAGCTGGGCTTCTTCCTCCACTTCTGCCATCCTTCACAATTCTGCTTCCCGCTTTCCATACTCTGCGGCACCGCACAACCTCTCCTCCAGCTTCAGCCACTGTTACCGGGTCTGCTTCTGCTGCTTCTGCCTCTCTGGCTTCTGCAAAGACTGCCTCTGCCTAATTTCCTGCTTAGGTGATTGGAGTTGTAACAACTAGGCCCCACAGTCTTCTTGGCAGCACAATTGATCGTCATTAACTCTTTGCTCCTCTTCCTCGTACCAGTACCATAGTACCATAGGCATCATGAGTCTTGAAGTCCATATTGGTATTAGACTTTCCAACGCTATTTTGTTTCAACTGTTTGTTGAACTGAAGGTTATCAGAAACAGGTGATGCCATGTGAAAATTAGCTGTTACATTACTTGACTCCACTTTACAACACACCATCAATGTTTCAGGGGGAATGGAAGAATCATGGGCTGGTGGAGTTACCACTTTCCTGTGATATGTGTCTCCCTCCCCATGATCCTCCCTCCTTATACCACCCCCAGGATCAGCTAGAGGTTGATCAGGTATGATGCCCTTCCCACCACCTTGTACATGTAATGTATGAATGGATCAGTACTGACCCTTTTGTGCACGAAACATTTTTGGCAGTAGTGTGAACAACTGCTATACATTTTTCATTTCCACCATCAGACTGTAGAAATCTACGTAAACAATAAATAAAGGACTTTGGATGTTACCCATGGTGGAAAAGGTATTTTTGGAGTACCATTGGAGGTATGCTAGAAATACCACCTTGCCAATGATACACTCTGAATAGCGCAGATTGTTTGAAATACTAATGGCGAAGGTTGTAATTTTCTCTGAAAATCTGCATAATTCAAAATGAGACCCCCAGAATTTAGTTCAGAAAGAGAGGGGTTTAGTGCGCAGCTCACATCTTTAGGGACCTAGTACTCAGCTCACTTCGGCATGGTAATAGTTCCCAGCTCATGTAGTGGCAGTTTCGGGACATCTGGCCCTTGAGCTTTGTCAGATTGTGATGTTCCTCTTAAGATACTTATCATATTCAGGTGGGTCAGCAGGCCAGGTTGCTTCAGGTTTCCTCCCTATGGCACATCTGGTGGGGTTTCCTGACTCCTGATCACCTGTTACTGCTTCTTCCATCTGCTCAGGTTAACTTCTGTCCTGTGCATAGCTTTCCAGTGCCTTTGTAGCTCCCCCTCTTGATGGGCATATCTTTAATGGCCTGGTGTTTGTGGGGCTCCATGGATAGTTTTATTGTGCATGCCTATGGACTCTGCCCCTTAATTGCTGTGTTGACCTCATCTGTGAGACCTCTGTTCTGTGGCCTTCCTATGCTATAAGAACTGTGGCAGTCATCTTTGATTAAGGTGAAGATGCTGCATTCTGTTCTGGGCACCACAGCTGCCCTTCCCAGTCTCCCAGCTTACTCGGCTCTCCACTGATCTGTATCTTTTGCTTCTTCATCTCTCTCTTTCTACTGCTATATATAAAGATGAGTTCTAGTGAAGAATAACACGTGAGAAACCAGGTAGCGAAGTGAACTCTTTTACTTAAGTTCCAGTTGACAAGGTAATAACAAGCACATAAGTTCCAAGGTACGTATGAAGGAAGGTACAGGAAACATCCACCGGCTCCCACTCTTACAGGCTCTCAGCTCCAACTGGCATTCATAGAGCAGTTGGGGCACTGACAAAACAACATTCTGCAGATCATCATTCCACCAGGCCTTCCATCTTGCTAGCATGCACACAACATGAGGGAAGGGGAGACACAAGATGCAACACATCTCCCTCCTACACAGATAAAGGAACAGAGGGTACGGAACATAGCACACAGGGGAACCACCTGAGGAAGCGAACTGAAGTCTGACATCTCCACCACCACTCCAAATCCCACACAGACAAGAAGCAAAAAATCTCACAACCCCATATTCCATTCTGGAGAACAAGGAGCAAAACTCCCACCAACTGCATCCCAGCAACGTCCCGCAACATGAACAGGTCAACCATCCAAACACAACTAAATAGTCTCATTGCGGGCTGTGAGAAACCAAAGTGTGTTCTCACTTACTAGTCCTGGGGCATATCTCTCTCAGGTGGCCAGGGCACGGCCATCACCGTTGGATACAGACCTTGGTGGTGGACCAGTGCGGGAGGATCACCTGGGTGGGGGGATCTTCAGGGAGTGAAGGTAAGGCAACTGACAATGAAGCGCGGTATTCCCCACTACTCTGTGCTCATACCCCATCATATTTTATAGGATTCTCCCTCATTGCAACTCCCCCCCTTTCTACACAAACACTGGACCGAGGAAGGGGACGACTGAGAGTAAAGAGGCTAACACATATATCTCATTGGACATGTCCTGTTAATCAGGTCAGGGAAAGTCAGGCACTTGACCGTAATCCCATACATCTGATACCCAATAGCTCCCCTCACACAGATAAAAGGCGGGACATAGAGACACACTTTGAGCAAGGTGAGAAACGAGAAGGAGCAGATCTTCCAGGGTGAAGGCAAACCCACTGGAGCAGGACGACCGATCGAGGGACCAGAGCGAAGGGTAGGGAAACCCTGAAGATCCCTGCAAAAGGTTGTTGCCTCCAGAAAACCATGAAGGATACGCGGAGAAAGCCAAATCCCAGACAAGAAGAAACCTGCATTGTGTTTCAAGGACGCCATTAACCCTCCCAGGTGAACAACAGAGTTGGGGAGGCGAGGCCAAGCCTGTGGTATCGACCTTGACTAGTGAATCAAAGCCGCAGAGACAAGAAAGGAATGCACACAACCGGCGAGTTAGCGAAAGACATATAAGACCGGTTTGTGTCAAGGAAAGATTGAGCTGCAACAGTATATCTCGCAATTGAAGGTTGCGCACATGCTGATGAGACGCGAAAGAAAGCAAACCAGTAGTGAACTTTTAAGTTTCCGTTAACTGTGAAGCCAGTGATACAGAGTGGCGGGTTGGTGCATCGAAAGGAAATAGCACACTCGAAAGTCTCCCCAAAATATTTGATGTGTTGTTATAAAGCGGCAAAGTAAACGAACTCCAATTTGTGCAATGGTCAAGATTTACCCTGACGAAAGGGGAAGTTAAAAGGTGAATGCTTTAAGAGGAATATTTTTTTTTAACTTTTCTGATTGTAGTATGGAACTACCAAGACCAAGAGACACTGTGGCAAGGGAAAGCTGAAGTGAAAGTCGAAGTGGTCCTGCGGAGGTCTTTGGAAAAAGCCTTGCACATTTGAAAGTCTTGGACATGAGTGAAAGGTCCAAGCCTGACTGAGGGAACCCCTACGAATGTGAATGAAGCTCGGGGAAGTGAACCCCTGCAGGTGCTGTGATTGCGAGGTCCGAGCCCGGTTGAGGGAGATCGATGTTGAATCAGGTATTTTGTGTTGAAAGGTCCGAGCCCGGCTGAGGGAGACCCACGTGACTTGTTGATGCCTTGAGAGGTCCGAACCCGACAGGGGGAGACCTACGTGAATTGTTGATGCCTTGAGAGGTCCGAGCCTGACAGAGGGAGACCTTTGTGAACTATTGTTGAACTGTAAACGAAATCTTAGAAAACTAGAATAAGTGACTTTAACGTGGAAGGCCAAGCATGCCTCGGCCCACGTTTCGAACTGCCTTTTTTTGATAATCTGAGTCAGAGTGTGTCATCCTATCTAGGGGGGCTGCCTTACTCCTTGCTTGAGGACAGCTGACTCAGCCACCTTGATCCTTTATGTTATAATACTGACTTTCAGTTGCATACACATTCCCCTTTACACACTTTTTGGATAGGAGATAAGGCAGGCATTAGGTTTTGATACAAAAAGAGGTCAGGGCGCCCCTTTGCAAGCAAGAACACAGCATGATAACCTATTCGGTGGGAATGTGCCCACTCAGAGTCTGCAGCCACATGTTTTAGCTCACTGTACCTTTCACAAAGGAGGAATATTCATTTGCATATCAGTCTTTGTCTTGCCCACTTGAGCAGCCCTTTATGGCAATCCTCCTTTGAACAGGAGTACCAACAGCAACCCCAGACACGTGTTTCGTCCTAGTCGGGCCTCATCAGTGAGGTGAGCTGTGCCTCTCTGAGCCCAGTGAGCAAGGGGTCCATGTCTGGATAACCCTAGGTAACTTAGGGTGAACAACCCCAAGTTCCTTTTACATATAAAAAGAGGTCAGGGTGCCCCCCTGCAAGAAAGAACACAGCATTTCCTCAAACAACGTGAATGTTGTGAGGGGAGAGAAAAGTCATCTTGGAACTTGATAATTCTTTTTGGAACTGGTTGTTTTACGCAAAGCACCTTGAGAAGGATGTGAGTTATTTTAGAGTGTGAGGGCAACATTACGATTACAGACACAGGGCTTACTTTTATTTGGATATCTTGACATTGACATACTCCTTAACGTTTGGTTGAGGTAGGGAAATTCCTACTAGATTGGGGAAGTGAGGCGTTTTCTAACTCCTTTTTCATTTAAATAAAAGTTTGTAGACACAAACATGTCTCCTCTGTGTCCGTTTCTCATTCCTGGCTCCCCACAGTGCTCACAGATAGCCTGAAGAACACACCATCATCAGGGGACTCTCTTAAGGGATACCCTCTCTCTCGTCACATGCATTCCCTCCCTATCCTAGGGGTCCCTCAACCCTGGGATGGTCCCTAGAGATTGGGAACCATTACTATCTACAATCTACCTGTCTTTGGATGATGGTGCAAAGTCAAACGTCTGATCTATCTAAACTCCCTCAGGGAACAATCTAGAGAGCCCTGCAGTAACATTACCCAAGATGGAATTGAAGGGTTTCGTGCCTTCCAGACACTCAGGCCCCAGTTCTTTCCTACCCCCCTGCACTCGACAGCACCTCTACCTAGGTGTTCCTATCACTCACCCTTATCTCCTTCTACTCTACTTCAACCAATTCCACCACCGTCTCTCTTTCCTCTACCTAATCCTCTCTCCTCTGTCTCTCTGAGAACACCACTTTCTACCTTCACCCTCCATTCTTCTATGTTGCCCATATCCCCTCTACAACAACTTTTGTCTCTACTGTACCACTACTTTCTTCCCCAATCACCTTTTCACCCCTCCTCACTCCCCCTTTACCAGTCTCTCTCTCTCTCTCTCCCTCTCTCATTCTCCCTCTCTCTCTCTTTGCCTCTCCCTCTCTTCCTCTCTTCCTCTCTCTCACTCTGTTGATGTCAACAATGGAAGTGTCTTCCTCACCTGAGTCTTCGCAGCTGGTGGGATTAGGTGATTCTTCCTTGGGTGAAGGTGTTCCTTTCTTTCTTGAAGAACGTCTCTCCTTGTAGGGGTATGGTCGTTCTCGGGGAGAAGCCACTATACCAGCTGTTCACCCAGCAATGGCACGAGACTCCTTCATGAAAAGGCCAGTTGAAAGGAAAAAGCCCAAGGCGTCAAAAAACCCTTCAATCCAAAGTGTTCCTTCCATTATAATACATTTGCAGTACTTCTGTTATGTATAGATGTCCAGTGGTGAGATCGAATGGCAAAGGAATGCCACCCCAGGTGTAACAAGTAAATACCAGCTGAGGTGGACAGTACGAGAATAGTACTGTGCAAAAAATGACACAGAGTCCAAATGAAATGTCCAAAGGAGAAATGAACCAGTAAATCAGATAACAAGTACAGTAAGTACTGACAAGAGGTTAAAAAAAGGCACAGCAAAGAAAAGGGCAAAGAAAAAACGAACAACAAGAGGAGTATGCCAAGCAACAAACACAGCCAGGCACCGCCAGGTAGGATGACAAATCATTCGGAAGCAGGAGACAACGAGAGAGCAGCAGCATCTAGGAGCAATGGTGCAGCAGTGAGGAGAGGTCGCAAGTGAGCAAGCAGAACACAGGGTCTTACCCAAAAGGGGAGGATAACAAAGGGTTGCAACGCAACGCACGGAAGCCACGGTCGGAATAAATGGTAACGCTGCGGATGCCATGTTGGAAAGAGCTAGACCGGTGAATGCGTTACGTGCAGAAACATGGCGGCGCATTAATGGCATTCGACACCCCCTTGTCTCCACATACTCCATAAGGTACGGCTGACGACAGTTGATGAGAGAGCCCCTGGAATGCCTCTCCTAACCTCCAGGAACATGACAGCCCGAAGAGTTAGAAATGCACAAAGCAACTCACTACTCGGACAGCCACCAGGAGGGCCAGTGAACTCCACATATGCAGACATATACCCTCTTAGAAAACCATTCAAACCTTATCCAGTGAATGTGTTTTTGGACACAGGTGCCTCAACACTGGTTATGGACCCAGATGCCTCGATGATTGACGTTGACTAATGCCAACAAAAACATTGTGCTGATGTCATTAGTGACACCACGACATAGCAACGTTAGTCACAAAGTAAACTCGCAGTCATGCATGAAGTTACACGAACATACAAGGGGCAAACACGAAGAACATGCTCACACAGTTCTGTAGATAGAGAACAGCTAGATATACATACTGTCAAAAGCTTTTATTATTTTTCTCATTAGCCAAGTGCAGAAACACTGAACACAAGGCAAACTAAGAGATGCAGAGCAAGCTTACAGCTGCTGATTGCAACTATCCCTATGGAACTACAGGATCATGTAAGGAGCCTGGAAGGACCAAATACAACTAACCTATGGGAAGCATAGTGGGGCATAGATTTTTTTAAAACAATTTTTATTATTTTCCAAAAACAACACTCCAAACATTACAACTTTTAGGACGTTCATAATCAATGTCAAGCCAGCACATTATACATTTCCCGTCCTCCCCCCTCCCTCCCCACAAACTCGAGCCGTTTCAACAGTGTCATCTATATGAGTGTTTTCAGGAATCTCAGTACTTGTCAACACATCTGAGTCCTCAGGTTCCTGATTGGCCTGGTGAGGGGTTGCCATTGAAGTCACTAGCTGCCTCCAGGCTATCAGGGGGCCCACTTCCTCCTCTCCCCCCCTGGTGACAGCTTCAAACCAAACCGCGGTTTCTGCTTCCGCCCATCTCAGGAGGTCCGCCCACCATGTCTCCACTCTAGACCTATGGGCTGCCTTCCAACTCATTGCAATCCTGCACTTGGCCAGGATACAGGCCAGATCCTTCATTTTGTTGATATGCTTTAAATTACGTGGCCTGTGGAAATTTCCAAGCATGCATGCCCCAGCAGACCCCACATCCAGCACCACACGCCCACCGGCCATTTTCGTCTTTATTTCTTCCCAGAATCTGTGTACCTCTGGGCAAGCCCAGAACATATGCAGCAACCCTGCCTCCTCCTCTCCACACCTGGGGCATTTCTGTATGGCTGATCCTCCAACCCTGGATATTCTTCCAGGGGTCAGGTAAGCTCTATGGGTGACATACAGCTGGATCTGCTGGAGTCTCGCATTCCGGGACACCTTCTTGTGGTATCTTTGTGCTCTATCCCACTGTCCATCTGTCATGGGTTCCCCTATCTCCTCCTCCCAGTCCTGCCTCAGCTGTGGTAGCTCCCTCTCTGCCTTCGCTCTCAAGAGCTCATATATCCTAGATATTTCGTGTCCACCCTCCGAGATGTCATACATTGTTTCCAGGGTGGCATCAGGTTCGTCCGCTAGTGCTGTCTCAGGCCACCTCCCCCTTAACCTTTTCAGGAGCCTGATGTATGTAATGTATTGGCCACTATGCACCCCTGTCTCCTCCTGCAACCTCTGAAATTCCAATACTTCCCCTTCCTGCCACATATCTCCGAGGGTGGCTAGACCCACCGGTTCCCAGTACCTGCAGACCGCTTCAAACAGTTGGGGGTCGTCCCCGCATAGAGCCACCAGCGGGACCTGCCCCATATGAAGCCCCTGCACATGCCATGGAGTTTCACAAAAAAGCGTCTGGGAATCAGGTAAGGGATATTCACAAAAAAGTGCAGGATTCTGGGCAGGACGACCATTTTGAGCAGCGCCGCTCTCCCCATCATGGCCAGCGGTAGTCTAGACCAGAACGCCATGCTATTCCTGATGCCCTCAATCGCATTCTCTGTGTTGTGTTTGTGCTCTATCTCTATCTTGTGGTAAATGTTCATGCCCAGGTACCTGAATGTAACAGTCTGCCAGGGTATCTGCAGGAAGGGTAGCCTCGCTGATGGGTTGCTCCTGTACCTCTCCAAGGGGAACAAGGTGGACTTCCCGGGATTCACCGATATGCCCAAGAGGGTGGCATAACGATCCATCACATCCAGCACATATTGCAGGTTTTCTTCCGGGTAGCGCAAGTAGAGAAGCACATCATCTGCGTATAGTGATATCAGATGTGTGCCCCCTGTTGTGCGAATCCCCACCTCCCCGTATTGTTGCCGCAGGCATATTGCTAGCGGCTCTAGTGCCAGGATGTATAACATGGGTGACAAGGGGCAACCCTGTCTGGTCCCCCTACTGAGTTGCCATTTGTCTGAGATTGTGGGTCCAGTTTTAACTCTCGCAATCAGGGAGCTGTATAGCAGCTGGACCCATCTAGTATAACCTGGTCCCATTCCATATCCTTTCACGGTCGCTTTCAACCACAGCCACCGTACAGAGTCGAAGGCTTTCACCGCGTCCAGCGACACGATAGCCATCTCGCCCGAGTCTTCCTTAGTTTGATCAATAATATGGTGCAGCCTCCTGTGGTTATCTGTGATATTCCTACTGGGGGCATAACCCGTTTGGTCTGGGTGTATCAACTTGCCGATTACCCGCTTTAGCCTATTGGCTAGCACTGCCGTAAGTATTTTGCTATCTTGGTTAAGCATGGACAATGGCCTGTAGGACCCGCATTACACGTCCGGCTTACCTGGTTTCAGGAGCGGGACGATCACTGCTTCGCGGATGGACGCGGGCAGTTCCCCCTGCTCATAGGCTTCATTAAACATGGCCAGCAACTTCTGGAGTAGCTCCTGCTTGTATGTTTTATAAAATTCACTTGGTACCCATCCGAACCGGGTGCTTTACATGTGGGGAGGTGTTGGATCACCGCCTCCAGTTCGTCAGCGGTAATGGGGTCGTCTAAGTCTGCACGTTCTAGGTCGTCCAGGGTAGGCAGCCCCATATCCTCTATCGTTTCCCATATTTCGTGGCTCATATCTTCCCCTGTATCCTCATATAATCGTCTATAGTACTTGAGAAACTCCCCGTTTACCCCTTCCTGGGTGTTATGAATTCGGCCTTCCGCATCTCTAACTTCTCTGATCACCGAACGGGGGGTCTCATTTTTGTATAGCCAGGCCAGTAGTCTACCCGGCTTACTCTTCCCTGCATATAACCTCTCTGTATATTTCCTATAATTTAATTTGCATAATCTGTCCCAGAGTTCGCTACAAGCTAACTGTAAGTCTTTTATCTTGACGCCACTCTCTCGGGCGGTCCCCTCGCTTTAAATAAGGCCCTCCAGCTCGTTTTCCGTTTCTACCAGTTTCCGTTCAATACCCCCTTGGAGCCCCTTGGATTTTGATATGGCTACCCCACGCACCACCACCTTGAACGCCTCCCATACTGTTCCCACGGAACGTACACTGCCCGTGTTGATTTCAAAGTATTCCTCGATAGCCTCCCTCAGATCCTCTCGAAATTCCGCGTCCTGTAGAGCCTCAGTTCTGAGCCTCCATGTCGGGATACGTGCTCTAGGGGGTTGATGTTGCCACTCTACGACCAATGGCGAGTGGTCGGATAGTACCCTGGCCTTGTATTCAGCCCCCACCATTTCTCCCGCTATCTCCGCCGCTACAAACACGTAATCCAACCTGGTGTGCAGGTCATGTGGCACTGCATAGTGTGAATACTGACTATCCGTTGGGTGTAGCCTTCTCCACACATCCTCCAGACCGAGGTCTGTCAGTAGTGTCCTCAATGCTTTAGCAGCTGACGCCGGCTTTCCTGAATTATCATCTGACCTATCTGTCCTGGGGTTCAGAGTACAATTGAAATCCCCTCCCCACACCACCGCGCCGCCCACCATGGGGCTAATTTTGTTGTATAGGGATCTCTAATATGTCGCTGTATCGTGGTTAGGGGTGTACAGATTTATAATGTTCACCTCCCTGTTTTCCAGAAGTCCCACCACCACCACCATTCTACCCTCTGGGTCTATTGTAGAGCTGAGCAGCTGGAATGGCACGTGCAGTGCCACCCAAGTGATCACTCCCCTAGCATATGCCGAGTATGCGGCTCCTGTGACATTATCCTTCCATTTTCTTCTGACCACCTCAAACTTCTCCTTGGTGAGGTGGGTCTCCTGCGGCAAGGCTATGTCAATGCGCATCCTCTTTAAATACATCATCACTTTGTTGCGTTTTAGGTAATTATTGAGGCCCCGCACATTCCAGGTCGCTGTTCTGAGATTACCCGACGCCATCTACTTGTTGAACTCCCCCTCCACTTTCCCTTCCAATGTCTTCCCTGATGACCCGTTGTCCGACTCTTAAACCCCTCCCCTCCTTCTGCCCTTCACGAACTGTCCAACTTATACCCCTCCCTCCCCCCTAACCTCCCCAACTCCGCCCCACTACACACAACTCCCCCTCACCCTCCTCCCTACCCAGCCTCAACAATTGCCCAGCTCCATCCCTGGAACTCAGGCCCACCCGTGTCTGGTCCTGTCTCGTGACTCCGAGTACAAGGGCCCCGCAGGGCGTCACCAGGCTAGTAATGACCTTACTAAGCGTAACGCTATGGGGGTTCCAGGGTCGTTTCCCCGGGGCTCCTGCTTATATGATTGGGATTGTTCAGTTCGGCCGGATCTTACAAAAATATACACTCTAAGCAGCATCATCCCCGAGTCCCATGCAATGCTATATTCTAGTCCCAGTGTCTTGCCCTCTGTCACCGGGGGAGCCATAGCCGCATGTTACTTATCTTCGTCAGCTGCCGTCTGGATCTCCGATTCTTGGGGGCGACTCTGCATGTCTAGCCAGTCCATGGCATCCTCTGGCGTTTCAAAAAACAAAGTTTTGTTCTTGTGGAACACCTTCAGCTTGGCCGGGTAAAGCAGCATATATCTCTGACCTGTTTCTCGCAGTCTTCTTTTCACCGCTCCAAAGTTCATTCTGCTGCGCTGTACCTGCAGGGTGTAGTCCGGGTATGCGGTGATTTTGGCGGACCCCCTCTCTATCGTCCCGCCCTTACGGAAGAATTCAAGTATCTTTTCCCGGTCTCGGTAATTCAGAATTTTGGTGATCACTGGCCTGGGAGAGGCCCCGGGGGCGGTCTTCTTGTCAAAGCCCTGTGCGCTCTTTTCACCGCAAACCCCTGGGTCAGGCCCCCCCGGTTATCTCCTGCAGCAACATGGTTTCCACAAATTCTGTTGGGTTCGGTCCTTCCATTCCTTCTGGAAGGCCAACTATACGGATATTGTTGCGTCTAGCACGTCCTTCCGCTTCCTCTGCTCTATTCTCCAAGTTGCCCACTCGCTGCACCAGGGCATGTATTTCCGATCTATGGGTGGCGCAGTCTGCTGTGTTTGGGGCCATATTCTTCTCCAGGTTTCCAGTGCGCTCTGCAAGCGATCTCACGTCTTGTCTAAGCAGATTCACATCTTCCTGGACCGCTCCAACCTTGAGATCTAATGCCACTTTCAGTTCGTTCATGGCCAGGCCAAGTTTGGTCTCCCAGGCGACTTTAAGGTCCGCAATTGCCGCCAGCACCTCTTGGATAGTGCCTGGGGCCTCCTCTGTCACAGCAGTGGTTTTATCCTTGCTCCGGGTTCCCTCCGCCTCGGGTGGTGTCTTTGCATAAGCCTCCAACGTGGGCTGCTTGCTCTTTGGTCTTACTATTTTGTTTGACATTTTGCCCTGTCGCCCGCGTCTGTGCTGGCGCAGCCACCTCTACTAAGAGGGTCTACTTGATGTGGTGCTGTTCCGGAGGCTAGAGCATGGTATCCCGCTGGGGGACCTCCCCTGCTGCCCGCTAGGAATGGGCTGTGTCCTCTCACGTATGTGCACCCAATTGTTCCCATTCAGCTGGCCTCTGGTGGCCGGAAGATTCTGCTCCTCTTACCCCTTACTGTGCTGGGGTCCGTCTGGGTTCCGCAGCCTTCAGGCTCACCGCCATGTTTCGGGCTTCATTGTGCCGCCCAGTGTTTATATTAGCGCTATCACGCTCCACTCAAAGGTAGTGGGGCCTTCTCGGCTCGCTCCCATGCAGGCAGCTTGTGTGTGTTGTGCACCATGCGCCCCGCTCCTGGAATGCAGTGTCTTTATACTTGTTATTGTTGGTCTCAATGATATAGTTCCATCTCTTCTCCTCCCTTTTTATTTTTATTTTCCCAAAGGGTCCCCCACAGAGGCACGCCTTCAGCAATCCAGCCTCAGTCCTGAGCAAGGGAGGTCTTGTGCGGCGCCCCCCCCCCTCCGGAGTCACCTCCGCCGCTTCTTCTCACTGCCTTGCGTCTCCGAGGGCCGCTGTGCTTAGGAAGCATCCCTTTCGATCTGTCCACTCCTCACATTGGCACGCTTCAGTCAGAGCTCCGCTCCATAGGGTCCCCGCCGGGTGGCTCTCGTGTAGGTGTCAGCCTTCACAGGGGCTGACACCCCTGGCTTGCACGGCCCGCCTGGCTCACACCCTGCACGAGCCCTCCGCAATCGAGCGTCTCGCTAGCGGCCGCCCGGACCCGGCGGGCATCGCCGCAGCCGCCATGCCTCCAAAGCGCTCACTGCCTGCGGCACTGTCCGGCCCGCGCTGCCTCCGGGCGTGGCTTCTCACTGCCGCTGCATCACGTCCGGGGCCAGTTCTCAACTACTCAAGCGGCCCCCTCAGCTATATCCTAGCGGTGGGGTCCGCAATCCGGGGTACACACGTCCGGGGCCGCCTCCAGCTCCGTTCGCGATGTGGGCTATATAGCCCAGGATAGTTTGTTTCCTCCTTCGTCTGTGTGTCTCCGGCGGCGAAGTACGGGGTCCTCCCCCCCTCGGCTGCAGTCTCCAGAGTCGGCGTTGCTCTCTCCAGCACGGCCAGCCTCCTCCAACTCAGTGCCGGTCACCCACCAATGAGGTGTGTTTATGCGACAGAGCCGCAGCAGATGCCCCAGCGGTGCCGGCCATCTCCATCCGCACTGATATCCCGGTCAGTTTATGACCCTTTGTGTGCCGCCGCCATTTTGAAAGCCCTTAGTTCGGGCGCTTGATTCACTTTTCCCTCAGCCATAGCTTCCTTTAGTGGCCGTCAATCCGTCTCGCATTGCACACGATGTGTGCACGGGATCTTCATGCATCTCCGGGTATGCGGCTAATCTGCCGTATCGCCCGCATTCTCCCTTAATTCCAAGGATCGGTAGAGGATCTGCGGGAGCCCGGAGAGATGCGTCCCCTCACGTAGCCATCAAGCCACGCCCCCGATAGCAGGGCATAGATATGTAGAAATCACAGTATAATTATAATAAGGATTACATGAGGCCACAAGCCACAGGACGAGAGACAGGGGAAAGCAGAACCAGGCTGCACAGAAAAGCAGGCCAGGGCTCGCAGCCAAGCTCAGAGAAAAGCAGCACATACCAAACACAAAAAGACAAGGAGCCATCTGCAGAAAAACTGAATAAATCCTCATAAATTGCAGACCAGAAGAGCTCGATTTCGTGATTCTCAACCACGTGATGCAGCCGAGCTAGACAATGGTCATTCACCTAAAGTGGGAAGACTAACGGTTCTCAGCAACACAGACATGAAGTGAAACATGGAATAGTTAACACCGTTGCAACGCTGAGGGCTCTCTCACAGGAAAAAGTGGTTCTATTAACAGTTACATTGGGAACACATAGTCATTTTCATCAACTTGAGAAGGTGCACAGAGTGCTGAGAACAGAGCTGGGTCCCAGGCATGGGGAGATCAGCTGCAGCCAATCAGGGAACATAAATCCAGGGGTGGATGTCAGAGGGCAAGAGCCAATGGTAATCCTGCGACCCTGCAACAATGTAATAGATAGTTTCTCGGAGAAGGGACAGGCCAGCCACCTGACATGTGAGGACCAATAACACAATATCTATAGGTGTAGTCCATAAATGATGCTACCCAAGTCACCCAACCAGACAGACTCTTATGTTTCTGGGGAAGGGCCCATGTTGTGACATCGTTATGATACAAAATGGCCCGACACACGCTCAGGAGCGGTGATTCTGGGATTTTTCGAATGACCTGTATGATCCCTGTCTGTTTGTGTAATAAACAACAGTTCTAACTTGCCCTGGACTGAGTCCTCCGTTTGCATACTGGGGGAGGGTTGTTGGGCCCTGGGAGCTGAGACGGTGTACTCGTAGTAACCCCAAGACTTCTGGCATACCTAAGCCAACAAGTTGGTAGCAGAGGTATGGTTGGCTACGCCCGTTTGGCATAAGGTGCATATTCCGTCACAGCCCCTTGGAGGGCTGTGGGACACCTCGTGGAAAATGAGCCCTATAGGGAGGATCAACCCTGTGCAAAGGCCACCAGGAGCCAGCTTGGAAATATCCTGCCTGCAGTCCGTGAGGAGCCCAGCAGACCAGAAGGGTGATATTGCAACTTTGGGGGAACCAGTAGCCGAACAGCGGCTACAGAATACGGATTGTAAGTATTGACTCAACCACACAGCAACTGAGGTGGGTGGCAAAGTATTGTTGGGTGGGTTCTATGTCATTTCATTAACACCCGTTTTTACGACGGGTGTTTTTCTGTGGAATTTTTACCCAAAAAACGTTTCAAAATATTTGTTTTATTAATTTTGGGGGTGATCCCACCAAAGCCCCCCATCATTTACCTATTTTTAAAATTCTGGACCCCCTCCCCGACCCTTTCTATGCATTTTCCCACCACCCAAAAGAAATGCAAAAAGTTTTTTCCGGCAAAGATTACGCATAAAAACGGGTATCGATGAAAGGACGTCATACCGTTGGGTGTGGGGTGGCAATAGGGTCGGATTGGCCCCTCGGCCTTTCGGCCCGTGGCCGGGCTTAAATCGTCACTGGGGAGTGGGGGCCAGTTTTTGGCCATGCCTGGGCTGGTTTGGAAGAAAATAAATTGAAAAAAATTCATATTTTATTTTTCAAATTTGTTTTTTCTTCAAAAAGGCTTTCATCCTTCTTACGTCGATAAATGAGTACCAACACAGGTTGGGTGATATTGTATGCATATTTGTTCTATAAAAAAGAGCTTAAGTTAAACAGTAACATATTATCATTTGGCCTTGGATGTCTGCTTGGATTCACAGTAATTTAGTGTACTTAGGGACAATGCTATTTGATGCCACTTCCTGTTTTGTCAAGGGGTGAAAGGTCATGTTTCATTGCTTCCTGGGATGTCACTTTGGGGTGTAGTCAAATGACATCGCTTCCGGTGATGTCATCAGAAGTCAAGGTTTATGAGGTGACGGGTGGGCCACTTTTTTTTGGGTGACCGGGCCTCTTTCTTTTCCCAGCCCGACGCTGGGTGGTAACGAGTATTGTTAGTATCTTAGTATTGTTTAGTAGTGTCAAGTATTGTAAAGCATAGTAGGGAAAGGAGCGGAGGTAGATGTCATTTCTGTGGTTAGGGAACATTTGGTCTTGAGGTAAAAGGTTCTAGTGAATAACCTAGACTATTGACTTAAGGGTACGGATGACAGAAGTTATATGAATATTGGATTCCCTGTGGATTGGGCATTTTAGCTTGGGTCATGGATGATGGTATCCCTGTGTAAGGGCTTAGCAAAGGGAGCTAGCCTAGATTGCAGAAGGTGTTCTTCTGGTTAAGGCTCACAGAGGCGTTTTATCTACAAGGCGCCGATGTATGCACAGATCAAACACGAGAAATATTGGTAGCCCGTCAGGAGGCTGGAAGACAGCTGTGGGTTAATGTTGGGGTTGTGAAAATGTGTAATGAGAAATTGGTATTGTGCGCAGCGTAAGTGGTCTCTAGAACTCTCTTATTTAGTGAAATGGTGACATCGCCCATTAGGCATGTGCACAGGACTGGAACAGCATGAGGCGGTACAGAAGTTGGTGCTGAAAATCTAAAATTTGCAGAGTAGGATGTTCGGTGGCAGTGCGCTGAAGGTGCATGCGCAAGATTGGTGGGTGTGCCTGATGAGGCAGAGTGTTGTACAAGGACGGTGCATGGAGCACGCCTGACAGATTGATTGGGAGTCAGGGAGGCTCTAGAAGAATTGACGAGAACTGGTATTTGTAAAATTAGAAAATGAATTGGAAGTATTTTTGTGCTTGCATAATAACGGAAGTATCCAAAGTCTCAAATTGAGGCCCAGTAAGTATAAAGCAATGCACCAGGGGAAGTGCGGGGTGGGGGGATACTGTCAGAATCCTCCCCCAATCAGACTGGTATTCACGTTCCTCACCTGATTGGTCCTGGCTGGACGAGGAACCCTTCCTTCTTCCTTTCTTCTTCTAGTGTAATGGCTTCTTCTTCTGGAAGAGGTAGGGTCTGTCTCGAAGGGAAGCCACTATGTCTGCCGAGGAGTGCGGGCAGACAAGGGGCCTCTTCTCTGAGACAGCCAATAAGGGTAAAAGCCAGAAGGCCAGAAAAACCTCTTGCAGTACTTGGCAATGTTTGATCCAATCCAGATGGACAAATGGAGTGTCTTGATCCTGAGTGATGTCTTATGAGACCAGTAGCGGAATCCAAAGAGAGAAACAGAACTCCAGGCAGAGAATCCGAGACCCACAGTAAGGTGGCCACTTCCAGAGTCTTAATGAGGGAAGATGCTAGTGTTGTGAGGGCACCAGACAAGCGTGGTGGAAGGCCAGTGTCCTGCGGGAAGAGAAAGCGGCAGGACAGAGGAGAAACACCCCGGAGGTGGGAAAACTGCCCAGCGAAACAGGAGAACCCCTGGGACAAGAGAACCTCCCCCAGCGCCTGTCAAGGGTGACTGGCCGAGCACTGGAGGGAGCGGGCACAGAGCTAGAGAGGCAGAGTGCAGGGGCTCCAGGAGGAGCGAGTTGGAAAGCAATGAAAAGACCAAAGAAATAAAGCTTACCAGGAGCGGAGTGGTCCTAGCACTAGCGTGAAACTCATAAAGCAATGAATGGGTTGCAACGCGCGGGTGCTAAGACTCGGCCATCCCTTATTGGATGGGGCGGCGGCCATGTTTGAAACCGCTAGACCGCTGCTGTGCGTTAAGTGGGAATGTAACGGGCAGATCCATGGTGGCTCCTCCACCTGTCCCAAATCCGTCACGGGTGGCCATGCATGACAGTATGCCCCCTCCAGGTCCGGCCGGTGCCCGGCTTTCCTGGATGAAACCGGTGGAATCTCTGTAACAACCAAGGCACATGTATGTAAGAGCGGGGTTCCCAGGAATTCTCAGAGAGGGGGTAGGCTTTCCACTGTACCAGATAGTCCAGTCAGTCTTTCCGATATCTGGAGTCCCAGATCCAAGATACCTTGTACTCCTTGCGTTGAGTGGTGTTAGGAAGCGTATACCTAGTTGAATGTCAACCATACGGATCTGGAGTCCAAGAGCGCAGTAGAGAGGCATGGAAAACGGGGTGCAAGCGATTGGGCTTCTTGGGTAGCTTGAGTCTGAATGCTACAGGATTGATTTTGGCTGAGATCTCATATGGACCAATGTAGTGAGGTGATAATTTGGATGGATGCACCCACCTTGGCAGAAATTTGGTGGCCAGCCAAACCCTAGAGCCTATCTCCCAAACCGGCGTATCTTGTCGGTGACCGTCTGCTTAAATTTGTTCCTTTTCTTGGTTTCTTCTAGGCTTCGCTGAGCGGTCTTGTGGGCGCCAGCTAAGTCAGACAGTACAGCATCAGTCAAAGGAATGTTTGACGAAGGTGAGATTGATTGCAGCAGGATACGTGGATGGAAACCATAGGTACAGAAAAAGATCTGCCCAATCATCCTGCTGCTGATTGATGAATCACCGCAAGTACTGTTCCATGGTGCTGTTCAATCATTCTGTCTTCCTATTGGTCTGGGGCTGGTACCTGGATGACAAAGCTCTTTGAATACCCAGTATACTCGATAAGGCGCTCCAGAATCTGGAGGTTTACTGGGGGGCCCGATCAGAGATGATACAATCTGGCAGACCATGCAAACGGAAGATTTTCTTACAGAACACATTAGCCATTTCAGATGCGAATGGCAGCTTCGGGAGCAGGGTAAGGTGTGCCAGCTTCGTGATAGAATCCACTGTTACCATGATAACGTTGTAACCCTGGGAGATAGGGAGGTCCACCATGAAATCAGTAGAGATCTGACTCCAGAGTACCGGAATCTGTTCCAATAATCTGATGGGTCGATGAGTGCCATACTTGCTCTGAGCGCACCGTGGACATCTGCGAACATAGGTCTGGACGTCTGACCACAGGGCTGGCCACCAGAAAGTTTATTGGATCAGTTCTGTCATGTTGGAGACTGCTCTGTGACCAGCAACCTTGCCGCCATGGCACCAAGATAGGACCTGTTTGTGCAGCGACTCACTGGGAACAAACAATCAGTGGTTGCCGAAAATCAGACCCTCCATTCTTGTGATAGTATCACTCCTGGTTGTTTACAGTTCCGGAGGTGTCCTGACCGATGCTTCTTGGACTTCTTGGAGGAAAGAGGACACTAGGACGAAACTGTTTCTGTGAAACAGAACCAGGATTATGTCATCTAGACAAGGCATCAGCCAGGATGTTTTGGCTTCCTGGTATGTATGAGATGGTAAAGTCCTATTGCGCAAGGAAATGTGCCCATCTTGCCTGTCTAGGATTGTGGCATTACATGTGTTGCAGGACTCTGAGGTTTCTATGGTCGGTGTGGATGGTGAAGGGATGTGTCCCCCCCAGGAGTAAATAGCACCATTCCTTGCAGGCTGATTTCATTGCCAGATGTTCCTCCTCTATCACAGAGTAATTGATTTGGCTCTGGGTTAATGTCTTTGATAGATAGACGACTGGATGTTCAACCCCTTCCACTTCTTGTATGAGTGCGGCTCCTATGGCAAAAGCGGAGGCATCTGATTCCACAATGAAGGGGAGTGTTTGATCGGGTTGACACAAAACATGGGCAGAACGAAATAAAGCCTTGAGTCAGGTGATGGATGCTTCTGCATTCTCGTTCCACTGAAAGATGGTTAATTTTTTCAAGAGGAAAGTGATGGGCGGTACCACTCTGGAAAAGTCGTGAATAAACTTGTGATAAAAGTTTGCAAGACCAATGAATCGTTGGATGTCCTTGACCAAACTTGGAGTGGGCCAATTAAGTATGGCTGTGACCTTGTTGGGGTCCATCTGAATCCCCTGGCCGGACAGAAGAAAACCAATGTAGGGCACTGTGGAGGCCTGGAAAAGACACTTCTCAGGCTTAACCAATAGATGGTTCTTCTGAAGCTGAGTGAGCACTTCTCAGAGATGTGACTGGTGTTCCTGGTGGAAAAAGGAGTTCACAAGGATATCGTCGAGGTAGACAATGACTGAATGGAATAGTAGGTCAGAAAAAAGCCTATCCATGAACCGCTGGAAAATGGACGGAGCGTTGACTAATCCAAATTCAAAATGCCGAACGGAGTCCGGAAGGCAGTCTTCCACATGTGACCAGTCTGTATGCGGAGAAGATGGTATGCTCTGTGTGGGTCCAGCTTAGAAAATACAACCGCTCCTTGCACGGCCTCCAGCATATCCTTAATGAGCGCCTTAGGATAATGGTCCTGGATCGTGACCCCGTTGAGACCCCAGTAGTCGATACAGGACCTGAGTTCTTTTGAGTTCCTCTTTGGTATGAAAACATGGAGGCCCTGTTGGTGAGTGGGACGATTGTATCAGTCCATTGAGGAGGTTTGACTCCAAGTATTCCCTGAGGGTCTTCTTCTCAGAAAGGGAAAGAGAATACATACGACTGAAGGGGACCATTCCCCCGGGAACCAGGTTAATGGTGCAATCTTCAGGCCGGCGTGGAGGGAGATCTTGAAGGATCTTGTCCAGAAACACATCCTCAAATTCAGAGAGCTCCATATGGATACAAGGGATCTTCACTATCTCTTCTGCCGATGCCGTCTGGGCGCTCACTTGCTCATAGGTGGAACGATGCAGGCAATGCTGGCTGCAAAAAGCCAAACTGAATTCCAAGAGATTCTTAGTCCAATCGATGGAAGGATTATGTTTCCTAAGCCATGAGATGGCCAGAATGATGGGGAAATGGGAAGCCCTAATGACATCGATTGGTAGGGTTTCAGAGTGTTGGAAAATTGACACCAGCAAGTCTCCAGTGGAATGGGTAATCTGATCTAAGCTGTGAGGCCTGCCATCCACCCCTTCGACCTTCTGTGGTCGGCCTTCCTTTCCACCATGGGAATTCTTTCCTTCCCAGCCCATATGGTGTTGATGAAGTTCCCAGCAGCCCCGCAGTCAATAAGAACCAGGTTGTCGATCTTGCATTGGCCAACCGTGAGTTGGACGGATACCACCATAAGCAGAGTGTTTTCTGCTGGAGTGGTTACTGATGAAGTGATAAAGGGACTGGAAGGTAAACCTTGGTCGCTAGACCCCTCTAGGACCAAGGTTGTTCATTTCCCGACCTCCTAGGGGGAACCTCAGGACAATCACGCAGCAAGTGGGAGTCCGAGCCGCAATAGATACACAATCCCTTATCTCGCCATCTCTTTCTTTCTTTGAGAGCGAGTGGAGCACGAGCGGAGCCTATCTGCATGGGCTCATCCTTTTGGGGTTTGGTCGTAGAGGATGTCGGTGATGGGGTGTCAGTAGTTTGCAGGAAGAATCCCCTTCCTTTCTTTCTCTCTGCCCTACTTTCCGACAACCGATAGTCGATTTGTAGCATGGTTGATAGGAGATCTGAAAAGGAGCTTGGTCGTGGTGTGTGGGTAAGCTCGTCCTTAATCTCCTCTCTCAACCCCCTCGGAAAGATTGCAAACTGAGCTGATTCCGGCCAACCTGCTTTGGCCGCAACTCGTTTGAATGAGGTAATGTAAGACAGGAGGTCCGCTGATCCCTGTTTGATGTTCAGTAGTTCTTTGCACACAGTGTACATAATCTCTAGTCGTTCAAATAACTGTTTCATGACATTTAGAAATGCTCTGTAAACCTGCAGAACTGGGTTAGCTGAGGTCACAAGGGGTGTGGCCTATGCCAATGTGTTCCCCACCATATTGGAGACCATGTACCCCACCTTGGCGTGGTCTGATGCGTAGGTGCCAGTGCGAAAAGTAAAGTGGACCAGTGTCAGAATTCCTCTTCACAAGTTTGACCCGTAGTGTAGAAGAAGAATTCTTCCCACCAATGTACCCCTTTGTATGTAAGAAATACACAGTGCAAAGGAATCAATTAGTTGAAAGAATGGATATCCCACCGAGACCACGTGGCTGTAGGAGGAAATAACACAATTAGTACCAAAAAAAACTGATGATTGAAAATCATGATTCTAATCTAAAACTCAATACACTAACCTGAGAGAACTGAACAGTAGGTAGGTACTACCACGGTCAGGTTAAGAAAAAAGGCCCAGAAAAGTTCTGCAAACAAACAATATTCACTATAAGTAATGCTATGTGCCTGAGAGAATAAGGATACTGAACTAGGTGAACTTTAACACAAGAATTTCCTTACCAGGGAATATCCATGAGGGAGTCCGTAGAATGAATGGATGACGGGAACCACCTTCAGCAATCCGCGATAACAAACAGTACTCCCACGGTGTGGGGAACAGTTCTACCAAGGGTTCGAATACCCACGTTGCAGTAGCGGCTGTCCCGCGGTGCAGCGGAGGTTGTCCCACGGAGCAGCAGTGGCTGTCCCTCAAAGCAGCGGAGGCTGTCCCACGGAGCAGCAGAGGCTGTCCCACGGAGCAGCAGAGGCTGTCCCCTGGAGCAGCAGAGGCTGTCCCACGGAGCAGCAGAGGCTGTCCCACGGAGCAGCGGAGGCTGTCCCACGATGCAGCGGAGGCTGTCCCAAATACCAGAGCACACTAGACGTGAATTCACAATCCAAAAGAGAAATCCTTAAACAGGTCTGAGTCCAAATATACCTAGCGGTCGCCAAACAACAGTCAAGGAGAAGGCAAAAACGAAATCAGGTCACAGAAGCCAGGGATCCAAGAACCATGAAAAACTATGAGGAAAATTTGCCAAAACAGTAGGGTAATCCAAAGCCAAAAACAAGTGCAATCCGGGTCAAAAACACGAGAAAAGATCGTAGAACTAAGAGACAAGGAACAGAACGCCAAAAATGTTCAATCAGAAGCGCTGAGCAACTAAGGAGGAGGGGCTAAATACTCAAGATCACCTGATCAACGTCGTGATCGTGCACGAACGTTACCCCTCCTTAGCAACGTGTCACTAAGCTTCCATGGCAACCTCCAGGCTCTGCCGCGGATTGCGTTTCTGGCAACCCAATGCCGCTGTCCCAGCGCTTTCTTTTGTTTACTTTGTCCAGCTGCTGAAGATGCACGAAAACCCGTACGCAAGCTCCCATGCATGACAACCAGGCATGCTTCCACAAATTATTTCAGCCTCTTAGGGGACCCGTCATATTTACCCATGGTCAGCCCCATAGCTGGAAGATCTGTATGATGTTGTTCCCGAGCAGTCACCAATTTCCTCAGTACTGCGTTCCCAGTCTAGGAGATTTTGTACCTCGAGGGTAATTCCTTGCAAAGCTGCTACCAGTTCCTGTACTTGCCCAGCGGTAGCCATGGGTTTGCCTAGTTAGCGTTGCAATCTGTCAGAATCCTCCCCCCAATCAGACTAGGATTGACGTTCCTCACCTGATTGGTCCTGACTTGACGAGGAATCCTTCCTTCCTCCTTTCGTGTTCTAGTGTGATGGCTTCTTCTTCTGGAAGAGGTAGGGTCTGTCTCGAAGGGAAGCCACTATGGCTGCCGAGGAGTACAGGCAGACAAGGGGCCTCTTCTCTGAGACAGCCAATAAGGGGAAAAGCCAAAGGGCAGAAAAACCCTTTGCAGTCCTTGCCGATGTTTGATCCAATCCGGATGGACAAATAGACTCTTTTGATCCTGAGTGATGTCTTGTCAGACCAGTAGCGGAATCCAAAGAGAGAAACAGAACTCCAGGCAGATAATCCGAGACCCACAGTAAGGTGGCCATTTCCAGAGTCTTAATGAGGGAGGCTGCTAGTGTCTTGAGGGCACCAGACAAGCGAGGGGAAGGCCAGTGTCCTGCGGGAAGGGAAAGCGCCAGGAGAGAGGGTAAACACCCCAGAGGTGGGAAAACTGCCCAGCAAAACAGAAGAGACCAGGAGGGAGAAGAGAGCCCGGGACAAGAGAACCTCCCACAGCGCCTGTCAAGGGTGAACGGCGGTGCCCTGGCGGGAGCAGGCACAGAGAAAGAGAGGCATAGCGCGTGGGCTCCGGGATGAACGATGCAAAAAGCAATGAGAAGACCAAAGAAATAAAGCTTACCAGGAGCAGAGTGGTCCTAGAACTAGCACGAAACAGATAAGGCAAGGAATGGGTTGCAACACGTGGGTGCTGAGACTCAGCCATCCTGTCATAAATCACCAATGTATCAATTGAAAAGGATACGGTAACCAAAAAAGGATACAATTGGTAGGGCTCTTCCGGATCTTTGTTCACACAACTTGATTGTAGGGAAGTCAAATTAGACCTTCCAAATGATACAACTCTCTGACTGATGAAACAGGCAGAGAGATGGATCACTGGAAAGGGCGTGTGTATTGTATCGGAAGTCAGCCTAGGATAGATAAAGTATCATAAGAAACTGTCCCAACTCAACTCACTATGATAGCACAGTATTAGCATTAATTCAAAACACTGACCTGATGGCTAGAACTGAAGTATCCAACAAAAGTCTCTTGAAGAAAACCAAGAGTTGAACCAACGACAAGGAGGGGAAGATTAGTAAGAGAGACTTATCCCGAACGGCACAAGGCTCACGCTAGATACCGGGTAAGTGCACCTCAGGATAGCGTCCAAAGTACTGTGCACAATCACCTTCCAATAGTTCATGAAATACTTCCTTTCCCACGAAGAACAAAAAATAGAAGTTCACCTGTTAACTATCACAGGTACCAAAGGTTCAAAGTAGTTCAGAAAACCACAAGCAGGATTGCACGCGACAGCGTACACGCAGCCAGGACAGCTGCGCTTGGAGACAGCGTTTGCGTGTGGAGATGAACACGAACAGGATAGCAGAGTATATGCAACCCAGGACAGTCACGCTTGAAGACAGCGTCCACGTGGAGATTTGGCACGCGAACAGGATACACGCAGCCCAGGACAGCCGCGCTTGAAGACACCGTCTGCGTGGAGATTTGGCACGCGAACAGGACACACGCAGTACAGGGCAGCCGCGCTTGAAGACAGCGGCCGCGTGGAGATTTGGCACATGAACAGGATACACGCAGCCCAGGACAGCTGCGCTTGAAGACAGCGTCTGCGTGGAGATTTGGCACGCGAACAGGACACACGCAGCACAGGACAGTCGCTCTTGAAGACAGCGTCCGCGTGGAGATTTGGCACGAGAACAGGATACACGCAGCCCAGGACAACTGCGCTTGAAGACAGCGTCCGCATGGAGATTTGGCACGCGAACAGGATACACGCAGCCCAGGACGACTGCGCTTGAAGACAGCGTCCGCGTGGAGATTTGGCATGCAAACAGGATACACGCAGCCCAGGACAACTGCTCTTGATGACAGCGTCCGCGTGGAGATTTGGCACGCGAACAGGATACACGCAGCCCAGGACAGCCGCGCTTGAAGACAGCGTCCGCGTGTGGATAAGAACGCGAACCGGATACACGGCTCCAGGAATTAGCGTGTGGAGGAAAACACGCTACAAAAGGCCAAAGAAGTAGCTGAAGGGAATGCGAGGACGCAGGTCCAGAGTTCAGCTACAAAAATGCCAAAAATGATTTAATCAGAAGCAGCGAGCGACTTTACCACGCTGCTTATGTACGTACTGCCGTGACACACGTGACGGAACTAAGTCACGTGAATTTAAAGAAGTGAAAAATGCAGACGTTGTTTTCCTGGCAATGCATCAAACAAACCTCTATTTAGAATAGAACGGTCTAGCGGTTCTATGGGCGTAACTCATTCTGTATGGAGAGGTTGTTCCCGGTCCAGTGATATGTCCAGCATGCATGACAGTGCCACCCCCCAAAGGAGCAACCTCTCCCCTTTTCGAGTGGAATCACCTTAATAAAGCAGGAGCATGAATGTTGGACAGAGGTACCCAGTATCTATCCTCGGGACCATAGCCTTTCCAATCCACCAGAGAATACGGCTTCCCAGAACGTAGCCTCATGTCCAGTATGTCCTGTACCTCATATTCGTATGAACCTTTCACAGAAATAGCAACAGGCCGTATAGGCAATCTAGTAGCATCAGAGCACGGTTTAATGAGTGACACGTGGAATACAGGATGCACTCGCCACCGTTGTGGCAATGCCAGACGGACAGCAGCCGGATTTATAACATGGAGCACTTCATATGGCCCGATGTACTTAGGCAACAATTTCTTTTTACCGGGTAGCCTCAACTTTTTAGTGGACAACCATACCTTCATACCTGCTTTGTAGACAGGTGCAGGGATTCTATGAGCATCGGCATAGGTCTTATCTCGTTTTTTAGCTTGCTCCAATTGCTGCTTAACTTTCGTCTGTAGACTCTTTAGATCTCTCATATTACGTCCTGCTGCAGGAGTATCCAAAGACAAACTGGAATCCAAAGGAATGGATCGGGGGTGTTGCCCATACAGAGCATAGAAAGGCGAAGTACCTATGGCACTATGGTAGGGATTATTATAGGCAAACTCTGCTGCCGGCAGGACTTTGAGCCAATCTGACTGAAACTTCAGGCACAAACAACGCAGATATTGTTCCATAGTGCTATTGACTCTCTCAATCTGTCCATCCGTTTGTGGGTGATAAGCACTAGACATCCTGTCATCAATTAGTAATGCCGAATGTAGTGCTCTCCAAAAACATGACGCAAATTGTGAGCCCCTATCAGTAATTATCACTGAAGGTAGACCAAAAAAACAGAATATATGCCGGATGAATAAATCAGCCAGACCAGCAGCTGTTGGTAAACCAATACAGGGGATAAAAAGAGCCAATTTTGTAAAGTAGTCCACCACAACCCATATGGTATCGTAGCCATTATTTCTTGGATGTTCTACCACAAAATCCATTGATATCATGTCCCATGGTTTTTGAGGAACAGGTAGGGACTGGAGTAAACCCACTGGTTTGCCAGGAGTGTTCTTGCATTGAATGCATACAGAACATGTTGAAACATATTTTATAACATCTTGTGTTATGGACGGCCACCAACACCATCTTTTAAACAACTCTAGGGTCTTCTTCTGTCCAGGATGGGCTGCAATCAAGGAATCATGACCCCAACCGAGGGCCTTGTTCCGAGTGGTAACCGTTGGTAGATAGAGTACTCCTTGTTTGAAAGGCAAACCATTGTATATATCAAGATACAATCCCTGAATCAATTGTGGATTTTGTTTCACCCACTCCTGTAACTCGTTTTTTAGGGAAGGTTGTGCAGAACAACTACATATCACGTGATCTGCCAACAACTTATTTTGCACCGATGGTTCTTCCTTCACCTCTTCACCGATGCGAGACAAAGCATCCGACTTGACATGTTGTCTGGCAGGGCGATAAGTAATCTGGAAATTGTATTGAGCAAAAAAGACATGCCATCTGGCCTGTCTAGCTGTAAGACATTTCATAGTTTTGAATGCCTGAAGATTTCTATGATCCGAGTACACCAGCACCTGATGTTTGGCCCCAAGAAGATGATGTCGCCATTCTCGGAAAGCATCCTTGATTGCAAGTAATTCCCGATCAGTGACAGTATAGTTCTGTTCATATGGGGTAATCTTACGAGAGAAGAAAGCAACTGGATGCTCCTCCTTGGTTTCTGCACAAACTTGCGAAAGTACAGCTCCTGTAGCGACACTGGAAGCATCTGCTTCAACGATAAACTGACAATCCGGATCAGGATGTTGTACAGTGGTAAATGCTTCCTTTAACATCTCAAAAGATGCTTGGGCATTCTGGTTCCAACAGAATGGAACTTTGGAACTTGTTAAAGCTGTCACTGGGGCCACTGTTTTGGAGAAAGAACGAATAAATCTGGGATAAAAATTTGCAAAACCTAGGAATGACTGTAATGACTTGACATTGTGTGGAATGGGCCAATTCAACATGGACTTCACTTTGGAACGACTCATTCGAACTCCTTGATTGGTAATGTCGTAACCCAGAAATTCCACTTCTTGTGTATGAAAGACACATTACTCGGCTTTAACAAAGAGCGTGTTCTCTCTGAGTCTTTCTAAGACAGCTAACATGTTCTGGAAAAGACAATGAATATATCAAAATGTCATCTAAGTAAATCACCACAAATTGGTCCATCATATCTCTGAAGATATCGTTCATGAAGAACTGAAATGTGGCAGGAGCGTTACAAAGACCAAAAGGCATCACTAAATATTCATAAAGGCTGTACCGCGTCTTAAAAGCGGTTTTCCATTCATCGCCTTCACAAATGCGAACCAGATTGTAAGCTCCGCGCAAGTCCAATTTAGAGAAGTACCTGGAAGTTCCTAATTGATCTAACAGAACATTTATCAGTGGTAAAGAGTACTGATTCTTTATGGTGATGTCGTTAAGAGCCCTGTAATCAATGCAGGGCCTTAGATCTCCTTCTTTCTTCAGAACAAAGAATAAAGGAGAGGCAGCAGGCGATTGAGATGGCCGTATAAATCCCATATCAAGAGCTTTATCGATGTATTCTTTCAAGACAACATCTTCTTTGGGAGTTAAAGAATAGACCCGGCCAGTAGGGATTTTATCTCCAGGAATTAGTTCAATTGGACAATCATACTGCTTATGTGGAGGCAGCTGTTCTGCCTGGCCTTTGTCAAAATACATCAGCAAAATCTGTATATTCACTTGGTATATGTGTACCACTCTGATGTACCACACTAATAGTGGAAAGTCCCTCCATAGAGGCCAAAATATGTGATTTATTTGACACCTCCTGACTGGTAAAGCAATGTTCATTGCAAAAAACGGAAGGATATTGGATCAATCCCGTAACCCAGTCAATGGCGGGATTATGAAGAGTCAACCAAGCAAGACCAAGTAATATTTTGTACTGAGGAGCCGCAATGACATCGAAGACTATTTCCTCCGAATGACCATTTAATAAAGTCATCTGAATAGGTACAGTCTCCTGAGTTACCATACCGGAAATCAAGACCGATCCATCCACAGTATTAACTGTTTCAGGTTTGTTCTTGTCTACAAGGGGTATAGAACATTTCTTGGCATATGTGATATCGATGTAATTATTAGTGGCTCCAGAATCAACCATAGCCTTGGAAACCAATTCTTGATCATCAAAACGTAAAGTCATCTCAACAGCTATAGGTGCGTGCGCTGGAAATGTATAGGAGTCCGATGTAACACTCGACACAGGGACTCCTGTTACTGTCGAGTTTTGGCGTTTCCCGAAGGCTTAACTGGTTTTTTAGGACATGCTGCCAGTAAATGCTCAGATGAACCGCAATACATACATAAATTGTTTTTTCTTCGGTTCTCTCTTTCTGCTCTAGACAACCGGCCTCTCACAGCACCAATTTGCATTGGTTCAGGATCATCTTTCGAAGAAGCTGCCGGTGCCTCAGAACAAACCGGTGCATGCAGGAAAGGTTTTCTCTCTCCTTTGCGAGCATTTCTTCGGGCATCAATTTGTAGAATCAAATCGAGAAATTCTGAGAAACCTGTAGGAACCACTGGGACCATGGACAAGGCATCTTTGAGTTCTTCTGAAAGACCCTTGTAGAAAACAGCCGTCTTCTTGTCTTCAGGCCATTGGGTTTCGGCTGTTAATTGGTTGAATCGGGCGATGTAAGCCAACAGAGGTTGACTGCCTTGTTGTAGACTCAGCAACTCCAGATCTGTGGCTTGAGTAGCGTAGCGCATATCAAAGACTTTACTCATAGCAGCCAGAAGATCATCGCAATCGTACAACAAGGGGCTATTTGATTCCAATAAAGGATTAGCCCAAGCAGCAGCTGTACCCCCCAAATGGGAAAGCACGAATGCTGCTTTAGTAGTTAGGTCGGGAAACGAATTAGGCCGGCAAAGGAAATGGAGTCGGCACTGATTAACAAAAGTTCTATAGGTTTTAGGATCACCTGTGAACCTTTCCGGGGGAGCAAAGGGAAACTGTGTTGGCATAACCACTGTAAGAGTTTCCTGTGATAATGATGGTGCCGTAGTGCCAGATCCAGATGCAGTGGCTACTGGAACCTGTGCTCCCTGAGGAGTGGCATGCATGGCATCTTGAATAACATCCATTCGATGCCGTAGCATGTCCTGTGCCGTAATCATTTCATTTCTCAAGTCGGTGATTAACTGAGTCAAAACAGTTAAAGGATCCGTACCCTCCATGGCTTCTGATTCTTTCATAAATCACCAATGTATCAATTGAAAAGGATACGGTAACCAAAAAAGGATACAATTGGTAGGGCTCTTCTGGATCCTTGTTCACACGACTTGATTGTAGGGAAGTCAAATTAGACCTTCCAAATGATACAACTCTCTGACTGATGAAACAGGCAGAGAGATGGATCACTGAAAAGGGCGTGGGTATTGTATCGGAAGTCAGCCTAGGATAGATAAAGTATCATAAGAAACTGTCCCACCTCAACTCACTATGATAGCACAGTATTAGCATTAATTCAAAACACTGACCTGATGGCTAGAACTGAAGTATCCAACAAAAGTCTCTTGAAGAAAACCAGGAGTTGAACCAACGACAAAGGAGGGGAAGATTAGTAAGGGAGACTTATCCCGAACGGCACGAGGCTCACGCTAGATACCGGGTTGGTGCACCACAGGATAGCGTCCAAAGTACTGTGCACAATCACCTTCCAATAGTTCATGAAATACTTCCTTTCCCATGAAGAACAAAAAATAGAAGTTCACCTGTTAACTATCACAGGTACCAAAGGTTCAAAGTAGTTCAGAAAACCATGTGCAGGATTGCACGCGACAGCGTACACGCAGCCAGGACAGCCGCTTCTGGAGACAGCGTTTGCGTGTGGAGATGAACACGAACAGGATAGCAGAGTATACGCAACCCAGGACAGTCACGCTTGAAGACAGCGTCCGCGTGGAGATTTGACACGCAAACAGGACACACGCAGGACAGTCGCGCTTGAAGACAGCGGCCGCGTGGAGATTTGGCACGCGAACAGGATACACGCAGCCCAGGACAGCCACGCTTGAAGACAGCATCCGCGTGGAGATTTGGCATGTGAACAGGACACACGCAGCACAGGACAGTCGCGCTTGAAGACAGCGTCCGTGTGGAGATTTGGCACGCGAACAGGATACACGCAGCCCAGGACAACTGTGCTTGAAGACAGCGTCCGCGTGGAGATTTGGCACGCAAACAGGATACACGCAGCACAGGACAACTGCGCTTGAAGATAGCATCCGCGTGGAGATTTGGCACGCGAAGAGGATACACGCAGCCCAGGACAGCCGCGCTTGAAGACAGCGTCCGCGTGTGGATAAGAAGGCAAACCGGATACACGGCTCCAGGAATTAGAGTGTGGAGGAAAACACGCTACAAAAGGCCAAAGAAGTAGCTGAAGGGAATGCGAGGACGCAGGTCCAGAGTTCAGCTACAAAAACGCCAAAAATGATTTAATCAGAAGCAGCGAGCGACGTTTCCACGCTGCTTATGTATGTACTGCCGTAACACACGTGACGGAACTAAGTCACGTGAATTTAACGACGTGAAAAATGCAGACGTCGTTTTCCTGGCAATGCATCAAACAACCTCCATTTAGAATAGAATGGTCTAGCGGTTCTATGGGCGTAACTCATTCTGTATGGAGAGGTTGTTCCCGGTCCAGTGATATGTCCAGCATGCATGACACATCCCTTATTGGATGCAGTGGTGGGCATGATGTCCCAAATCCGCCACGGGTGGCCGCACGTAAATAGATTTGTAAGACAGGTTTGTAAATATAGAGCGGAATGGACGAAAAGCATAGAAGGTAAATTGACTAAGCCATGGCCACAATGCAAAAGTTTGTCCAAGAATGTGCAGCAACCATTACAGAGACACTTACAAGACACCTATGAGGGGAAGAAGTTGACCAATCGCATGGCGATATTTGAACTCTGGAAAGTGTTCCAGGAGGACGAGGGGTAGTAGCGAGGCATCAATGGATGCTGAGCCAGCAGGAGACCGGGGCGCAGCACCCACGGCCCACAGTCCCCCACCTCCTCTTGAACTCGCGAAAGAAGGGGCTGCAGCAAGAGTGCAGGGGCTATACACTATATGGGAGCTAAAGGCAGCTGAGGGGTAAACAAATCCAATATTTCAACCTCCACCATACACCAAGGAGGAGCGGCAGAAAGGGGTTGGACAGACAGATGGTGGAAAAGAAGCACCCGGCAAGACCCAGACGAGCACCAAGGAGAGGATAGAGGGCATAGCATCGGATGCATGGGTTGGAGGGCAGATACTTCTGAAGTTGGATGGGAAGACAATGGGAGAACCAGCAGGGTCGAGTAAAGAATTAATGGGTCATAAGGGGATCAGCTAACCACGAGAATGGGCAGAGATGATGGAGGAAGTAGAAAGGCAAGAGAGGGAAGAAAAGGAAGAGCGGTGAGAGAGTGTGAAGAGACAAGCAAAGGGAAGAACAGAAGGAGCGGGAGCAATGAGAAATGAGAAGGAGGGAGCTCGAAGAGTTAGAGAGGTGAAGGGAGGAAGATGAGAAGGAAAAGCAAGTTTTAGTAAGAAGGGAAAGGAGAAAGTGGGGAATAGAGCGACTCGCAAGAGAGCGTCAACGCAAGGAGGAGGAGTGGGTGCAGGAAAATGGATATACAAAATGGAAAGGATGACAGCGGGACAGAAATTGGCAGTGGGAGACGTAAAGGAGCTATTGGTGGCAATCCTCAGGAAAGCCAATGATGACGTATGGAAAAGGGTGGGGGGCCCAGGAGTAACCACTGAGGACATGGCGCATGATGACGCGCCATTTTCTAACTGCCGAGTGGCCGTCTGGCAAGATCTACGGACATAGTACTCAGAGACATCAGACATGAGTGCAATAATGGCATGCAGAATGGGGGAAGACGAAGACCCCTTAAACTATATTCAGACTATTCAAGAGCTATGGTGCCTTGAAATGCGGGAACCATGGGATAAAACAATGGCATTATTCTATCATATACTATGCCAGGGGTTACCAGAACAGGTGCAAAGGCAACTGAAGAAGTTGGTGGGGATGGAAGCAAAACCATGGTCAGAAATACAACTTACGATAATACATTACTGTAGGTTAATGCAAGAGAACGTGAGGTAATAGCGTGAGGAAAGAAAGCAGGAGGAGGCAAAGTTAGTACAGAAGAAGCTATCTAAATACTCCATGGAAGGGGCAGTATTAACAAGCATGGGTGGACAAGGGGCACCACAGACGCAGTGCACACCACTGCCCGCGGGAGGTGGGTTCATGGGGTGGGGTGATGCAGAGCATGGGTTCCGAGCAAGATGGGGGCCACCAAGGGGACGTCAGTATCAGATGCAGCAGAACAAAGGGAGATTTCTGAGGGTTTTTAAAGATATGGGCAGCAAATGCAGCAGTGCCCAGAAGGGTTTTCTGGGGCATATCAGAGGTAAATGAGAGAACCACCCCAGTGCTGGATGTGGGGACAGATAGGGCATATCTTGAGGGTATGCAGAAGCAGGGGAGGGACACAACAAAATGGGGGAATGCAATACCTGGCCCTGCATTCTCTACCCTCACTCCTCTGCCTCCTTCTCTCCCTCGCAGTATGACCAGTCACAGCACCCTCTCCCTTGACATCGGGAGCCCTCCGGAACGCCAGCCAGCACATATGACGAATTAAGGTAAGCCCTCCCTGGGTTTATTCCATCGTGCGCACCGGCGCTTTTTCCTTGTTCTAAATTTGTGCTCTTATGTCACTGAGCACCATAACTGTTGCGGACATAGAAGACAATGATTGTAATCCCAAGGATGACCTGCTTATTACACCTGAAACAGGTCTACTCCCCCTCTGCCTAATTCGGCATTGGCCATTCCAAGATGGCAGCCCGCAATTCGTCGGCTGGAGCCCTTTGTCTTCCTTGTTGCTGATTGCCTGCGATTGGCCCCAGGTCCCTACATCTTAGCCTTTGGGGTAGCTGGCAGGCTTGGCCGGCCCACCCTCCAAAGGCCCACTCCTGGCCCTGCATTCCCTACCCTCACTCCTTCTGCCTCCTTTTCTCCCTCGGAGTATGACCAGTCTCAGCACCCCTCTCCCTTGACATCGGGAGTCCTCCGGAACGCCAGCCAGCACATATGAAGAATTAAGGTAAGTCCTCCCTGGGCTTATACCATCGCGGGTGCGGGCGATTTTTCCTTGTTCTAAATTTGTGCTCTGATGTCACTGAGCACCATAACTGTTGCGGACATAGAAGACAATGATGGTAATCCCAAAGATGGCCTGCTTATTACACCTGTAACAGATCTGCTCCCCCTCTGCCTAATGCGGCACAGCCATTCCAAGATGGCAGAACGCACTTCGTCGGCCGGAGAGCTTTGTCTTCCTTGTTGCTGATTGCCTGCGATTGGCCCCAGGCCCCCACATCTTAGCCTACGGGGTAGCCAGAAGGCTTGGCCGGCCGCACTCCAAAGGCCCACTCCTAAGACCCTGTCTACCCCTGTCAGCCACGGTACGCCAGTCGCCTGTATGTCTCCACAACCTCCCAACCCTCCGCTGCCCCCTGTATGTCTCCACACCCCCCCACCCCTCCGCTGCCCCCTGTAAGTCTCCACACACCCCCACCCTCCGCTGCCCCCTGTATGTCTCCACACCCCCCACTCCTCCGCTGCCCCCTGTATGTCTCCATACACCCCCCACCCCTCCGCTGCCCCCTGTATGTCTCCACACACCCCCCTCCCCTCCACTGCCCCCTATATTTCTCCACACCCCCCACCCCTCCGCTGCCCCCTATATGTCTCCACACCCCCCCCCACCCCTCTGCTGCCCCCTGTATGTCTCCACACACCCCCCACCTCTCGGCTGCCCCATATAAGTCTCCACACCCCCCACCCCTCCGCTGCCCCCTATATTTATCCACACCCCCCCACCCCTCCGTTGCTGTCATGATTCCTGCCCCTCATGTCCCCAGCCCTCCAAGATGTCAGGCTGGAGCCAGGCCACAATCACCTACATGGCCCTCAAGGGCCTCTCCATCCCTCCAAAGACACACTTGGAGTCAGACTTGGCGCTTGTGGCACCAGACTCACTCACTCCCATAGGATAACATTGGGGATTGGACTTGTAGTGCATTGATGGGGACAAGATGGATGCCCCCACATATTTCGGTTCACAGAACTGCATGTGCAGTCTAGTCTTTTGGGTGTGGTTCAGCCCAGAGACACCTGGGATACCCAGAGACTATTTAAGCCACGCCCAGGCTGAGAAACATGCTTTGCATGTTCTGCACCTGCAGCTTGACACTCACCGTGTTCGGATCGGTCTCCAGTAGGCCTGCATCTTTCTTCTGCGCTCAGCTCCTGCAAGAACAAGAGCACCGTTAGGAACAGCCTTACCTTGCGGTGCTTCTGCCCATCATTCATCGCTCCTTCTGTTCTGCGGGCATCTTCGGCAGTGTCATTCCCATCCCGGCACGCTGCTTCCTAAGGAAAAGGGAAAAGAACAGAAAAAAGGCATTAGTAAGTATTCAGCAAATCTTGGCTTATTTCTAAAGACTTTACGAGCTTCAAACGCTTACCTGAATCCCAACCGCTCTGGGGGAACTCTGTCTCGGGAACTTCTCATCCATCTGCAAGAGGGAAAAGACACTCCAGGTTAGCGTGGAAACATCCAGAGGCGCTGCATACCACGCTTACTCACCGCATTTCTTCTTCATAACCGGCATCCACGCTGAAAACGTTGCGGCACCTAAAAGACACAGAAAAATAACTCGCTTCAATACAAATACGAAAGGGTTGCATCGCGCTCTCACTCACCTTCAGTGCTACTCATCTCAGCAGCACGTCGCCATCCCCGGACGCCGGCCATCATCGAAGGAAGGAAAGGAACGAAGTTAGAGAACTGTTCAAAAGACTCATTATGCTTACCTGTCGGACTCTTGCCAGTGAAGTAACTAGGCAGCAACAAGCCTGCATCAATCAACGCGTCCCTGTGCTGAAAGCAGGACGGAGAGCACACTTTCCAAGAAAACAAGGTGAGCTGTGGATCAAAGGGAAGGGATGGACCCCGGGGAAGAAGGGGTTCAAGCACACAGAGACAATAGGGAGTTAAACTCTACCAATCCTGCGTTTCAGGCCCAGTCTCCAGTCGAGTAGACTCCAGGGAAGGGTTCGAGGTCGTAAGAGGTCAGAACAGGCTGAGTGGCGTCCCTGTGGATACCAGGTGAGTGTTACAGAACGCAAAGCCTCACATCAAAATCCACCTGGGCGTCATGGAAACGTCAGAAACCGACCCGTTAGCCCACATGTTGGGGCAGCTACGTTCCGAAGTACATGCAGCCAGGCAGCAGACCAACACCCTGAGGAGAGAGCTGATAGTAGCCAAAGAACGCACTGATGATTTAAGCCGGCAACTTCTCCAGTCACAAGCAGGGCATGCACCATTGCCGGGAAGCGTGCCCTTGATGCCAGCACCATCAGCCAATCCCGTTTAGATAACCCTTCCTGGGGCAGTTCCCTTGGCCCCCCCCGAATGATTTACGGGGGATCCTAAGAGGTTTGCAACGTTCATGAACCAGTGCCGCCTGCACTTCCTTTGTAGACCAGGGGCCTTTCCGAATGACCAATCATGGGTTGCTTTTGTGCTATCCTATCTGAGTGGTAGCGCCACGGACTGGTCTGTACCCTTTGTGGCCCAAGACGATCCTTTGATGCATGACTTCAAGGGCTTTCAGCAGGAGATGGAAAAGCTGTTCGCCCGTCGTACTCATGGGCAGGCATTAGACAATGAACTTTTGTCCCTACGCCAAGGGAATCAAGACCTATTAACATACATAGCCACGTTCAATAGACTCATAGTTGAAGCAAAATGGCCAGTGGAGAAGAGAACCACGTTATTTAATCGGGGGTTGCGGGGGGAGCTCAAGGATGTTCTCGCACAAGTAGTGAACCCCCCAAAAGACTGCTCAGAATTCATTGACCTTGTTGTTCAACTGAATCATAGGTTGCAGGACCGAAGAGCAGATCGAACCAGACCGGACCCTTTCCCTATGTATGTGCGTTCAAAGGATAATATTGCCCGCACAACGGAAGGTTCAGGAGAACCAATGCAAATCGGGGGGTCGGATCCCCCTTGTCTAAAGCGGAAAGGGATAAAAGGAGACAGCAGCAGTTATGTCTGTACTGTGGAAGGTCAGGTCATTGCCTTAAAGAGTGCCCTGTGAAGCCACCGAGGAGGACGGTAGGAGCCACGGACAAGGAAGATACCATCAAGGAATCGGAAAACTCCCCAGCCCAGCAAGTGTAGGGGTCCACTTGTCGAGCGAAGAAAGTGAACTACAGACCTCCCATTTTGCACTATCTGTGGTCTTGATCAATCACCAACAACCATCTTGGATGCACGCAGTAAGAGCGTACATTGACAGTGGAGCCGTTGGGAATTACATCGACCAGGATCTTGCGGCAAAGATGGGACTTCTGTTAAGCCCTAAATCAAACACTGACATTGTTACCACTGTCGACGGCATGGAAATAGCTTCTGGTCCAGTATCCCAATGCACTGCAGCTTTAACCCTTCTGTGCCAGGATGGACACCAAGAATCTATCGTTTTCGACCTCATTAAGGCACCACAGTTCCGGTTGATTTTGGGAATGCCATGGTTGGTAGCTCACAATCCTCGAATCGATTGGCGAGCAAAAGAATTGGCCTTTCCTGAGACTTGTGCCCACACATGTTATCGCCAAGAGAAACAACCAATAGACACCAGAACCTCCACGCTTGCGACTGTGGTAATCGGCACCCTACCAAGTGAATACCAGGACTTTCAAGATGTCTTTCAGAAAGAACAGGCTAATACCCTGCCACCGCATAGACCATACGATTGCCAAATCAACCTGATACCCGGCGCACAAATCCCTTGTGGGCGAATTTATGCACTCACAGAACCAGAAAACCAACACCTGAAGGCCTATCTTGACCAATACCTGGCCAACGGGTTCATCCGTCCCTCGAAGTCTCCAGCAGCCAGTCCTCTATTCTTCGTACCGAAAAAGGAGGGGGACTTGAGAACGTGCATAGACTATCGCGCACTGAACCAGATTACCGTAAAAAAAATGCTACACCCTGCCACTGATCCCTGAATTGCTTGATCAAGTCAAAGATGCCCAAATCTACACTAGACCTCAGGGGGGCATATCACCTTGTTCGCGTAAAACAGGGGAATTAATGGAAAACCACTTTTCCCACCAAATACAGCTTGTACGAATATCAAGTAATTCCCTTTGGCCTTTGCAATGCGCCTGCAGCATTTCAATACTTCATGAACGATGTCCTACGGGAATTGATTGATGTCTGTGCTCTAGTGTACATCAATGATATTCTAGTATATTCTGCATCAAAGCAGGACCACGTTAAACACGTCCGATCCGTATTGGAGAAACTCTGTCAACACCAGCTCTACGCCAAGCTCGAAAAGTGCTCATTCCACGTCTCTGAGGTGGAATTCCTGGGCTTTATTCTCAGCCCGAATGGAATCTGAATGGATGTACACAAGGTAGATGCTATCCTGAACTGGCCATCCCCAAATTCATTCAAGGGGGTTCAAAGTATACTGGGTTATGCAAACTTCTACCGCTGGTTCATCCCAGGATTTTCACAAATCGTGCATCCCATCACGTCATTGCTAAAGAAAAGCAATAAAAAGTTCCAGTGGACAACAGAAGCCGAGGAAGCTTTCCAGGAACTCAAAGCAAGATTCACATCTGCCCCAATCTTATGCCACCCTCGCCCTGATCTCCCATACCTGGTGGAAACGGATGCCTCAAGCATGGCTATGGGAGCCGTCCTCTCACGAAAGGACCCCGTAACGGGCCAGTTACACCCTGTTGCCTTCTGGTCGCGTAAATTCACACCCCCTGAACTCAATTACGCTATCACAGACAAAGAACTCCTGGCCATTAAGTCAGCCTTTAAGGCATGGCGGCACTACCTCTTGGGCGCCAGACACACAATCACCGTAATAACTGACCACCAGAACCTCCAGTACCTAAAAACGGCAAAGGCCCAATCCTCACGACAACTACGTTGGGCTCTTTTTTTTGCTGAATATCACTACGTGATTACATTTCGACCAGGGGTGAAAAACGGGAAGGCCGATGCCCTTCCCCGTATGGGGGTGGAAGAGCAAGGGTATCAGACCCCTGACCCAATAGCAATCATCCCGAGTGACATGCTCCTAGGAATCACAGCAACCATAACTCAGAAAGAATTACATGAAGAAATCCAAAACCTGATGAGTCCGGAGAAATTACAAGCGTGGAGTGCACAAGGAGAACATTACATGATAAAAGATCAGTTGCCCTACTTCAGGAATTGTTTATTTTTACCAAACCAAGAACTACGAGAACAAGTCATGTCCGGTTATGATGATTCCTTGATCGAGGGCTACCCCGGAATCGCTAAAACCCTAGCCAAGGTAAAACGAAATTATTGGTGGCCCACGTGACGTAAAGACATTATCCAATTCATCCTATCTTGTGGAGTGTGTGCTCAAAACAAGTCCTCCAAGCAGAAACCGGCTGGGCTATTACAACCATTGGAAATCCCACCAGCACCCTGGCACACCCTCGATTTCCCTCGATTATATTACTGATTTACCACCCAGTCAAGGGTTTAACACTATTATTGTGGTCATGGACCTATTTTCAAAAATGGCACATTTCATTCCTCTTAAGAGGCTCCCAAATGCTTCCACTCTGGCAAAGGTATTTCTTGAAGGCATCGTACGGCTCCATGGGTTTCCTTCAGTTTTGGTCTCAGACCGAGGTACTCAATTCGTATCTAACTTCTGGAGAAAATGCTGCTCTATGGCCCAGATCGACATCCGGCTATCCACCAGTCACCATCCCCAAACGGATGGTCAAACTGAGAGGACAAATCAGACGCTCGAGCAGTATCTGCGTTGCATGTTACACCAAGTTGAAGGAAGCTGGTTCGATCTATTATGGATAGCTGAATATGCTTATAATAATTCCCTGCACACCAGCACTGGGCAGACACCCTTTTATACCATGTATGGCAGGCACTCACGTACTTCTGAGTTGGACATTTCTACAACCCTGGAAATGCCAGCAGTCAAAACCTTGCACACAACCATTTTTCAAACCTTTAAAAGGGCAGCTGAACACCTACTTCAAGCTAAGAATCGCCAAAAGAAGTTTGCTGATCAACACCGAGCAAAGGCCCCCAACTACCACGTGGGAGACAAAGTCTGGCTGGCGTCTTAACACGTGTCCGTTAAAGGAACCCAAACTTTCCGTCCAAGATACCTGGGTCCATTCACCGTCACCTCCGTGATAAATCCTGTGGCGGTCAGACTAGGTTTGCCGTCAAACATGCAGATTCATCCTGTGTTCCACGTGTCTCTCCTTAAACCTGTTTAACCTGGGACCCGGGTAGCAACGTCACCGCAGCTAGTAGTAGTCGCCGGGGAGCCAGAATTCGAAGTCAAGGACATCCTGGATTCAAAGTACATCAGATCCAAATTATACTACTTAGTAGACTGGAAGGGGTATGGTCCCCAAGACAGGACATGGGAGCCTTGTGAGTACATCCATGCACCTCGCTTGCTTAGCCGAATTAATCGAAACCATCCAAACAAGCCAGGACCAGACAGAAGAGCCACCTTGAGAGGGGCCTTGGGGGGGGAGTGCTGTCATGATTCCTGCCCCTCATGTCCCCAGCCCTCCAAGATGTCAGGCTGGAGCCAGGTCACGATCACCTACATGGCCCTCAAGGGCCTCTCCATCCCTCCAAAGACCCACTTGGAGTCAGACTTGGCGCTTGTGGCACCAGACTCACTCACTCCCATAGGATAACATTGGGGATTGGACTTGTAGTGCATTGATGGGGACAAGATGGATGCCCCCACATATTCCGGTTCCCAGAACTGCATGTGCAGTCTAGTCTTTTGGGTGTGGTTCATCCCAGAGATACCTGAGATACCCAGAGACTATTTAAACCACGCCCAGGCTGAGAAACATGCTTTGCGTTTTCTGCACCTGCAGCGTGACACTCACCGTGTTCGGACTGGTCTCCAGTAGGCCTGCATCTTTCTTCTGCGCTCAGCTTCTGCAAGAACACCGTTAGGAACAGCCTTACCTGCGGCGCTTCTGCCCATCATTCATCGCTCCTTCTGTTCTGCGGGCATCTTCGGCAGTGTCATTCCCATCCCAGCACGCTGCATCCTAAGGAAAAGGGAAAAGAACAGAAAAAAGGCATTAGTAAGCATTCAGTAAATCTTTGCTTATTTTTAAAGACTGTACGAGCTTCAAACGCTTACCTGAATCCCAGCCGCTCTGGCGGAACTCTGTCTACGGAACTTCTCATCCATCTTCAAGAGGGAAAAGACACTCCAGGTTAGCGTGGAAACATCCAGAGGCGCCGCATACCGCGCTTACTCACTGCATGTCTTCTTCATAACGGGCATCCACGCTGAAAACGTTGCAGCACCTAAAAGACACAGAAAAAGAACTCAGTTCCATACAAATACGAAAGGGTCGCATAACGCTCTCACTCACCTTCAACGCTACTCATCTCAGCAGCACGTCGCCATCCCCGGACGCTGGCCATCATCGAAGGAAGGAAAGGAACGAAGTTAGAGAACTGTTCAAAAGACTCCTTATACTTACCTATCGGACTCTTGCCAGTGAAGTAACTAGGCAGCAACGGGCCTGCATCAATCAATGCGCCCCTGTGCTGAAAGCAGGACAGAGAACACACTTTCCAAGCAAACAAGGTGAGCTGTGGATCAAAGGGAAGGTGTTGGACCCAGGGGAAGAAGGGGTCAAGCACACAGAGACAATAGGGAGTTAAACTCTACCAATCCTGTGTTTCAGGCCCAGTCTCCAATCGAGTAGACTCCAGGGAAGGGTTCGAGGTCGTAAGAGGTCAAAACAGGCTGAGTGACGTCCCCGTGGATACCAGGTGAGCGTTACAGCTGCTCCCTATATGTCTCCACATACCCCCACCCCTCTGCTGCCCCTTGTATGTCTCCACAACCCCCCACCCCTCCACTGCCCCCTGTATGTCTCCACACACCCCCCACCTCTCGGCTGCCCCATATATGTCTCTACACCCCACACCTTTGCTGCCCCCTGTATGTCTCCACACAACCCCCACCCCTCCGCTGCCCCCTGTATGTCTCCACACCCCCCCACCCCTCTGCTGTCCCAAGTATGTCCCCACCCCTCCGCTGCCCCCTGTATGTCTCCACACACCTCCAACCCCTCCGCTGCCCCCTGTATGTCTCCACACACCCACCACCCCTCCGCTGCCCCCTGTATGTCTCCACACCCCCCTAAAATCCCATGCTAGTCACCTTCCCCCTCTCTCCCAACCCCTTTAAGTGTCCGTAGTTGCCCGCCATACATGAGACTTGCTCCACGTCATATACCCATTGAAGGAAACCACTGGACTAGCATGCACTTGCCACCGTCCAATACGGGACTGGCCCCATGCTACTCTATGTTTGACACCAACAATGCACCTATGTTGTAGCTTGCCTCCTCAGTATCCTGTGCCATGCACAACGCATTTACCCATTGACTTTGACAACGTATATATGTGATGCTGCCACCTTGCACCTCTGGCTAGTACCTGTATATGCATACTAATTTATGACCACGCAACTGTTTGTAGCTGCCGCCATGCAACATGTGGCTGGCATCATGCTCTTGCCTACTGATGTTGACCCTGCAACCTTATGTAGCTGCCGCCGTGTAAGATGTGGCTGGCACCATATACTTACCCACCAATTTATGTAACCACTGTCTTGCACTTATTGGAATCATATGAAGCAACATGTATGTATGTATATGTCTCCTTATGCACTTTTGTAACTAAGTAATCCTTATAAACAGCGCTTTACAAATTCAAATAAATAAATACCAGCCAGCATATCAAGAAAAATAGAATGAAATAGAAAATACAAAATCCTATGCCCAGGACCCAACACAACACCAAGGACAGACACCGAACATATACACAGCAGACACACCCGCCCATGAAACAGGCACCACAAATACAAGCGCCTATGCAGCAATATTCACAAGCACCACAGATACCTCAGATGCAAGGCAACACACAACACGCATACACAGTAGCAAATACTGCAAACAGAGAACACCACACAACCGGACGACGGGATGGTGGTATGCACAGACTCCATGACAATGGCTCCCATTAGGAAACTAGGGGGGGTCACTGTAGTGGGGCGCAACCCATTATTGGGAAATGGAATGTCATTATACCCTCAATAGGACAGCCCACAGTCAGACTTGATGTTTTCCATCCTATTGATTACACCCAACCCTGCGAAGGAACTACGTATAGGGGTGACAATAGGTGACAAAACATTTTCCTTTCTTGTAGACACAGGGGCAACTAAATCCTGCATCCGGGACGGGAAATAAAGTATGTCAGGCGATGCCATGAAATCTCAAGGGTTCTATGGGGTGACGGATTTGGATCCTTTCACAGAAGGTATTGCCAGTTCTCCTCCTCTCCCTTCTCCCTTCTTACCAGGAACAGCCTCAGATGAGAACAGTGATGCAGACCCACTGGCTGAACATTGCAGTTTTGAAGTTCAGATGTATTGGAACCTCACAGAAATGCAGCTTCAAGGTTGGCACCTACGTTTTATATACTTATATATATATTTATATATATATATATTTTCTTACTGTTTTATTCTCTGTTTTCTCCTCCTCTCCCTTCTCCCTCCCTCTTCCCACCCTCCTTTACTTTTTTCTGTGCACTTACTCTATCAGAATTGCCCCTGGACCTAATATGATAGCAACACATGGTTGTCTCCTTCCCCCTCCCTTTACTTGTTCCCCCAGCACTTTCTGAAATGTTGTCAGGCCTAGTACGATAGTCGCTTGTTTTGTTCCTCTCCCTCCTTTCTCCTCCCCCTCCCTCACCTCTGGTTAATCTCCGGCTCTACCAGAAATGTCGTCAGGCCTAGTACGGTAGCGCATGTCTGTTTCTCATCTCCTTCCTATCTGTGCTTTAGCTCTTGCACTATCTGAAATGTCTTCAGGCCGAGTACTATAGATAATTTCACATTCTTGTTGTTCATGGCCTGTCAGAAGGTCACTTTATTTTCCCTTATTCCCCCCTTGCCATGAAGCGCTTTCAAACACATTGTATATAGGCGCTATATAAATAAACTATCATATCATATCACTTTCTATAGGGGAACATGACTTAGCTTTGCCCCTACTATGCTCTCGACAGACACCTATAAACATGCTGGGGTGGGATATCATGAGCTGATTTAACACTACCATTTCATTCACTGACCAGGGGATAGTGTGTTCCTCACCAGGGATACACCTTCTAAACGTGAGGGAAATCATTCAAGCCTATTGTGGGCAGAAGGTACAGAGGGGGGTGCCAGTAGACAAGGAGCTATTTCAGTATGGAACTGAAATAATAGCGTGGCTCCCAGGGATTCAGGGGAAAATGTGGCACCTTCCAAATGAGTACTTATTCAGGCCAGAGTTACCATTAGATGAGAAGGAAGGGACAATGGTGCTGCTAGAATCAGAGGCAGTTATAGTGGGGGGACGACTGGAAAGCCAGCACAGGGCGACCATGGTGAGCAATGATCACTGTGGCAGAAGGATACAGGCTGACTACAGTTACAGATGAAGAACTATTCAAAGATAACAGATCGGACCACGAGATAGTGTTCGAAATGAGCATTGCATATTGGGTGAGGATACATTACACAGAAGTGCCACAGAGAATGGCGATGGTGCTGAAGGTACCATCAACCTGTCTAAAGGAGGATTTGGCAAAGGTCCCCAGCATCTTATGGACCACAAGTCCCTATGATGTGGGGCTTCTGAAGGGGATAGGAGTAGTAAAAATAAAGCTGGATATAGGAGCAATTTTACCACAAGTTAAGCAGTAACCACTTTCAAGAGAGGCAGACAAAGCCATTTATGAGACCATTGCAGCACTAGTGAAGCAGGGCATCCTAGTGCCATCAGAATCACCCTGCAACACAGCTGTGTACCCTGTCAAAAAGGTGACAAGGGGGTCATGGCATTTTATACAGAACTTGTGCCCTCTTAACCACATTGTAGAAGCAGAATTTCCTTTGGTTCCCAATCCGGCGACAATTATGTGTAGCATCCCCACAGAAGCTGCCTACTTCATGGTCATAGATTTGAAGAATGCATTCTTCTCTAATCCACTGCACCCCGTTTCACAGGACTTAACTTCATTTCTATATAGAAATAAGAAGTGGAAACATATACGACTTCCTCAAGGGTACTGTGAATCACCTTACATATTCAACAGGGTACTCCAAATGGACCTAGGCAATGTACAGATGGAGAGCATGGTTATACAGTACATAGCTGACATATTAATTTACAGCAAGACAGAGGAACAGTGTAGAAATGACTCAATACACATGTTGACAGTACTCGCAGAAAAGGGATACAAGGTAGACAAAGCCAATCTACAATATTGCCAGACAGAAGTGTTATACATTGGACAGATGATATCCCAAAATAGCAGAAGAGTAACGCCAGAAAGGGCAGAAGCAATACGCAGGAGAGCAAAACCCACAACTGTAAGGCAAATGGAGCAGTTCCTAGGACTATGTATGTACTGGAGGGCATGGGTGTTCGACCACAGCACTTACACTAGGCCCCTATTGAGCACACTTAAAGAAGCACAAAGACGGGACAAGACATTACAATGGAGCACAGAAATGACTGAGGCATTTGATGAGCAGAAGGAAGCAATATGCACATCTCCAGTGTTAGGGATCCCAGAGTATCAAAAGGAATTTTTCCTATTCTCCCACAGTACTGACACAGAAGTCAAGCAGGGGGCACAAGCCTCTACACTATTGCAGTGGGAAATTGGACCGAGTCATGAGAGGACACTATCCAGGTGAACAGGCATTGGCTGCAGCCGCATTCACAGTGGACAAGTCAGCGTGTATTACCATGGGATGCGGCACCACTCTACGTGGAGCCTGCTCTTTTTGCAATACTGGAAAGACCGAAGAGCACACGGAAAACAAAGAGAGCTTCGGGGAACAAGGTCATACTATAAAACCCGGCTCTCAAGATAGTGAAATGCAGACTTGTCAATCTGGCAACCTTTATCACCAATGTCTTACAGTAGGTCGACTATGCACACGACTGCACAGAATTCAGTGACACTCGCAATGTATAGGGGGAGCACTTGAGAGAGAAGACATACTTTGCATTGACGGGTCATCAACCATTGACTAAACGACTGGGGAAAAGCATACTGAGACAACAGTTGGAAGGTTGGGAGAGGACGGGACAAGCGAGGTAGTGACAAGCGCACGCCTGCCATCACATTACTCAGCACAAGCAGCAGAATTAGTGGCCATTCATATTCAGCCTACGTGACGTGCACAGTGCATTCTGGGCTGTTATGTTGGATGAGGAGGGGTTTCAGCCATGCTGATGGGTCACTGGTGCAGCACACACTCCTATTGGGTGGAATGATAGAGGTCATAGATCTCCCAGAGTGAATAGCAATAGTGAAGTGCTAAGCACAGACAAAAGGGGAGGTTCCCATCTAAAGGGATAACAAAGCAGCAGACACAGAAGCAAAACACGCCGCCTATTTTGGGGACATTTTAGAAATGGAGGAGTCGTCCGAAGCATGCATTTATGCAAGAACTATGATACTAAAAGAAGGGTACAACACATCACCAGTGACACAGATTATGGAGCTGCAGGGAGCTGCACCCAGGGAAGAAAAAGAGCTGTGGATACAGAGGGGATGTACAGTGTCTCCGAAAGACGCCCTATAGTGGCAAAACAATATAGGGAAGTTGGTAAGGCCATTCGCATTATTGCACACTTCTCTGACACAACTACACTATCGGACCCATACAGGGTAGGAGGTGCTTGCTGCTCATATTGGAGAAACATGGTTCTGTCCTAACTTGACTGAACATGTGGCTGAATTCATGACTAATTGTCTAGTGTCTAAACAATATACTGCAGGTCATACATTGAGGGTAGTGAGAGGAGTCATACCTCGCCCAGTGGGTCCATTCCAACACCTACACGTCAACTATGTCCACATGACCCAAGTTTGCCATGGGTACCGCTACAATATAGTGGTTGTGTGTCCATTTTCCAGTTGGATCGTGGCCGGTCCTTGTTCTCATCCTGACGCCCTTAGAGCAGCAAAATTCCTGGTCCGGGAGATATTCCCATGATGGGCCGTGTGTGAGGTCCTGCGGTCTGACAACGGCCCTCACTTTGCCAATGAGATGTTCTAACACATCACAACCTTGTTAGGAATCTAACACAAATTTTCCTGTGCCTATCACCCACAAGCAAACAGAGTGTGTGAGCGCCTCAATGGCTTGGTCAAGGAGGTTATAGCCAAAACTAAAAAGACACTGAACAAAAACTGGCTCTATTGCCTTCCCCAAGCCTTGTTCACACTGTGCAATAAGCCCGGGTCCGCCCACCATTTAACCCCACATGAGGTGGTGACAGGACAGCGTATGTGACTTCGACTGGCTCCTACCACTAGGACAATCAAAGATGCTGAAAATGTGTCTGATGTAGTGGGTCAAGAAATGTATGAGGTCACAGTTTCCTTGATTGCTAATGCTTCTTTTATTTCTCACTAGCTTCAAAGACAACAGGAGAGGCCTGAAGCTGGAGAAGAGAGCGACAGCACCGAATCCAAGGAGGACTTACTTAAGCAGCCATCTCTGTATCCACGGAATAAAGTACTTTTGCATCATTGTTCCTGAAAGTGGGATGCCCTGCAGTTTACAGGAACGCACATGGTTAAACTGGTAACTGAGCGAGCGGTCAAATTGGTCAGTAAGAACACTTGGAACCACCTCAGTGACATCAAGCCCTACAAAGCAATGGCCTCCCCTAGCACCGACATCAACAGGGCCAACCATCCTCAACAAGAAGAGCAAAACAATAACCTGGAACCAGCACAGCTCAGCAGAAGACACCCAATGGTTACTCACTCATGGGCAGGAGAGATAGTGCAAGGACTTCCTACACATCCAGAGGGAGGGTACACTGTCTGTTTGTTATTTTTCTTTCCACGCACATTCATCTTGAAAGTGTGACTGTTTTTATTGCATCTGTTCCATGATTCCCTGTGATCTTCATCCTGAAATTTTCCAAGGCTAATTTGTCCAATTTGTTAGGAGATCCAACACCCCACAGAGACGTCATCCTAATGTGTATTTCCGTGTCTTCATAGCATATCTGGCCCAAGTCTATCCACACCTAGAAAGGGAAAATCCCTCGGTCCTTGCAGACCTTCGGGACCCCAGAATTAACGCTGTGTGGGAACAGCTATTCCTTCCTGCTAGGGTCTTGAAGTAATAGATTATTAACCCAATAACACATATTTTTTTGCATTTCCGGTGGGCAACTGATACCTTCCAGCTGCAGCAGGATCCAAGCAGCGTAAGTTATGGAAATGGTTATTTAAAAAGTGCTTATTTTGTCTTGTCTCTTATTTCCAAGTGGTTTTTGCTTAATTTTTGGTGAATATCCCTTGTATCTAGTACTACCGCTGTATCCGCTACTAACTTTTTTTAAAAAATAATTTTTTGTAGTTTCCACAATCAACAAACAAACAACAAAACTTGCAGTATATGTCACAATATTTCAACATTTTACATATGCAAATCAATGACTACTGCCTACCCCCTTACCTACCCTCCAACTTGAGCCTACTTCGTCCCATCCTCCTCTGTGGTTTCTCAATTTGGGTTCTCTTCCCCGGTATCTTCCACCGAGCCCTGGTCTGCAGACCAGTCCTGGGCGGGCTCATATAGAGAGGCTATTAGACATTTCCAGGCCATCAGGGATTCTGCTTCTTCTTCCCCTCCTTTGTCCCCCGCCTCCTGCCATACTGCTGTCTCTGCTTCAGTCCATTTCTGCAGATCTCCCCACCAGACTTCTACCCTTGGTTTGTTATACGCCTTCCATCCCATAGCTATTCTGCACTTAGCAAGTATACATGCCAAATCCTTTAATTTGCTTATGTGCTTCATTCGGCGAGGTCTAGGGAACCCTCTTATCATGCATTCCCACACTGATTCAACATTTAATTTGACCCCTTTTTCGTCTAGCCATTGGGCTATTTCTGCCCAGAACTTCCCAATTTCCAGGCATGCCCAAAACATATGCGTCATCCCAGCGTTTTCCTCTCCACATTGGGGCATGTTTGTCGTTCTGCGTTCTTAAATTTGGCTATTCTGTGGGGAGTCATATATGCTCTGTGGGTTACATATAGTTGTATTTGCTGTAGCCTTGCATTTCTGGACACTTTCTAGTGATAGCTCTGCGCTCGTTCCCACATCCCATCGCTCATGTGTTCCCCTACTTCTTCTTCCCAATCATGTCTTAGTTGGACCATTTCCTTCCCCACCCTGGACATCAATAGCTCATATAATCTGGAAATCTAATGCCCTCCTCTGCTATGTCATATATTGTTTCAATGCCTATTTCAGGTTCCTCTTCAAGTCTTATTTCAGACCATGTCTCTTTGATCCGCCCTGTCATTCGATTATATGTAATGTATTGTCCTGCCTGTAGCCCTGTTTCCTCCACCAGCATCCCAAATTCCTTTATTTCCCCTTCTTGCCATATGTCTCCCATTGTTATTATCCCCACTGGGTTCCAGAACCTTCGGATCATTTTCATTAATTGCCCATCTCCTCCCGTCAGCGCCACTAACGGCACCTGCGGGGAACACAGGGTTGGGTTCTTTATGACCTGACAACCTTCGCCATATTTTCCATCCCAGTATCATCATCTCTGAGCGCTCTTTCAACTGTGGTTTAGGGAGCCATATTATTTCCTTCAGGAAGAACGGGGCACTCTCTCTTCTCAGCAATCTCGATTCTGAGGTCGAGTCTTCTGATAGCCGCCTCGCTACATATTGCAGTTGGCTGGCCAAGTAATAGACCTCATAATTAGGTAACTTAATGCCCCCTTTATCATGCATATTTTGCAGCTTCCAAAGGGCAATTCTGTTCCTAGTTCCGTGCCATAGGAATTCCCTGCATATACTCTGTAGTTTAGTAAAAAACCGCCTTGGTATCAGGTATGGTATGTTCCCAAAGAAGTGTAATAACCTCGGCAGTACCACCATCTTCAACAGTGCCCCCCTCCCCATCATTGCCAAGTGGAGCTTGGCCCAGAACCTCATGCTATTGCTGATGTTTACCACAGCCTTCTCCGTATTGTGTTGATGTTCTGCCTCCACCGTGTGATAAATGTCTAATCCTAGATATCTGAACAAGTCTGTCTCCCATGGTATTGGCAGGACTGGCAGTCGTTCACTGGGGACTCCTATATACCTACCCAAGGGGAATATACATGATTTCTTGGGATTCACTGCAATGCCGGATAATAGCACAAAGCGTTCCATCACTTCTAGTATATATTGGAGGTTTTCCTCCGGATATCTTAAGTATAGCAGCATATCGTCTGCGTACAGCGAAATTAGATGTGGTTCCCCTTTCACGCTGATCCCTATTTACTCATATTGCTGTCTCAGGTATATCGCTAGCGGTTCAAGTGCTAATATGTACAACATTGGTGACCATGGGCATCCCTGTCTGGTGCCCCTACTTATTTTCCATCTCTACGAAATGATTGCTCCTGTCTTGACTCTGGATAGCAGCGCACTATACAGTAATTTGACCCATTGGAAGTACCGCGATCTTATCCCGTAGCTAGTCAAGGCTGCACTTAGCCAAGGCTATTTGACCGAGTCAAAAGCTTTTATAGCATCAAGTGATGCAATTGCAATCTCGCTCGAGTCTCCCTTTGTGTGCTCTATAACCTGGTGTAGTCTTCTGAGGTTATCGGAGATGTTCCTGCACGGGACATATCCTGTCTGATCCGGGTGTATCAGTTTGCTTAATACCCGTTTCATCCTGTTCGCCAGCACCGCTGTCAGTATTTTGCTGTCTTGGTTCAGCATCGATAGCAGTCTGTATGCTCCACAATCCACGCCAGGCTTATTGGGTTTGGGGAGTTGGATGATAATTGCTTCTCTAAGGGATTCTGGTAGTCTCCCTATTTCGAATGCCTCATTTAACAATGCTATCAGTGGGGGGAGCACATCATTTCTGTACATTTTATAAAACTCACTGGGAAGTCCATCCGCCCCGTGGTCTTACTAGTGGGCAGTTGCACTACCACCGCTTCCAGCTCTTCTAATGTGATTGGGGCCTCTAGGTCTACCCGCTCTTCCACGCTTATTTGTGGCATGCCTATTTCCCTCAGCGTATCTATCATCTCCTTGTTGTCGCTCCCTCCCTTGTCTTCATACAAGTGTTTATAATATTCCAGGAATTCTAAGTTGACTCCCTCTTGGGTGTCCATGTCACGCCGCCGTCGGCTTTGGAACGCTTGGCGTTGGCGGCGCCATTAGATTGTTCCGGGTTGTTTTGCACTTCCTGGTCCACCGGTCTAGTCGTTTTACTCCTTGGCGCCGGTTCAGTATTTAACCCCGCCCATCTCTGGGTTCAGCGCGTTGCAACTTGGTAATTTTCATTTTGTTGCTGTGCTCCCGTGTTTTTTCTCCTCGCGCTTGCTCAGCCTGCCTTTCCTCGTTTACTACTCCCTCTCCTGCTACCCGAGCATCTCACTACTCGGGCCATTTCCTTTGCTTCTTCCGCTTGTCTTTCACCGCCTTTCACCCTTCTACTTCGCTCTACTTTCCTTCCCGTTCTGTGCTCTATCTACCTGGCCTGTTTGTTGAATTCCGCTCCTTATCATCCCGGGCGTCGGCTACAGTTCTACCTCTACTCTTCAGCCTCAAGCCCAAGACCTTCCTTCTATACTACTACCTTCGGAACCTTCACAGTGCGCTACGGATCTCCTTCCTCCTGTTCTGGACTGTAGAACCACCCGGAAGTTTGCTTCAACAACCACCACTGAGAGGTTTTTTTAAACGGCTGCTTTTTTCCTCTCCATTCGGTCCCCGCGGGAAGGGAGTCCACTGCTTCCCTGTTTAACAGGGAATCAGGGTGGCTTCTTACCGAGGAAGAAATGAAAGAAGAAGCTCACTCAGCGAACTGTCTCCTCAGAGGATTCAGGTGAGGAGGAAGGGGAGGTGGACATTGATCTTGTCGAAGCCCCACCTTTAACAACAGTGCATGACAGTCCACTATTTGCCCGTTCTTCCCCATTATTGCTCTGATTGGTGATCTAGGGGTCTCGCTCTTATACAGCCAGGCCAGCATCCTCCCCGGTTTGTCTCCACCTGCATGCTGCCTCTCTACGTATTTTTTATAGTTTAGATTGCATAGTCTTTCCCAGTGTTTTACGCATTCCTGTTGCAGTCGGCTTATGGCTTCTGCTTCTTCCTTGGTGCTGCTCCCCTTACTCATCATTGTCTCTAGTTCAATCTCCGCCTTTTGCAGTTCTCTGATTATCCCTCCCTGCAGCCCCTTGGATTTGGCCATAGCTATTCCTCTCACCACCACTTTGAATGCTTCCCATAATGTACCGGCCGAGTCAACACTTCCGGTATTGTCTTCGAAGTAGTGTGTTATCTCTTCTCTTAGGTCCTCCCTAAACATTATGTCTTTTAGTGCTTCTGCTCTAAGCCACCACGTTAGGATCCTAGTGGTCAGACAGAACCCTTGCTTTGTATTCCGTTCGTGTTATGTCTGCCAAGATGTCTTGTGTGGCAAACATGTAGTCTATCCTCGTATACAAGTTCTGAGGGGCGGAGTAATGTGAGTATTGTCTATCTTGTGGGTGTTGTACCCTCAATGCGTTTTATAGCCGGAAATCTGTCAGCAAAATTATCAAGGCCCTAGCCGCAGGGGCGGGCTTATCTACTTTCTTATCCGACCTCTCTGTCCTCGGGTCTAGTGTACAATTAAAATCGCCTCCCCAGATCACCGCCTCCCCCAGGTATGGGCTCAGTTTGGTATAAAGGGTCTTGAAATATGTCACTGTGTCCTGATTCGGGGCATATGTGTTTACGATGCATATTTCTTTATTTTCCACCAGCCCCTGTATTGCCACCATCCTCTTCCACTGTGGATTGCAATAACTGGAATGGGACATGCAGTGCTACCCAGGTGATCACCCCTCTGGCATAGGCCGAATACGTTGCCCCATAAACCGTCCCCTTCCATTTTTTCTGTATTACCCCCAGCTTTTCCTTTGTATGGTGAGTTTCTTGTATTAAGGCTATATCTATTTTCTGCCGCCTTAAATACATCATTACCTTGTTCCTTTTTAGGTAGCTATTCAGCCCTCTGACATTCCAGGAAATTACCTTAAGGTCCCCCATCATCCCGCCTTGTTCTGCTTCCTCCGTTGTGTCCCTTCTTCTGCTGCTTAAAGCGCCAATTCCCATGTACTTAGGCTCGTTCCCCACCCCTAACTACCCCCAACCCACAACACTGCAACTTTCCCAACTTTCTTCCCTCCCCCCTCCATACCCAGCCCCAACTTCCCTTTCCCAACAATTGCTCAGCTCCATCCCTGGATCTCTGGCTACCCCACATTTGTTCCTGCCCTGGCTAGCTTGGTGCAAGGACACAGCAGGGGGTTGCCACTCTAATGGCAATCTACCTAATCTATCTACTGGGGTACAAGTTGGGTACACTGTATCTCCTGCATCAGTGTTTGTATATGCTTGCCCGCCTTCTACATTGCCCTGATGCTAGCTGTCCAGCGCAAGTCTATATTCCAGTCCCAATGTCATTGTTTATACAGCACCTCAATCTTGGTGACCGCCGCCTCGTTTGCCCTTTCCGCCATCTTGGTGGTCGCTCGTTTCCAGCGGGCCATTCTGTGCATCCAACCATTTCATGGCTTCTTCCGGGGTTTCAAAAAATAAGGCTTTGTTTTTTTGTGAAATATTTTCAGTTTCGCCGGATACATCAGCATGTATTTATAGTTTGCCTCCCGCAGTCTTCTTTTCACCACTCCGAAGTTCAGTTGGCGTCTTTGCACCTGAAGCGTGTAGTCTGGGTATGCCGTTATTTCTGCTGATGCCCTCTGGATTGTGCCTCCTTTCTGAAAGTGTTCTAGGATCTTTTCCCGGTCCCGGTAATTTACAATTTTGGCAATGATCGGCCTTAGGGGGTGGGGGGGTTCCCGGCGCAGGTTTCAGCATCAGTGCCCGATGGGCTCTTTCCAATGCAAACCCTTGGGTCAATGCCCCGCCGTCTATTTCTTGCAGCAGCATGTTTTCAATGTAGTCTGTGGGGTTAAGGACCTCCTCGCCTTCCGGGAGCCCTATTATGCGTAGGTTATTTCTTCGGGCCCGTCCTTCGGCTTCCTCAGCTCTGTTCTCCAGGTTACTCGCTGGCGCAATGTGTGGATCTCAGAAGCATTCGACTTGCCGGTGGTAGTATTTGCTTGTACTTCTTTTTCCAGAACTCCTGTGCGCTCTGCTATCGCTCTCACATCTTGCCGCAGGAGGGTCATGTCCACTTGCATTGCGTCGATCTTATGTTCTAGCAACGATTTGAGGCTTGCCATCGCTGCTTCAAGCTTGGTTTCCCAGGTAGCCTTCAGGTCCGCTATTGCTTTCAAGATCTGTTGATCGCTGCTCATTGGTGCTGTGTCTGCTTGTGAGCTGCTCTCTTTGTCCTTAGCTTTATCCGTCTGTGTTGGAGTTTTGGCATATTCGTCCATAGTGGGCTATTTTCCTTTCAGTTTGAGTGCTTTGGCCACCATCCTCTTGTCCTTTGCTATGCTGCCTGCAGCTTCTGGGGTTCCAATGTCCTTATCATGTGCCTGCGGCAGCCCGGTGGGTCTTGGTTCTGCCTGGAGCACTAGGCTGCTTCACTGTGGGCCAAGACGTCCCACCCTGCACCAGCGGTGCTATAGGCGTGTCTGGCAGTGTGCTCTCGTTGTTAAGTCGCTATCCACTCTCCTTCCTCCCAGTGTAATGGTGGGCTATGTGTCTTCTTTGGGCCTGACGTGGCCACTTTCTGCCTCAACTTCCCGGAGGGTATGGTGGTCTATCTGCGCCCATGCAGCCAGTTCCATGCACTGACCTTTGGGTGCAAGGACCCCTTCATGTGTTCAATCATCGCTTGTGGGTGCTGCAGTGTTTGTTGTGAGGGGGGAGCTCGGTGTAATATGCCAGCCCCCTCCTCCCCTCTCAGCATGCCCAGGGGGGTTGTTTCGCTCTTTGCCTCAAATCCACTCTCCAGCTGCTCAAGCTGCCCAAGGCAATCTGCAGCCTGCTACTTGTGCTGTACATTTCGGCAGAGCAGACGTTCTTGGCAGGGGCACCTAAGCGAGCCAACGCACTCCGGTGCAATGCAAGACCCTATATGTTTATACGTTAGGTTTAGGCTTGCTTAGAATGTTGCTGCGAGTGCTTCCTACGTTGGGTGTGTGTTCGAATATCACACCAGTCTCGGGCCTCCACTTATCACGACGCGGGTACTGCACACTCAGCATTCAGCCTTGTGTCCCTCGCCCTGTAAGCGGGCGCTCTGACTAGCCTGTGCTGTTCGGAGTGTCAGGCCCGCTTCAATGCGGGCTTTTTCTTCCAGCCGCGCTCTGTTGTCTGATCTATTGTGGGGGGCCATATGGGTGTACTGCTAACAGCTCCGTGCAGCACCGTCATCCGGGCCGGCTGCTGTCACGGAGGCCCGGCTTCACTTCGCTCTGTGTTACTGCCCCATCCACAGCAAGGAACGATGAATCTGGCCACGGGTCCGTTCGGCCTCCACTCGCTCAGCTGCTCGCGCGGCTGACTTACAGGCGCCTTCCGTGTGTCTTCAAAGTGTCATGCTGCATCTGCAGATATGCTCTCATTCGTCTGGCTTCAGCGGCCCGCTCACTCTACACGGCTTCCTCTGGCTGGCGGCTTCGTCAGTTACGGCTCATGTCTTCTGATGCGCCGCACTGCGCTGAGCTTGCCACAATGTATCCTTATCCTTTGTTCTCCCGGGCGGCCATTTTGATTGCGGGATCGCAGACATTTCGGCAATCTTAAAATACCATTATATTCCTGTTAGATGGTCTGTAGCAAGCCTGGCATGGCTCATTGCATGCCTCACAATCTTGTGTGGCTGGGCCTTCGTTCTAGGGATGGTTTCTGTGCAATCTGCCAGCGGGCAGTCTCAGGATCTTGTCGGATCTGCAGGAGCTCCAGGTCCTTCCAGCCTCTTACATGGCTGGCTAGCCACGCCCCACCTATCCTCTACTAACATTACCCCAACTTCAGCAGGTGGAACAACCATATCAGGTGGATAGGGGAACATTGTCAGCCCAGTAAGGAGAGGTAAGCGCAGTGCTGATACAGACATGGGAGGGGTGAACCTATATCTCACTGAAACTGCTTGAGTATCTAACAGCATGTGGTACAAGCACATGGCCAACGCAGGTAAATAAACTACTGGGGAGAGCTGCTATGTCTGCTCACTAATCCCCTATGTCATGAGTACCTCCAGAATGTTTATAGCAACTGAAATACCAGCATCAAGAGCACAATGCCTTTTGTACCTATACATAGTTACAACCTGAGGAATATTGCAAGGGAAAACAGCAACATTGAGATGGATGTCCAAGGCAACATTACCCTATGAAGACAGTTATATAAAGACTCTTGACGTGATGAACAGTTGCTGGCAACTAGATCAGGCCATACAATACATAACTGACGGCCCACAGAAAGGAGAGACAAAAACCATACCACTGAAGGAATTACCCTGCCTGAAGAGGGGTGTCAAGGAAATAGGAGGAGAACCAGGATGTTGGGAAAGTCCACAAATTCTTGTCTGCAGCCAATGTAAGGAAGGCATGGTATCAACAGTAAGACAGACACAAGTGACCACAGTTCAAGGGTGTTTATTGAACCTTCACAAGGGTGAGATAAACGCCTATCTGAACCTAAATCTACAGATGGGAGCTAGCTACAACCATCAAATTATAATAATGCAGTCCTAGTGGAGTCTTGTCAACATAAAAGGGCCTATACTAAAAATAAAATATTGCCAATCCTTACTGCTAATTTACAAATAATGTGGGGGTGATGTTCATGAACAAGAAAGAAGTGCTCACAAAATGATTAAGTCAGGATATTCGGAGCGTTGGCCTCCCTTCCCCACATTTTCAGCACGGGACAAGGCGATTCACTCGAGCAAAGTGCACACTCTGGCTTAGGTGCCACGAGGATACCATTCCATTTTTACAGTTCAAGACCTTCTATGTTCAAGTCTCTTCACTTCTTGGAAGTCTCTTGACTCAGAGGGTCTAGTAAACAAAAACAACAATGAAAGGTTCTTTTCCTCGTCCAGTATTCAATGTGGGTATTCAACCTGGATCCCCCTCAGCCGGGCTCAGCTCCATTTGCAAAACATAAGTTCCAAAACAAAAATTCAGCGTTGGATCAACGTCCCCCTCAGTTGGACTCAGATCTCTTTCAAAGTATGATCACAATATGTTTCTTTCTCGGGTAACTCATGGTTCACCCAGGATCCCCCTCAGCTGGCTCAGATCCCTCTCTTTCACTTGATTAGTCTCCCTCAGCTGGACTTGGACCAATTGTGATACACTTGAAACTATCTAAGACTTTCAAATGTGCACAGGGTTTAGCTTGACCTGTTGCATGACCACTTCGATCTCAATATTCCTTTTCTCAGACTCTGCATCCGTTGAATACTTAACAGAGAATTTTGAATGAGCACCCACGTGGCGCCAGAACACTCTGTGTATCGTATCTTTTTCTGGCCTCCAAAGTTCAATTAAAACATTCAATTACTCCTTTTGGTTTTCACTCATATCTGCATCGGTCTTTGCCGACGCCTCACACACTGTTCTCTTTGTGTGGAGGGGCCAAGTTTACCACACTGTGCCACTGCAAACGCTGCCGGCATCTGCGGTGGATTGGGGGATAGGTGTGTTGTCAGGTTTGGGCCAGTGCTTCTGTGTGTGTCGGTCAGTCACAGTGTAGAGTGTGAGAAGATTTCAAGAGGCGGAAGGAAAGAGACAGGTTTTGAGGGCCTTTCTGAATGCCGGTGATTGTCAATGTTATGGATGTCGAGGAGGGGGAGCTACAGATTGTCGGGGCTTGGATGGAGAGGGAGGATCCACCCACTCTGGTGCAGTTATATTGGGGGATAACTTGCAGAAAGCTGCGCCGGATCTGAGTGTCTGGAGGGTCGGTAGCATGTGAGTTTATCCTGGAAGAATTTGGGCCCAGTGTTGTAGATGGCACGGTGAGTAATGCATATGGCTTTGAAGGTAGTTTGTTGACCAATAGGGAGCCAGTGTAGGACTCTCAGTGTGGTGCTGATGTGTTCTCTGGGAGATAGGCCAATGAGCAGGTGCGCTGCAGCATTTTGGATTCTCTGGAGTTTCCTAAATTGGAATGCTGGTGCGCCGTGATAAAGGCAGTTTTGCAGACAGATGGGAGAGGATAGTGAAGAGGATGGTGGTAAGGATAGCAGAGATTCAGTGTGGGTAGGTGAGGTATGAGAAGATTTGCCTCGGGATGCGTAGGTGGAAGAAGCAGGTTCTGGAAACAGAGTGATGAGAGAGGGATAAATGTGTGTCCAGCATGCATCTGAGGTTTTTCACTGTAGTGGAGGTTGCCGGTGGAAGGCCTTGAAAGTGAGACCAGGTAATAGGTGGGGGAATGAGCACGGTTTTTCCACAGACAGGGCTTTCTGCTTTCCCAGGGTTGAGGATGAGGTGGTTGGTCATCATCCAGTGGTCAATATCCGAGAGGCATGATGACAGACTTGGGTGGATGGAGCCCTGTGATTTTTTGATTTTAAGGATGATCTGGGTATCGTCTGCGTAGTTGTAGTAGGTGAGATTGTGGGAGTGATGCATCCTGGTCGTTGGTTCAAATAGATATTGAAGAGGAGTGGAGATAGGGAGCCTCTCTGTGGGACCCCTTTTGGTACTGGGAGGGATGCAGGTGTGAAAGGATGGAGGAGCATGATTTGCAAGCCATTAGAGATGAAGGAGGAGATCCAGGTGAGGGCAGTGTCTTTGATTCATAAAAGGTGTAGTTTGCCTAGGGGAATGCTGTGATCAATGGTATCCAAGGCAGCAGAGAGGTCAAGTAGAATGAGTACAGCACACCCTTCAGCATCCACTGTTCTTTTTAGTTCATCCCAGACGCACACTAGGGAGGACTCCATTCCTCCGAGGGCTCTGAAGCCAGATTGTGAAGGGTCAAGGATGTTGCAGGCTTCAGTGAAGGGGCTGAGTTGTTTGTATGCTGTGCGGTCCATGAGTTTGGCCATGAAGCGGGTGTTGGAGATGGGCTGTTAGTTCTGGGGAAGGAATGGGTCGAGCATACTTTTTTGAGGAGGGGTTTGATGTAGGATGTTATTAAGGCTTCCAGGACCATTCCCTATGTTAGCGAGTGGTTGAGGATTGAGCGTGTGATGTTGCTTGCACAGGTTGCTGTTAGGATGTTTTTGAGGAGAGTGGACTGGCAAGGTCCTTAAGGGATCCTGACTGGCGGCTTTGTGCTAGGAGCAAGAGGAACTCCTGGTGTGAGATTGAAGAGAAAGAGGTGAAGATTTGCATCTAGAGGGAGTTTGGTTGGGGAATGGGAGGTGGTGGGGAGCGGACAGGGCGTTATCTCTATTTTAGAGATGATGGCAGAATGTCTGTCGATAGCGATGTTGTGAAAATGTTCTGATATGGCATCGCACAGGGATTGGGAGTTGGTTGGGGGGAGGATAGTGCAACCTGGCGATTTGAATTCAGAGATGATTCTATGCAGTTCTTTGCTTGGGTTGCGAGAGTTCAAGATTCTGTTCCCATAGAATGTTTTTTTGTTTTTTATGATTTCCGATCTGTAGGCCTTTGTTAGTCTTGCTAGGGCGATTTTGTTTTGAGTGGCAGGCTTTGTTCTTCAGTTCCGTTCCAGGTGGTGCTTGAGGGTTTTCAGAGATTTGAGGTTTCTGGTGCACCACCTGGGTGTGGGGTCTGATCTCCAAGGGTTCTGTTTTTTTAGGGTGAGGGGAGTGAAGGCACTGGAGAGCCAGTGGTAGACAAGTTTGCTGGTGGAGGGCCAGCTGGAGTGAGATTGCTGGGAGAGAGTCGAGGAGGGTGTTTGCTAGATCAAGGTTGATAATGACTTTGTTCTAGAGTGGGATGAGAGGTGTGGAGGTTTATGGTGGCCAGGTATGGCCTCGGGGGCAGGGGTCACTGTTGAAAGTCGTACAGAGAAGACAATTGCTGAGTGATCTGTCCATGATAGGGGGCGTGGAAGCAGTGCAGATTTGATGTTTGTGGCGCTGAAGACCTTGTGGAGGGTGTGGCCTTCAGTGTGGTTGGGCAGAGAAATGTGTTGTGTCAGGTTGAAGACTTCTAGGTTGTCTGTGAGAGAGTGGGTCATGGGCTTTGAAGGGGAGTCAAACCAGATGTTGAAATCACCTAGGATGGGTAGGTTGGATGTAGGTTGAAGGTAGTTGTCAGAGCGTCGCTGAGTGTGTCTGCAAAGATTCTGTTGCAGCCTGGGGGTCTTGTAAATGAGTAGGAAGCTGTGCGAAGAGGAGGGTGAGAGCTGGAGTTTTATGAGAAGGGATTCATGATCTGTGGGACTGGCTGAGGTGTCCTTGATAAGCAGAGGAAATTGGTGTTTGTGTAGGATTGCTACTCCCCCACCTCTTCTTGATCTATGCGGAACTTATAGGTTGCGGCCGAGGGGAAAGCCCTTATGTGCAATGGGTTCGTAGTCATCAGCAAACCAGGTCTCTGATGAAAAGGATATCTGGGTTTTCATATAAGGTCAAAGATTTTAAATTTGTTTTTAGAGACTGACCTGGTGTTGATGTGAATGCAAGAGATTTGGTGGGGTTTGGCAAGAAGTGCTGGATGGTATGAGATTGCCGGGCCAAGGTGGGGATTGTTGAGGGAGAGGGAGTGCTGGTGACAGGTTAAGGGAAGGGGTGGCCAGTGGATGGCATAGGCAGTGGAGGTGTTTAGGGGGTAGACAGGAGGAGGGGAATAGTGCTAATACTGGGTTGGGAGCCCAAGGGGAGTTATGGGCGCTATAACGAGGGGGCAAGGATTGGGATCTAGGGTGGAGCATGGGTGATGCTGAGTGGGGTCTGAGGTGGCTGAGGCATGGGTCTTTTCTTGTCTTTTAGATGGCCCATGTGGTGTGGGTGAGAGTGGGGGAGGTGGGGCTGTTGAGGTCAGTGTTTTGGCCAGGGCTGCGCCTGCTGCACTAAGAGAAGGGAAGTGAGAGTTGGGGGTGTGAGGGCTATGTTGTTCGGGAGAGGTGAGACGTGCAGGCGCAGGTGAGGAGGTAGCAAGGGTGTTGGAGTAGGAGGGTTGGTTCAACTGGGGAGGAGGGCGGTGTGGGATGCCCAGGGGGTCAATGTTTTCAACTGTCACTCTCCAATGTGCGCTCTGGCTTGTGCAGCGCAAGATCTGCCTGGAGGTTGGAGTAGGGGAGAGAAGGGGGAGTTGGGCAAGGGTGTAGGTAGGGAGCATACCTCAGAGTTTTGGAGGGTGAGGGAGGGACTGTGTGAAAAGGTGAAGGCTTGAAAGGTTGGGCTGTGCGTAGGAGAGGGTTGGGTGTGGTGGTTATTATTGGGCGTACTGGCTCGCCAGCATGCAGCTCTCATTTGGAGTGTGTGGGGCATGGTGTCTATCATGTGGGTATGAAGCACTCTTAGTTGAGTGATTACACACATATGGACGGTGAAGCTGGGGTAGTGAGGGAGCAGGGGAGGATGGTCTAAACCCACGACGGGGACACAACAGCAAATGCCAAACCACCTACATTTGGGATACCTGGACAGAGGGAGAAACACCTAAAATGGCGGCAAAACAGTAAATGCAGGGACACCTAGATTTGAGATACCTGGATAGAAGGGGAAACGCCTAAAATGGGGGCACAAAAGTAACTGCAAAAACACCTAGATTTGAGAAACCTCGATAGAAGGAATAAATACTAAAATGGGGACACCACAGCAAATGCAGACACACATCACATTGAGATACCTAGATAGAGAGAGAAATGGGGACACGCAACAGTAAATGCAGAGACACCTAGATTTGAGATACCTGGACAGACGGAGAACCACCTAAAATGGGGGCACAACAGCAAATGCAGAAACATGTAGAATACTGGATGGACGGAGAAACGCCTAAAATGGGGGCACAAGGGCAAATGCTGAAACATGTAAAATACTGGATAGTGGGACAAATGCCTAAAATGGGGACACAACAATGAATGCAGAGACACCTAGATTTGCAATCCCTGGTTCGAGAAAGCTGACAGTGTTCTCCCACCTACTCCTCTGGGATCCTCTATCCAGGTGGCCTGGGAAGGGCCATTGCTTTTGGATCCCAACCCTCGGAGCAAGGGAGGATCACCTGAGTGGAGGATCATAGGGGATTGGGAGGCGTATACCCAAGGGTGAGACATGGTAGTCCCCCTTTTCCCATTTCACCTCAAAACCCTCGCCCTCAGCTTTTATAGGGTATTTCCAAACCCATTCCATCTCCCCCTCCCCATTTCAAACAAATACTGGGACCAGGAAGAGGCAACCAGGAGTAGTGAAATTTCCCATAGGAATAACATGAGGAGTGTGAGGGAAATCGGCTGTAGAAAGAACTTAAGTTATTCCATTGATAGAATCAGGCTTTTACTAATTATCCCTCACACCTGTCTCCACTTAACTGTTTTTCCAACTATAAAAGGTGTGGCTCTACACAGGTAAGAGAGCGAGCTGGGGACATGGTTTGGCCCAGAGAAGCCAAGGAGCAGGGAGCAGCAGGATCTATGGCGTGCCGAGATGCGGGCCCAGTGTTTGTGAGGGGCTGCAGCATGGCTAGGGAGCCGTGCCTCCAGAGGGACAAAGCGAAGTACCCTGCAGGCTGCTATTGGTGGTCGGAACATTGCTTGTTCCCTTGAGACCTGTACCAGCACCAAGGGTGCCTGAGGGGCATGTGGTGGGACCCTGACCACAGGCCCACACAACCAGAAGAGACCGTTTGTCACCGTGCTGTTGCCCGGGTAAGTCTTGTGAAAGAGAGAGAGTGAGTCTCGGAAGCATGCGGCTGACTGAAATTGAGCTGGCGAAAGGAATGCATAAAGTGGCATGGCGTGGAAAAGAGGAAAGAAATGAAAGGAAACTGGTAAAGCAATATAGATTGAAAGAAGTCAGAAAAAAGGGGGCTAATACTCCACTGTGCTCACCACTTGTTGAATTAATCACCTTTAAACATTAGTTATTTCAGTTAATAGATGGTGCACATAGGCAGCATGGGGTAAAGATATTGGCTTCAAACCCAAACAAGCCTTTTAATGGAAACAACTATACAATGGCCCTCATTACAACTCAGGCGGTGGACCATGGTGCTATTAGCACCATAGCACCATGGTCCATGCCGGATTCCGCCATGGTGGATGGCGGAATTACCGCCCCATTCCAAGGTGAGTGGGGCGGTAATTCCCCATTCACCATTTGCCCTTCCCCATTCCCATTTTTACCCCATAGGGCATAATGGGGATGGGGAAGGCGCTAATTACGGCACCGTAAATTACGGTGCCGTAATTAGCACCAAGGTCGCTTAGCGCCTTGGACTTTAACGCCTGCAAAAAGCAGGCATTAAAGTGTGAATCCGGCGCGGCGCCGTTAAACCCTTAACGCCTGACTTGTAATGAGGGCAAATATCTGCCTAATGCATCATGCACCCAAAAATTCAAGAATTCATTCCTAATAATTTTCATAGTTATTCTTTAATTTTCAGTCAATATTCATGTGTGCATGGATTACATGCATAGTCACGAGTTCACCAAACACACTGAGTGGATTCATTTAAATATGTCACAACCTATCCCTCTAATCGTGCGTATTGCATGAATAGGGCCACTTCACAGAAAACAATACCATGGTCCTCATTACGACCCCGGCGCTAAACCATGGTGCTATTAGCACCATGGTCCATGCCGGGGTCCGCCATGGTGAATGGCGGAATTACCGCCCCATTCCAAGGTTGGCGGGGCGGTAATTCCCCATTCACCATGGGCCCTTCCCCATTCCCATTTTTGCCCCATAGGGCTCAATGAGAATGGGGAAGGCGCTAAGTACGGTGCCGCAAATTGCGGCACCGTACTTAGCACCAAGATCCCTTTGCGGCACCCTACTTTAACGGCTGGTAAAACCAGCCGTTAAGGTCGGGTCCCGCAAAGGGACCTTGTAATTAGGCGCTAATAGGTTAACGGCGCCGCAGCCTTTTGCGGCGCCGTTAACCCATTAGCGACTGGGTCGTAATGAGGACCCATATCCACTAAAATCAGAAAACACAGTTGTGATAATAATAAAACAACGCAAAACGGGCATGCATGCAGATTTACGTACACTTAAGTAACGGATTAAAGGACATGTTCTAATGGTGATTGATGACTTCATGGAGAATGTTGATTAATGAAGCCAATTTCTCATGTAAATTCTTTCTCTTTACATATTGTTCTATGTTTGTTCGAACTTGTGGGCGCCCTGTGTTTTTTTGAAACATGGTTCTGAAAATTGCTATGCGTAAAATGATGTTATGTTGTATTCAAATGTGGAATTATGATTGTATTTGTTATTCTTAATACCACTTTGTTAGAATTTATAACCGGGCTCTGAAGAAGGAATCACTTCCGAAATGCATTAGCCCAATGAGTTATTGTTTGCCCCAGTCTCAGTACTAGCCTAATTGATGAAAATTAAGCACCAATTATACGATTTAACAACACAGATCAATTTTGAAAATAAAAACATTTTTTATATGGTCAACAATGCTTCGAAGTTTATATTTAAACTTCAAATAAATGTTTAAACCCTAGTGGGTATTAAGGGTGTGCGGCCCACACCGAAGGCTTAATAGCCTAGGTCCTCTCTTTGTTCCAGTACTTTTAGTGCCTCACATGGTGGCACTTGACAGTGGGCTGCACCTTACTAACGAATATCTAATTAACAAAAGAATACCATTAAAATAAGCAAAACACAAGGAACAATATAAGCTATGCGCTCTCATTCTCTCTACTTCCATAAAGAGAGAAAGGTGCCAGTGGGCATGAGAAAGAAGTCAAGAAAACAGAGGGGAAAAAGAAAGTCCCTGAAGGTAGAGAGTTAAGAGCAGGAAATAAAAGAGAGAGGTTAAAGCTCAGAGTGGTCACGCTGAGGAGGAGCAAAGAACCTGGTGTTTTCGAAGGTCTCTGATGCTCCCCCTTGAAAGAGCTGTTTATGAAAGAAAGGTACATCACGAAAAACTGAACTAGTATTTTGAAACTCAAGAGGGGCCTGAGCTTGGGGAAGGGAACCCTGAGAGGCCTTAAAGCTGAACTTGTATTTGAACTTGGAAGAGGCCTAAGCTTGGGGAAGGGAACCAAGAGGCCTATCAGAGTGGAATCTTGATTATTTGGTGTTACTGAAGGAATTGAAGCTTTGGGAAGGGAACCCCAAGACATTAAGAACATTGACATTGTTTGAACTATGAAGGTCCTATGAACAGTCCCTTTTTGAGTGAGCTCGTTCTTTTGAAGCTGACGACCTACCTACAACTGGTGAGAAGACCACCTGAAACCAATCCTGTTTTGTTTCTATTTTTGTTGGACCTCCACTTTTTGCTTTTGTAAGACGTCCTAACAAATTTTTGTCAAAGAGTGAGGGCAAGCATAGGTTTAGACGCAGGCATATTTTTATTTTGAACTTCCAGACTTTGACGGGCGTTAGAAAAATCAGTTAAGGGAACCATACCTTTAGTGTTAGGGCCAGTTAGGCATTACTCCAACACAAGAACTTTAGTAAAATAAAGGTTTTGAAACAATTATCTTTGAGTCTGTGTCTCTCTTGATACCATGCCTGTCTCACACTGGACAGGGGGAGAAACGCCTAAAATGGGGGCACAACAGTTAATGAAACAGTACTTAAAGGTTGGTGTGCAATAGTGATAGGACTACTACTTTATAGTTGGCAAACCTTAGTATGCTGTTTAATGTAGGTGGGAGGAGTGGTAGGACTTACCAGAATACAGTAGTTGGTGTACTCCCCACTCAGACCAGTAAACAACGTGCACAGCAACCGCTTCCGGAAACCCACTACCGCCACCTGCAGATCTGCTTTTTCAGTCCCAGGGTATTGCTCTACTAACTCTCTGGCACTGCTGGCAAGTCTTTTATTTGCACATTTCGTCATCATTGGGCTTCTTCATCTTCAAGGAACTCTTAGGGGCTTCCCTCCAATGGAAATCAAGGAATTGCTAATTGGGGCCATTTTGCACAAAGGTAACTCTTTCTGTGTAAGGACTGCCCCACTCACACCACTGGTCTCCTCTGGTCTCTTCTAGAACTTTCCAGCCTAGATGTAAAGGCTTTTACATACCTGTTATTTCCCTTTTCTGTTTTGGTCTGACTCCCTATTGACACTAAAGAACTCTTACTTAAAACTCTGTTACTTTATACATTGTGATATCTTATCTGTTACAACTGTATCTAAGTGTATTGCTTTTTCTCTTTGCCTTTTCATACATATTACATTTTTTTAAATATAGTACGTGCACATTCTCTTACTTTGTATTAACGAAAAGTGTGTACTGTACCAGTGAACCTGTCACGGCCTGGGAACCATGAATCCCAGGGATCACCTAAACCATACATCCAACAGACACTGCAGTCAAGAGGAAGGCCAAAGCAGATGTGCCGTGGTCAGCCATGGTGCGGGATTGGAGGCGAGCCAATATTCAGAAGTACGGCACCAGCTTGCAGCCCAGCAAAGAACAGAACAAGTGGAGATCCATGTTGTGAGATCCTGCGAGACTGGGAAATCTCACGGCATCAGGCAATACCGGTGGCCATCTATATATGCCCCACCCACTGGCATGCAGCTGCTCAGCCTTTGTTGTAGTAATGCTGCTGTCACCTGCTTCTGATCACTCTGGAGCTGGAGATGTTTCTGGACCTATCTTGGAAATCAGCTGCATTCAGGGTCACTCTTCCACACACGCAGACACAAACTATGCTGCACTTACATTATTATGCTTTATCTTCAGTCAGCAACCAAACATTTGTGTCTTAAGCACTTCTTTAGCACAGAAACCTAGCTCCAGTTGTCAGTCGGGACTCTCGAAACATCATTGGATCCATTGTGAATAGGAGAGGAACGAGATTACTTAGAGACATTAGTGGATTTAGAGAAAGGCCTCAACATCCTCAAGAGACTGTTTGAATATTTATCCTCAAATCATCTTGAACATTTACCCTCAAGAAACTACAAGAACATTCAACTCTCATTATCGCCAGCACTGCGTCATTTGTCAGCAGTGAAGAAACTCACCCAAGGAGCTTCAAGACTACCCACAATCCTGCACTTTAGGGAAAGGGGAGGATCAGAAGGGAGAAAAGGAGTTTCAGTGTTGCGACAGGAAATCAGCGTGCTTCTTGTCATTGCAGGCTTGATGTGCAACACAGAACCCAAGCCAAACCAAAGAAGAGGGTGGCAGATGGCACTAAAGCCCCATTCCTTGCATTGGCAATCTCACAGAGCTGTTCAGCAGGCACCTTGGGAATTCTGAAGGAGGTGTTGGGGACTTCATGTTGTTTCTACAAGACTCAGAGAATTCAGGTGAGCAATACAGAACATCCCACCTCCACTCACGCCCTGAGAGTTGATTGGACATTGGCTGATTTGTCACAACTAGCATTTGGAGAGCTTAGTGACCTTGAGGTAATCAATAACAGTACCTAAGTCAGGAAGTTACAGCTGAAGACCCTGACCAGAGGCATTCAGGAAAATGGTTGCCGGAGAACGCATCTGTGTGGAAGCACGGGATTTATGAATTGATAATGGGAAAGCATGAATTAACAACTTGCATTCACAACAGGACTCCTGTCCCGCAGCTACGGCTGACCACAAACAACCCACTGAAAAGGTGCCAGCTCCACTTATTTGCCTTCATGAACGCAACCTGTGCGATGCACTGTGCATGCAAGTTTCAAGACAGTGGACTGGCCTATTAATGATTTTTGGCCAGTAATGGAGCACCGAGTGGGATAACTAGTTTACACACCCAGTGCTCCAGATAAGATGTTGTGGTGGGAGTATTTTACTACCTATTTTTAAAATTTGAGAGTGAATGTGATTTTAAGAGAGTAAAAATGACCTTTCTTCTTTGCAAGAGAGTAAAATGTATGACATCCAGTCGACGTGTGCAAAAACTGTATGGAAATCATTAGTATGCGGCAGCTTTCTGCATTGGGATAGGATACACCTTTCATTATTTCCCTAAGGTCTAACCTGCATATATTTAAATGTTGAAAACACAAAAACCTAGCCAATTACATAGTAAAGCAAGCATGAATTGTAATGTATTTTGAGGTTCAATAGCAGAATTGTCTTTTGATGTTTAATGAAAGTACTCATTTCCTGGAGCTATTACTACTTAATGATTTGACAATGTTATGTTACAACAGTACAGAGAGGCAAGGGCTCCATGCTAAATTCTATATCCAATCTCATGGTGAAATGGTTATTTATATAGCACTTTTGGCAAAGCGCTGTACATAGAACATATTGATCACAATTATCACCAAACCAAAGTCGGTACTCCTTTATCGACCTCGAAAGGATGAAAGGCTGAGTTGCCTTGCTGGGATTCGAACCTGCAACCTACAGATCACCCACAAATCGCAGCAATGAGTGCTCAACCAGCTGAGCTACCTTATTAGCCAACATCCATCAGAGGTCGGTTAACTGAGCATTGACTGAGGTATAATAGTCACAATGCCTAGGTGTTGGACGAACCATGTATTAAGCGCTACATAAAGTTAAATACCTGTATGGATTATCACTTGGACAGTTTTTGCTGAGTTTCTATTTCTATTACAAATGTAATTTTCATTTGTTTGTTAATCGCTCACCCTTGAGGAAAGACTCTGCTGCCACTGACCATTTATAGTGATGTACCCCATTGACTGCAAGGTTGAATGGATGTATACTAGATTTTGGACAGTCATTTTACACACTGTTTTTATAATTAGAGTGTACATTAAATTATAAGTGTAAATATGATCTGCCTGAGCATGATTATGCACACAGCACAGGAACTCTGAAAACTAAAATTGTGCAATACTGGTTTGGTTTCACTGGGGGAAAAAAGCATCATTTGTTACAAAATATTAATTGCAACTTAGTTTTCCATATTATTAATTTTACAATCCTAAAATGCTAGGAAAATATGCACAGTGCTTCTGTTCTCTCCATGAGCCGCAACACTGCAGAAGCTGAATGAAAATAAAAACCATTCCTTTTTATCACAATGTGCAGTTTCCTTTTTTGAAAGACTTCAGTGAAATACATTCTGTTTCGGAGGTTTTTATCCATGGCTTGCATTTACTTCCATGTAGTTACAAATCAAAAGAATCCTTCTGGTTTCTGTCAAGTAACCTGACCTGTGCACTGCCATCTGCTCTAAACCTGTGTGTAAATGTACACAGGAAAACAATAAAGCTGTCGTATTTACAAGATTTTCATGTGTAAAAAGACCTAGTACACACCTTATATGGGGGCCTGTACACACCTGACTCCTTATTGCTCTTGTCAATTCCAGACTAGAAATAATTACCAAGTCCGCCTTCAAGAGAGGCCTAATCAGGTGGAGGTTCCAAGTGTCACACATCGGGGTCTGAATGACCCGCGCTCCTCCTCATCACGGCAGGTGAAACAGACCACTTTCAAGCTACCTACCAAAGTCGTGACGCTTCGCCACAGTATCCGACGTTTCTCAGCCCCTTACTTCCCTCGGTGGCGGTTACCCTGGAGATTGGGCTCAACAACATCAAAGGTATCGACAACCCAGCCTTTGCCTACAACTCCCAGGAAACCTACTTTTTGCGTGTAGTTCTGACTATTCGGAATGTGAGCTCTGACGGGCTTACGGCACTCCGCCTCCTGGGTATATTAGGCACTGCAGCGGGAAGGACGCTGCTTCTGATTAAAGTTGCAACCGGCATCTGAAGTTTCATCTTCTGTGCCTTCCCAGACATTGCCTTCCCGTGTACCAATTCCTGTTTTCCCAATTACGGACTGTCTTGAGACTTCTCAATTCTTCTGCCTTCCTGTCTACCGGACCTTTTCCTGCTCTACGGTTTGCTTGCTTCCTGATTCTGTACTGTCTTCTGCTTACCTGTGTACCGGAATTTTTGCCTGTCCTACGGATTGCTTACTTCCTGATTCTGTACTGTCCTTAGCCCGCCTGTGTATTAGATCTTGCTGCCTGTTACTGGATTGCCTTCCGTTAAATTCTTACCGTATAGAAACTTCTGTTTGATTTACCTACCACCACCTGTAACTGGTTTTCCTCACCTTCCCAGCTGACTCCAAGTACTGGGTACTGTTTCCTTCTTCAATTCCAGTGTTCTTTTGTGGATTCCAACTCCATCCCGTGGTTTTGGATTTGCTCCCTCAAGTGTACGCAAGGACGCTTTGCTGATTGTACACAAAGACTCATTTCTGAAAGTGCACACAGGGACGCCTTGCTGAGAAGTGTGCACCTACCCGTATCTAGTGCGCCCCTCGTGCCGCCCGGGTATAGCATCCCTACTAACCTTCCTGTTTATTGTTTTGTACCTCCGTTGTTCTAACCTGGATTGATTAGGTTATTTCAATTCCTGTTCTGGTAAGACTTCCTTAACTTTCTTTATTAATTCCTATCTGAATCCTCAAAATAGAAGTTAATCTATTTTTTGTACTTAAAGGGGAAATTCCATTTCTGTTCCTTTTCGATTACAAGGGGAGTGGGTGACCCAGGTACTTTCTGCTTTTGAGAGGCTGTTTTCTTGTGGTGATCTTTGCTCTTTGCTCTTCCCGAATATTTACCAATTGTTTTTTTCTTTTAGCTGGGTCCGTGGCAGTGTGTTCTCCCCGCTCTTTTGGGTGATCGGTCTCTCAGTCTGTAATTTAGTGCAACTGAGAGTCATATCATCAAAAAGATCTTATTTCTCTCGACAGAGAGGAGGCTCAGGTGGAGGCTCCATCTCGAGCTCTTCAAGCAACATCCAGTACAACCTTCCTGGTCGCTTGCCCGAACCCCTCGCCGGCCGGTGAGTAACACCAAGATCTTGTAAAAGCCTGTGCAGAGCTACATTGGGTGTGGATGCTAGGAGTAACAGAGCAGCAATGTGTGACATGAAGTTGCAGGGAGAGCTGAAATTGCAGAATGAGGTGGTGTGTCAGAGAGAGCTGAAGTTGCAGGATGAAGTGGGGGTGCAGGGAGTGGAAGGTTCAAAGGAATTGGAGGTGCAGAACGTGCTGAAGTGCAGGAGGGAGTAGTTGTGCAAAGAGAGCTGTGAGTATAGAAGAAGTTGCCAGAGAAGAACAACAAGGAAGAGGGGAGCGTACAGAAATGGTTGGAGAACATCAATGAGGAAGGAATAGTACAGAAAAGGTTGGTGGAGAAAATGAAGAACGAGGAAGAGTACAAAGGAGGGTGTAGTAGGAGCGTATCAATGAGAAAAGGAGAGTTGAGAGGAAAATGGAGAGGGAGAACATTAAAGAGGAGGGGAGAATACAAAGAAGGTTAAGAGAAGAGACTAAGTTGAAGGTGGTGAAGTGCTAGGAAGAGGAGAGATGCACAACAAGGGTGGAAAAGGTGGGAAGAAGGAGTATGAGAGAATAGAGTATCTGGAGGAATGAAGGACGTTATGGGCCAGGAGGAAAGACTCTTAGTTTGAGAAAGAGAAACCATATTGATGCAAAGGTGGAAGGGCGCCGGGATGTTCCCTAGAAGCACAGATCCAGCTGCACACGGGCAGCAAGACGATGTCCATCAATCGTTGTCTCAAAGAGGTGGGAGCAGAAACAAGCTTGTGGCATTATGGCAAGGAGGCCAGCTGACAGACAGCCTGAGGGATTGGTGTGAGACCTAGAGACAGGTTTATTTATTTATTTTTGCCATGTGTTAAGTGCACTTAGCCCGGGGGCATCTAGGCGCTGGTTACAGAATCATAGTGGTTACAGACATATTTCTTGTGTTGCTTATGGTTGCAGTGTTACAGGGATTTGCAGTGGAAAACATAGGGTACATTGTTAAGATGGTCATGCAGAGGGTTGCTTATGTTGCTTGTGATTACAGTCATCCAATGCATTGCAGAGGAAATCATAAGGTACATTGTTACATCCGTCATACAGGAGGTGATGGGATACATGAGAGCATAGTGGAATGCAAATTCAGGGTAGGGTTCTGCAGATGTGTGAGGGTGTCTAATTCCCTTTATTGAAAAGCCAGGTTTTGAGATCTTTCCGGAATGACCAGGGGGAGGGGTCTGATCTCAGTGCTAGGGGCATGGCGTTCCAATGTTTAGCTGCAATGACTGGGAAGCTGCTGCCTCCTGCTTTTTGTCGCTTGAAGCTGGGGATGTCCAGGCAGAAGGAGTATGCAGCTCTGGTGGGCCTGCTTGCCAAGCACACATGAGTGCTGGACTAGGCGTCTGAGACAGAGCGGTAAAGATCCTCCTAACCCACTTCACCCCTGGGAGAGGTACTGGACCTTAGTACATCAAAGCTTAGGACTGAAATAAGAGGTGTCTGCTTTACCTGGGGACATTATCCATCCAAGCCATGGCCGCAGGTAGAGGCCCATCGGGGCCAGGACATCGTCCAACTAAGAATAACTTAGCGTAAGATCTGTGAGTGACACGAGGGACAGCTCTGGGCAGGGAGACTATTTGGATTGCAGACATCTGTGAGTAAAAAATGTAAAAAACGTCCTGTCAATTCATTTAAACCCCTTTTCAATCTATGACTCGGGGCCATACTGCCAGGAGGAAAGTTTACAGAGGGACCTGGGGAATGTGGCAAGCCCTATCATCCAGACTCAACATTGCAAGGGAGAGGGAAGAGGGAACCTGCAAGCAACCTTTTCTTTTCATTAAACCATATGGTTCATAGACTTGCCTGAGCAGTGAGCACAAAGGAAGAGGGCCCATTAAGGGGACGCGTTTTTAGGGAGAATTCTCTTCTAAGGCTAATTTCCCTTACCTTTAGAGTCCCCCGGCAGCTTTGCTGGATTTGAAGGGTTTATTTTTTTCTCCTGCTAAGAGTGAGACTCTTTTTCCCACTCTTAGACATGATGCTGATGTGTGTTTTAGGCTATCTTGTGTGCTTATGGGCTATGGGGTTTTTCCCACCCTCATAGGTACTTTTTCACATGTGTATTACACAGCACCCTCAGTGCATTAACACAGGGGTGTCATAGTGACCCCCCAAACATAGACTCCATACCCTGGGACTGACTACTGTCTCCCAGGGCATGTAAAGTCCCCATTGACTTTACTAGTCAATAATTATGAACAAAACCAGTACAACCCATCTTACTATGGAGGTACTGGAAAGGGTTAATAGTTTTTGCCTGGTGTTCATTTTCGAGAGGGTAGCTTCCAGTCCCTCTCTCCAAAGTTTCTGGCTGATGGCAGTGGTTACTACCGTAAATATTCGACCGCAAATATTTCCCTATGGGATTTTCCCATTGTTCGAGGCTACCACTTTTACTGACAGCCTCTAACATACCGCCGGTTTATTTTAATATTAACTTTACTCCAGTAGGTTTTTATTGCCAGATCTTTGATAATATTTCTTTCTCGTGTCTTTCTCTGAAATCCTAACCCAGGTCGGGGATCCTTTGTTCGTCCTTTTGCCGGGCTTCTGCACAGAAGCCCTCCTTTTGGCGCCACTGAGCCTGGGGTAGACAGGATGTGTGGGAGGGGGAATAGGCACCCTGGACAGGGTTAGCTAGGCAACCCAAGTCGTATTCTGACCTGATAGGCTGGGGGGTTATCCCACCAGGATAGCCAACCCACTGTGTGAGTAACAGCTAGTCTGTATGAATGGGTTTTTTTCTGCATAAAAGCAGGGCTCTGAGGACTGGAGGACAAGACGTCGCCACTGGAACTATGAAACCCGAAGAGGAGAGAAGCTGAAGACATCTGCAACGACTGAACCACCGGTGAAGCCCTGCTGCAGATCCTCACCACTTTTCTCCAACGACTCGAGAAGATCTTCACCTGCAAGAGTCTTCTTCCCTTGAGCTGGGGGGGCCAACCAGTTTGCCAATCACCTTCCAGGACCTGTCTTGGTCGAATCGCCAGTGCCAAACACTAGGAGACCGGATAGCCAGGCACCCGTCCACCACGACCGCGATTTAAAGGAGCGTACCTTTTATTCGTCTTGGCATCACCGCGGCTGGTTTCATCCCTGGGCAGTGCAGTAACTCGAACCTTCCTCCATGACGAGAGACTCTCTCCCTCTGCTGGTTCTCCCGAACTGCAGGAACTGCCAGGAACTACGCCACCACCTCTTCCACTTTCAAGGTACATTGTTCCGCCATGCCTCCCGTTTCGTTGGGTACTGCTAAAGGTGTTTTAAATCCTTTACTTACCTTCTGGGTTGGCCACCCCTTTTGTCTAACATTATCTTTTTATATCTGCAACCACCTTTTCAACTTGTTAAACAAAGACTTGACTGCAGATACTAGAACTGGTTGATCCTGGGCACTTTGCCTTGTACCATTGACTCTGGCACAGGCCTCTTGACTCTGGCTAAATCTGTTACAACTGCCTTCTCTAGATTGCTTTTCACTAAGAAACGTGTTGGTGCACCTAAACTGTTATAACCACCTTTCCTTCCCCTTTCTATATTGCTGAAGTGCCATTTTACTCGGTTTTCATCAAAGTATTTCTTATACTAAAGTATTGCCTTGCCTAACTTGTTCACAATCTAATTGGGAAGTGGTGCTGGTGTGTTTATGAGTCTAAACCTGTATGACTTGTCCTTTCCCTCCCTCAAGAAATTGTTAGAGTGCCATTTCTGCTGGGTTTACACTGTGCCGTTTTGCTCAGTTTTCACTCTTGGCCAAACTTGTCTACAATTTAAATAGGGGGTTGTGTATACTTTTCCTGACTGTTTTAACTTGCTTTAAAGATAGTGATTTGTGTGTGAACTTAAGAATGTGTAAAATAAATATATATATTATTTTTGATACAAAGCTTTGGTCAGTGTTTCCTTGTTCCATAGTATTGTAGTCCTATTGTGTAAACCCTGAATACTGCTCATCTCCCTCTTGAGATAAGTCTGACTGCTTAGCCACAGCTACCAACTAAATCTTTGTGGTACAGACTGATACCAAAGGGGATGTATTGCCTATGCCTGTAGTCTTAATCTTCTGTAGTGCTCCCTAAGGGACTTGCATAGGATTCTGCCTAACACGCGTCACTAGGGTTATTCGTTTTCTTAGCCATTTTTTAACCTTTCAGATACATCCTTTATCATACTGAGACCACTTTTTTGTAAAACATCAAATACAGAACCAAGTTCTAAGCTACCGTGTCTTCTCTCTCTCTTTCTCTTTCTCTCTCGCTCTCTCTCTCTCTCTCCCCCCACACACACCCACACCCCCACCACATCCAACCACACTCTAGTCAGAGCAGAGAGACCAGCGTTTGTCCTCGTCTGGCCCCAGTGAATGGCATTCTCTCCCCAGTGATTTCCGTGCCTTTGATTCCCCATTTTTGTTTAAAGACTCGTTTATTTCACTTAAGTGTTCTGTGTAGTGTCTCCTCGCGTTCTGCCCGTGCCCAGGAGGGGTTCAGTCTGCTTGGTCTTTTTGTGCGTTCTAACTGTAAAAAAGATAACAGTGATCTAAAGAAAGAGTTACACCTAGATCTGTGTTTCATTTTCAATTATATTGCCCGCTGTATAGTGAAGTGAATCAGTGGTGGAAATGGAAAAAATATAAAGGGGGATCCCACAAGGGCTGCGGTGGAGGTGGAGTTTGGAGGTAGGGGCGGAGGAGGCGGAGCTGGACTCCACTCAAAGGAAATGTTCAAAATAACATTTAGAAAATTGTGCAGTTTCTTTCATGCTGGTTCTTTCCAAACGCCACACTGTACATCAATTCCACTTTAAATCACTTCCATGGCACTGGTGCACCCAAATATGGTTGGTAATGCAGTGCTTTACATCAAGGGATCCATAGACACGCTCTATAGTAGAAGACTAACAGGGTAGCTCAGCAGGTTGAGCGACCATTGCTGAGATGTTATATATTCAAAACTGGTTGTTAATCATATGACTTTTTGCAATTCCTTATGAAAAAGCAAGTGCTATAAAATGTGTTTGGCCAGGGGATGGGTTGGGCTGGGCACTTGCTTATATTCAGGGTAGATGTATTTCTAGCCCTGTAGTGAAAATCAAAAGTTGGCACCCATGAACCCACAGTTTAATTTCCTAAAAGCTGCTGTCAACACAACAGAAGCATTTATTTGTGATTAACTAGTTTGACAAGCATATAACATCTTTATAAATATAACCTGTGATAAAACACAAATGGGCACACAAATTACAGATTATGTGTGGTAGTCGACAAAAAAAACATTTCAAAGAAAACTAGTGAATGCAAGCAGCATTTTTCAGATTGGAAATTACTTTTGTTTTTCTACGGAAGTGTGAAATGCACATTTGAAAAACAATAGTGTGCCCAGCATGTAGAAAGCCTGCTTTCAACAGTGATGCCCCCTCCCAGTTATATTCATGGCCCATTGATTCCCGTGGTGTGCCTTTCAGGCCAGAAGAAAGAAAGAAAGGCTGAGGGAATACAGCTGCAGACGCCCGAATGAGGGCGGTGAAAGGAGCTCAGCGTAGATTAGATCACCGAGTCCCCAGCTTTCCTCTGCGAAGCTGGGGGCTCGGTATAGCCTGGGCAGGACTGCGGCTGGCCGGTCCCGAGATCCGGGAGGACATCTGATGCCGGATCGGACCGACAAGAGACGGCTCATTGGCCAGCGCTGGAAGTGATGCAATATGGTCCCATGTTTACCTGCAGACAGGATGCAGCGTTAGCTGAACAGTTTCCGGCTTCCGGAAATCAATCTGTACTTAGTGCTTGATGACTGTTCCTTGGAAGTGGCAACGATTCATTCCAATACAGCTTCCCATTGGACTCAGTCGGAGTAGTGCTCGTTTGAGGGCTAATTTACATGTAGAAATGCAAAGGGCCTCATTATTATATATTTTTTTATTATTAAAAAGAAAAACAGTGTGGTTAGTTTTACACTACAATGGGGGCCTCATTATACATTTTGTGGTTTCAATGCTCTAAATCCGCAGAGATAGCACCAAACAGAATTACTGTTACCGCCACTTGGTCCAACAGTATTACCACCGGATTACAAGTGGTGGCAGTGCCTATCCCCATTTATTTGTAGTCCAGAGGACTCCATGGGGCATTTCTCCGGAATTACTGCTGCAGTGAATCTTCCAAGTTTCCACCCAATTCAAAGTTGGGTGGTGCAGTAATGCAGCGGTATACGGTAATATTGCCGCATTTAACCCGCACCGCACAAAGAGTAATAAGGCCCAAAGTATGCACAAGACCACTCCTTTAATACATACAACTGAAATGTAACTGAGACCAAGAATCAAGATGAAAGAAGCAGATCCTTTTGTAAACCTGTGTGCAGTTTGATATTTGAACCCTAGGTGTGAACGTGACTGCATCAAAGCATCAAGGACAGCTGACGTGTGCAGCTAAGATTACTTAAAATGAGTCTTTTGTGGCATATGTGATTGTGCCAACAGCATCTCTTCGTGTAAGGATTAGGTAACCGGAAGCACTCAATGAGTAGATTGGTTATTTGTGTGACTGCAAGATTAAGCATAGCATATCTGACGGACTTCGGCAAACGACCATGTACTTTTGTCTGCAAAATATGTTGTAGGGTTTGGCTCTCGGTTGTTCAGGGTCCAGATGTATCAATACAATATTATACTCCTTCATTATCTATTTCTCAAGACGCCTTATAAGTTCTGACTCTTGTGTCTAGCGCGCATTGCAATTTTTCAGGCTCTCTTTCTCAAGATGCCTTACAAGTTCTGACTCCTCTGTCAAGCGTGCATTGCAATATTCCAGGCTCTTTTTCTCACGTTATGAGTTCTGACTCCTGTATCCATGATGCATTGTACTCATTCTGTGTCTCTATCTAATGATGTGAGGAGCCCTTTCTCCTGTATCCAACAGGTTTGGTTTGATTTGATCAAAACATTTGATTGTGGGAGATTTTGTCGAATTTTCGTTTTTTTGTCCGGTGCATTTTGCCGCACCCTCCCCCTTAAATCCCGAAACTTAATTATTCCCCCAAACCCACCCCCACATAAATATGCAGCAAATCTCCTGTGACCAAATGTTATTCGCAGTAATCTACCATTCCCATCCAACATACAATGGCCAATGTCAAAGTGGCTTTCTCAGTGCGTTCTGGGCCCGTCCTCTATGTTTCAGCCTGCATCAGATCTTGCTTTAGCAATCCAAAGATCTACTCTCAACTCCATGACAGGCAAGAGTCACGCATGGTCCAGCCTCATACTACCTGGGTTACCAAACCTTCAACCAGCAACACAGACCGATGTTCAATGGTCAAGACACTTATATGCAAAAAAGGCAAGTCTAGGGGGATCAACCATGTTTTGCTATGCTCCACGCAGGGATGGACTGGCCTATAGGGAACTCTGGAGATTTCCTGGTAGGCCTCTATACCCTGGGCCTCTTTTGTGTGGTAACCTATTTTACCACCCTAGGCTCCACGTTCCTGATCACAGCTGTCCCTCATATTTACTCTGCATGTGTGAACAAATGAATTAATAAGAAGTGACAAAACATACTGCTATAGTCTTATTTTTTTAAATTGTTTTTATTGTATTTGGTTTGAACACAAACCTTTACAAAGTTTAGAACAATGAATAAAATCCGACATAAAATCCAGAAACTTACAATCAGATATAATACAGAAAGAAAAACATTTGTATCAAAGAGTCCATAATTACAGAAATAAAATAAAAAAATCAATGAAACCAGCATTTGATTGATTACTACTAAACCACAAAACAACTTTCTTACAGGATATTGCATACGTTTTTCATAAAGCGGACTACCACTATCTTTAACGATATCCCGGAAACCATGCATCATTTCCCACCATAGTCTATCAGTGAGGACCCACTCAGTGGAATTTACAAACTTAGCAAAATATTTTATTCGTTCTGCATTAGGGGCTTACACTCTAATAAAAGATGGCGTAGTGTTTCCTTTTTTCTCCCAATTGTTGACATAACCTACAGAGAAACTCGGTATTACTTGCTTCTCTCTGTTTCTTTCCCGACCAAATTTCTAATATTTCGCCAGTAGAACAAACATTAAAGCGAAATCTCATAATCTCATTTCGGGTAGCCCGACTTGGATATTTTAGCAGGTAATGTTCCGCAACACCCATCGCCTTCTGATGGGTAACTAAATGAGAATACAGCTTAGAGTTAACCACCTTAGTAACAGTATTGGACTAATCTACACATTGGAGTAATTATTTAACATGCAATGGATTTTTAATCAAGGTCTCGGTATCAACCCCTAACAAATGATCCAGTCCAGGCGTACCGCTCCTGAGACCTTGCCCCAGAATTTTATATACATTGGGCCTCATTACGACCCTGGCGGAAGACCATGGTGCTATTAGCACCATGGTCCATGCCGGTAAGTTACTGACTCCGCCATGGAGAAAGGGGGAATTACCACCCCATTACAAGGTTGGCGGGGCAGTAATTCCCCCTTCCACCATGGCCCTTCCCCATTCCCATTTTTGCCCCATAGGGCTCAATGGGAATGGGGAAGGCGCTAAGTACGGTGCCGCAAATTGCGGCACCGTAATTAGCACCAAGGTCCCTTTGCGGGTCCCTACTTTAACGGCTGGTCTAAACCAGCCGTTAAGGTCGGGTCCCGCAAAGGGACCTCGTAATTAGGCGCTAATAGGTTAACGGCGCCGCAGCCTTTTACGGCGCCGTTAACCCATTAGCAACCTGGGTCGTAATGAGGCCCATTGTCCCCTGAATCATGAATTAGTCTTCTATAGAGGGATAACCTACGCCAAAGTACCCAGGAGTTCCATGTTAGCAATCCCAGCTTGTAGGGCAGAGCTTCAATAGGGATAGATTTGGGGAGCCAGTACATAGTAGCTTTTAGAAGTTTAGACTCTATTTTTGAGATTTCAACAATTGCAATAATCGAAAATATTTCTACACCATAAATCATTTTCGGGGTCACTTTTAACTCAAAATAACGGAGGAGGGGAATCATTGAATATTTCCCAAATTTGTTGTCTATTTTTTTTAGTTGTGGTATAAAAAGGTGTCCCTTTCCGCTGAAGATGCTCTCGATACAGGCCTTGATTATTTTTATTAAAGATCGGGAAGCCCAGGTATATCATCGCAGATTGAACCTGCAGTTTTTCATTATTCAAAATCTACGAATTCACTTCCGTTTTTTTTTTCTTTTTTTGCTTTGAAAGGGTCACAATAACCGTTTTACTCGGGTTCATTTTGAGGTGGTTTGCAACCATATATGCATGAAAGGCAGTGATCATACATTGCAAACCTTTTGGGGACTGATTCATTAAAAGGGAAATATTCTGCATATGCTATCCAAGCTATAGAGGTTTTGCCAATATTTGGGGGAATAAAAGAGCTTTTCTCTAAACAGTTTACCACCTCGGGGACATAGAGATTAAAAAGCATAGGGGTGAAAAGGCACCCCTGTCTCAATCCATTCATAATTTCTACTGGGCTGAACAATAGACATCCATATTTAGCCCAACTTGAATTCGAGAGTGGAGATGTAGGTGTGTGAGGATGGACAACAGATTCTCAGGCATACCCAGTATTTTCAATTTCCCCCACAATATATCTCTGTCCACGCTATCAAATGCCATGCTTCGGTCAATAGCAGCAAGGTAGACAGGAGTTGTATCTCTTTTCCACACCATATGAAGAGTAGTAAGGAGCAAACCACCCACTTCTGTCCCAGTGTCTTTTATAAAACCATATTGGTATGGAGATAAAATGGATTCTTGGTTCATCCAGAGGTTTATTTCCTTTAATACAAGGCCGCAAAGATCTTCGACTCCGCATCGAGGATAGCAATAGGACGATCATTTTTAGGGGAGCTCCTGTCCCCCTTTTACAAAATAGGGACATTATACAATAGGTGCCAAGATATCGGAATACTTTTTGTTCTAATAACATCTTTGAACAAAAAATAGAAAATGTTCGCCCACCCTCCTGGGTTACCCTTAAATGTGGCATTCGAAAGGCCGTTGGGACCTCCCGCTCTCGAAGAACTCGCTGAGTTTATTTGCGACTCTATATTTGAGACGCTAAAATGGAATGACCAGGGAGATAGTAAAGCCTTAGTCCAGTTTTTACCTGTGGATAATTGTCTATATATTTGGGCAAAATGGCCAACTCAGGCCTGTTCTGAAATAGACCAAAAAGAATGGCAGATGGGGACTAGCGAGATGCAGCGCAAGGACTGGAATTTTGGATTTGGTTGGAAACATCCGCCGGCAGGTGGAAACGCCGGCCAGGAGGCAAAGGCCAGAGAAAAAGGCCTTGTTTGCCGTTCGCCGGTGGATGCCGCTAGCCGCCTATTCCGACTCCAAGGACAAAGTCATCTCGCCCCACTACTACTACCCACCGCTCGCCCAGTTACTACTACTCTGCAAAAGATGAGAGCCCCATCTGGTTGCTATCCACCCAGCTTCTCCCTAACCCTCCTTCACTTGAACCCCTCACCCCCATTTCAGCTCGCCTAGCACCACGCACGTGAGCTCCACTACGAACACCTGATCCTGCCATCCCCGACCGACGGTTACTCCTGCCGTCCACGCTACCCATTGAGGACACAAATTTTCGTTAGCGTACGGCGCAAACATCAGACTGATCACGGGCCCCCTCCAGACATGTCACTTGTGCTTGCTGATCAATGACTATTGTTTACGTATCATCTGTATAATCTGCTTACTTCCGGCTAGCACCGCACGTCCTATTAGAGCTAATCCCTCATTCTGCCCCATTGCACTGCCTGTGTACTACCAGAGACCATATCACTGATTGCCCTGCTCATATCACTGCAGCATTGTATTTACAGCCAGTGCTCTCCTGTGCCGCTTTTGCCCAATTGCCACTCTGATCCTTTGTTTACACTTTATTCTAATACTGTAGCTCATAGCCTAGCTCTTAGTCTAATGTGGTCCCATGTGCATCAATGGTATTTAGCCTAGTTTGTGTCTTACCTAGGATTACCGCTTTTAGCCTAATGTTGTCCCATGCATCAATGGTATTTAGCCTAGTTTGTGTCTTACCTAGGATTACCACTTTTAGCCTAATGTGGTCCCATGTGCATCAATGGTATTTAGCCTAGTTTGTGTCTTACCTAGGATTACCGCTTTTAGCCTAATGTTGTCCCATGCATCAATGGTATTTAGCCTAGTTTGTGTCCTACCTAGGATTACCGCTTTTAGCCTAATGCTGTCCCATGTGCATCAGTGGTATTTAGCCTAGTTTGTGTCTTACCTAGGATTACCGCTTTTAGCCAAATGTTGTCCCATGTGCTTTAATGATATTTAGCCTAGCTCGTGTCCCTCTTAGGATTATTGTTGTTAGCCTAATGCTTCTGCATGTATGATAATGTTATCTAGCCTAAACTGTGCCCCTCCTAGGATTATTGATACTAGCCTACTAGTACTTTACTATTGACTATTGTATCTAGCCTAATTGGTGTAGACAAAGTGAGTCTAGCCTCATCTTACACCACCCCCTTATCCTTAGCTATGATAAATTGGATATTGTGCATCATGTTCCCCTTCTGCCTTGTCCGAGCGGTCACCCCGTGCACTGGCAACCACTTCCTCGCCCTCAGTAATGGGCTCACCAAACTAGCTTGCCAAAGACACCATCCTATCCCCTGTCCTACCCCCTTCCTCCCTACCACACATCCCTTCCCATCCTCCTCCATTCTCACTCCCAGTCCCAAGGACCCCTACGCAACCAGTAAGGAACACCACCCCACCCCGGCCATCATTAATGATCCACATGTACTCCTCAACCCCTCAAGCAATGGTAAAACACACCCTATCCTAGGATATGAGAGAACATCCCGATTAAGAGCAGGCTCAAGGTTACCACACCACAACCCCAATACCAGTACCCAGCCACCCAGATCACCCAAACCCACGGCCCACACAACAAATAATAAACACACCCAGCCTACAGCAACTAAAACTACTCCACTAAGTTGCCCACCAACTAAAAATACTCCCACTAAGGATCCCAACCCTCCCATTAGTCTCAAAAATGCACTCATCAACGCCCGCTCCCTTGGAGCCCACGCCATTGAAATTCATGACCTCATCATCGAACTTGACCTAGACCTGTTAGTAATCACAGAAACCTGGCTACACCAAGCTTCAGGTCTTCTGCTAGCATTGGCCATCCCACCAGATTACACCATTCTCAGATCTGATAGAACCACCACTCCAGGAGGCGGTGTTGCCATCATTACAAAAAACACCATCAAACTAAGATCAAGTTCCATTGAAATAATCGCAGGGTACAAACTATTGCTCGCCAAACTCACTTTGAATGAAAACACCACAATTAACATAGTGGTCATCTATAGATCCCGTAGCACAAACAGTCACCCAGAAACAGACATCCCACTAATACTGGCGCCCTTCCTTAAACCCAAAACGAAATGTATCATCATCGGTGACTTGAATCTCGGTTTTAATAATAACCAAGATACCAAAGCAACCGCCCTTCTCCTGGCACTAAATGACATGAATTTCTGCCAACACGTCAATGTCCCCACCCATACCAAGGGCAGAACCCTTGATTGGATCCTCTCCCTCAACACCAAAATCACTTTAGGCCCGATTACCCAACTTAGTTGGACAGACCGCTACTGCATAGAAATTACTATCACTATTGACGACCCTTGCACACCCAAGAACATAACTATGGACACCATTGAAAGTAGAAACTCTAAAAAGCTCACAGCTGAGAACTTTGACCCGACCTTGAACACATTGCTAGATACCCACTCAATCCTCAGCAATGACCCAACTGCTATCGCTGAGTACTACCACAAATGCCTCTCCACGGCGATTGACACCATAGCACCTGTCACCTCCAAACTAAGACGCCTCAATAAAAAATCCAACTTCTGGTTCAACGAGGAACTAATCGCCCTTAGAAGGAAAAAACGCTCTCTCGAGCATGCCCATAATAAACATCCCTCCCCGGACTCAGCCAAAGCATTCAAAGACGCAAATACCCTCTACAAATCAGCTATCATCACCCATAAAGCAAACGCCTACAATGCTCGCATTAGCAATGCAGCATCAGACTCCAAAGAGCTCTTCTCTATCCTTGAAAATCCACTTCCGACTGACACACCCACAAACACAAGCAAAGAATGGTGTACCACCATACAAGATGCTCTTGCCTCCAAAATCACTATGCTGCAAAATAAAATCAATTCCAAAAAACTACTCCTAGCAACCAAAAACTCCCCCACCCCTAATCCCTGTACCCTTTCCAGTGACAACTCCAACCCCCCCTTTCAATCTTTCAATTCACACCAGTCACCCACGATCTCGTACTCGACACAATCTACAAACTAAAAGCATCCAACTGCAAAGGAGACACTGTCCCAGCCAAATTAGTCAAAGCCTGTGCACCCACCCTTATCCCCCTCATCACTAAATTTGTCAATGCCTCTTTCATACAGTTCCGACCTGCATTAAAGAAGCCTGGGTTACCCCGCTTCTAAAAAAAACAAATCTAGACCCCACCATTCCAACTAATTATCGCCCCATAACCACGGTCCCATTTTTACTCAAAATCATCGACAAACTAGCCTACAACCAAATTAAAACCCACTTAGAATCTAACCAGCTCCTTGGTACCAGACAATCAGGTTTCAGGCCCAACCACAGCACTGAAACAGGTCTCTTGGACCTCAAAATCCAGATGGATGCCATCAGAGATTCAGGGAAACTTTGCATTCTCCTGCTGTTGGACCTCTCAGCTGCGCTCGACCTGGTGGACCACGACAAACTCTGCAACTCACTTGCCCGCGAGTTTAATTTTTCTAGGGCAGCCACTGCTTGGGTGAAATCCTTCTTAACCGACCGCACCTCCAGAGTGTCCATAGGCAAAGAAGCAGCCAACCCCATCCCAGTCCCCATAGGAGTGCCCCAAGGCTCTTGCCTTTCTCCCACGCTGTACAACGCATATACCAAGCTCCTGTTCTCAGCACTTGACGATATGGGTGGCGTATACACAAATTTTGCGGATGACACCGAGATCCTTATACCTCTTACAGGCAACTATGACCAGGACACATTAACAATCAATAAAATTTACGTCATCATACAAAACTGGATGGCATTAAACAGCCTATGTCTTAATGATGAGAAGACAGAAGTCCTCATCGTAGGATCTCCAGCCAAAATAGCAACCCTTCAGCCAGAATATTCAACCATCAATATCGACGGTACCAATATTCCAGTGTCGAAGCAAGTAAAAACACTGGGCGTGTACATCGATGCCAGCCTGACATTGACTAAACAGATCAATGTACTTTCCTCCTCCACGGTCTACACCTCCAAATTAATTGCGCTCAGCCGACAATTTCTGACCCCAGCAAATTGCCTCACCCTAGCCAGAGCACTGGTCCTATCGAAATTGGACTACTGTAATGTATTACTACTGGACACCTCCAACACCAACCTAGCCAAAATGCAACTTTTGCAAAATAAAGTCCTGAGGGCAGCTCTAGGCATACAAAAAAATCAGACCATATATCCAAGACTAGGAAAGATGCCCACTGGCTCCCCATCAAAGCCCAAATTATCTTCAAAACATTATGCATCACCCACAAATGCCTTACCAAAAAAGGACCTATCTACCTCAATAACACTGCATCCCAAATCTGACATGAGATTACTTAGATCCAATGACAAATTCCTCCTGGAGCCCCCCCCCCCAGATTCAAAACCACAAGAGCAGGGGGCAGCAGCTTCACCACTTTAGCCCCCAAACACTGGAACACCCTACCCACCAACATCAAAAAAGCATCATCCTTCACGGTCTTTAAGAAACAGTTAAAAACCTGGCTATTCAACCAATATTAGCACCCAAAGATAGGACCCCATCCATCGTATACTGTTGTGAATATTTAGTCCATTGTATATTGTTGTGAATATTTTGTAATTTATATCATGTAATGCAACTAATGTAATGTTTGAATCTTACTAATTTCTAAGCTGTCTTATAACCACGCCGTGACACCCGAGGGTCTGGGCATGTAACAAATAAGTAAAATAAATAAATAAAAAATAAAATCAGCTGCAAGTGAAAGCAAGTAGTGAGGACCTGCCAAATCTCTCACTGTGTAAGTCGTGCCCCTCCAAAAAGTAAGAGACCGTGAGCATACTGTGATCACTAAACGTTGACTTACAGATCTCAAACTTCGATACCACATCAAAAAGTAGTTGTGACACAGTTTGACCCTGCCTCCTGCACAGTTGCGGCATGGGCTGCAATAAGCAAACGTCTGCACATAGACTGCCCTTTTGATTCCCAAGCCCCGCTCTGGAACTTCCCGGGCATTAAGCCGACACATGACATTGCCATCCAGGAAAACTGGCTACCCGAATATGAACTCACAATGAAAACCATGTTCCCTAATGGTAAATTTGTAACTCCTGAAGACTTTGCAAACTCAGTGGGGAGCAACCAACTAGCCACCCTACAATTCCATCATATGAAAGCCGCGTTCAAAGAAAGGTGGCCATCATTCCCAGACGAACCCCCCGAACATGTATGCTACCAGTCATTGTATTCTCAGGCAGGCACTGGGGTGTCCAAATTATACAATATTGTGCAGGCTCATACGAAATCAACAAACACCATCAAGGCATCGTGGGAAAAAGACATGGATATTACAATCGAGGCCGGGAAGTGGTCCAGATACTGTCTCCTATCTAAGAAGACCTCACTTAATGCAGGCCTGAGACTAATACAATTCAAGGTTCTGAACAAACCACATTTCACTCCAGCCAAAATGGCAAAGTTCTACAGGACCATTCCCGACAGTTGCCCGAAATGCCATGCCCCTGGTGTGGATTTGTTTCATATGTACTGGGCCTGCCCCCAGATAGCAGGTTTCTGGCTCGCAGTGGCCAATATCCTTGAGGAAATAACACAAATCCCTGCACACATCAATCCACCTAAATACCTGTTTGGCGACATTGGTAAGGTCCCGGAAAAAACGAGGAGACTGTTAGACGTCGCCTGCTCAGTAGCGAAGAAATGCATCCTTCAGAAATGGAAGAGCGGCCAGGCTCCAACAGCAGAACAGTTCTTTGCGACCCTCACTTACGTAAATGAATGTGAAGAAAACTATGTCGGTATGATGCCTGCTCCGTGTAAACCAAAAGACATTTAGGCCCCGTTCAGGGCATATTTAGATGAAACCTCCACAGACACTGAAAATTCTGACAATGAAAGCGTGGATGATACTCCATGCCACATAGTTAGCTAAATGTAACTTCATTCTGTGGGAATACACGAAGACATGCACCTGATGTAAAAGACTGTAAGGGGAGTTGGTTGTCAATTTGTAATGTGAATCTGTGTTATGTAGATGCGAGACATGCATAGTGTACTGTGACATGCAAATCAAAAATAAAGTTCTTAAAAAAATAAAAAGTAGTTGTGACACAAATATAAAGTCAATAATTGATGAGTAAAGGCCATTCAACCATGTTGAAGTCATCCTTTCCTTTTCCCGGTTTTTGCAGGCTGAGGATAAACCCCAGTCCAAGAAAAAGGTAAGCCACAGTTTCCCTTGCCTTAGTTTTCGGTTTTCCCTCCCTAAATCACTCATCCAAAAATGATGGAGGTAGTCTTGTTGCAAACCAAAATCTGAGTCAAAAGAAAGATCTGCAGTCTTATTTATTTAAGAACAGAGGATACCACAATTTGGTTACCCAGAGATACAGCACTAGTGGTTTGTAGTCATTCCATTGAATTCTTACCATCGACAGACCATTCCATCGAATAAAATGCATTAAAAAAATTGCACCGAAAGCATTTAAAACATTTTTGTTAATGGTGGTCCCCCCACACCCTTTTTCTACCCTTTAAAACCCATTAAAATTAAACTAAACCCTTTACCTTCAGAAAACATGCATTCAATGCTTTTTTTTAATGCATTTATTTAGATGGCAAGGCATTCGATGGTATTACATTCGATGAAATGACCAGAAACCGCACTAGCTGGTCCCAGGACCAGTTTTGCGTAGCTTACCTTGGAGCGGTCACATCAGGGATAAGGCTCTGCTATCTACAGGCATTCGTCGATGTGTGTGCAAGCTAGGAATATGCCCAGTTACTGTAATCTGATTGCCTAGCATCATAGGGTGTTTTAGGTACAAGAGCAATCCTACAGAACCTTGTAGGTAGTTTGGACCTCATGCCTAAGTATCAAGGAATTATTTCGTAAAGATGCCTGTGGTGGAATCTTCTGGTATTTCTGTGCATTATGGATGGCATGGGAAGGACACAAAAATCAAATATTAGCCATATTGATTCTGGGTCGGCCAACCCTTCCTCTCCTTTCAGAAGGTGGAGAAGGAGTGGCGACTCTCCTAAGCAAAAGCATAAGTAGTCTAAGAACCATGCTGGTGAATATCCCATTTAGTCACTCTATTTTCAAAGGCACACCTCAAAAGATTGAAGAAAGCTGCCTCGTGGTAGTTATCAAAAGTGCTCCCAGATCTTCAAGACCCCACTGTGAAACCTCTTTATCTTCTTCCTAACCATCACCCTCACAGGGGGGATTGTGCAGACCCAGATCCTAAGTGGAAATGTGCACACAAGGAGTCGAGACTTTGACTGATCTCCTTGATTGCCACCTGATATCTTCCGGTGGGTAGAGGAAGTGTTCCACCTCTCCCATGTTTCGCCAATAGTTGGATTTAGACAGTCCGTTCTGGTCTGAAGATATATGTTGAAACCAGAGCTGCCATAACTGGGCTTCCTGCCTGGGCATCACTTACAGATGCAGTCCTGGGAACTGCCACTTACAGTCCTGTTGTCATGTAAGGGTTGATCGGCAGGAAGCGGTTAATGGCAATTGGGCAATGGGGGCAAGTTCATTTTAGGTGAACATTTCATATGCAAGATTCCAATTCTTCAGGAAAAGTACACATTTTGGGGTTGTCAACTGTGATGATACATTACACAGTAGCTGATTGGTTATTTTCTTAATGAAAAAGTCAATGGAATCCTTTTGAAAATGTACAGCCTCCTTGTTTGACAAGCAAAAAATGACACGTTTCGCAAAACTGCACTTTTTATCCACATAGTGCAAAACATGTCTGCCCATTCCAGATTAGGTAAAAAGCAAGCAACCTTGTGTGATGATATAACCCTCCCACAGCAGACTACACGTGACAATGGGACAGATCACGCTGTCTCATTGTCACGTGTGAATATGGCATCCAGCTCTCCTTCCTTTTCTTGCATTCAGGCACTTGCAACTCTGCATGTATAATTGAATGCAAAACTATGAGTACCTGAATGCAGATACACACACAGCAGAGGATGTACCACACACTCTCCATGAAGGGGGGTTTGATCTCTGCGTTAGATCTCTAGGCGCTCGCGGTGATTGTTGTATATAGCACCTTACAAATATAATGAAGTAAATAAATCAAACTGCTGCACATACCATCAGTTTAATTGGACTCTGCAACTTGTGCATTTACTCCAGACCCCTCTAGTTGTCCAGGGGAACGTGTGTAGTCCATCCAGTCCAGATTTGGTGGTTTCCTTGCATTCTGTTACATATACTCCCAATGTACAATGGAAACAAATAGTCCTGACTTCTAGTGGAAACAACATTATTTACATGGACAGCCATGTAAAGAAATTGAAAAGAGGCAGGGCCAGGTTTGGGGTCTTAACTTGGAGTCCCCGCTGCAGATGTTCCAGATGATGTCATTTTTTACTCTCACTGTTAATCCCTGCTGTGATGTCATTTATGTGCTCATCTGCTGAGTAATAGGGGTTTCCGAATTAAGATCACTTCCCACACCAGCTGAATTTCATGGGTTTTGTTGCGATAAATTGGATCATCATGTACTAATTAAAGGTCCAGAGCCCACTGGCCATGGCCTTCGGCTGCGTCCACTGTCCCCATTGCACCAAAAAGGCTCAAAGACCATGGCCATGGCCAATGGGCCAGCCTTACAGCTGAGACCCATGTCCCCCTCACAATTAAATGATCAAATTCCACAGTCCATGGACACTGTACTAATGTTGCTGGTCCCTTGGATGATTTAGCATACTTTTTGAAAAGAGTTGTTTCGGACACTCCCTAAATTCCTGTGTAAATTGACCATGACATTACAGAGATTTCGCTTGGAAAACGGATCTCACTGAAGCAAAAATATGTAGAGTTACCACAGGAATGGGAAAATGCTCGGCTTTAAGTCTTCCCCATTCCCATGGCAACTCTGCATGTGCCCTCTTTTTCCTTCTAGGTCTCCCCCTTGTGTAAACCACCCTGACCCTCTCCTATTATCCCCTCTCACTGGCCAGTCCGTGTGACGCATATTTTTTCAGAGCATGTCTTCAGACATTTACCCAGCATTCCTGTGGAAATCCAGCGGGATTCCCCGAGCAAGAAGAAAATAGCCTAAAACAAATATGTTCCCCAGCCCACCCCTAACTCTCCCTCTACACATGCTGTCCTGTGTCTCCCTCCTCAACTCTACCCTGGTATGAAACAACACTGTCCCCCTGTTGTGTGCCTCATGGACACCACTTTATTATATCTTCATCAAATAATGACAGGAGTCAGCCTGCATGTCTGAACTCCTTTATTCCCATATCAGAACGGACTCCTTTCCATTCCATTCCTTCCCAAGTTCTACCCACCAAACATTCCACATTCTATTCAGCTACAACACCTCCCCCTTGCTTATCATAGAAGATTCAGCCATCCAAGATTCAGCTACAACACCTCCCCTTGCTTATCATAGAAGTTCACTCTCACTGTCAGTCTGACAGGGTCACCTCTACATTTATTCAATGAGATGTACAGGCTTACGTATAGTCCTTTGAGGGTGCCCACTGCCGGTCAAATAAGGTGGCGAATGTCCATAGTCTTTAAGGGACAGGAGACTAACAGGTTCTTCACTCCTCCTTTCCCCATACAGTTCTCCATTTGAGACATCCTGTGACATAAGCCTAACAGGTTCCCCATTTCTCCCTGTTTCTTCTTCCAACTCCTCCTGGAACATTGCATGAAAGAGTGAAGCCTCTTCTATCTTCCCTGTTACTACACCATTCTCTCTCACAACAGTTGCTATGGGCCTTATGACAGCTATGACTGTTACTGAATCTGGGTCACGACTGGATCCCACCATCCTTTGTGGTTTTTGCCTACTCAGTATAAATTTATCTTCATTCACTGACATCTGATCTTCTTCCATTCTCCTCTTGCGATTCATCCAATCCACATTGGCCTGAAGTCTTCTTTCTTCCATGACCATGTCCATGTCCCCCCCCCCATTTCCAAAATGCTTTGTGTCCAGATCTTTCCTTTGGTTTGTTGTTACTGCTTTGGCACATCTCAGCTGGGACTGACACATTTTTACATATCCATTCGCACTAGGTTGTATGCTCTCCTTATCAGGAAATCTCACCATGCCACGCCTCCCTCTTGCGAGCAATTGTGTGCTAGATCTCCATGTTGCCGATACTGGGTTCTCTTCTTTGCACATGATCCAGAAATTATTCCTTTGCCCACATCTCATGAATATCCGACCAAAAGCTGGATATCTACCTTTGTGTGGAAAATCCAATCCACATCTATAGCACTTCTTCACCAGCTGACTCCTGCCTGTGCCATACCATGCACTTTGCCGAGTGAACAGGTTTGAACATCGAGAGTGCCTCTGTCTGTTATCTCTGATACCGTTAAAGGTATTTAACTCACTTCTGTTTTCCATCTTGGCTACGTGCCTTTTAGTTCTTTCATACACTCGTGCCAACTCCAGGACTTCCTTTAATGAGAGAGGCACTCTTAGAAGATGTCTCCGAAGTTGTGATGACGTACACCCTTCAATGATTCTCAGCCTAATTGCCTCATCATTGCTAAAGCTTGCGAATTCACAATATTCTGCCCTTCTCTTTAATCGTAATAAAATTGGTCAGTTGTTTCATGTGGATTCTGTGTGCACTGATTAAATGCATATCGTTCATAGTCCCGATTGGGAGGGACAACCAAACGTTCACCAATCGCAGTGACCAATTGTTGATATGTTGTTCTTTCCTGAGCCGGAATGCTCATTACCACATTTCTCACCTCCTTTCCTACCAAATTAACAAATATGTACATTTTGTTTGAGGAATCCTGATTTGCTGCTGCTCTCAAGAAGCCCTCAAATTCCTCCATCCATTCCTGCCATCGTTGCCCCTGACTTTCCTGTGTCCCAACTATAAATGGGTCCGGGCAATGCAGATAGTTCACCAGAATACCCTCATTCTGGACTGATCTTGTATTCCCACTTGTGATATTCAGGAACATGGTTACTCACTTCTGGCACAGTTGCGTCGCTCTTTCTTTCATCAGCAGTAGTTGCCTTTGTTGCTTGATTGCATAATGTTATTTCCTTTATTGGTCAATATTATTTCATCTGTGCAACTTTCATTTGTCCAGTTCTATCTTGTTTTGTTGCTCTCGCACCAGGATAACCATGAATGAAATTATGATCTCTTTCTGAACAGTGTTACAGTATAAAGTTGCTCAGGCTATTACAGTATAAGGTTGCTCTATGCACCCGTGTGTGAGCGCAAAAGAGGCGCACCTTACAATTTAGCACCACTTTAAACACTCTATAATTTTCTTTATGCCAATCCCTTGCTGGTTCACCTATGAAGTGTACTGTTCAAGATCCTACAACAGCACAATTGTGATTATATACAGGGAGATAGCAGACCTTGTGCCACTAGCTCATACGTGTAGCATTCCACTTGTTCACTTTCATCCAGATTCCCAGATTCACCTGCCGTGGTGTGGACTGTTTACTGGTATCTTTCTTTGCCACCTTAATTTTGTGTTCTATTTTCTGTTCTGCAGCCAGTATGGAAAACAATTTCCCAGTGTGGGCACTTCTTGTGTTGTTGTTGCAGTCTATGCCTCACCACTGTGCTCTTTATTCCACACTTTGATTTAATTGAACTTTCATTGTTTCCATTTTGCACTCATGACACATTTTAGTTCATTTCACTGTTTGTTTTATTTAGTTAGTGTCTCGATCTTTTGTTCCTTATTTGACACTCTTCGTGCAATCACTCATGAGATGGCAGCATTTTATTCTTTGCTCAATGTCCTTCATTTGGTTGCACTCGCACCACATCACTTTCCTTTCAATGCTTTCCTTTAGTTTTGCTTTATAGAGTCCCAGCCAGTGACTCTGACACCTCCAACAGTCTTAGACCTCGCACACCGTGAATATCATAGTTCCAGTTTCTCCTTTTTCTCTTTTTTTTTGCTATAGCTCCAGAACTCCATCCGCACTGGGAGCACACCGCGACCTACACAAAGAGAAAACACAGGTCAGTGAAGACAAGACATCGCCGCGCTGCGCAAAGCACCTACTTACTGCATCCTAGCGCTATTGTGGCCATCATTTACCAGCGAGAACCAGCCTACCCAGTTCGCCAAGCGGACGCTCCGCGCACCTAAGGGAGATAAAAAAGAGACATTATCGAACAGAGAAAAGGCATGCAAGAATAACAACTCCATAAACCGCAATAAGACATACCTGAAAGACATTACTTGGGCCGCTGTCAGTGAAGTAACTGGACCGCACACGCCCACAAAAGACAACGCGCCCCTGCCCAGAAAGCAGGACGGAGAGCCCACCAACTTCGATAACAAGGTGAGAAGAAAACCTGGAGGGGCTGAAATCACAAGGGAGGTGGGAAGGCTTACTTTGGCTGTCCAGTCCAAAACATAGTCTTCATTTCCAGGCGGAATTCCACTGAGAACCTCACCAGGGAATCATTGAAAAGGGCACCAACGACCAACTGGCTGGGTGGTGTCCCCGTGGATACCAGGTGAGTGTAACAACACCCCCCCTCATTCGCTGCAGTCACAACCCACAGCTCAAGATGCTGTCCTGTGTGAGAGACCTAGGGGTTTTCTCCAATTTGGACCCCAAGAAACTCCTATTCGGTGGCCAGGGCACAGCCATCGCCTTTGGATCCGGCCCTGGAGGTGGAACAGTGCGGGAGGATCACCCAGGTAGGGGAGTCTGCGGTGATTCTCATGATTCTCATGGGAATACACTAGGCGAGACTGTCATCCGCCGTCACGGCAGTAGCCGAGATTGGCGGATACTTCCGGGTTGGAGTTGGCGACGCAGAGGTCGGGTGTTTTAGTCCCTTCTCTGTGTTATTGCTTATGGCTCCATTGACGTAGCGCAGCACCGGTGGGAGTATTTAATCCTCTTCCCCCGGCTGGCTGTTGCGTTGCAACCCCTCTTGGCTGTTTCCTGTTCTGGTTTTCCTCGCTCCCAACTTCTGCCTAACCCTCTTCGGTTCGGTCAGAGGTTCCTTGTGCTCATGTGTTCGTATTTCATACGAAGCCCACCTTTTCCTTATTTTTCTCGACCGCTGCCCTGAGCGGTTCGCTTCAGTTTCCACTCTCTTGGTGGCTTTGTTCCTTCGGACACCGCTTCTTTCTCTTTCTCTCTCTTATCTTCCTCCTCCCATTTTCCTTCTGTTTCCTCCGGGTCCATGCACCCAACTTACCTTCTACCGCCTCCTGTTCGAGCCGCCTTGGATTCAGCACCCACCTTTGAATTGCCTCGTGTCCACTTGCAAGGTGGTATCGACTTCCTACAGTACTGCGACTCCTTTGCATCCGCTCTGTTGAACTTTCTACTTTGCTACCTGCATCTCTAACATAGCACTCCAGCCAGCGGTCCGCCTTGTCATCAGGATTGGAGAAGAGTCTACACTTCGCCAAGGTTTTTTTTCCCGGTTTGGGTTTTTCCCTTATTCCGGCTTGATTCCGGAAGGGAAGTCACGGGACAGCTGTTTTTCCAGCGGTCACTGTGGCTTTCCTCCGTGACAAGCATGTTCATCTAAAAAAGGGGAGAGACTACCTTGCACGGCGACGTCTACAAGAGACCGACAATTCCAGCAGCTCAGGTGAGGAGAGTGTGTTAGTAGGGGAGAAAGGGACCAGAGTGCAAACTTCATCACAGAGACACAGTATCCCCCTCCCACCTTTTATCCACAACCACACAACCCCTCTGTCTTTTTGGGGTATTTTCAAACACACAACACCCCCCACACCCCATGTTTGCATAATACGAAGGAGAAGAAGAAGCAACCTGGAGGGGTGAAGATTATCAGTGAAAAACCCACTAAGGCACAGAAGACAGAATACAACACTCTGATAGCAGGCTGTCCCCTTAATTAAGTCAGTCAAGGTCAGGCAGACCCAACCCTAATCACACACCTTCTACCCATTAACATCACACAGGTGTATAAAGGGAAGCTGCTGGGGAAAAAACGTCAGATGCAGTTGGGAGAGCAAGAGGGAGGCTGCAAGGCTGAGACCGGCAGAGGATCCCTCTTCAAATCCCAAACATCAAAAACAAGCTGGGAAGATTGTCTGGAGCTGAGAAACCAAGAGGCATGGAGCTGTAAGGTGAATCCAGAGGAGGACGGCGTGAAGCAACGCTGGTCCAGTGAGAAGGAAGGGCTGCAGTGTGTCAGAGGAGCCGTGCCTCCTGTGTGTGGGATTCAAGCAGCCAGGACCTTGCTGTTGAGGTCCAGACAATTGCTTGTACCCTTGGGACCAGTGCCGACCCCAAGGATGTAGAGTGGCAGGTGATGAGACCCTGATCTCATCCCCATGCCAAAGGACGGAGCCTCTGACCTTGCAATGGTGCACAGTGAGTCTGTTTAAAATAGAGAGTGAGAGAGACTTGGGCGAGCAGGTGAGAAGCGGAGCGTGTGAGGGAAGGCACCAAGTAAAGCGGGCAAGTAGCCTGAACCCAAAAAGGAAGGTGAAAGTTGATGACAAAATAAATGTAGTTGGTCCGAGCCCGGCAGAGGGAGATTAATTGAACATTGTGTTGAGAGCATTTGAGGCTGGCTGGGGGGGATCCGGGGTGAACGGTGAATCACCCGAAAAAGTGATACCTGAAAGATAATAATAGCCAAAGTAACAGAGTGACCCCGTGTGTGTGAACATGATATCTTTAAAATTAAAGCGAAGTCCCTGAAGTGAAGAGAAGTGATGTGAACACTGAAAAGCAAACAAAACTAAAAGCCAAAACAGGGAAATCACTAAGTAGAGGAAAAGTGAATAGAATCCCCAAGAAGACTTGTTTGAAACAGAACTGAATGTAAAGTAAAAGGAATTGATCTGAAAGAAATACAGTACCAGAATGCAGCAGTCTTGGAGTGGTCATGTATGGGATTAAAGCAAAGCTATATAGTTGCAAAAGTCTCAGACAGTAAAGCAAAGTGAATCTGGAAGTAAGAAGGTTGGGAAAGGATATACAGTTTCAATTGTGTAAGCCTGAAAGAGAAGCAAACCTTAAATATTATTTTGCACTCCATGCACGGCCTTCTACGAATAAGAGACTTTGTCGCAGAAGTCCCTGGTGTTTGTTCTGAACTGCATCCTTGTGCTGGAGAAGCCAAAGTGAGTGCTAAGATAGCTCGATTGTGCCGCCTTGCCCCGTGCTGAAAACGTGGGGAAGGGAGGCCAACAGCCTTAACATCCTGACATATCATTTTGTGAACAGTTCTTTCTTTTTCGTAACACTGTTTGCCACACTATTTGTATTTAGGGCTAAGGATTGGCAGTAGGTGTATTAGTATAGGCCCTTTTATTTTGTCAAGACACCACTAGGACTGCATTATTAATTATTTGATGGTCATAGCATGCTCAAATCTGTAGATTTAGGATTAGATGGGCATATATCAAACCCTTTCTGAAGTTCAATAAACATCCTTGAACTGTGGTCATTTGTGTCTGTCTTACTGTTGATACCATGCCTTTCTTACACCTGGCAGTGATTAAAATAAGCATGCATACTGCCTTCAGGTCCCTTTAACACCTTGAGCCTTGCTAGAATTAGAATATGGGCAACATTAGCAGTCCACAAGTGTACTTATGTTCTAGCATATGCACAGGACACATTTTAACAAGAGCCGCCAAGACGAACGCAGGCGGGCTGAAGTACAGTCGCCTGCCAAAGATCAGTAATTGTATGAACAAGGTACATAAACCCCAGCACAGACAAAGGCAGAACACAGTTTAGCAGCCTCGCAGAATGTATACATTCTCAAGCATGGATACAAGGAGGCAGATTGGAAGCAATGTGGAATATACACACGCTATAGCATAAGGAAGGATATATATTAGAAGTCACCAGGATAGTGCACATAAAGTGCACATATCCAAAAGCAGACTGAGATTAGAAGAGGGCCATGATTGTCAAGTGATTTTTTTGCCCTGAGTGAGCAAAGCCACAAATGTCTTTGTGATGTGCAATATATCAGTGGAGACCATTATTATATATGAAGCAGCACTATAGTCAGTTAAACCATGAGTGAGGCTTTCTCGAGCAGTGCACCCTGAGAAGTAAATCATTTTTCTGGGCTGACATTGAAATATTTAGGGTAAGGCAATTTTGACAGGTTATAATCATGTTGCATACGGGTCACTTCCCTGCTTCTTGTTCCCTGGATCCAGAAGAAAATACACAGTTAACATTGGGGAAGTTGTTGAATATTGACTTTCACCTACATTCTGTTTGTGTCATGCCACGAGGTGGGTGGCGCTTGTGTAGCCGCTGGCGGAGCGGAAGATGATCTTCCTGTCGCGCCGTGACTGTCTACCCGTCACGATCTTTCTATCACCGGTCTAGTTGTTGCACATAGGCGCGGCCCGGAGTATTTATTCCACCTCTTCCGGGTTGCGGATGCGTCGCAACGCTTCCAATTACTCCGCTTGTTGCTATCGCTCCCTGTGTTTTCCCGTCCAGCCCGCCGACTTTGTTTTCAGTGCCTTTTCTCTTGTTACTGCTATGTTCGGTTCATCTACACTTGTTTTCCTTTATTGACCTCTCTTCCTTTCCTTTCTTCTTGCCTTACCTCTCTTCCTGTCTTTTCTCCCTGTCCTCTTCCTTTTTTCTGCCTTCGCCCACGTTAGAATCTTCTTTCTACTTCTCGTGGGGTTTCTTTTCTCTGTTACTGCTCACACGTGTACCAGATCCCGGCCTGCCTATTGAATTGCAGCACGTTCTACTTGCTGGTTGCCTGCTACCCTGTGTACTGGGTCAAAGTTGCCTCTCTGCCTTCACCCCTCCAGGATCTTAACCGCCATCTCTCCTTGGATTGATCCTCCTTGCCCTGCATTCGTCACAAGAGTGTTCCGCCTGCGCATCTCTCCAGCTGACACCAAGGTCTCTCAGAATTTTTTTGTGCTTTCGGGCTTTTTCCTCTCTCGGCGCTCCCCAGGGGGGGGGCCCTTGGTCACCTCATCTGGTGGCACGGTGGCTTCCTTCTGTGGGCGTCCTTATCTCCACAAAAAAAAGGAGAGTACCAGAAGAAAGGAGAGGAAGGGTTCCAGGAAGGAGGACGAAGGTGAGGAGCTAGGCTCCTTTGTTAGTGATGTTTATACCTTCCTATTTTCCTGTCCATGTCTACGCGTGCTGTAAATACATGAAGAGCAACTGGAGTATTGTACAGATTGTACATATGTGAATAAAGCCTACCTGGAACCAAACCTAGACTACAGCTCGTCTGTACTTCAGTGATGCACCCTGAATGTCTAGCATAAGGCTTTACAACAGGGAGGGAGGAGATTCAGAGTCCACTTTGTCCGACGAGGAGATCACTGATTCAGGTGACAGTTTGGATATAGGCTCTTGATAAAGGACTGACAGGCCTGAAACGCGTGGAGCAAAATCCTGCTTGCTTTCACGTGACATTTCGTCACGTAATGAACACACAGATCAATGTTGACAATGTAGAATCATTGTTGTGTATAATAATTGGATTACAATTTAAAAAAAATGTCTGATAAGTAGTGGTTTGGAATGGTTACCACATACTGGTGTGCAGACCCTCAGTGGGGTTGTTTGTCACTGCTTTTTTCAATTTTGACAGGTTAGACGCCAGGGCCCTTATTCACAGAGCGTTTTCCAATGGGGGGGGGCGGGGTTGGGGGTTGCCATTATAAAACGCTTCTGTGAATTAGGCCCTAAGACTAACAGATTCTCAAAAAAATGATGCAGATGCATAATAGTGCGAAGATCGGCTTGTTCATTGCGCAATTCACTGCGTTTCCAAATCCACACAAAAAAATGCACTCGCAACAACAAAGCACAAGTATTAGTGCAACGCATGTGCAATTAAAACTCCATGTAATGGCGCATCTGACCCAATCGGCCATGGTCATTGCCCTTCTAGGAGGAACAGGGACCCCTCCCAAAAGTGGGGTCGGAAAGTTGTAGGTGCCCCAATCCCTGTTAACTCCTTATGTGCAATGCATGTTACCCCGCTCTGTGATTTTCTCAGGGGTCCCTGACGTATTTTATATGCATGTTACCAAAGGCACCACTCTTTGTCACATGATGCCTCCCAGTACCTTTTCTGCCCAGTGTTCTCCCTTCTCCAACTCACAAAGTGCACCTGGGAGCAACCATGAAAAGGGGCCAGGAGAACAGAATTAAGAACATACAGGGAATAAAATGGGAATTTCCTTACCAAACAGAAATTTGAAACCCGACCTACCAATCCCAGACGTACCCCGGTTGAACGGTGGGGCAATGGAAAATGAACTGGGAGTGGGGAGAGATTACAGGGAACAGGAGAGAAATAGACACCCTCCCTAAACCTAACTGGCAACAAAACTCATCAGCATGTGAAGGAAGCCATGGGGAGAATGAGCAGCCTGAGCCTCCGGTTGATCCAATGCCATCAGAGACTGCACACAAAACCGTGCTGGAAAAGGAGGAAGGCTTAGAGGGATTTCTAGAACTTTTCAACTGTATAACCCAACCCCTGGGGGAAAGAAGGCACACATTGACCCAAAGAGCCAGATGAGCACTGCAGCTAATGGAAAAGGGGCGGGGGGTAGAGACAGAACCACCAGGGATGCAGTATAAAAGGGGGAGAATGAGAGACAGAGTGAGGGCTGCAGGAGTGAGGTCAGGAGGTGTGGAGGTGGACTGAGGGACAAGGCAGAGGACGGACAGAGGAGCAGAGTGCTAAAGAGTTTGAAATAGGGTTGGAGTCGAGTGTAGGTGAGGTATTTTGTGTGAGGGAGAGTGGTACCAGTGGTATGGAGTGTATTGTGGTATGGGGTGTAAAAGGTGAATGAGAACGCAGGATACAGAGAGGGGAAAGTGTAGGGGATTTAAAGAATAAAAAAGTGAGAGAGAAAGTGTATGGTGGCAGGGTGTGGAGAGCGTGCAAGGCAGTAGTGGGAGCAGTGGTGAGGGCAGAGTGAATCAAGAGGGTGTGACGGTAGAAGTAAGAGGCACTTGGGAGAGTGTGGCAAAGCATGGATAGAGGAGGGAGTGTACTGAGAGGCATGAAGAGAGATGCAGCAAGAGATGAGGAGAGTGGCGTAGTGAAAGATAAGGAAAGGGAGAGGAGAAAGGTGAGAGGAGAGAGAGAGAGAGAGACTTTGAAAGCCAGAGGGAGAGAGAAAGATTGGCGGTTGAGATAGGAGGATGGGAGAAGGAGGGTAAAAGAGGGGGAGCGAGTGGAGGGGAGAGTGTAAGGAAAACATTTCTGAGTCGGGAACAATCTTAACAAGATCATTTTATATCTGGGGAAAAGTTAGGGTACTCTTAGGAAATCGCAGAGGGATAAAGATAAATAAGGCTCCACCCTTTAGGCCTTCAGCCTGGGTTAATGATCTCTCTAGTGACCATTATCCTGGGGATTAGAGAAGTCTGGGCTAGAATGGCTGGAGCCCACATGCAGATAAGAGAGAGTGGGATGCCCATTAGTTGGGCCCTTTAAAAACCCCAATATAAACATTTGAACTGCTGTTGAGACTTTCTGAGGTATTGAGGCTATCTGTGACACCAAGCATACTGCATGGTGTGCTGTACTTTTTTTTAGCACACTTCTTCATGTTTGTGATAGGAGCAAATCGTAATGTGCATTTTCATGAGCAAATTAGGTGTTCAATGTTTGGGAATTTGCTTTTTGGAGAATGGGTGGACACTTTTGAGGGACATGCCCCTCTTGCCTGCTTTTTGTGCTTGATTTACATGTTTTCCATCCACTTAGGACTTCCATTGGGGGCTGGCACATCTCTAAGATGTCCCTTTCTTCTGAGAGTCAACTGCATCTGTTTCTTGCACATTTGAGGAACCTTTCTTGCACGGTTTAAAACAATTTTACCTAACCCCAAAGGTTTGACTCCCAAAAGTTCGACCCACAATTTCCTGCATATATATATGTTGGTGGGGGTAAATTATATAAAAGATGTATAGGGGTAAGGTGGGGGGCCTGTGGGAGGTCTCCCCCCACATATATCTTTGCGGGAAATATATATATTTTTTTAAAAGTTGAACTTTTGGGAAGTCGAACCTTTGGGTTCGGTAAAATCACTTCTTCAGATATGAGACTCTGGCCTCATGAGATTAAATGGGTTTCCCAGTATTACATACTTTGGTTGAATGCTGAAGCTGTGATTCAAGCCCAGTTTGCAATTTCTGCGCTTGACCACATAGTTTCCCATTTCTTGTCGTACAGCGAAGTGCAGTGGTGAAAGGCAATAAATCACCAACAAACTTATCCAAAGGACGTAGGTCTTGTTTGAAAAAGATTCAAATGGGTGGTTTAGTGGTTGCTAGAGTCCCAAAAGTGGACCAAGGAGGCTGGGTCATCTCAAAAGTACCTTTCTCAGTTCTAGCTGGATTAACAGGGTTGAACCAGGCTTTGGGATACTGTAGATACGGATTGAACAGGGTTTGGATGCGAGTCATGCTGGCAAGATGGGCGTCGAGTCAGTTCGAAGCAGACCTTGGTGCGGTTCGAGGCAGCATTTGATGATACAGTTCGAGGTTTCTTCTGAATACCAGAGCAGCTGGCAAAAAGGCAGGTTTTGCTCCGACAGCAGTTCATCCACAATGTGCCTTTGAGATGAATAGGGAGCAGAACTTTCCTCTGTCTTGGAATCCTTGTCTTCACCTCTCGCAGATGGCTTTGCAGAGGACTGCTCTCCCAACAGGGTCCAGATGAATTATTTCTGACGTCCTTAAAGGTCTAAAAGTGAATCAAGGAGATGGCCACACAGGATTGGATAAAAGCAAGTCTGATTTAAGGGGTCAAATCCCTGTTAAGGTAACAAATGATTTTTGCCTTCTGGCAAACTACCCATAGTGCTTTGCTATCCAGGAAGTGTAGGACACATGGATGAAAGAGAAGCAAACAGAAAACCAAAATGGTGGAATCCTTCCTCTCTTCTGCTCTGCTTAACTGCCTTAACCAGATCCCTTCTCTAAGCCTGCACTTCAAAGTCCCCTTAGTATGTAGCACCGCAGTGTGAGGCTGGTCCTTTTGTTTAGGATGTGTGTTAAGACGGATTTCTGAACTCTGTCCTGGAGGCGCAGAAGTTCAGAAGGCCAACCTAATTACTTGGAACAGGGTAACCTCTGGACAAGCCAGACCAATCAGGGTAGCGATTGCGGCGGTCAAGACTAGGTCTCAAGAGGGGTGAGGGTGACTGAAAGCCCGCAATGAGCACACAAAGCAAGGACACTTACAAATTACTCCAAACAGGTGTTATATTAAAAATATATACACATTTATTCCAAGGCCTTTGCAACAATGACCGTAGCGAGAAATCACAATAAAACTCTAGTAAACCAACACATACCAAACCAATACAATATATATACAAATACAAACGAGTCAAAAGCGTTAGATGCACGAAATGTGTAGTCCACCTAGAAGGGGAGGAAAACAGGCAGTGCGAAATAATGATTAGACCCAGTCCGCCTTCAGAGGCACCTAACTAAAAGGAAGTCCAAGCCCTACGAAGAGTGGAGCCTTGTGCTCAAAAGTACCTGCACACGCTGGTGCCAACGGGTAAAAATGGGAGTCTCTTCGAGGGAATCAGGCAGTTCAGTTTGGTGCACAAATGAAGAAGAACAGAGTTCCGCGACTCAAGCGCAGCCTCCACTGTGGGCAGAAGCAGAGCGCGAGTACGGAAAGGTGTGCTGTTTGACACAGCGGGGAAAAGCTATGGGCTCCTGCAGGAGGGCGACCAGTTCCTAGCTATGCTACTGACCGGTCCCCGATGCAAGCAGACCCAGGATTCTCTGCGTCAGTTTCAGTGCTGGCAGGTTCAGGGGAGCAGGGGACGTCTCGTCGTCGTGTAGATTCTGCAGCAGCAGAGTTGAGTAAAACATGTCCCAAACGAAGTGAACCCGCACAGTTTGTTACCACAGCAGGGCAACGGAGCGGCCGTGTGTATCTCAGCCAAATGTACACTACTCACTTCAGCCCTGGGAATGCCAAGTGTACGAATCGTGTGAGAGTGACAAGGACTCGAAATACAACACAACCTGGCGGTGGTTACAGAGCAAGAGTCCTGGGTAGGCTGTTCAGTCTGCTGGATGGCCCAGAGACACTTCCGAAGGCTTACGTGCAGGAGATGGTGAAGATGCCGAGAATAGCTGTCCCGCTATTCCAAGGGTCGAAGTACCAGTACAGGCCTTCTGGTTCGATCAGAGGTAGAAAGGGTTTCACAAAGCGACAGCAGTGCAGAGGAGCAGTCCTTCAGCGGGTCACCAGCGATTCCTCGGTTCAGCCTCGTGGTTGCAGGATACTTGGCTCCTGTATTCCTTTGTTCGTGAGAACTCAGGAGATCGACATGGTAGTGGCGTTTCCAGCCCCCTCTTATCCACGGTTCCCTTCGCGCCAAAACGGAGGGGACCCAATGGGAGATCCGCTCATAAAACACTCACACCATACGTGGACCTATCACGGACCACGGTGGTCCCAGGCATTCATACCACACTAGACTCTCTGGCACCCAGGATGTGTATTGGGACCAGACATCCCAGCCCACATCCTGGAGGCACACACAAGGCCTGTAGAAGCCCGCGAAAGCATCTGTGTTTCGCGGTAAAGTACATGCCCAAATAAGGAAGGCCCCGGTCGGCTCGACCTGGGGAAGGTGAAGGGGGCAAGACGGTCAGCGGACAGGACAAAGGAGCCTCGTGGTCTGGCCATTTTGGGAGCCAGGCCACCATTTTGGGTTAAGCGTGAGAAACGCGCTTGAAACGCCAAAAGGAGGTCAAAAACACAAGAAACGATCGCTGCCACCATTCCCATCCGTGATTCACTTGCACCGATCAGTTACAATCCAAAAAGAGTATCTAGGGCCTGTAGAAGGCTAGAGACCCAAGAGAGCCGTAACTTAGCTTACAGTGCCCTCTTGTGTCATGTTGCACGAAAGCTGCAACATGATAAAGAAACTACGGAAAACAGCGTTTCCCGGTACTGACTGTTTTAAGGGCATGTCAGTTTCCCCGTAAGAATGGAGCGAAAGCCCAGAGGAGTGCGGCAGAAGGCTGCACGTCTCTGGCAAAGTCGGGATCATGGTGAAAACAACAGCAAAAAGTTTAGGGGTTGCCACATGGAAGGAAAATGACCCACAATTAAGAAATCTTTCCTAACAATGTGCTCTTTGTAGCTTTGTTCAGTGACGGGTCTTGCTGGGAGCTGCCCTGCTGAAGAGAGAGGTGCTACCCGATCTTACAAAGGATCCAATGAAGGCACAATCTTCCTGCCCATTATTCTGCTTTCTAATCAGAGACAGGAAGTCCGACTAGAATACACACAACCATTGCCTAGCTAGCCTGGGATCACAGTGTCGAGATGTGTATGCCACAGATCAGGTATGGCTTTTAATAATTATATGAACTACCAGCCACCATACCAAAACCTAGGTATGGTTTTTATTTCAAGATTACTCTACCGCCAGGCAGTAGCTTATCATAATTATTATGGTTTTGGAACAGAGGTCCAGATTAAAATGTATTCTCTGCACTGCAATGACTTTGCTGTCACAGCAGCTGTGAATCAGGACAACCATGAGCTTTGAACCTTCTCTATGCAACTGGAGAACAGGAGCAAGAGATCAGGAGAATGATGCAGCATGGCACAGATATCGCAATGCTTTTGATGTATCCAGTGAAAATACAACCAGCAAAAATGTAGTCAGTGAAAAAGTCGTAGTGAAAATACCTCTGCAGTAAAAAAGTTGCCAAGCAAAATGTAGTAAAAAATGCAGCTGAAAAGTAGCCATATAAAATGTAGTGCTGTTGGGGTATTTGTTCGGGTTAAAGAGGGTTTTGTGGGCTTGTGATTGCTTGGCTTAGGGCAAGGATAGGGTAAGGTCAGGGTGGTTACTGCAGGGTTGGTGGGGTTGGAGTTTGGTTAATTATTAGGGTGGATTAAGTGTCTGGGTAAGTCTTAGGGTATGGGTTATGGTAAGGCTAGGGCTAATAGAGTAATGGTTTGGTAAGTGTTAGAGAGGGGTAGGGAAGTTAGGGAGGGATGGGGATGTTGACTTAGGATAAGGGTAAGGATGAACCTTGCGGTTAGAGCAAAGTAAGCATTATGGTGAGTGTTAGAGTTGCACTTAGGGTAATGCTAAAGTTCGGATTAGAACAGAGGTTTAGGTTAGGGCAATGGCTATGTCATTTGTGGCGACCTGGCGATGGGGTTGGAATTTATTTCCCATTGATTTTGCATTGAGTAACATGCACATAAAATGCTTTAGCTGAATGAAGGGTTAGTGTTCTGTAAGTGTTCAGGGTAGACATTAGGTTTAGGGGAAGGTTTAGCAACAGAGTTAGGGTCACTGTGGAGGTTTTATTAAAGGTTTGGGTCATTGATAAGGTTACACCTTGTACCTTATAGTATTAAAATATAGCTTTTTCGGTGACCTTATTATTGGCAACATTGTCACACTTTGTATTGAATGACTACATTTAAAAAAATGCTTTTTGATGGCTGTATTTGCCTGTGGACATTTTAACATATAACCCTTTTGGTGTGGAGCGTTCTGAGCCTTAATAATTGGATTCCACAGTATGGAATGTGGCTGTCTAATGTAAGGAACTCATGGTGGCAACAGTAAAGACAGACACAAGTGATCACAGTTCAAGGGTGTTTATTGAGCTTTGTAATGGGTCAGATAAACACCTAATCTAAACCTAAATCTAAGATGGGAGCACGCTACGACCATCAAATAATAATAAGGCAGTCCTAGTGGCATCTTGTCAAATAAAAAGGGCCTATACAAAAATAAAACTATTGCCAATCCTTACTGCTAAATTACAAAAAGAATGTAGGTCATGTTCACCAGAAAAGAAAGAAGTGTTCACCAAATGAAAAGTTAGGATGGCATGGCTGGGTCTCCCTTCCCCATGTTTTAAGCACAGGACAAGGTGGGACTTCTGCGCAGAGCATATTCCTCGCCCTCGCCAGCACGAAGTTCATAGTTCCAGTTCAACAATATCAAAAACCGTCAAGAGGCTAAGTCTCTTTCCTGCCAAAGTCTCTTGCATTAGAAGGCTTGCTGGTTCAAAACGCCAAACAAACAAAAGTTCTCTATATGAACTTGCACCTTGGGTGATTGCTCTTTGCCCCTAGGATCTCTCTCCGCCGGGCTCGGATCCTCTTTGCAGTTTGGGCCTCCCTCCGTCGGGTTCACTATGGCCTTTCTTTAACTTAGTTCATGTATTGTTTCTTTTCATCAGAAAGCAGGGTTTTCCTTCTCCTAAGTTTCTTTTGGAATCTCTCCGTCAGGTTCACACTTGCTTCATTCCACAGTTCACAATCTTTTCGGAAAGCGGGGTTCCCTTCCCCTAGCTTTCCTCTGGCAACGGAGCACAGACTTTTGATTGTACAAGGGATTTGATGTGACCCTTGTAGGACCATCCTGACGCCTCCCGCCACCCTTTCTTAGGGTCTTCTGGTTCTTGTAATTTCAAAACAGGTCTTGGTCAGAGTCTTTCGAATGAGCGCCCACATAGCGTTGTACCCCTCTGCACCTGGACCTCAACTGGGCTTTCTTTAAAGTTCAAACACACCCACAAGTTCTTTCTATTTCAAATTCCTTGCGTTCGAAATTTTGCTACTTGCAATCTTGGGCTTAGCACAGTTTGGTTTACTATCAGCTTCCTCCGACTCACCGGCTGTGCTGAACCCGTTGGTTTCTTTGATCTCTGGAGTCAAGGATAGTACCACGGTAGCCAGCTTGTCATCTACGTTATCAATGCGGGAGACCTCTGTGTACCTTTGACATCTGTTGCTCCACACACCAGCTGTAACTCCTGATCTTACGATTTCCCTTTCAGAGGCTTCGCGGGTTTGAGTTGCAAAGGGCAAGGGTAATACCCCCTTTGTCATCTTTCCAGGTCTCGCCGTCTTTCTACTCTTTTTGAACTGCCTGTTGGGTGTAGCAGTCTCCTTGTGCATTAAGCCTTGCTCAAAGTGTGCTTTCGTGCTTGCCTTTTCTCCCTGTGGGGAAGGTAAAAGGCCATCAGGTGTGCATGGTTACTGTCAATTGCCTGACTCTGCCTGACCCATTTGTTGGGACATGTCAGGTAAACGGCTCTGGATGGGGAAAAGTGTTACAGGAAAGGGGGTACTGCGTCTCAACCCTCGGTGTCCCACTTCCACTCCCCGAAGACCCCTCACCCAGGTGATCCTCCCCCACTGGTCCACCCCCAGAAACTGTCTCCAATAGCGATAGCCGTGGCCTGGCCACCTGGACGACAGATCTCCGGGGACTAGCGGGTGAGACACCTTCAGGTTTCTCAACCTAATCAGCTCTCTTGCTTTATGCTCTTTTTTGGGGAGTGCGTACCAGGTTTTTACATCCCTCGTTTGGAGGAACTGAGGTTGAGACCTGTTATGTTACTTTTTATGACTAGCATTTTGTGGTGAAGGTAAGTTGTTTTATAGCACTGTTGGTGTTAGTATCAGCAAATGTTACACACTGCAGTTTGTCAACTTTAAAGAGAGTAAAGGCAGAGCATGCCTTGCTGGATTTTGTTGCTGTGTTCTGGCAATGAAACTTATTAATTATACAGTTGAAGTTTGGTTGTTGCACATGTGACCATAGTTGGTAACAACAGTAGGACAGCAGGCCCATATACCTAGCAGCAGCCCAATAGGTAACAGCATGGAATGTGTTCTTTTTTCCCCCGAAAATGTGCAGCGATTTCTTTTCATCGGGCAGTCAAGTGGTGCCCCTGCCCGCGGGCCTGGGGGCCTGGGGTACTTGCTACCTTTGCCCTCCCAAAAAGATGCCTCTGATTGAACTCTGGTGTAAAACTAAAGATGGGAGGCGATATAGGGAATCATCACGAATACTGTGAAATTTCCTACAAAAATCCTGCCATACTCGTTTACTGGTAATGCCACTCATATCACCAGTAAAGTCACCTGATTATGATTGGTTTTAATGCAGTGTTATGTTTGTTATGTTATGTTAGACGCATTTCTAGAGCGCACAAACACCCAAAGGCACCCTGGCACTAGGATGAGTACAGAGCTTCCATATAGCAAATTAAAACACAGATGTTTTGAGCATACGCCGAAAGGTGTTGTGATCAGCTGTCATGCGCAATGGCAGGGGAGTAGCATGCCAGGCCCTGGCGGCAGCCTCAGAAAAGGCCCGCCTGCCAGTACAAGTCATTCTAAACCGGGGGACCTTGACCAGGAAAGCAGTTTGGGAGCAGAGACATTGTGTTGGTACGTAATGGGGGAACTTATCTTGAATGTATTCTGGCCCGAGGCCATTGAAAGCTCGATGTACCATACACAGAGATTTGAACAATATCCTCTTGTCCACCGGAAGCCAGTGGAGCTGCCTCAGCAGAGGGGTAATGTGGGCTCCAATAGGAGGCCGAGAAGTAACTCTGACAGCTGCGTTCTGTAGTAGCTGTAACCGATGAATCACATTGCGGGGCTGGGCAAGATACAGTGAATTGCAGTAATCTAAACCACTCAAAACGAGTGCTGCTACCACCGGAGCACAGCATTTTTCCGGCACAAAAGGGAGAACCTTCCGGAGTATGCGCAACTTAAAATGACCGCTCTTACATACTACCGCAACCTGGGCATCCATCTCAAGAGAGGAGGAAATAACCCCCAAATTCTTTACGGATGCCACAGGGACCGGGAGAGGGCCAATAAAGGAGAGGTGAGGTGGTACCGACCACCAATACCTCCGTCTTGCTACCATTTAATTTGAGCCAGTTAGATGACATCCATTCCCCGCTCTCCTGAAGACAAACCGAAATCGACTGGCCGTATTGGCATGATTAAGGTCAAGATAGACCAGAATTTGGGTGTCGTCGGTGTAGGAATAGTAGCGGAAGCCATGGGAGTGAAGGAGAGCCAGAAGATGCCTAATATACAAGTTGAAAAGAATTGGGGAGATGGCAGACCCCTGCAGTACACTGCACGATAATGGCTAGATCGAAAATGAGGGAGAGACACAGATTGTGAGCGGTCAGCCAAAAAGGAGACGAACCAGTCCAGGACTCTGCCAGACAGCTCGGCAGTAGAAAGGCGGGAGATCAGAGTGGGATGGTGAGTGTTAGTCCCCATTCTTCGAGTCCCATAGCACTCCATTGGAAACTCAGACACATTAATACTGAGGTAAAGTGGGGGAAACACCCCCAGCTAGTTGCTGGAGGTGTTTCATCCACTTTACTTCCAAACCCACTTTTTAAACACACAATCATACTCCTATTGACCCTTATAGTCTACGCCCTAATTTGCATACTATAGAACCAGGAAACCTGGCCTGAAATACCTGCTTCTCCGCTTGACGAAAGTATGTATTTATTTATTTATTGTGCATTTATTAGGCGCTTATACAGGAAATAAATTCTGTTTCAAAGCACCCAAAGGGCAGCAGAGGGGGAACATGGGAAAGCAGAACATTTAAATACAAAAAATACAGAGGGGGAAGGGACAAACAAACCTACTTGTCCTTGTGAGTATTCAGAACGTGCAAGTGTAGGAAGGAAGAGGGCAGCGGGGAAGTTGCTGTGGTGTCCGTGCTCGAGGGTGAGCCACAGATAACGTCCAAGGTGCGTAAGTGAAATGCGGCCAGGAGCCGCGTTGGGAGGAAAGTGCAAATGTCCATTGCAGAGGGTGTGTCGAGGCAAGTGCTGGGGAAGAGAGATCCTGGGGAGATTGGGTGTGAATGGTCAGAGGCCCAGAGGATGCATAAGGGTCCAAGGCACCAATCACAGCAACTGGGGGATTAGCAGAGGAAGGAAGAAGGAAAGGAGGAGTAAAAGAGAAGAGTTTTGAGGTGCTTTCAGAACTTAAGAAGGTCCTGCTCAAGACGCAGAGGAAGGGTGAGGCTGTTCCAGAGGAGGGATCCAGCTGAGGAAAGCGAGCGGCCACCTGCTCTCTGCTTAGAAAAACGCTTTACACACAGAGAGTTGGTGCCAGAGGAGCCTAGAGGTCTAGAAGGAGAGTATTTGGTAAGAGAGAGTTGCAGATAGTGTGGTCCCCAGACAGCCTTGTGGATGATGCAGAAGGATTTGAATTTGATCTGTGTAGCAACTGGGAGCCAGTGGAGGCTTTTAGGGCAGGAGAGATGTGGTCCTTGGGCTTAAGGCCAAGGATAAATCAGGCTGCTCTATTCTGGATTAGCTGAAGGGTTCGCAGAGCGAAAGAAGGTAGATTGAGGAGGAGGCTGTTGCAATAGTCAAGCCTAGAGAGAACCAGGGCTCGAGAAACATTGAGCTTCTGGGGAGAAGTGAGAAATGGGAGAATTCTTTTGAGAAGGAAGGGTTGGAAGTGGGACTTCTTGGCAATGTCCTGCATTTGAAGGAGGAAGGATAAAGAGGAGTCAAAGATGACTCCAAGGTTTTTGGCTTCAGAAGAAGGAGCAGGGGGAGAGCCCAAGGTGGGAGGCCAGAGGCAAGGGAAGAGGGAGGGAACAGGGGTCCCAATATGAAGGATCTCAGTTTTGCTGGCATTGAGGCAGAGATCATTGGAAGAGCACCAAGCATGGATGGCAGACAAGCAGTCAGGGATGAAGGAAGTGGCGAGTGAGTCAGCAAGAGCCAGTGTTGTCCTTGAAAGTTCTGTACGAGCAGGGGGGAACCTATTTGGAAGAAGCCTTCATAGAGCGGACAACTCTGGTAACTTCTTCAGGTGTGACAAGGGTGAGGGAGGAGCAGGTGAAAGGAGGTGGAGGAGTAGCCAAGGGAGGCAAGGGGGTTAGGTGGGTGAGTAACAAGGGTGTTCAGGATGTCCTGAGTTTTGGTGGCAAAGTGTGTGGCCAGTCCATTGCATAGGGCCTGGAAAGGAAGAGGGGAGGAAGAGACTGTGGAAGGGTTGGCTAGTTCCCTAAGCCAAGTGATCCTAAGCCAAATAACTTTACATCACTGTGCCGTAGCTTCCTTATCTGACTAAATTGTTATTGCCTTGAAATTATTCTTTTGCTTGCGCACTGCGTCTCACTCATGCATGGCTTAACATACTGCAGTGTTTCGATATTTAATAATATTGACTAAATAGTGCATTCCACAGGTGAGATTTCTCCTATGCCAACTCATAGGCCTGTCCTCGCCTCATACATTAAGAGAAAAATATGATATAATAATGCTAGTGATGTGGGGCGTAGGGTGGTTAAGATGGAGGCTTCAGAGCGCAAAGGAGAATTTAGGAAAGGATACGATTAAGACTAAAATACATCCTGTAAATGGAACGCATCACAAAAACCGATCCAATGACACATCAGGCACAGTAATATATAGCTATTGTTTCTATTAAAAGTACAAAACACAGTGCTGTTTACAACTCATCGTGCTCTCCTTTTTTTGGGGTACATGTAATAGCTCAGAACCACCCTCTGCAGCCAATATTATTGGTATGCTACTCCCCTGCCAATTGCTTCTCATCATGTCAACCATACTCTGATCTGGAAAGCCAGATTAGTAAAAAAAGATAAGAGTGAATTCCATTCTGATTTTGGATGTAGGCCTTTCCTCCAAGCTATGCCAAGCCTGATACCAGCATTTGGCAAAGTACCGAAGCGACTTGTTGTCTTCAGTTCCCAATTAGAGCTAGGTTTGTACAACCATGTAGATTGATTTGGAAGATGTTGGTCTATCTGCGATTGTGCCAATTGATCATATCACAGAATGGCTGCAGGAAGGTAACCTGATGGCTGGGCATATACATCAGATAAAAGCATTTTTCAACACTGACTCTGTTTTTAATGTTTGCTCTTTGTAGGAATCTGGTATTTCTATCAGAGGGTATGGGTCTCCTACCGCCAAAGACCTGCAAAGACTTTGGGAGTAGAAGTCATATCCAGTCTGAGGCGCAGAAGGAGCTTTATTTACCTTCAATTTGCTACCTCACATGCTATGACAACATTATTGTGCATGTTTTTACGGTATGACGTAATAATGTTGCCTTTACAAAAAATCGCTGCAAAAATGCTGTGGTTTGACCCGGTAAAGGTGTACCCCTTTGTACCATTTAAGGGGAGCGGGACACATGGATTGCGGCGGCAAAACCACAGCCTTTTTGCTGCGATTTTTTGTGTAAACTGACATTTTTGCTGCGATTTTAACATGTGGCACCGTTTTTACTTCCCTGCTCAATTGCTTGCCCTCATTGCCCATTCATGTTTACGCTTTTTTAAAAATATTTATTGATAGTTATTAAGCACTTTCGCCAAAGCAGTGTACATTAGTAACAATGTAAGCGGTACAATCCATAGAGACAGGTGAGGATCATTAAAACGCTGAGAAATGATAGAGTAGATAGAGAGGAAATAGGCTTTAAATTGGGCGCGGAGGATGTGAAGGGTAGGGGAAGTCCTGACAAGCATTTCCAGCACATTCCAAAGCTTTGGCGCAAAGAGAGAGAATGAACGGAATCAGGAACGTGGTCCTGTTCTAGCCATCAGTTCTTTCATGCTCTCCCTGGGGCTCACTTCTTAGAGTGCTATGGCAGGAAAGGGACTGTAGACTTATATGTGAGCCATTTTCACATTCATTTGAGGTGCTCTACTTTGTCACCTGGCGTGGTTAGTTTTGGCCGTTTCCCACAATATGCACCATATGAGAGGATGTTTTAGAGTTGGCACGATATCGATATTACCATTTTTTTCCCCTGTTATGCTGGATATATTTAAGTTTGTAGTTTGAAGCACGCATCCCATTTTAGGAATACTTCATCTTAGCTAACAATTAAGGGCCAGCACGGCTTGGGGTTTGGACAATAACTTGTACGTAACGTCTTCTAGCTCATGCGCATTGTTCCCCCGGAAGCACGCTGCAGCGGAGGCCAGGCCTAATGTTTACATCTGAGCCCAGGCTGGCATCACAGTGAATTGGGCATAAAGCCACGCTGTTTCTGTCACCAGTCTCATTTTTTGAACCTGTAACACGAACACCACAAAGCGCCCTCTGCAACAGGTGTTTAGATCACTGGGCTATCTGATAGGTTGCGATTTGGATGCTACCAGGTTCCCTTCAATGGTTTTACTACTGAGATATCAAATAACCCAAGCCACCAGCCCATATGAACGGACTAGCTGGATGGAAGCTGTGTTTACCTTACTTGCTTCTCCCAGACCTCACTAGACTTTGCAGTCGATGCTGAGATACACATTGTTCGCACTTTCTTCCCCGGAGATCCTTCTTTAACAATGCATTGTATAATAATAATAATTTGAATTTATATAGTGCCACGAACCCTCAGGCATCTGAGCGCTGCACAGTGTATGGTGCTCATCTATCGACCTCGGAAGGATGAAATGCTGAATTTGGCCCTGTCAGGATTCAAACCTGCGTGGACAGGGTCAAAGTGAGCGCTCTACTCACTGTGCTATTTGACCAGCATACAATCATTGCTGGGACATTAGGAAAAATGCTTGTTCAGTAGAGTGATAGACATCCCACCTCCTGGGGTTGGGACTCAGGCCGTCTTCACAAAATCCTGGAATCCTTAAAAATTGTAGTATTGTGTCCTAACCCAAAATGTGCCAGTTCACTAATGATATGTCCAGAGTGACAGGGATCTTGATCCTGCATCCAACAGCACTAATATACAAGTCCCTGAATGCAGCATGGCTGGAGAAGCGTGTGTGCTAAATCTAACCCTTCGGTTCTGACCTCCATCTCTATCCTCTACAGATTGTATGTGGTAAATGGAGGTGTGCAATGTGCTACATTGAAATCAGCAATTGCTTCAAAGCGCATAGTGCTGTGGGGGCCGGGAGGGAGGACTTATCGTCATTAATACGGAGCCAAAATGCTGCATTTCAGATTTAGAGGACTAGTGGGACGGGTTAGCAGCATTCACAGTTGAGCCCAAAGGACCCATTACAGATCCTGAAGGGGTTAGGAGTCGGAGGACAGAGAGAGGGGACGTGTGGGAAGGTGTTAGGGTCAATCAAAGCTAAACCCAAAGGACCCATTACAGATCCCGATGGGGTTAGGAGTCTGAGGACAGATAGAGGGAAATAAAGGGAAGGTGTTAGGGTCAATCAAAGCTAAGCCCAAAGGAAGCATTATAGATCCTGATGGGGTTAGGAGTCGGAGGACAGATAGAGGGGACTAGTGTGAAGGTGTTAGGGTCAATCAAAGTTAAACCCAAAGGACCCATTTACAGATCCCGATGGGGTTAGGAGTCTGAGGACAGATAGAGGCAAATAAAGGGAAGGTGTTAGGGTCAATCAAAGCTAAGCCAAAAGGACGCATTACAGATCCCGATGGGGTTAGGAATCGGAGGACAGATAGAGGGGACTAGTGGGAAGGTGTTAGGGTCAATCAAAGCTAAACCCAAAACAAGCATTACAGATCCTGAAGGGGTTAGGAGTCGGAGGACAGATAGAGGGGACTAGTGGGAAGGTGTTAGGGTCCATCAAAGCTAAGCCCAAAGGACGCATTATAGATCCTGATGGGGTTAGGAGTCGGAGGACAGATAGAGGGGACTCGTGGGAAGGTCTTAGGGTCAATCAAAGCTAAGCTCAAAGGAAGCATTATAGATCCTGATGGGGAAGCAAGTTGGCGGTGAGGGGTTGAGGTCAAAGTGATTAAAAAAGAGAAAAGGGGCTGGTGGCAAGGGAGATTGGGGGTCATTACAAGTTTGGAGGTAGCCATGCCGCTCTTAGCGGCATGGCTACCTCCTTACCAGCTACCGGGTCCGGGTTCCTTGAATGATGAATTACAGGGCCATTCCGACCTTGGAGAGCCCGGTATTTCCTCATTCAAGGAACCCGGACCCAGTACATCCCCATTCCCATTCGAGCCCCCATAGGGCTCAATGTTAATGGGGAGCATGCTAACAACGGGCCCGTTAATAACAGGCCTGTTGTTATCATGCTGGGCTGCTCTCGGGCCTCGCTAAGGCTGCCTGCTACAACAAGGCGTCCTTAGCGGGTCCCGCGAGTAGAACTCATGATGAGGCGGTAAGCGGTTGACGGCTCTGGCACCTTTACCGGCGCTGTTAACCCCTTACCGCCTCACTTGTAATGACCCCCATTGAATCTGTTGAAATACTGGTCTATGACATCTGTGCGCAAGGTAAGTGCTGCCCAGAGACGGTGCTGCCTGTGGGTTACCCACGGTCCCTTGTTGATGGTGAGAAGTCAAAATAAAGAATGTAAGTAGCATTGTCATAGATGTTTTGCTGGTGAGTAAAATTGTCTCATCGGGAGGAAAGAATTATGCATGTTGGCGAGACCATAGCATGGACAATTTGGGGCTGGATGGGACCTGTGACTTCAGAATGAGCTATCAAGTCTCTCACTCCAGCCAAGTGGATATCACCCTACCATACATCGCCCCCCATCGATAAAGGAACCAAAGGCTGAAATGGCATTACCGAAAAGTCTACAATACATATCAGCACAGAGGGGAGTTTTTGCTTGAGTGTTTTCTAGGCTGAATACCCACCCTCCCCCGGTAACCTACAACCAGAAAACCATCAGCATAGAAAACCCAGGCGGAACTCTGGTGGAGCAGGTTCGGAAGTCAGACAACAAAGTAAGGTTGCTGCCACTATGGCTGTACAAAAGATTGCTGATCCTGACCAATAACTCCCACCTAATACGCAGAAAACCTATGAACTTGACAAATGAGGCCAAGAGTGCAACCCACCACAACCGTATTTGATGGCAGCTGCTTATCTAACTCTTACCCTGTACAGATGGCAATTGCTCTTTACCGATCTAAAAGCTCCATAACCCAAGCCTGGCTTTGGAATGATTTGTCCGCAGCCATAACTGTTCTGCTGTCAACCTATCTACTTCTTTGTGTCCCTCATCCTTCGACCAGTTTTGGAATGTCTTGCCTCGCACTTAGCGTGTTATGTCCACTTTGAAAATGAAACAAAATGGATTTTTGTCAATTTTTAAACCTTGACGGCATCAAAACCATGACTATGCACACTTGCTACTTATCAAAAGACACAAAAAATAAATAGATAATTCATATTTTGGAGTAGATGCTGACAGAAGGAGATCAGTGATTTTAGACCAACCTATTGGTTGACAGGCCTTTAACATTGAAGCAGGATTTCAGGTAGCAAATGTGCCATATCTGGCACATGTAGTATGAATTTGCCCACTTGTGTTCTTGACAAAATTAGAGCTAAGAAGGTGTTGGGCTGATTCAACCCTTGCAGATATAGAATGATTGTGTTGGTAGGCACTAGTCAAAGAGCAGATCAATGGCAGGCCAGACTTTCCAAGGCTGTCTAGTTGGAAAGACTAGGATTTACAGATGGGGGTAAAGTTGGAAGAGTTAAAATATGAACTCAAAATATTATTGGGCATCTACCATCTCAGCATACTGTTTCCAGTTAGTCCAATAAAAAATATACAAATGTCAAGTTTCCTATGACAAGTACCAAGCTATTATTTGCTACAGGGCTGTCAATTAAATGATAATGTTCAAATAATGTAGGGACAAATCCATGACAACGGAATCCTGCTGTTCTCTGGGCCACAGAGGGCCTGGTGTGAATGCCAGGCCACAAATCTGCTCCCCAGTGGTGGCTCGCAGCTATTTCCCTCCTGTGCCCAGGTAGGCCGAAATGCCAGTCCCTGAGCGGAAGCGCTTTACCCAGTACTTGCTATTTCAGTTTCATAGCTTATAGCTGAAGAGGAATCTTGATGTCAGTCATCACATGCACATGTTGGACCTTTTTTATAACTTTCTTTAAAAAGTGTACATGCTTTTTAATGTATTGTTAACAACCTAATTGTGACAGAATGCCACACCAGGTCTGCGTTTTAATGGAAGACCGCGCCTACCTGTTGCTTGTGACTTCGTCTCCCTATGGATTTTTCAAAACTGAAGCATGGCAGCATTCAGGAAGACAGCCTTGAAATTATTTATTTTTCTCTACAGTTGTTTTAACTGTCAGTGACCCCTTACATTACGATTTCTTTACAGTATGATGTCCAGGTGACATACTGGGTTCACCCTTTCACCGGAGAAACCGCTGCATGCTACGGAAGCCATTGGTAACTGGTGTAACATACCAAGCATTCAGAGGATTTTTCTGAAAGGCAGAGAAGCTCTTTAAGGCAAGTTCCAAAGCAAACGTTTGCTCTCCCACGCAAGGTGTGGTCGGGAGCTGGCTGGTTTTACAAACAACAGGGCATGCCTGTGCAGGGAGGAACCAGTTTCTGAATGTGGGGCTGGCAGCTAAGCCACCTACACGCAGCTGCTTGCCAAAAGGAAGCCGGGTAAACTCTGGAGGTGGAGTGACAGTGTGCAGAGGGAGCAGAAGCTCTAGGAGGGCGTCGGATTTGGGAGCGGAATTAAAATACTCACTTGAGGGTTTCAGCAATGATATATGCAGGCAACGATCTGCGCAATCGAGAACTAGGGTAGGGCCTGACTTTTGGAGCAGCTTGGGGTAGACAATGCTACCCGTCTGTTGTTGGCACAACAGCTGTAGACCCCCTGTGAGGTAACCAATCTCACTAATTAGCTCTTCGAAGCAAGCAAGCATGCGTTTCGTTGTTTTTATTCAATGGTCATTTGTATTGTAACTCGGGACTTCAAATGTTATTTTTATTTTATTTTATTTTTATAGTTTAAAGTGTGGACCTAGCTCAAGAACAGTGGGGCACTGTGCAGAGTGTGTGTAGCCAGCATTTGGGCTGCCATCTTTTAATAGTAGCGCAGTACTGTAAGGTCTGTGCGTCGGTATGTGCGTCCATTGGAATTAGTCCTTGATCAGGTGTTGTTGTAAGAGCCATGTTTTGAGAGATTTGCAGAATTGGAGAATTTTGTGGGCATTGCGAGCTGACATTGGGTTCGAGTTCCAGAGGGTGAGTGCATGACAAGAGAAGGATTGTTTGCAGGTCCTCTTTTTGCGGACGAGTTGTGATTCAAGCCGATTGGTCAATTCCATAGAGGGTGCTGTGTTTAAGATATGACTTCCAGACTTCAAATTGCACAATAGATTCCCAGAACAGATCAACTGTTGAGAACCTGCCAAAGAATACAGTGCATGGCCTTTTAAGTGTGTGAAGGCCAAAAAGGAGCTATATTCTACACAGTATGGCCCTGAAATAATGTAAAATTCAGAGCATCTATGTCACCAGAGCGAAGAACCCAATAACCTGAAGGGCACCACAGCCCCCTGCTGGGGTTCACTTTGCCGTTGGTCTATAATGGGATGGCCGGCACGCAGCTCTATTTTTCATGGTCCAAGCATGGCATTGCACTCTGAGGGCAGCGGACCATAATGGACAAATAAGTCAAGGAGTCGGACTAGAGCTTTGGTCAACATTTTGGGAGGTAGAGGAAGTCGTGCAGTTGAAAGTCAGTCTATTGCATGTTTTGGAGGTACAAACATTCTGGGACACGTGTGAAAACGAGGGGGCCAAAAGTGAAGAAGGAAGTCTGAGAACAAAACTGGAAACAAAGTCGCAATTCAATTGATAATATGACCAACCCGACCATAGGGTTGGAGGCAGGCACCCTAGGAAATTATATATATATATATATATATATATATATATATATATATACATATACATATATATATATATATATATATATATATATATATATATATATATATATATATATATATATCACTACAAAAAAAACTTTGTTGAGGGGACGTTATGGTTAAGTTGCCCTACCAAAAACCTGTGCAGTTCACTAAAAAAACAATTTCGACCTCCCCTTTCTGGTTCGAATTAAAACCGAAAAACCCATGAAATTCGACAGTTATTGTAACATAAGCCCCCAAGCCTGCCACCGCCCCTGTGCACTGCTACCACTAACACCCAGACCATGAAAGATGTCATCTCAAATGTCACTGATGAAATCACTGATGACGTCACATGTTTAGTCCCTTTGTTTTCTTTCCCTGCCATATATATATATGTACATTCAGTAAAAAAACTTTGTTAAAGGAATGTTATACTTCACAGCGAAACCAAAAAACACTGCTCATTTTCCCATTATGGTAAGCTAAGCAACCATAACTCGCACCATCTACGCGCATTGCTAAGACTAACTCTCAGGACATCAAAGATGACATCACAAACATCCGTTTTTTTTGTAGTGAATTTTACAGGTTTTTGGGAGGGCAACTTAACCATAACGTCTCCTCAACAACGTTTTTTTTTGTAGTGAATTGTACAGGATTTTGGAATGGGAACTTAATCATGACAGTGTGTCAAAGAAGGTGTTGTGTGGAATGTACACTGTGATGATGTGATTTTGGGAGATATGTAGCATAATATATGTACTTGATATACATTTAACATAGAGCATACAGAACCCCCTTCCTATTGATAATAGAAAGGGACGGACTGAGCGCCTGTTTGCGGACGGGGACGGAGAGGATCAACATTACCCAAAGAGGCGGGGGGTATCTGAAAATGTACTATTGTCTTACACAAAAAGTGTACAATGTAGAAAAAGGACATAAAGATATTGTAAGTAGTAATAAGTAAATATGGAAACCTGAAGATGTGAAAAGAAAAGGACACATTTAATAAGCATGTAGAATGAAATGGATGGTGCCATAAACAAAAAGGATGCCTCCATCGTAATCACTTCACAGAAAGTCGGCAGCCTGGAACGACAGTGGACGGATGCAGTAGGAAGAAGGGACATTACATCAAAAGAGTGAGTGGAGGCCATTTTTTTGTATGTGTGTGGTTTTTATTTTGGAATGTGGTGCAGAAATAATAATTTCTTTCTGTTCTTTTAACTCAGAAATGGCTAGTACTTTGGAGTGGCTGGAGGAGTATTTTCCGCATCGGGAAATGTCTGAAGACAGCGACAATAATGGTACACATTGATCTGCATATGCAAAATAATGACCAGTATTTTATAGGCATTTAACATATGTATATATTTTTTGAACAGACCAGGAAAGAAAAGAAGAAAGGGCAACAAAAGAAATAGAAGAAGATAGGGTAAAAAGGATTGAGCAGAAAATGGACATATTGAACGGGAATTTTAAAAGTTTACAGGAGTTTGTGGAGGACTGTGTGAGAGGAAAAGTTTGTTACCATTGCCCCACCTGTACCTGCCCTGCTTCTCCATTCCCTAGTGAACCATCCCCAAACCTTGAAGATGAAAATAGACGTTTTGACGAAATATCCATCCCTTCTTCCCCTAACAAATCTTCTCCCCATAACCAGCCTTGTTGAATACTAATTCCCCCATATTTTTGTCAGTGTTCGCTTCCCCCGCTATTTCTTTGGACTGAAGTGTGTGTGTGTGTGTTTGGAATGTGTCTGTACAGTAGTTGTAGTGAAAGAGAGTGAGGAACATTTTTTTTTAAAAAAGAGGTAAAATGTTCCCGAACAGTGCGCCTGTTCGATCTATCCGTAAGGAATGGAATGTGGGTGGTGTAAAGGCAGTACACCTACCCTTACTAATGTCAAGTAAGATGGACTTGAAATTTGACCGCACCATCTGTTGAAGTTGTGTGTACATAAACAGAAAGGGGCGTCTTAAGAACATTATACCTCGCCGTACCGCTTGTAAACGAGATGAAACATGTTCGTAGAACACACCAGATGTCCGGGATGGCTGTAAATAAGCAAAACGGGAGCGTGTGAAGGACAGTATACCTGTACTTATCGGGCGCAGCCAAAATGGTGCCGTCCGTAGAACAGGCGCGGTGGCCGGCAAGTTCGTAGGCAAACAAAATGGAGTTGTCCTAAGGACACTGGAACTGTACGTACAGTGAACATATCATGTATGCACATGCGCAGTACAACCGTAAGTATAGCGAACATCGCGCCTGTCCCCAACTGACCGTCTCACTTGTGTCGCACTTTGAAATTGTTTGAGAACCCGAACACTGTCCGTAGGACAGTTGCGCGCATGCGCGCGGTTGGCACTCTGCATTTGCCATCAGGCGGACTATCATTTCTGGCACGGATGTGTTCAGGACGTCATCATGTGACCGCACCCACGCTGAGCATGTGGACTAATTTGCACAGTTTGTGTGCTTCCACAATAGTCCAAAAGAAATTGTAGACACAAGGCAAAGTATTGTAGAGTGTAAAAATATAATTTCACATATCCCAGACAATAGTTGATCTGAGGACTTTATGTGTAACATTTTTGTACCGCTTTGCAGTGATGAAGACGGTCACGAGGAACACCCCTACACCCCTACAAATGGCCACACCCCCGAGCGCATCGTCATTCTCCTTCTAGCTATAGCAGATTGAGGTGTAGTGCCTTTACTACTGCAGTGACCAAAAAGAAACTAATCGGTATGGCTTCCATGGCTGCTGTTGGTTCATTGGCCTCTGCACCACCCCCAAACCCATCACCACCACCACCTCCCCAAGAGCCTGCAGAGAGATATATGGGTGAGGATGTAGAGAGCGAGGAAGAAGAAGAGGAACAGAATGAAGTGGAGGAGCTCAGCAGTAGGATCACTCGCCGGGAGTCGTGGGTGTGGCGGCTGTTTTCCGTTTATGGGAACGTACCAAAAGCACGTGCGAACCTGGTGAAGTGTAACCAGTGCGAGGTGGTGCTGAGTCGCGGGAGAGTTGGTTTGTACAGCTTTGCTACGACAACCATGAAGCGACACCTCACTTCGTTACAGACTGCAGACATTCGCAAGGTGGTGCCATGTGAAGAGCGTAGTCGCTTGAGTTCCTCCACAGCATCCTCCGTGTCCGATCCTCCCACCACAAGATCCTCCCCCACTACTGTGGGGGAGCGCCTCCCTCCAGCTGCCTCACAAGTCATTCGCAATGCTGTTAACCCTTACCTTTCAAAGGTGACAATAGTGTGTAATTATTGTGACAGTACTCTGGAGGGGGGAGAGTTTTCAAAGTGCTTTTGAGGCTACGGTCGCAGAGCACCAGAAGATCTGCTCCTTACCTAAATAAAGCTCACCCTATATCTTTCTCGGTTCACTTGCCCTTTCTTATCCCCGTGGCTGGTGTCCCTTCCTTACCCTCCTTTGGCCTCTTCTCCTAGTGTGTCATGTGCTGTGAAGCAATAAACGTGAAAACAACAAAAATTACCACAAAGGCTCTTTTCAGAGGCGCCTTACTCAGTTTAAAGATAGAACTATGAAGTGACGGTGGTAAAGCCCCGCGGAGTGGTGGAAAAGTTCGCGGACAGTCGTAGGGGAAAAAGGGAGGGTGCAAGCGAAGCAAACACAATGAAGTGGACGCTGGGAGTAAGTGGTGGCTCTGAAAAGAGCCTTCGGTGGTGTTTTGTGTGGGTCAAAAACTGTGGATTGGAGAAAACGGATTGTCAGATAGGTTAGTGTGAATTCAGAAGAGGTCGCAATGCATTTTGTACATTGCGAGGAAAAACCTGATTGCCAGCATATGTGAGGTGGACTCCATCTCTGCGGAAAATGAAAGAGCTGCAAAACAAAATGTTTTCATTGTGGAAGGAGGACATGCCAACATCTCTTAAAAAGGCACAAACAGCCTTATTCACATTGGGTCTCACTTTCTCCATTTGTGGACCAAAAGCAGAAGAACGCAGCCATATTCGTCTTTGTGCAATACAGGAAAAAAGTATGTGACAATTTGGAAACATGTCCATGAGCTTCGCAAGTCCTTCCTTCATTGCAAATTGCAAAGAAATTCCAGAGACATGGCCCAAACTGTTTCCTCCGCAGTGAATGATAAGTATATCTGGAGGACGCTCTGTCAGTAAAGTAACACAGAGAGGTGCCAAGTCCAGCCACCTCATGCCACGCACGCCATGCCAGTGCACCTCCACATGAGGAAATCCGATATCTGCAGATAAACTGCAGCTTTCTGCATGCACCTTCAACCAATGTATCCTTGAGACTCCCAAAATCCAGATAATCTGTTTTCGAGCGTGGAAAGCCATGGCTGTGTGGTGTCCTGTCAGGGAGAAGACTGTCTTACTAAAGTGCACAGTTCAGAACACACCTACTGAACTTTATGGACCAATCCCTAGCTCCGCTCATTCTCATTTGCATGCGTCTCCACCCCTATATCCCCGTTGGTGATACGTGCTGGCTGCGAAGTACCGTCATGTTTGCAGACATGCATAGGATCAGAGCGTGACGACGGTACATTAAAGTGTCATTTCCCTTTTTCCCCTTTAGATGGGCTCTGAAAAGAGCAGTTTTTTTAATTTATGGCCAGATACCGTACAGACATCTGTTATTTATTTTTTTGTGTGTATTTTTTGTCCTTGCTTTACTCCTACAACCATTACAGAACCTTCTCTAAAGCAAGCATTACGTTCCAAAAGAACATCGCATATCCCAAAGAAGATAGCGCAACACCATCTGCTTCGAAATAATCTGCATTGCTTGAAGCAATGTTATCGTGTCTGCAGACAAACATACCAGCTCGTATCATGAATGCACGCATGATGCGATTGATGATACACCTCCCAATACTTTGGTCTGGACAGAAAACAGAATTGTTGTCCCATTTTATTCTAGGCAGCAAAGCAGAAAAAATTACTTTCGTTGTTTGGAAGATGGTCATGAGTGCTTCAACCAAATGTGCCAAATCGACCAACAAAGTTTGTGAACTCACGTATCCCAAATGGGAAACACCGTAGTGCAAAATTACCACATGAGGAGTGGTCATTGTACGCATGTCTCTGCAAACTTGCAGAATTGCTGCAGCATTCCCATCAGTGTCAGCGCTCCACACCACCTCTACTCCTCTGACATAAAAATGGTGTGCCACATGCCTACTCTTGGCATAGTGTTGTAATCCATGCACACAAATGTCTCCAATCACCAAAACCCTGACCCTCTGCACCTCTGCCATCTTCACTGTACGCACCATCTTTCCACACAAAAGAGTAATGTGAACATCAGATTGGCTGATGCCTACAGTCCCCTTTCCATGCAGGATTTGCTGTAGAAACCCATACCCATTCCCTACCTGCGGACAAGCGTTGCTTAAGTGCGGCATGTAACTCTTACCCAGTCCTTCCACCCTTTCCACAGCGGTAGCAAGTCGAGTCCCTCATTGGACACAACTAAGCAGTCACACAACCATCCACCAATCACATTGAACATCGCTAAGTCTAACTCCGTCATCAACATTGCGCACTTCAAAATTACTGTCGATGATTGTGAATGCAAGTCGCATATCATTGCAAAGCACCTACTTCATAAGCTACTGTGCAAGTATTGCAAATTTCTACATACAGCTCCATGCATGCGCACATGCATGAGTATATAACACAGGTATGTATATTGTAATCAGAGAACATGTGCAACCCTTATGATTTAATTTAGACAAATTAATGGCGCTAAATGTGCACAGGCAATACATACCAACGTTCCCCCTTTTAAGTGCAAGATGTCCGATTTATGATTGAAAAACCGCATGACTGCTTACTGTCTTCCACATAACCTATACATACCTTGCCAGCATGCCTATTTAGGGCGAAACTCAATTTTGTATGTGAAAATGTCGGAGTTGTGTACTGTGTACGGGCTACAGTAATGCTACTTGCAATGTAATCGTATGAGAAAAGTAAGCGCTCCCGATTGCTGTGGCGACATCTCCCTCTGAGGGTCTCCCGATTTTTCGGCATTGTGCTTTTAATTTGCAAGTAGAAAATGTTTCCCCATCTACTAATGTGCCCTATCGCTTACAAACCTCTCGCCTATAAATAGTACACCGTGTAAAAAACAAGGCTTTTCCATAAACTTAAAAATGTTAGCAATTTTGAAGGACTTTCAAGTACCATATTGCAAATGCCATGGAAAGACTGCACAGAGTGAAGTGAAATACGCACATGCACTGGGTTGAAATATGAAAGTAGAATGCTGTGACGAAAGAAGCACAATTAATGTGTGCAGTATCATCACTGCTGTAAACACACTAAATCATTGATTTCGTTTATTTGCACCGCAGAGAAGACTACTCTCCTGAGAATCAACAGCATCTACACTGCAGACGACATACCCGAAGAAACGTGGTTATTTTGCGGAAAAAAAGTAAGTACAGTACTACCTTTATATTGTAACTACTCCTCAAAGAGGCTGTGTGGGTTATTTGTTTATTTTGGGCGCCAAAGCAAACATTGATTTCTAAACCATTCTACATACAAATATCCATTTATTGAACAAAGAATAACAGGCAGAATGGCTCACAAATCCCTGTGTGTTTGGAACTCAAATAACATACGTAATCCTTAGAAGGTTAGCTTTAGAAAAGAAGTTGCTGTTGCAAGTTTATGGCATTTCATTCATTAATAATGGTTTTCGTCACAAGTAGGCCACTTTGGACTCTCATCTGAAGCACATTGTAGTAGTATAGAAACAATAAAGTAGCCTTACCAAATCATTGCACAAGTCCAATGCACATCGACACACCATGACAAAGACCTTCCCCATCAGGCTCATGCACATATGCACACAGCACACAGACATTGGACAACAGACCAAAGTATACCTTTTTTTTTTCAACAGATACCAAAGAATGCCTACCAAAAAGCAACTCTGTAGAAAGGAACGCAAAAGTAGAGCAAATAAAAATAAAAGTGCCCAATGTAAGCATCCACCTGTTGTAGAGTTTGTAGAGAAAGTTAGAACAAACCAGCTAATACAGTTGGTTAGCAAAACAAAGGAAGTGTCAACTACCGAAACTTTACCTCCTGTAACGCTCACCTGATTCCCACGGAGGCGCTGGTCTTGGCAGGAAGGTGTCTGTGACTCGAAAAGTGATGTGCAGGACTCGATTGGCTTCTGGGGTCGAACCTCTTCTCACTATGTGTCGAACCCGTAGGGTGAGGTTTCTATAGGTGAAAGAATATGGGGGTTAAGGGTCTGGGCCGTTGAATGTTCCTCTCCCTCTCCCTCTCTTCCTAGCTTCTCCGTAGAGCCCCCCCAGGTCACATGCTCACCTTAGATAGGTGAATGCTGGACTCTCCATCTGCGTCTGGTGCAGGGTGCCGTTGCCAGTTCCTTCACTGGTGAAACATAGGCCTCTTGAACTCAGAGGATCGTTACAGTCGTTAACTGCACGAGCGGTGAGTTTCCGGGCACCTTTTTAGTCTTTATAGTCTTTAGGTGCGTGGCACGTTAATATTGAACAGGACTCTGTATAATGCTTTTCCCTTTTTGTCTAGCAGGACTCTGGAGATGGAAGATGGAGTGAAGCGCCTGGAAATGAGTAAGTAAATGCAAGCGCTCAAACTGTCTTTTTCCCTTGCTGCTTAGTCCGTGCTGAAGAGACGCCAGAGTTTTTGCAGGCGTTCTATTGTGACGAGCGCGATGGGCGTAAGTAAATACCTGTCTAATGTCTGTTCTTTTGTTTTCACAGGCGGCGATGCAGCGTGAAGAAATCCGGAATTCGCGGAGTGCCGGTGAGTAATAACAATGCTTTTGTCTTCACAGGCGGAGGTGCAGCGTGAAGAAATCCGGAATTCGCGGAGTGCCGGTAAGTAATAACAATGCTTTTGTCTTCACAGGCGGAGGTGCAGCGTGAACAAATGGCCACAGCCGATGGATCAGGTGAGTAAGCACTGCGTGTAAAGGTTGCCTTGCTAACCTGTTGTTTCTTGTCCTTGTAGGTGCTGTTGTCGACTGGATATAGGAATGGTAAGTATAATTCTTGCAGGTTCAGGATCGAAAGAAGAAAGGCCGGAACAGACTCGGTGAGCGTTCTGCTGCAGATGCAGAATAACGCGAAGCACGTTTCATCTATCGGGTGTGGTTTAAATAGCCTTGGAGTGATGAGGCATCTTCCTCCACGGCCCCGCCTAGGTAAGAAAAGAGTTCCAGTTCCAGAAGTGTTCCAGTGCTGTATCCAGGGAGTGGAGCTTGCCCCACCCAGGTAAGAAAGTAGTTCCTGTTCACAGAGGACTTCTAAGTGGCTGGTAAGTAAGCAGCATGGTCTGCTGCAGGTAAGTCCACCCAAGCATCTTCAGACATAATATGAGCCCGGCGCTTCCAGTGCCGGGACCGATGACTTTGATGAGCCTGGTGCCACCGGCGCCAGGACAAGGCCCAAAAGGTCCCAGTGGGGACCGGCTGGTGCCTAAGATAACGGTTAGGGGCCTGCTTCCAAGGATGTTGGGCTGTTCCTGACTCCTTGGAAGCAGTGATCATGACACCTCCTCCATCAAAATGTGTCACAAAACACAAAAATGTTGTCAAACAAACGACTACCAGTACAGCTAACAATGCTCCTAATAATCCTGATAGTGTAACAAGAACGCATAGTAAAAAAAGTATTTTTATCAAAAATGTTTCATCACAGAGTCCTTCAGAATCTACTAAGAAGAGGACCGAAATCATCCTCACCCCTTAAAACATACCGTAGAAAGTTAATCCTACAAGGTCTCGTGGACAATGCAATCCTTCTGAAAAGGAAATTGTTTATATTAGTGTTAAATAGGATGAAAGCACTAACAAAACTAAGTACTAAACTACGAAAGAAACTGAGCAATAAACGGAATGTGAACAAAAATAATTTCTTACATGTTTGTGGTGGTGAATGGAGTCACACAACAACCACAGAACCATATTTTAATGAAGAAGCATACAAACAAACACAATTGCCATCCATAGCAGTGGACGAGGGTATGAGAAAATCAATCCTACCGTCATGGAACAAGAAACACTGCTTACAAATGTATTCCCTGAAAACTCAGAATTACCTCTCGATTCAGCAGAACCACACCGTGCAGTATACAAATGGCCATGCACATCAATGTGTACCATTCCAAGCAAAGCGTTCAAATTTTTACGTCAGTTCATTAATCAATATGTAAAAGGTAAAGAGAACAGTAAAATGAAAGTGCTGCAATATATGGATATTTGTCCAGTGCGGAAATACACAGGACTAAAAGGACATTCATTAGCCTGCATTTCTGGGCCTATTTGCAAAAGCACCTTCCATGACATCAAAAGGATATCAATACATCATTCCAATGTAAGAAATCGAGTGTATAAAATATACTATGCAAAAAGTCCAGCTTCAGAACTAGGCAACTTAAATACCACTCTTCTGCATGGTACACCAAAATACTTACAAGAAGAAATTGACCGTATTCAGAGAAAGTATTTTGGAAGTGAGAGCCACTTACAAAATGCAACAGTTTTAGAACATAGTAGCAACAATTCTGAATATAGCAACCTTCTACTACACACATAAAGAAAATACATAGTACCATTTAAAAGGTCATTGGCTGAAGTACCAAACCATGTGTGTGTGTGTGTTGCCGCAGAACGTTTTACAAAAGGAACACAGAAAATGTGGACATAGCATACAAAATAGAAGACAATGAAGATTCTAAATGGTTTGAATTAGCTCTCTATCTTTTAGCAGAAAACAAATATGAACTAACTGAATGCCTAATATGTTGCAGTTACTGTACTACAAAATTAGACACCAACCACACTCCTTCACATGCTATTACAAATAATTTGGAATTGTTTCCATTACCAAAAATCCTGCAGCAGCTCAATTTGTATGAGAGCATAATAATTCAAACAGTTCACCCATTTCAAGCAATTATACGCCTTCATCCAAAAACAGCAAAATGACCTTCCTCTGAATTGGTGAAAGGCATTTGTGGCAAAGTAGTTTATTAGCCATTAGATCTAACGGAAAATGTACACACTCTAGGAGTGGAACATTCAATAGAGCATTATTTGATAGTCTTGGTAAATGGAGTACCAACAAAGGACAAAAAAATGTGGCAACAATTAGTGGACTTACACACAGTTAGACAAGCATTGCAATATCTAAAAGACAATAATGAGTACTACAAGGAAATAAATATTGATGAAAGCTTAAGGGAAACAACTAAAATAATTCAAGAGCCATCAGAAACTGGACAATTCGAACCTCTGGATCCTGCTACAGTATCCACTCTTTTGGACCATTACACAATTCATCCATTGCATTCCAATGAAAGCATAGATGATGCACTAGAAACTTACCAAATGTGACAAACCAAAGGGTCACCAATGAGTATATGAGAAAAAAGTATAGAAGCACGTGCTTTTGCACTGCTATTTCCTACTGGCAAAGGTGGAAGATACGATGATAGACCCACTCAGATTGGAGCATCAGAATACCGTTCATTACGAATGTATTCGCAAGATCCCAGATTTAGACAAAATGTAGAATACATATTCCACCTACTCTATGAAAGTGAATTAGCAACACTATGTTACGGAGTTGCACACATTCTTAAATCTGGTACCCACTTTCAAAATATGTCAGCTACGCAGTTAATACAAAAAGTACAGGAAAAAGATGAGGTTTTACAATCAAGTATAACAAATTTGTTTGCAGACATGCGTGGTACAAAGGAATACTGGTTCCGACGGCACGGAGATGTGCATTGATGACCAGAAACCTAGGACCACCAACTTGGTTTGTTACGCTAAGTTGTGCCGAATATGCATGGGAAGATTTACATGAGTGCCTACACATAGCAAACAGCAACAAAAACAACATAGATATATTAACACCTGGAGAACTTTGCTCTCTAGATCCAGTTAATGTGTCAAGATATTTCCATCATTGTTTCATTGCCATGCTACACTTTATTTACAATAAAACTGTTCCTCCTCTTGGAGAAGTGCAGCACTTCTTTTGGAGAAAAGAATATCAAGCGAGAGGAGCACCACATATTCACATGCTGTTATGGATCAAAGGTGCACCGAATTTTGGTCACGACAGTGACAGCACTGTTTTGCAGTTTATCCAAAAATATGTTACTTGTGAAATCTCTTCTGAACAGACACATAGTGAGCTGCATGGGCAGATTTTACAATTTCAAAGACACAAATGTGGCAAATATTGTTGCCGCAAATACAAAAACAAAGGTTAATACTACATCAAATGCTGCTTTGTTTTCCCTAGACCAGTTACAGAAAAAGGTGAAGTAAACAACTTCATGTCTTCAGTTCGACATAGTGTTAAAGGTAAATCACAGAAGAACACATATTACAGAAAAAGAAGGGAATAATCAAAATATATCAATGATTACAATGCAATCATTGCCCTCTTATGGAATGCAAACATAGATGTGCAGTACATTGCAGACACTTCCACTGCTGTTGCACGATATGTTACAGCCTACTTAACAAAAGCAGAAAAAACAGAGCTTCAAGACCTCTGGGATGACCTAGCATCAGACAAAACATTATCACAGAAATTGTACAGCCTAGGCATAAAAATGCTCTCTCATAGAGAATGTGGCACCTATGAAGCAGCAGATCGTTTAACCGGTACTGCTTTGTATGGAAAATCAGACAACATAGTATGGCTCAGTCGTGGTCCTGCAAAATCTAGAAAAAGAGTGCTAAAATCATATGAGGACATAGAAACAATTGCCAGAAAGGATTTCAACAGCCAAGACATTCTGAAAAACAATTTACTGGACACATACTATCCAAACAGGAGTAGCACTCTGGAAAGCATGTGTCTATCCCACAAAGCTCAAAACTTTGCATACAAAAATGAAAGTAAACGTAGATATAGAGTGACCGATTGTGAAGGGAGCTTAGTGAAACTAACCAAACAAAGCTTAATTAATCATGTAAAATTGTCATTAAAAAGTCCTCAACAGAAAGAACTATATTACATGTCTCTGTTACAACTTTTCAAACCATGGAGAAAAGAGGAATACATACTAGATAACTATGACTGCTATGAAGATGCTTTCAAAGCAAATGAAAGTGCTATCACCGATGTGAACTTTACGCAGTACAACACACTGTTACACAATGAGCAGCAACAGGAAGAAGAACTTCAGGCCCAACTAGATAAGGACTCTTCTGACAGTAGTCAATCTTCTGTAACAGGAAGTCAAGAACCACTAGGACAACCACTAATAGTAAATGAGGCTAAAGTAGCTATGGCAGAAGTAGAAAACACCATGTATCAGTATCAAGAAGATACAGAAGACTTAACTGTACAACAAGCAAAACTTAACAACAATCAGCGCACCATTTTTGAAGACGTAACAAAACAAATTGTACATGGTGTACAACACGAAAATAAAGAATGTACCTGCCAAAATTACAAACCTATACTGCTGTACGTCAGTGGTGAAGCTGGATCAGGGAAAACATTCTTAATCAAAATCATCAGCAAGTTCCTTCAACAATTTACAAACAACAAACTGTCAGCTGTTGTTACGGCCCCCACAGGTCTAGCTGCCTACAACATAGGCGGTGTCACTTTACACCGATTACTACTGCTTCCAGTAGAGCATCAAAATAAATTAGACTACTACAAACTTTCTGCAGAAGCTGCAATGGAATTACGCAGAGTAATGAAACAAATGAAAATGCTACTAATAGATGAAGTGAGCATGGTCTCCAACCTAATGTTGGCTTTGATTCATCTCAGATTGCAAGAAGTACTTAAAAGTAACAATGAAGAACTCTTTGCAGGGAAACACATTATCGTTTTCAGAGATCTTCTACAATTGACACCAGTGAAAGGTGAACCGATTTTTAAAACCTTAGGCCACAAACTCTGCCGGAAAACTGTTGTTAGCATAGGTAATGTTAACCTTTGGCAACATTTCCAATATAGAGAATTAAATGAGAACATGCGGTAATCTGCAGATGTCACTTATGCCAACATCATAAAAAGTATTAGAGTTAGTGTATTATCGCAAGAAGCACAAGTTGTATTGAAAATACGGCACATACATGCACTTTATGGCGACAATGCATTGCAACTGATGTTATGGAACAAACAGCGCACAAAAATGTCAATTGTATGGCCTTAATGCCAACTCTTGCAAGCTGTTTCAAATTCAATGAAACAATGTTAAGTAAAGAAATGCAACCAATACTGGCAATTACCGTCACAGACAAACTAGATGTACATGGTATGACAGTACCCATGTGTGAGCAAGCCAAAACAAGACTAAGTAGTTTAGAAAATTCAATCTCCAACATAGCTGGGTTGGAAAAAATATTGAAATTATCCTTAAATTGTAGAGTAATGCTTAAACGTAACCTTGACGTAGAACAAGGGCTTGTTAATGCAGCACTGGGCACAGTTGTTGGCTTTCAATCATACCCACGTGATAGCAACATTCAGTTTGTCAATATTCGCTTTGATAAACTTTCAGAAGTGAAAAGGATAGGGCGTTCAATTGCTCGATTCCTTCTCTTCAAAGACATGTATGTACGTAGAGAGCAATTTTCTCTAAATCTTGCATATGCAGTTACCATTCATAAATCCCAAGGTCTTACCCTAGACAAAGCATTGATAGATATAGGAAACACAGTCTTTAAGGAAGGCATGAGCTACGTAGCATTATCACGCTTACGTACACTTGACGGTCTATTGCTAATGAACTTTTATGCAAGTAAAGTCAAAGCTGATATTCGTTGCATTCTAGAATACAATAGATTGCGTTCACTGTACCCCCCTCATCTGAAACAATACCCTGTTCCAGATAAAGTAAAATGTGGTAAAAGAAAACTAAATGAAACAGAAAGGCAACAGAATCCAACAGCAAATTCCGGAAAGAAAAGAAAAGAAGCTAAAGTTTCATCAATTACCGCAAACATAGAAGAACCTACTAGGGAATGTAAACCAGGGACGTCAGCAAAGAAGCAACAGAAATTCCGAAAAATGCACTCAGATACAGAACTTGCTGGACAATTCAAATTTACAAATGAAAGTGGGGTAACTTGCTATGCAAATGTAGCAATTAATATTCTATTTCAATTGCCACCAATTGTTAACAATATTTACCTCCACAGTACAGACCAATTGTGTTTGAAAATGTTAGTGCTGCATAGAAATGCAACAAGCAATCCTGACAACACATACAGTGTTCATGGAGTAAGGCAGCAATTGGACGACTGTGCTGGAATGGTGAGATTCACTATGAACTCACAAGAAGATCCACAAGAATTTCTAATGTACATACTATTAGTATTGGAAAACAAAAGCATACCTGTAAATTAAATCTTCCAGATTTCGTACATGTGGAAACATACATGCACTCTCTGTAGCAAAGTGATACAGGAAGAAATCCCAAATGAGCGATTTGTATATGTTTCCATACCAAATTGTGAGAGCATTCCATTTCAGCAACTTGTACAAAATGCAAACCATGCCAGATTATGTACTATTTGCAATTCAGACAATCGCTCCACCTTACTGATACAATCACATAGTGCCTACATAATACTTATGCTTCTATGTTATAATGCAGATGGTACCAAAAACAACTGCAAACTGACTGGATTCACAAACGGTCAAGTGTCACTTGGAAAGAAAACCTTTACAACAGTAGGTATAATCTACCATGCAGGAGCTACAACCAATGCAGGTCACTACACTGCATACATTAAAAAGTATTGTGGATGGTTCGAATGTAATGATAGCACCATTGCTTTAAAGAAGAGATTGCCAGCTAATCTTACAAATGCGTATTTAATGTTCTTAAAGCCAAACTTTACGAAATAATGTGTACTTCAAGATTTAAAAAAATAAATTATGTGAAAGACTACAAACAGTTAGCATACGCCAACAGGTATCTAACTACACAAGAGGATGTAAGAATGACACAAAGAAATGAATATCACAGATCGTTGGGATCAAATGCATAGGTAGAATACGCCTACAGGTATCTAACTGTTGTTAAAAATCGGCAGGAAGGCAACAAACATAACATTAATGGAAAAGATGAAGGAAACAGGATATAACAACGACACAAATGAGCTGTAGGAACAAATGCACAGTTAGAATACGCCTACAGGTATCTAACTGTTGGTAAAAATCGGCAGGAAGGCAACAAACTTAACATTAATCGGAAAGATGAAGGAAACACTCTAAGGAAACAAGGAAGTAGTTAGTACCATAGTAAATTAAGGTTTTTTTTTTAATCCGACAAGGATTTTTTTCCCCAGACCCAAGGATTAGAAAAGCAAACACAGAAACTGAGCGCAATGCACAGTACACGGGTTTGTAAACTAAATATGAGGGTAAAAAAAAGGTAAACTGTCTATTAAGCAATGTAGTACATTTTCAAAACATGGCAAAGACTAATATACCTGTTTCTTTTATCACAGAAATGGAAAAAGGTATACTTCCGCCAAGTACGATAACCATTTAAAAATTGTATGTGGATGCTGAACAAAGTAAGGAGTAAGTATATTGGCAGTCATTTTCTACACATGCGAATCTACACGTCTAATCTATGGTACTAATATGCTGCAGTGCCTGTAGCCTGGCCCTTGCATCTTCGGTGTGTAACCTACCATGTAAGCCTTACGACCAAGGTAAAAGGAGTATAGGTCCTAGCCACAACCATCGCTGCATATCAAAACCATGGTCCTTGTAAATTAGCTACTTATAAATTAACTTTTTCGGACCATCGTCTGTAGCCATGCAGGCAAGACACTAGGGCGTCCACACAACAAGCGCATTACACCACACCCATATTCACTTGTACCTCCACTGCTTATGACTTCAATCTTGGGTGCATGGCATTTGGGCAAGCAATCAAGAGTCTGGGTCCTGGCTAGAAACACCACAGCATATCGGAACCATTGTGCCTTGTCATTGTACTATGTACAAACTTGGTTTTGGGAGCATGGCCTTTGACCATGCTCCTAAAACGCTACAGCCTCCCCACAACCATCTTAATAATGTTGCATAGTACAAGTGTACCAAGAGCTGTGATATGATGCAGTAGTTTGTAGCCACAGGCTACAGAGGTGAGTATGAGGCCATAGCATTATGAATGTATGGGTATACAGTATTTAAAATGCATAGTTACTTACAACTGCAGGGCTTATTACTTTGTTCAAATACTCTACATCCTGGCCACTACTGCCACACCATATGACATCCATTGTGGCATATAAGTAGTCTAAGAACAAATGTACTTTTGGGGGCATGGCCTTTGGCCATGTACCCATGATTCTAGCCCCTCCCCACAGCCGCCAGAGTGATGCACTACCACACCATATCGTACCCATTGTGCCTTGTAAGTACACTACATATAACTGTGCTGTTGGGTGCATGGCCTGCGCCCATGCACTCATGACTGCAGACTCTCCCCATAGCCACCTGACTGATGTTCTATACTAGGGGTGTCTCTGTAGCTCTGAAATGCTGCAATGTTTATGCGCAGGGCCTAAAATTGTAGGTTTATGGCCATACATTTCAATATATGGTTGTGAAGTGTTTTATAACTGCAGTGCTTACAAGTTTCCTGTTGGGTGCATGCTTGGGTGTATGGCATACAGCCTGCAATCATGCACCCAAAAGTACACATCTTGTCCACAACCACCGCACTACATGAAACCCATGTGGACTTGTAAGTGAAGAGGTTATAGCTTTGTTGTTGGGAGCATGGCCTTCAGCCTTGCACCCAAGAGTACACACACTCCCCACAACCAGGCAATCGATACACATTAGTAAGGGGGTATCCATGGGCGTGACATGCTGAAGTATTGGTGGCCAGAGCCTAGAGTTTTGGAAGTAAGGCCTTCGGCCTCCGGCCGATGGCCATGCATCCAAGACTCTAAGCCCTGGCCTCAACCACTGTAGCATGTGCCACCCATGGCGGCGTACTGATGAATACAATACCCATAGGAAAAAGTATTGCAATTACGGCATGGTGTCAATTTCAATGTTCCCTAACACCACACGTGTCCTTAGAACTGTTACAAGTTCCCCGTGCACTGCACGGACTGAAATACTGCCCTTATTGGACCCCTCATTTTCTGTGCGTACAAGGAAGCCATAGAAAATACATCATGAAGAAGGTATAAGTGTGTTATTGGGCGCATGGCCTTCGGCCATGCACCCAACACAACAGAGTCTCCCCACAACCACCTCAGTGATGTGTGATAGTGGGGGTTTTTCTATAGGTGTGGTATCCTTCAGTGCTTCTAGCCAGAGGCTTCACTCCTAACTGTATGTCCATAGATCTTACATGCGATGGGTGTGCAGTGGCTTCCACGTCTACTACTTATAACTTTGTTCTTGGGTGCATGGCCTTTGGCCATGCACCCAAGACTGCACGCACTCCCCACAACTTGCCAATCGAAACGCAATACTACGAGTGTATCCATGGGTGTGACATACTGCGGTGGTTACCAGAGCCTGCAGTCTTCGAAGTAAGGCCTTCGGCCGACGGCCATGCATTCAAGACTCTAGGCCCTGGCCACAGCCACTGTAGCATGTGACACCCATGGCGGCGTACTAATGATTATAATAATAATAGCCATCGGGGAAAAGTAATGCAATCACGGCATGTTGTCAGTTTCAATGTTGCCTACCACTACGCGTGTGCTTTCAACAGTTAGAAGTTTCCTGTCCACTGCAAGCACTGAAATACTGCCCTTATTGGACCCCTCATTTTCTGTGCGTACAAGGTGGGCATAGGAAATACATCATGAAGAGATTATAGCTGTGTTATTGGGTACATGGCCTTCGGCAGGGTCTCTCCACAACCACCTCATTGATGTGTGGGAGATGGGGTTTTTCTATAGGTGTGGTATCCTTCAGTGCTTCTGGCCAGAGCATATGTACGCTGGTTCTTGCTCCGCTTTTGGCAAATCCAAGATGTCGGCCTCATCCAAACAATCTGACGCAGAACACGTCTCGCAGCAGCCAATGGGCAGAGACGTCACGTATCCGCGGTCATGACGCCAGCCCCTTAGCCAATCGGTATCTTGTCCATGGACCGAACAGGGAAGTGTGACCGCGAAGCAGACATAGATATCACTAATTTTTTCAGACCTACATTTTGATAATTTTAAAGAAAAGTACTGCACGGCAGGTCACCAAATTTACAAAAGCAAGCTTTCTGGACCAAGCCCCTGTACCTGCTGCAGATTTCGTGAAAATCCATCCAGCGGTTTGAACTGTAGCATGCGCAAAGTTTTTCCCCAATTCAGTCTATGGGAATAAAAGATGTTTTGGGACCCCCCCTATAACTTTTGCCCCCCTGGATCAAACATCTCCAAACTTTGCAGAAAAATTCAGAGTGGCCCACATACTTTGTTTGAAAAGTTTGGTGAGGATTCATCCAGGGGGAGCGAAGTTATAAGCCGCCCACAAAGTGCTCTTGCTATGGAAACAGCAACTTAACCATAACTACACGGCAACTACCGTGGCCGTGTAATATATATATTTATATATCTTTTCTTTTTTTTTTATTATTATTTATTTATTTTATTAGGAGATGTTAAACTAAAGTAAAAATTCCAACAGCATGTTTTAGAATAATTTCCACATCTGGAAGTCATGTTTAAAACACAGCACCCTATATAGAAGTATTTGAGTTTATAGCTCCCATTTTGTTTGGGTTCAAGGCATCAAATTTATAAGACGCATTGAGTATGCCTGCATACTCGGTGCACTTTGTACTAATACAGAAGTAGATGACAGATTTGCAAAGAAACTTGCAGTAGTAATTTGCTTAACGCTTTGAGTTTTCATCCACCAGCAACGATTATTGTTGTTATTATTATTATTATTATTATTATTGTATTTATTGAGCATGAACCTAGCTTCGAGAAGCAACAGAGCACTTTCTAGAGGTATAGATATATAGGCTCTGTCCTGTACTGTGTGTTTACCAGCCTTCCTGCTACCTGTGGAGCCCGCCTCTGGAAGGAAGGGCAAGGGATGGAGACAATAAAAGCCCCCACAAGCCACCTTTGCGGCGAAGCCCGGTGGTCAAGCCTGCAGTCCAGTTAGGCGCTGTCCTATACTATGAGGTTACCTGCCTACCTGCTACCTGTGGAGCCTGCCCCCTGGAGGAAGGGGTGGAGACAGTAAAAACCACTATAGGCATCCCTTGTGTTGAAACCTGCTGGTCAAGCTTGCAGTCCTGTGAGGCGCTGTCCTGTACCGTGAGTTTACCTGCCTACCTGCTACCCGTGGAGCCCGCCCCCTGGAGGAATGGGAAGGGGTGGACACAAAAAAAGCCACTGCAAGCCACCCTTGAGGTGAAGCCTGGTGGTCAAGCCTGCAGGCCTGTTAGGTGCTGTCCTGTACTGTGAGCTTACCTCCCTACCTACTACCTCTGGGGCCCACTCCCTGGAGGAAGGGGAAGGGGTGGAGACAATATAAGCCACTACAAGCCTCCCTTGCACGAAGAGCGGTAGTCATGGTTGCAGTCCTGTTAGGCACTGTCCTGTGCCGTGAGTTTACCTGCCTACCTGCTAGCTGTGGAGCCCGCCCCCTGGAGGAAGCCAAAGGGGTGGAGACAATAAAAGCCACTGCAAGCCGCCCTTGCAGTGAAACCCAGTCGTCAAGCCTGCAGTCCTGTTAGGCGCTGTCCTGTGCCGTGAGTTTACCTGCCTAACTTCTACCTGTGGAGCCCACCCCCAGGGGAAGGGGAATGGGTGGATACAGTAGGCCACTACAAGCCGCCCTTGCGCGAAGCCCAGTGGTCAAGCATGCAGTCCTGTTAGGCGCTGTCCTGTACTCTGAGTTAACCTGCCTACCTGCTACCTGTGGAGCCCACCCCCAGGAATAAGGGGAAGGGGTGAAGACAATAAAAGCCACTACAAGCCGCCCTTGCAGCGAAACCCAGTCGTCAAGCCTGCAGTCCTGTTAGGCGCTGTCCTGTGCCGTGAGTTTACCTGCCTACCTGTGGAGCCCACCCCCTGGAAGAAGGGGAAGGGGTGGAGACAATAAAAGCCACTACAAGCCGCCCTTACGACGAAGACTGGTGGTCAAGCCTGCAGTCCTGTTAGGCGCTGTTTGGCACTGTAAGGAACTCATGGTGGCAACAGTAAAGACAGACACAAATGATCACAGTTCAAGGGTGTTTATTAAACTGTATAATGGGTGAGAAAAACACCCAATCGAAACCTTAATCTAAGATGAGAGCAAGCTACGACCATCAAATTATAAGAAAGCAGTCCTTGTGGTGTCTTGTCAAATCAAAAAGGTCTATACTAAAAAAAACTATTGCCAATCCTTACAAATAAGTTCCAAAAAAGTTTTGGATAATGTTCTCAAGAAAAGAAAGAAGTGTTCACCAAATGATAAGTCAGGGTGGTATGGCTGGTTGTCTCTTGCCCATCGTTTAAGAACGGGATACGGCAGGACCTTTGAGCACAACACACTCATGGTCCTCGTCAGCACGAGGTTACAGTTCAGTTCAACATTGCCAGGACCTTCTGTGGCTAAGTCTCTTTCCAAAACAATAAACAAACAAAAAGTTCCTTCTGTAATCTTTTACCTTGGCCCAGAAATCCTTACTCTTTGCCCCCTGGATCTCCCTCCACCGAGCTCGGATCCTTCTTGCAACTTGGGCCTTCCTCTGTCGGGTTCACTACGGCCTCTCAAATGCAGCTTGCAACTTTCCACTGCAGACAAACCTCGGCCGGGTTCACTCTTGTCTACACAGTGTTCACGGGTGTATTACTCTTCAACCCAACTCAAAGGCATCCCTCAAACCGGGTTCACGTTTGCCAAATATACAGTTCACTTTAAGTTATCACAATGCAGGATTCACTCTCATGGGCTTTTCCTTTGGCATACCTCCGTCAGGTTCACATATCCATCTTTACCACAGTTCATGAGTTTCCAACACAGTTTACGGTTTGTTTCAACTCACCAGAAAGCGGGGGTTCCCTTTCCCTGGCTTTCTTTCGGCATCCCTCTGTTGGGTTAACACTTGACTTCCCAAAGAGCGGGGGTGATTCCCTTCCCCTAGCTTTCTTTTGGCAATGTGTCAGAGATTTTCAATTGTACAAGGGATTTGTCGTAACCCTGTAGGATCACTCTGACACCTCACACCACCCTTTCCTAGGGCCTTCTGGTACTTGCAGTTACAACACAAAAGGGGCCAGCGAGAGTCCTTCGAATGAGCACTTCTGTGGCACCTGACTACTCTGCAGCTGGCCATTCTCTGGGCTTCCCCCAAAAGTTCAAACACACACAAGTTCTTTGTTCTCAAGTTCTTGCATTGATCTAATGTTGCCACTTGCAATCTTGGTCTCAATACGCTATCAGCTTCCTCCAACTCACCGATTGTGTCGGGTCTGCTGGCTTGGCTTGCTTCTGTAGTCGAGGACGGTACCACGGTAGCCAGCATGCCTTCCCACCTGTGTAATCAATGCGGAGGGTGCCTGGGCACCATTGAGATTTGTCATTGCACACGTCAGCTGTATTTCCCGGTCTTGTAATTCCCTTTTCAGAGGCTTCGGGTCTGAGGTAAAAAGGGCAAGGGCAGTTCCCCCTTCGTCGTCCCTCCAGGTCTTGCCGCATTTCTTCTCCGTTTAAACTGACGGTTAGGTGTAGCTGTTTCCTTGTGCATTTGGCCTTGCTTGTAGTATGCTCTCATGTTGCACCTTTTATCCCTGTGGGGAGGGTAAGGGCTGTCAGGTGTGTGTGATTATTGTCAATTGCCTGACTCTGCCTGATCCTTGTGTTGGGACATGTCGGGTAAAAAGCTCTGGTGTTAGTCTGTTATCTGTTACGGTGTAGGAAAGTGTTTGTGTCGGAAAATGGGGGGGGGGTAGAGCTTCTAAATATCCTACAGGGGGGATGGTGAAAAAGGGTTACAAGGAAGGGGGTACCGCGTCTCAACCTTCGGTGTCCCACTTCCACTCCCTGAAGGCCCCTCATCCAGGTGATCCTCCCGCACTGGTCCACCCCCAGGAACTGGATCCAATAGCGATGGCCGTGTCCTGGCCACCTGGATGATAGATCGCCAGGTACTAGTCAGGGAGGCACCTTCAGGTTTGGTTATTGGCGTGTCAAGGGGAGTTATAGTGGCTTTTAGGTTGACCAGATTAACCTTTTTACCCCGCTACTTCCGCCACTACTCGCACTTATCGAAGGAATGGATGTGCAGTGCGAGAGATAGAAGCATGGAACTCTGGTAACGCAAATATACCTGTCTGCTTATCGAATGTGTTGCCCATAATAAATTGTGCTGTATTAGGTTCTGCCCCTCGATCCTCCAGTTCATCCAAATTGCTTTCCAGCCTGTGGAGGACGTTGCTTCTGTTTGTAGCCGTTCACTTTCTACGCCCGTTGTTTCTGCCCAGCTTTCACTGCTGCTGTGTCTACTGGGTCCACGCTGGGTTTAGAACTGACTTGGATTTGCCTGGGCAGGGTTTGGCGGCCACTCCCACTTGTATTGTGAAGCAGGAAATTGCAAACTTGTGAACCTGTGACCTCTCCTCAGCTGATATTCCTATTGTTGTGAAAGACGCACATTGATGGGAGCGATTTGGCTGTCGATGAGCCGGTGGCAAGGCAGAGGTAGGAATGGACGGCAGTGGTGAGGCATTACCATATTTCAAGCACCTGTGATGGGGTAGATGTGCGGCAGTAGTTAATGAGCCCTTGTGTGGTGTATATTCAACCCAGCAACACCTTGTGCCACATGTAAGGCCTTTTTTAGCAGCAAACTTCTTATTACCTCAAGCAGCCTTCTTTGTATCCTGGTGTTTTATGCAGACACTTATCAGGTGCGGAGCAAGGGGAGGGAGACGGCCTCTGGCAGCCCTCCGAGCTGTCGGACGTGCCTCGCTCTGCGAGTTTGGATTAGATTGCTCGTTGAGAGTAATTTGGACCTGATTGACTCCATGGACTCCATTGATTCCTCAAACTGTTTTGTTGCATGAGAAATATTTCTATTTTGTTCTTTTCTTTTTGTTTGCTTAGCTAACCAGCACATTTTAATTGTTGTATATCTTTTCTTTTTATTTAATGTGCTTTGGTTAATTAAAACCTTATGCACAATATTATTGACAGATTTAGAGGTTAGTGATTCGGAGCTCACCTGTGGAGTCTTTCGTGAGGACTTGTTTTTAGTTGAGGACTTCATGTTTTTATTTGTAGTACGAGTTTCGTGAAGAAAGGGGCGGCCCTCCCCAGACGCCACCCTGCCTAGTAAGCAAGGCAACAGGCAAACTGACCCGGGGGCAGAGCACCCAATAGCAGGGAAAAAACCCCAATGAAGGGGAAAAAAAACCTGTTGCTTGTAGATTGCCAGTGTAGGTAAACCAGAGGTGGTAGCCAATACAGAATCCAGGAATGTAGCAATGGATCCAAGTACTCAGGTAAGGAGAATGCATAATCCAGGAGATGCAGCAATGGATCCAAGAACACAGGTAAGGGGAAAACAGAATCTAGGAAAAACAAGGAAGCCAGGAAGGTAGCAGGTAGTCATGGAGCAAGAGACACAAGGACCAAGGAGCAGGAAGAGAAACAGGCAAGGAAGCGCTGAGCAAGGAAGGTACAAACTGTAGGGTGGCAAGTACAACCAAGCATTGAGACGCAATGTCAACAGTGTCTCTGGCACCCAAGTGACCGGTGCGAGCGAACGCCATTAAAACTAGACCGCATTCAACAGACCGGAAATACTTGCGGCGGCCATTTTAGTAGTAAGAATGGCCGCTGTGATCGAAGAGTGACCTTTCCAAGCCCACCAAACAGTCCGGGCACGGTAGTACATGACAATTATACATTAATACTTAATCATATCACAATCATTATAATAATATTTATACATTAATGAATTATCATGTCACAACATGGTTAATTAAAACCTCATACACGGATTCCAAGATGGCCGCCAACAGGAGAACACCGTAATGGACGCTCTACTGCCTCCCAATGAAGACCCTAAGGCATTTCGCTTGATTCCCTCCCCGGGAGCGAAGTTTGAAAGGGTCGAAATCCTCATAGTTGCGGAGCAAAAGAATCTGCTGTAGCTGGGGGAAAACGGAGGAGTGTGGGCCCCGGAAAAAGAAGGAGTGGCAAGAAGCTGCTGGAGTGACCGCTTACAGCCACGATGCAGCTAGCTGACCGCTGCAGGAGAAGAACTGGAACCGGAGAAGAGGAAGAAGCCGCTGCATCAGAGACAAAGCAGGATTGAGGAGCACCTCCAACGAGAGGGTGTCAGAACGCACGGAAGTGGGGAATCCATAAGGCAAGGTGAGAGGCGGACCGCCAGAGGGGAGACGAGATCGAGGAGGGCCCCTGAAGGAGTGATGGCCTCCGACTGAGAAAAGAGGCGAGATCGGGGAGAGGTGAGCGTAGGAGCGGGAGCGGGCCACCCAACGGGGCTATGATAGTAAAATAGGAACGCGATGAGAGAAGGGAAACTCGTGTCCCTGGTGCCTCTGCCCCCCCCACCCCTCTGTTCATCCATACACTGGAAATCTGGAAATTGATACGATGACAGAAACAGAGACTGCCCATCAATACACTAGATAGTAACCCCTCTGCAGGTGACAATACAGAGATCAGGGCATTGGTCCTAAAGAGAATAGCGAACAAATTAATCCTGTGTGAGGGGAAGGGAGCGTGCAAATAAGGGTGGAAGAGCCCTCAATTAGGAAGGTAGGGGGAATGGTCTGGCCCAGAAGGCGACCAGGGACTGGTCTGAAAGCAAGGAAGGAGGCTGAGGGGGCTGTGATTTATTTATTTATTTGTATTTATTTGCATTTATAAAGCGCACAAAAAACTGCCCTGAGGCATCGTGGCACTGTTACAGCGAACTTGAACTTGACACAGGTAAGATACAAATAGTCAGCGGTAAAGCAGATTAAATACTTATGTTGCAGCAATGAGAAGGACAGGTAGTAGCGGTACACAGGTACACAGGTAAGGAACAAATAGTCTGTTTCAGCAGTAAAGCAGATTAAATACTCATATTGCAGCAATAAGAAGGACAGGTCGTAGCGGACAGAGCGGGTCAAATATTATGCTTTGCTAGGGTTACAGTGTAATAGCATAATTTACATGATGTTATTAGAGCATTAGCGGAATAAGAAGGTTTTTAAGTTTTTGCGAAAGGTGGTGTATGAGTTTTCATTCCTTAGCGAAGTGGCAGGGCATTCCAATTTTTGGGTGTGAGGTGTTGGAAGCTAGACCCTCTGGCTTTGGTCCTTTTCAATGTTGGGACATAGATCTGGTTGGCGCAGTGGGCTCTAGTGGGTCGGTTAGAGGAGTTGAGGGTGATTCTTTCAGAGAGGTAGGGTGGGGCATCAGATGAAAGGCATCTATGTGTGATGGCCATGGTTTTAAAGAGTATGCGTTCCTTAACCGGTAGCCAGTGGGCCTCTTTCCTAGCTTGAGAGATGTGTTCCCTTTTGGGAATAGACAGTGCTGCTCGGAGCGCGTTGTTTTGCGTGATTTGGAGGTTTTTTTAGGTTGTTGACCGAGGTGCCTAGGAATAGGGCATTGCAATAGTCAAGTTTAGTACCTATTGTGGCTCTTGCTATGGATAGGCAGTTTTTGGTGGAGAGAAAGGGCTTGACTGCGTTGATCATCTTGGTGGTGAGCGCAGAGGAGGAGGCTATGGCGTTGACCTGTCGAGACATGGATAATGATGCATCTAGGTGGACACCTAGGGTTTTGACAGTCTTGGAAACTGTGATGATGGAATTGTCGATGTTGAAAGTTTTATATTGCGGGGGGAGTTTTTTGAGGGTTTCGGTAGTACCTACTATAAGGATTTCAGTTTTGTCCCCGTTTAGGCAGACGCCGTTAGCAGCCATCCAGGTTTAGATGGCTGTGTAAATTTTGGTTAGGGCTGTTGCATCTTCTTCTTAGGTCCCAGTTAGTGGGAATAGCACCTGCGTGTCGTCCGCGTAGTTGGTGTACGCTATGTTGCGACAGTCAAGATCATTGAAGAGTAGAAGGGTAAATATGTTGTAGAGTGTGGGGGCGGTGCAGGAGCCCTGAGGGACCCCAAAGTGGATGATAGTAGGGGATGCAGAGGCTGTGTCTGAGAAGACTTTCATGAGTCTTCCGTTTAAAAATGAGGCCACCCAGGCGATGGCTTCTGGGCAAAAGTGGGCTTCATTTTTTAGGTGCATGCCTAAGATATCGTGGTTGACAAGGTCAAACGCGGCGGACAGATCTAGTAGGAGAAGGAGTGCAGGTTTGCCTTTGTCCATGATGTCACCAAGTTGTATTTTTAAGTCGAGTAGGGCTGGCTCTGTCCCGTGACCTGGACGGAAGCCTGACTGTCTTTTGCCTAAGATATGGTTGGTTTCTAGGTATTCCTGGATTTGTGTATAGGCAACATTATCCAAGATCTTGAGCAGGAAAGGCACTGTAGTAATGGGCCTATAGTTGGTGGCAATTTCTGGGTCGAGAGTGGTTTTTTTTAAGAAGGGGCGTACCCAGGCTTCTTTTAGACTGTCTGGAACTGTGTTGGCATTGAAGGAGGCGTTGATGAAGGATTTGAGGAAGGGGGCAAGTGTTTCAGTGCAGTCTTTGATTAGACTGGCTGGACAAGGATCTCTTTTGCAGTCGGATGGTTTACTCCTGTTCATAATCTCAATGACTTCCTGTTCTGTTACTTCCCTGAATGTGAAAGGGGTAATGGGGGCTTTGGTAGGTGGGTGCATTGTGCGGGAGGAGAGCAGGTGGTCAGTGCTGGTGGTAGTTTTAGTGTGCTGAGATAAGTTTTTGTGGTGTTCCTTAATTATTTCTTGTAGGAGCTCAATTTTGTTCAATAGGGCAGATTGTATAGAGTTACACCAAGTTTGGTCTTTCGTAATATCTTGGGATTTAGTAACTGGTATGGTGAGTTCTTTGAAGATGGCGAAGAGCTCTTTAGATTCAGATTTGGCATTAGTGATCCTTCCATTGTAGGTAGCTGACTTGGCTGTGATTATAGCTTTCTTGTATTGCGAGGTGATATTTTTGTAAGAGAATAGGGTGGCTGAGGAGGGTAGTTTCTGCCAGGTGTTCAGAGCTTTCCTCTTCTGAGAGCGTAGCTCTTTTAGTTCTGCTGAAAACCAGGTGTTTGAGTGTTTCATTGTTTTGGCTTTTTTGTTCTGTAGGGGGGCAATGGTGTCTATAGAAGTGCTTATGGTGTTCTTATATATCTGCTAGTACTGATGGGTCGGAGGACTTAAGGTCTGTTGTGAGGGAGCTGAGGTGTGGTATGATGTTATCTTTGGTGAGATTTTTGGCGCAACCTGCCAGGGCTGGGGGATGGGGTTAGTCTTTGACTCGGTGGGGATGAGGAAGTGAATGAGGTGGTGGTCTGACCAAGGGATGGGGGTGATGGAACTAATGTCAATCTGACAGTTGTGGTCGGCTATCCAATCAAGGATGCGGCCTTTGTCATGAGTGGGCAAGTTTATTTTTTGGTCGAAGCCTAGTTCCTTTAGTGCTAGTGAGAGGGTTTTGGCTGTCTTGTCCTTTTTGTCATTGAACCCAAGGTTAATATCACCTAAAAGGATGGTTTTGGAAGTGGTTTTTAGGTTTTCTGTAAGGCGATGTAGGAGGTTCTCATGGAATTCTAATAGAGGGCCGGGTGGACGGTAAATGAGGTTGATGGTGAAGTTGGGGGAGAGGGCGATTTTTATAGCAAGGGAGTCTGTGTTATCGCCTAGGTTAGATGTGATTTGTCTGGCCTCTAGGTGGTCTTTCAGAATGAGTGCTACCCCACCTCCTACGGAGGAAAGGCGGTCTTGCCTGATGATGGAGTATCCCTGTAGGATGGCAAGGTTGAGGACTGGCCCCGCGGCACTGTGTAGCCAGGTCTCAGTGATGGCTAGGATGTTGAGGTCGAGGTTAAGTAGGAGTTTGTGGATTTCAGTGGCATGAGCAGGGGTGGATCTGGTGTTAATAAGGGCACACTGTATGTTGTGTGGCGGCTGGGAGGTGGACGGGGTTGTGTTGTGTGGAATGAGTGAGGCAGGGTGGTTAGGGTGCGTCGGGACTGAGGTGGGTGCAGTCGGTTTGGCTGTGTGAGTAGGCGTTTCTATGGTCTTGGATGGGGCTTGAGGGGCGGTGTAAGGGTGTCTAGAACAGACTCCCGGGAGTTGGTTCCTGATGTTAATGGGTCTGGTGCGTGATGCTATAGTGGGTGTAGGAGAGTTTGCAGTGTTGTGGCTTTTAGTGAAGAATGAGGGTAGGAAGTAGGTAGGGGGGATGTTGGAGGGGAAGGTGTAGAGGGCAACTGGTGTGTTGGTTGGTTGAGGGTGTTGCATGGTGAGAATGTGTTTAGAGTGCCGCGTAGGATGGTGAGGCAGCTAGGTGCTAAATGCAACTATCAAATGGCAGTATAACTAGGCGCATAGAGCAATAGACAAATGGGGAGCAAGTGGCAGTTCAATTAGGTGCATAAAGCAATAGACAAATGGGGAGCAGCTAGGTGCTAGATGCAACTATCAAATGGCAGTACAACTAGGTGCATAGAGCAATAGACAAATGGGGAGCAGCTAGGTGCTAGATGCAACTATCAAATGGCAGTACAACCAGGTGCATAGAGCAATAGACAAATGGGGAGCAGCTAGGTGCTAGATGCAACTATCAAATGGCAGTACAATTAGGTGCATAGAGCATTAGACAAATGGGGAGCAGCTAGGTGCTAGATGCAACTATCAATTGGCCGTACAAATAGGTGCATAGAGCAATAGACAAATGGGGAGCAGCTAGGTGCTAGATGCAACTATCAATTGGCAGTACAGCTGTGTGCAGGGATCAGCAATCAATTAGCGCAAGAGCTAGTGCAGGAAGCAGCAATCAAAAAGCATTACATACAAACAGAATGTAGCAGAGGATAGTGCAGAGTGCATATGGCAAATACAGGTAGGTATTAGGCGCTGCAATCAAATAGCAAGACATGTGTGGCACAAGATGCTGAGTGTTACATATGTGTTACGGGTCTAGATAGGCATGGCTGGCAGCAGGTTAGGTCAATCTGGCTACTGTGTGAGAAATCTTCCCTAGAGTTGTAACAGCACAGCCATTCATGGGTGACTGGTGCAGAGTAATGGAATGCAAGGTTAGTAGCATAGTCGGGACTAGCAGTAATAGTTAGGAGCTAGTGACATGTAGCAGGTAGCAGTCATGGCAGTTGGCAGTGTTATTAATGCACAGTCTGGAGGAGGTGAAGATCATGTGGTCGGGCGTAGGATGCGTGTCACTTTTGGATCCCAATGGTGCGGTGGTGTCGTGCCTATAAAGTGACTTTCACCTGACCCTAAACACCAATAGAGATTCCACGGCATAGCCCTGAACATTCTCGCTAACCTAAGAACCCAACCCTTAGCATTTACACTCAGCCTCCTAGTCACTATGTCTCTAGCCACACTCCTAACGTGCCCTCCACTGGACAGAAATATGAGACTGAGATCCAGGCTACCCCGGTTCTATGATCCTAAAAATACCAATAACCGTACAGTATTAGCCACTCCTTATAACCGGATTCCAACCAATATAGTAAAAGAAAACCTTGCTAGTCCTAATAAACCAGAAACCAAACTTCCCCCTCACCCCACAAATAAAGGCACACTATCTCTATCTGGATCACTCATTAACGCCAGATCCCTAGTAGCCCATGCTGCTGAAATTGCAGACACTCTACACAATGAGAATCTAGACCTACTAGCCGTAACTGAAACTTGGCTCCATGATGCTGCAGGTCCTGCCCTTATGATAGCAATACCCGAGAGTTACCAGATACTCAGATTGGATAGACCTAACTCTTGCGGTGGCGGCCTAGCCATCATCTCCAAAACTAGCCTCGCCATTAGACTTGCCACTCCGCCTACATACCCCGCATGCGAAGTGCTCACAGCTAAACTTCCTCTATCTAACAACCGTACCTTAACGATCCACCTGATATATAGACTTCCTGGTCCACTAGGAACCTTTGAGGAGGACCGTACAAATATCATAGCCAGGAACACTAAAAACCACTCACAAACCCTGCTGCTGGGGGATTTCAACCTCGACTTTAATGAGGCTGGAAACAAACACACCCAAGCCATAACTGCACTTCTCAAAGATCATGGACTCTCACAAAAAGTCCTCTCCCCTACCCACATCAAAGGCAGAACACTGGACTGGGTAGCTGACTCAAACTGTAACATTATTATCACAGATAATGCACCACAATTATGGAACGACCATCACCTCATTACTTTCTCAGCCACACTCAACCTCCTTAGTCCTAAAACCACTGAGATGGCACCTCCGCTCCCCACAAGAAGTAAAAAGGACATCACAGCAGAAAAACTACTCCCTCACCTCCTCCCATCCCTGAACAACGTCGATAATAATACTGACCCTAAATCTTTAGTAGACATCTTCAATATTGCCATGACCCAAGCTTTGGACACCACCGCCCCTCTTAAAATGCGTAAAGCCAGACAAAAATCCCACCTCAACGCATGGTTCACACCTCAACTTAAAGAGTTAAGATTACAGAAAAGAAAACTGCAAACTATCTGGCGCCACTCCCCGACTACTGTCAATAAGGCTAAATTAACAGAACTCTCCAAACACTATAAAAAAGAAATAACCAACACAAAAAAAACCATATTCAATGATAGAATTGCAAAAGCTAGCTCGAATACTAAGGAACTGTTTTCCATCCTCAGAGAAATGGAAGCCCCAATTCCACCGGCAGACACTGTCCCCAAGGATAAGCCATGGTGCACCGCAATTCAAAAAGCCCTCCTAAATAAAATCACCACACTCCAACAGAAAATAGCAATTAAAAAGGCCTCTCTGCCCCCCTCTGAGCGGCAACTATCCCCTGACACAGGGGAAAAACACAACTACTCTGTTTACCTTTAAAGAAATCTCCATCCTTGACACGGAAAAAATCATTCTCTCGTTAAAACCTTCAAACTGCAAGGGCGACAGCTGCCCGGCACAAATTATAAAGGATGCTGCTAGAGACCTTGCCCCGTTCATCTCCAAGCTTATTAACCCTTCCTTTAAAACCAATTCAGTACCCAATAACCTCAAAGAATCTTGGGTCCTCCCCCTGCTTAAAAAGCAAACACTAGACCCCACCATCCCCACCAACTACAGACCCATCCCCACTGTCCCCTTTCTACTTAAAATTATTGATAGAGTAGCATATATTCAAATTCAGGAATACCTAGAAGCTAATCATCTACTAGGTTCACGACAGTCTGGCTTCCGCCCACTCCATGGACCGGAAACTGCCCTGCTAGACCTTAAGACTCAAATTGACAAGTTGAAGGATAAGGGACAAAATGCTACTTCTCCTGGACCTCTCTGCAGCGTTTGACCTAGTGGATCATGCAGTCTTATGCAACCACCTTATGTCGGCGGCGCACTTTTCAGGAGAAGCCATAGCCTGGGTCCAATCCTTCCTGGCTAACAGGACAATACGAGTCTTTTCCCCATTAACGGCTGCTGACCCAATTCAAATCACCTGCGGAGTACCCCAAGGATCCTGTGTCTCACCTACTATGTACAACATCTTTACTAAGCCTCTGTTTGACAAATTGGAGAGACTGGGTATCACCTACACAAATTATGCAGATGATACCCAGATCCTTATCCCCCTTTCGAGCAACTTTTTGGAAGACACAGCCTTAGTAAACAGAGTATACCTCCTCATTCAGGCATGGATGGCATCTCATGGCCTCTGCCTGAATGACGATAAAAATCTCATCAAGGTGATGCCAGTGGTCAAGACACTAGGCTTCTATCTTGATGCCACTCTTTCGCTCAAGAAACAAGTCAATTCACTTGCATCCTCCACCGCTTATACATGTAAGCTTATCCGAGCTTGCAGACCATTCCTCTCTACCTCGAGTTGCATCACCCTGGCCAATGCCCTCGTAATGTCGAGACTAGACTACTGTAATGCTCTCTACTCAGGTGGCAACAAAAATATCATCGACAAAATACAAAGAATGCAAAATAATGCCCTAAGAGCAGCTCTGAATATCCCTATGAGAGAACACATCCTCATTCAGGCATGGATGGCATCTCATGGCCTCTGCCTGAATGACGATAAAACCGAGATACTAATCCTAGGCTCTGAAACTAACCTAAAAAAACTTAGCCCCAGCTATACCGCCTTCAATATCGATAAAAATCTCATCAAGGTGATGCCAGTGGTCAAGACACTAGGCTTCTATCTTGATGCCACTCTTTCGCTCAAGAAACAAGTCAATTCACTCGCATCCTCCACCGCTTATACCTGTAAGCTTATCCGAGCTTGCAGACCATTCCTCTCTACCTCGAGTTGCATCACCCTGGCCAATGCCCTCGTAATGTCGAGACTAGACTACTGTTATGCTCTCTAGTCAGGTGCCAACAAAAATATCATCGACAAAATACAAAGATTGCAAAATAATGCCCTAAGAGCAGCTCTGAATATCCCTATGAGAGAACACATCTCAGATGCCAGAAGAGAGGTTAATTGGCTAAAAATATCTGACAGGATACTCCTAAAAACAGCCTCTCTCACCTCCAAATGCTTAAACAACTTAGCCCCACCCTACCTTGCTGAAAGGATAAACAGAAGATCGTCCACACGCCCAACAAGAGCAGCCAATGCCCATACCTTGGAAATGCCTAGATTTAAACGTGTTACAGCTGGAGGATCTAGCTTCCCAGTTATTGCAGCACAAACTTGGAATGCATTACCGCAAGACCTCAAAAAGGAACAACCGTATCCCAAATTTAGACTCAATGTAATTAAATGGCTACGAACGAATGACCTTTAGCTTACCTCTCGGTACCTTGCACTGTTGTCTCTGCTGCATGTATCTTACCATGCTTCCTTACGTATGTCATTGTAACTATCCTGGCAGCACCTATTTTCCAACTGTTTTGTATATTATATGATTCTTTGTACACATTCTGTAACTAAGCTTAAGTTGCCTTGACCTCTGCTGCGCCCGGATACCCAAGGGTTTGGTGCGCAGTACCAAATAAATAAACAAACAAACAAACAAACAAACATGCACCAGGATCTCTGTGTAGCGGGACCAAGCACTAAGGCAAGCGCATATGGGAGAAGGGATGGGTTCACGGCTGTAGCAGATGATCAAGTGCAAGTCCAAGCACGAAGCCGGTACACAAGTAGGTCCGGCGGAAGGGAGGAAATATGGGTCACAGTTCAAGGAGGGCAGGTAGGCCTTTTGCGTGGTAGGGCACGGGATGGGGAGCAGCAATACCAAGGACAAAGTGCCCTAACTGAGCCCTAGACAACCCCGGAGGGACCGATGGCCCAGAGAAGTGGGCACCACAATTGGCAAATTCACTTGAAGCACCTGAGTCATCAAACTCAGTAGAGTAACATCCTCGGCGCAGGAGTCCATGTGTGGGCTTAGCAAACAAAGGGAGAAAGGGAGGACGAAGCCCAAAGGGCAACTCTGTAAGGGTACAGTATTCAAAGATGTCGGAAAACAAGGGAAAAGAGGCGGAGATCATTACCAAAGGCAACAAAAAAAACCAGGAAGGCACCATCCAAAAACTATGGAGGAAAGACACTGAAACCCACTCTGAGGTGGACGGAAGCCAGGAAAAAGAAGATCTAGGGGGCCCTGAAGGTGACCAGGAGGTCACGCAAGAAATTCTTAGAAGGTACTTCCAAGACTTTGGGGACAAAATTGCAAGAACAGTACAGGCACAACTGGATAATATGCGAGAGGACCTGGAGTCAGCGACTCCCAAAGAACATTGCTTGAAAGGAGGAAAATGGACCCCGTAGTGTGTTTTCTCTATGGAAAGGACATTAGATAAAGCTGGACATTTCCCTTTGGGCTGGTATTCAAATGGGAGGGCCGACAACATTGCGTCTCATCCTGCAATGAAGGTGCAATTATACTTCGGCTAGACGAGGAAGAAGCAAGACCAGTCAAACCCAGAATGAAAGGGCAGGAATCCCCAAAAATGTAGGAATGGTTAAATGCGGTTAAGCGAAAGAACTTTAGGAGGACCATGAAGGACCCTACAGCAACTTAAAAGGAAGACATGAGACCCAGAAAAAGGGAAGATAGTTTAGTTAAGTTAGCCAGGGGAGGGTAATTATATTAGAGGTATAATTGTTGGGGGGAGGTCGAGGGATTTGGGATCAAAATATGGGCTTAGGTGAGACCGCAGTTGGAAGGGCTGGGAGGTAGTATGGACTCAATGCCTGAGAGGGGGTATCGGGAAGGGCTAGAGGCCGATTGAGTCCACCCAGCGTGGAGGGGGGAGGAGGCAAGGTTGTGGTCGGTGGGAGAAGGGGAGGGCAGTTGAGGAGGGGAGTCCCAATCGAGAAGTAAAACGGCACGGAAATAGTCCATTGAACAGTAAAGGAGATGGCTAGAACCATGGACGTTATGTCACTAAATATCAATGGGCTGAACTCCGCTCTGAAAAGGAAAACATTTGAAAGATTTCTGCAAAGGGAGAAACCAGATCTCTTGACTCTACAGGAAAACCACCTGCAAATGTCAGATAAGCACAAACTTAGACTCCAGGGTTTCTGCTAAATATTTTAGGCAAACGAGGGGAAGAAAAAGGAGGGATGTTGATAGCCATACGTTCCAACCTCAACTTCACAGTAGTAGATTGGGAAAAAGATTCCAGTTATAGATACTTGGTCGTGAAATTAGAGGCAAGGGGAGAACTTTATACTCTAGCCACCATCTATGTGCCGAATACGGGGCAAGATGGGTTCATCCAGCAGAAGTTAGCTAAATTGGAAAGATTTGCCAAAGGACAAATTATACTAACAAGAGATTTTAACATAGCGTGGGATACAAAAGTGGATACGAGTGCAGGTAGACTGGGCGCCCAGGGCAAATCCACGAGACAGTTGCATTAAAAAGTAGACAAGCTATCATTGGTGGACGCCTGGAGGGAAAAGAAGGGAGACACTAAAGGTTCCACATTCTTCTCTCATATCCATAGGACTTTATCTAGGATAGATTATATGTGGATATCCAGGAGCATGCTGGGAATGGTAGCAGAGATCGATAAATGGGTAATAGCACTATCAGACCATGTGCCCATTACAATGACAGTGAAAAGAAAGGACATCCTCCCCGGGCTTTGAAAATGGAAATACCCAACCTATACATTTAAAGATGAGACACTGTGGGAGGAAATAAGAACAAGCATGGAGAAATTCTTCCAAGACAATAAGCTGGGAGATACGAACCAAAATATGAGGTGGGATGCATTTAAAGCCACGATCAGAGGGAGGATTATATCGGTGAACGCCTGCAGGGACAAAGAGAGGAGACTTTTGGAGAAAGAATTGGAAGACAAATTGAACCAAGTCACTTCCAAGATGGGGGATGGAGCTAGTGGGGAAACCCAAAGAGAATTCAGGGCCCTAAGGGGACAATAAGAAATATTGCAACCAAGGGAAGCAGAACAAGTGTTGCTATACCTTAGACAGAAATACTATGTTAAGGCAAACAAAGTGGACAGCTTGCTGGCTAGATTGATAAGGAAGGAAGAAAAAGCTAGAGAAAGAATAAGAAACATCATACATCTTTTAAAATCATAATTCCCATACTTTGTTAAATAGTGACATGGTTTTCCCATATTAAAACCTTTCCTTATGTAAAAACGTATCTTTTTTTGTACTTAAGTGATTCAAAGAACTTATCATATCCGATTCAGCAGCTTTTTTTTCATTTGAGGATTAAAAAGGGATCCTCATTGTCATACACAAGGGCATCCAAATTAATTTTTTGAAGGAACGAATTAACAGTCACTTGCAACTTTCCCATCAGGATATTCTTACATCCAAAGCGTGTTGCATTGGCAATAATACCGAAAAGACTTTCACGTTCTGTTGTTCTCATTATGTTATTACATAGCTTAACACATTGAATTTTCCTCAAAGTAGCTAATGAAACAATCCCCAACTCAAGCCTAATAGCTTCGACCGGGACTGCACTACGGAGCTTGGGTACTGGTCTTTATAATCTCCCTTTGAGTTTGTCAAGACATTTAACATATTTTTCGTCAAGAATCTCGAAAGCATAGAGGGCACCCAGAATGATACTATACTTATAGAATTCCAAAAACCCTTCAATAGGGTAGCCACCTCTCTTTGCAGTGTATCTTCTAATAACGTTCCATCTATTCAGCATTTTCCCTGATAACATATTGTCATAAAACAACATAGATGGATGGCTAACAATGGGCAGGACCAGATAGGGATAAATATCCACCACCTCCAGAGGATCATCAATGATCCTCTACATATATTTTTTCCTAGATTGAGCACCAAAAATCATTACCTTCGTCTTGTTATTATTAATGACAAGGTCATTGCTTAAAGCGTAAGCACTCAAGGCATCCAACAATCTTTATAGGCCTATAGGTTTCTTATCTATAATAACGGTATCATCCACGTAGGATAGCCATTTGATTCCCGCTTCACCAATCTTAGGGGCAAAGCTATTAATACCAGTCAGGCTAAAGTTCATGTCTGCCACATATACATTATACAAGACTGGAGCAATTAAACCGCCCTATTTGAAACCTTTGTTTGTTTGCAAAGGAACAGTGAGGGATCAGCTCCTGTCTACACAAACAGAGACAGAGGTGTCAAAGTACAACGCCCTGACAAAATGCAATACCAATGGGCACATACGCCATCCCTGAGGCTTCTGCAAGAGTCTTTTGCAGTTGACATCTAAGGTAAGTAAGCATAAAAATATTATTAAGAGTACTGTAACCCAACCTAAAACCAGTTTATGATACAAGATAGTGTTATTCTGTTTAAACCACGCCTGAATTTTTTTTTTTAACTTTCTTTTATTGCAAGTTTTCCTACATCAAAAACAGTAAACGATATGGACAAGGAAATCAAGCAGCCGTGAACAACCCTTTGCACCCGCCTCCCCCGTTCCCATCTCTCAACTGTGTACTTACTTTTCAAGGCCCCCCCCCACCTGGTTCCTAGCCTCCTCCATCCCCGGAATGGTGTCCTCTTTGACTAATTTAAACCACAATTAGGAACCTTTGGTTGAGTTGAGATGGTAGTTATTATATAAATGTAGCGCCGATATATATCCTTGGCCGCCTTCAGGGAGTTTTAATCGATCCTGAGATGTTGTCCAGCTAAAAGTAGGCCCAGGGGGAGAACTCACCCCTTTCGCTCCATGTCCGGCCAAATACTGTCCTTCTTTCAATCAACCTTTGTGCCCGGCAATCTCTATGTTACAGTTTTCAAGTATTTATTCATAAATTCTCCCCAGATCCGCTCATGTGGCACAGCCCTCCCATGCATATATTCGGGGCCACGTTAATCCAAAATCTTTAACATGGAATCTGAGCACATTTCCACTTCATTCCTAGGCAGGCCTGTGCTGCAAGCAGCAGTGGCGCTGCCAGTCCAGTCAACCTGCTCAGTTCTCCCTCCACTTCCTCCATCAGAAACAAAATCAAGAAGGGCGTTTTGGTTCGGTGGATCCCCTCCAGTTCTTTGATCCAACCCAGTACTTCATTCCAGAACACTTTTATTCAAGGGCATCCCCACCACATATGCCAGTAGTCCGCTCTGTCCCCACATGCATGCCAACAAACGGGGCTCACTGTCCGAACATTTGCGAGAGCCAGACCGGGTCATATTGCCACCTATGGAGCTTGATAGCATGCAATTTGTATTGGCTTGAGATTGATGCCTGGGCGGCCCCCTTACATAATCTTCTCCAAGGTCAGGGTCTATTTCCCTCTCCATATCTCTTTCCCACGTCCTTCTCAGTTTCTCGGTAGACCCGATCCCCGCCACCACCAGTTCCCCGTAAAAAGCCAAAATCAAGCCCTTAATTTCCGCACTTTTATCTAAGAGTTTCTCGAAGGGAGTAAGGTCCCTCTGTATTCCGTGCCTCCATTTTCCCTCCATTATCACCCCCTTTAGCTGAAGGTATGAAAAACTGAGAGAGTACCAATACCCTACGCCCCCTCCAGGGCCATTACAATGATAAATGTGCAAATACAAGGGGGTTCTGGGAGTTTCTCTGCTACCAGCCTATATCCCAGGTTAGAGTCTCAACCAGAGTCTTTAGATCACCAACCGTTCACAGAAGAGAAATGTTCACTACATTTCAGTATTTGTCTTGACGAGGGGCAGTCCAGCACCAAAAGGCCTGGCAATTCTTTTCTGAACAACAGTACCAACAGCAACCCCAGACACGTGTTTCAGCCTGGTTGGGCCTCATCAGTGAGGTGGAGCTGTGCCTCTCTAAGAACAGTGAGCAAGGGTTCCACGTCTGGATTACCCTAGTAATTTAGGATGAAAACCCAAAGTTACTTAATATGAAAAATGAAGGGGGTTCTGGGAGTTTCTCTACTACCGGCCTATATACCGGGTTAGAGTCTCAACCAGAGTCTTTAGCTAACCATCCTTTCACAGAAGAGAAATTTCCACTACATTTCAGTGTTTGTCCTGCCCAAGGGCAGTCGAGCACCAAAATGCCTGGCAATTCTCTTCTGAACAAGAGTACCAAAAGCAACCCCAGACACGTGTTTCGGCCTCGTTGGGCCTTGTCAGTGAGGTGGAGCTGTGCCTCTCTAAGAACAGTGAGCAAGGGTTCCACGTCTGGATTACCCTAGTAATTTAGGGTGAAAACCCAAAGCTACTTAATATGCAACAACAAGGGGGTTCTGGGAGTTTCTCTACTACCAGCCTATATCCCGGGTTAGAGTCTCAACCAGAGTCTTTAGCTCACCATCCTTTCACAGAAGAGAAATGTCCACTACATATCAGTTTTTGTCCTGCCCAAGGGCAGTCCAGCACCGAAATGCCTGGCAATTCTCTTCTGAACAAGAGTACCAACAGACACCCCAGACACATGTTTCGGCCTGGTTGGGCCTTGTCAGTGAGGTGGAGCTGTGCCGCCCTCTCATACCATCTTCAAGAAGGATTGCCTGGCGGCTATGGAGCCGATGGCAGCTTCGCCACCATTAGAATGTTCCACTTCTGTTTGTTACTTCCTGTTGTTTCGCTCTAGTCTTTCTGTCCTCTGGTGTCTTGCTTCCGTATTTAACCACGCCCCTTTGTCTTGGCTGGCGCGTTGCAACTCTTTTGCATTATGCTCCGATACCCGCTCTGTGCTTTCCACTGGCTTCGCCAAGTATTGTTGTTTACCTGTCCCAGCCCGGTGCTTTTTTCTTCCCTGTTATATTTAGTTAATAGTATTGTTCCATTCTAGCCCTCTGGTTCGTCCTCCTCCTTTCTAGCCTTTCTTCTCCTTCTCGCTTTCTTTCCCTGTTTACCTATGTTCCCAGCCGAGTCTATCCTCATTCTTACGGCTCCTCTGCCCCTCCCACTTTTTCTCTCTACCACTCGCTTTTGGCCGTTTCTCGGCTTTCCGTCTCTTACCTGTTCTTCTTTCTTCTTTTTGTGTCCATTACCTCTGGCTGCCTTCATTTGCCCCTTAGCGATCCTGGTTTCTTTGTCCACGGGATTCCAGCCCTGCCGGAATTCTACACAGTCCGCTTTCAACTCCTCGCATCACGTGACCAGGAGTCCTATTACCAGTTCCATTAACCTACCTGGAGTTAAACTTACCTGGAGTTTCTGCACATCTACTCTGCAATGAAGACCCAACATCCTTGAGAGTTTTTTTTAAGCTTCTGCTTTTTTCCTCTCTGCTCAGTCCCTTCAGGAAGGGGCCCTTTGCTTTCCTGTTCTATCAGGGGGGCTGGGTGGCTTCTAACCGCGGAAGGCCATACCTCTTCACAAAAAAGAAGGCTACAAGGAGAAAGGGGCGAAGGCGCAAGTCCTCATCAGAAGATTCAGGTGAGGAGGAATGGGTTCAGGAACAAAGCAGTTCTGATTCTGAGAAGTCTTGTATTAAGTTTGACTCTCTCTAAGAACAGTGAGCAAGGGTTCCACGTCTGGATTACCCTGTTAACTTACAGTGAAAACCCAAAGCTACTTAAAATGCAAAAACAAGAGGGTTCTGGGAGTTCCTCCACTACCGGCCTATATCCCGGTTTAGAGTGTCAAACAGAGTCTTTAGCTCACCATCCTTTCGCAGAAGAGAACTTTCCACTACATATCAGTCTTTGTCCTGCCCAAGGGCAGTCCAGCACCTGTAATGGCTTGGCAGGCTGAGAAAAGATGGTCTGAAGGGTTGTCCAGAGCTATGCCCGTGGTTAGGATTAATTCAAAACCTTCCAGCTATCACCTTTTTGTTTTACTAAAGTCACCCCGAGTGGGACGGGTATGCCCAGACGTGGGTCCTGAGTCTGCCCGGCCTAGAGACCAAAGCTAGTCCTCACTGATGATGCCCAACAAGGCTGAAACATGTCTGGGGATGCTTGTGGTCATGTGCAGAAGGGATGTGACCTAGCAGTTCGTGCTGGACTGCCCCTTATGGGGTAGGACCAAGCCTGATTTGCATATGCTTTTTCCCCTTCTGTAATGGCTTGGCAAGCTGAAAAACAATCGTCTGGAGGATTGCCCAGAGCTATGCCAGTGGTTATGATTAATTCAAAACCTTCCAGCCATCACCTTTTTGTTTTGCTACAGTGATAAACGTGCCATCCCTCCGAAGTTGGCCGACCCTTTGTAGACCAGTCTTGAACCATGATTGACATCTTTCAGGGTTCGGTATCGGATCTCATAGCCCGGGCGTCCACAGGTGGCTCATGGGAGAGGGCCATGTTTTTACCCCATGCATTTCTGCACCCTGTCACCATATGACCAATATGATTGCCATAATCGGGTGGTCCCTTATTCTACGGCAGAGCTTGCCTCTTGGCACCCACAGCCATTCCCCCACAGTGGTGAGGGACAGGTAAAGATTGTCCAGACCGACCCATTGGAAGTCCCTCAGTGTTGTAAGATGGGGTATGAGGGCCCTCAGCGGTACCGCTTTGTAATAGAGTTTCATATTTGGGAGCCCCACCCCTTTTCTTTCGGTAAGGTAGGAACCTTGAGGGCAATTCTCCCTTTTTTCCCCTGCCAGAGGAATCTCAACATCGCCCCCTTTATCTCCCGGAAGAAGGCCTCAGGGACCCGGATCGGAAGCATCTGAAATGCGTAAAGGAACCTTGGGCGGCAAATCATTTTAAGGGCCTTGAGGCGTCCGAGCCATGATATGGTCAGTTTTACCCATTTTACCAGATCAGCCTGAAATTTAGCCATGAGTGCAGGGAAGTTGGTATAAAAGAGGCCTCCCGTGTCCCTCGTGAGGGTGATCCCCAAGTATCAAAGCGTGTCCAGGTTAACCAGCATCCCAGGTGGGATAAACCTATCTATGTCTCTGTCCCTGTCCTTATCCAGAGGGAAAAGGACTGATTTAGCCCTATTAAACTTAAAACCGGAGAGGGCTCCGTACTGCTCAATCAACTAGAGTACTCGGGGTATAGAGGCTTGGGGATTCCTCACCTGCAAAAGCAAATCGTCAGCATATAATGAGACCTTGTAGTTTACTTCCCCCACCATGATTCCTTCTACTAGGGGGTCCTCTCTGATCCTCTGGGCTAGAGGCTCCAAGGAAAGCGCAAGTCGGGGAAAGGGGGGTAACCCTGTCTCGTACCCCTACACAGGGTGAACCAATGGGAGTACCCACCATTTACTGCCACGCACACCCAAGGGGATGCGTAAACTGCCATTATTCCCCACCTGATCCTGGTTCCCAGACCTACCTTAGTGAGTACCTCTTTGAGGAAGCCCCACTCCACCCTATTAAATGCATTCTCAGCACCCACCGAGAGGAGGGGGGGGGTCTCCAGCCATCCCACGGGCCTCATAAATCAGGTGCAGAGTTTTCCTCTGTGTGTCCGCCCCCTGCCTTCCATTTATGAAGCCCACTTGATCCGGGTGGATTAGTTGGGGCATGTACCCCTCAAGGCTTGCCGCCAGTACCCTTGTATACATTTTGGCATCAATATTCAGAAGGGAAATGGTGTCATAGGATCCGCATAGACGGGGGTCCTTGCCCTCCTTGTGTATGACTGTTATTAGTGCACAGGAGAATGATTCTGGGGCTTACCCAGTCACCAGGATGTTGTTAAACAATTCTACCATGAACGGGAGAAGAGGGATAATGAAGGACTTATAAAAACCTGCAGAGAAACCATCCTCCCATGGGCGTTTCCCAGCGGTAATCTCGCCACTGCCCGCATAATTTCTTCTGCCTTTATTGGGGCCTCCAGTGCCTCGGCTTCCTGAGGGGACAACCTAGGAATCCAAGTTTCGGCTAGATTTATTGTTGTATCTCCCGTGTCTGGGTTAGCCTCCGTTCTGTACAATTTTTCATAAAAAGAAGTGAATGCTTCTTGAATCCCATCTGATCCTGGGATCTGTGTTTTCTCCAACCCTTCCAGATCCTCCACCCACCTTTCAGCCCACTGTCCCCTTAGCCAGTGAGTCCGTTTTATAGCTTTTCTCATAATACATTTGTTTCAGGGACTGCAGTTTTCTAATTATTTGACCTTACTCTCAGAGTCTAAGCTCTTTGCTCTTCCCCCTTGCCACCGCGACCCGCTTCTCCCGTCCCTTGGTGGCTTCACAGGCCCTTTTGTCGATTTGGAGAATCTCTGACCTCAACCTGTTTTCCGTTAGTGCCTGTTCCCTCTTTTTCCTAGCCCCTTGATATGATATAATATGCCATTTATAAAGCGCCTATACACAAGTGTTCCAAGGCGTGACGAGGCAAGAGAGGGGAAACAGAGGGAGGGCAGAGACAGCAATCCTACATGCCAGGTGACATTGAGATTGCTCAAGTGCAAGGGAGGGGGGAACGGGAAAAGTGAAGAGGGAAAGGGGAGGGGAAAGTGCAGTACATAATATAACAGTAAGATAAATAAGGACAATAAATAAAAGTGCGGCCAGTGGTGGCAAATGCAAGGGTAAGTGCAGGTATCAGGTGTCATGTGTTATGGGGCTGTGGCCCGAGATCAGAGGGTAGCCAGGTAACCAGTGCAGTTTCAGATTTAGGAGATCAGCAGGGGAGAGGAGGAGAGAAAGCAGAAGCAAAGAGGAAGGTCTTGAGGTGCTTCCGGAACCGGAGATAGTTCTCCTCAAGTTTCAGAGAGGCAGGGAGGCTGTTCCAGAAGGAGGCACCAGCAGAAGAAAGATATCTACCACCAACTCGCTGTTTGGAGAAGCGACTGACCCTGAGGGAGTTGGAGGTGGATGAGCAAAGAGCTCGAGAGGAAAGATATTTAGGAAGAGAGAGTTGAATGTATTGAGGTCCCTTCCGTCCTCATCTGCCCACAACTTCGAGACCTCCATTCTGAGCACCTTACTTGTGAGAATTCCCACTCCCGCTTTCCTCAAGGGCACTGACCACCCAATATTCCTGGCCTAATGCACCACCGGGGACCCTCTGTCAGGATCCGACCTGGTCATTCGACTTTTCGTTCTCCCCCTCACAAGAATAAACAACAGAGCGTAGAGCAACATTCTCACCATACCCAAATCCATAGGATCCATGGATACGGGTTGCCATGGCGACTTTGGCGTCCCTTGCGTCCTCCACACTGCAGACCCCGTTAGGAACGTGTTTCCTTGACAACCTATATAAAGACTTCCGGGTTGTCCGCTCTTCGCTTCTGATTTGTAATCAGCCGCATCTACGTCTCATGCATTGTGCTCTCCTGTCTTCCTTACCCCTTTTTGCCTTGCCCTTGCTCCCTACCCTTTCCTTGATCTCCTTTCTGCCGCTTTGAATCTGCTTGCCTCCACGTGTACCGAACCCGGAACGCTCAATTACAAGTCTCTGCCTGCCGCTTTGAATCTGCTTGCTTCCACGTGCACCGAACCCGAGACGCTCAATTACAAGTCTCTGCCTGCCGCTTTGAATCTGCTTGCCTCCAGGTGTACCGAACCACGAACGCTCATTTACAAATATTTGCCTGCCACTTTGAATCTGCTTTCCTCCACGTGCACCGAACCCGGAACGTTCACTCACAAGTCTCTGCCTGCTGAATTGGATTGGTTTCCCTACACGTGTGTTGAACTTGGAATACTCACTTACCATCTCGTGTCCTCTGGGTTTACCTCTTCAAGCAACATTCCATCTTGGTTCTGAATACTTAGCACTTACACCCCAGTGTATTTAGATAGCGCTGAACTTGAGACTGCCATCTAGCGCTCCGTCGTTAGGCGTCGTCGTGCCAGCGGGATAGGGTTTGGACTAGAGACTGCCTCTTTCCGCTTAGGCGTCCTCGTATCGTCGGTTCAGGTGTTAGTACACTGGGTGTTAATTTGGTAAGCTGCCTACACCAGGACCAGTGGTAAGCCTTCAAATTCCTTTGTCACCTATGGTTTGTTCAATCTATTCTGAAAAGTAAAACATTACCTTCTCTCTTCTGTTTTTCCTTAGTCCACATCTTGACCCAGCCTTGTTAATTTCTTCGACCAGAGTGAAGGTACGCATACATATGTAATGTTGTGCTCACACTTGGAGTTTGTACTAATCACCATATGCGTTAAAAGAATGTACCCTTTTGTTAAAAGAAGAGGCATTCTCTTTATACAGCGGCGTTTAAGACCTGCTGACCTGGCAAGAACTTGTTTTTAACAGAAGAATTGTGTTTGGTCACTGTATGTCGAAGCATGCTGAGCCTGCTAAAACTATCTGCAGATTACGGGTGGGGGAAGGAATGAGTAAGCATAGCCTTGAGCACAGAGATACGGGCACAAAGGGGCACGAAAGAATGTGAAGACCGGGATAACAGGAAACCACGATAGACCACGATAGCAAATGTGCAATGGTTGTTCGTTAAACTCCAACTGGATACTTCAGATAAGCTCCAACTGGAGATCCGCCCTGGGGTGGACGTGTTCTATGTGCAAGGCAATGTAAACAGGAAATTATAAAAGAGCATGATGTGTAGAGGAAGGGGCGGCACTTCGACGACTTGCTTTGCGAGACATTTGAACTTGCAGCCCATTCGCGAATGCTTGTGCATTAATAAAGTAATGTTTACTTGGCTCTTTTCTGTCTGAGTTATTGCAGGGTCCCTCATTGTACTGGTTATGGTGATGGCGAGAAATCGCACCCACAATTTTGGTGTCAGAAGTGGGAGGCGAAGGAGCGACAGTCCGTCACTGGGTGAGGAACGCCGCGGCGCAACCGGAGAAGGAATTGGTCACGGGGCCCCAACAACTGAATCCGCACCTTTGATTGCAACCAACGCGTCATCCTTGTTTTTCCGGCTCTGTCGGCGGTGGAACAGCAGGCTGTCGCCCTTTGGGTCCGGAACACTCTGGCGGGACCCTTAAGGTAAGTGGTATGGATGGATGCATGATGGAATAAGGAAATAACGATTTAGGGTTTATGAAGAGGACAGTGGTATGTCCGTCTATATTGGTATGGCGATATATGTCAGGAGGATGTACTGTTAATGTTAGCCTATTAATGCACATTTGGGAAAGGTGAGTGTTTTTAGGCAATTGTGGTATACCAACAAAATGGGTCAAGCGGCTTCCAGCAAGAGTGGTATAGGCAAGAGACACTATGCCCCTCTTGAAGGAACCCCTGCATTTGATATGTTGATTAAACATGGATTGAATCCAACATTGTTCTTAAGAGAATGGTCTGAATATACAAAAGATTCGATTGAGCATAAATGGCCAGACACTGGGTCCTTTGATGTGGACCGCATATCCAAAGTAGAAATAGAATTAGTAAAAAGACGGGTCAGACCCGCACAGTTTGAGGCTATACGACTATGGAGGGTAGAAGCAATGCGCAGGCGCAATGCTCAGAACAAACAAAAGGCAAAGGGGCAGAAGAGAACAGTAAATCAAAAATTACGTGACCTAGAGATAAAAGAGAAGGATGAGAAACTAGACCAGTTGGATAGACGTATTATGATTAAGAATAGCGGGGGTATGTATCCTGCCTTGCCGGCGCCTCGGTATGAAGATGTGATAGGACTAGAAGCAGAACAAACAACGACTGAATTGTTATTTCCAGGGGCTACGGCTCCTTCGAGAGAAGGTGAGGGTGAGAGGGCGGAATTCCCAATGAAGTATGGAGACCCAGATAGGTTGATAGACCATAGGAGAACGACTACTGTAGAAAAGGATAGAGATGGAGACTTGCAAATCCTTATAACCGGGCTGTATGGCACACCCCTCAATGACAGCCTACGGGACCAATTGGGGCGTTTGACACCTTTGGAATTTAGGACAGTGGCCACTAAACTATATACCTTTCATGAGGGTAACTGTAAATTGAGAGGACAGAGTACTGTGGATCTGCCCTCAGCATATCAGGACGCTGTCGCATTACTACCAGTGACTGCGTCCAGTGTTCAGTTATGGGGATGTATGTCCGACATAATAGCGGAAGTAATAAGGGGAGGTGTTGAATGGGAGAAGGAAAAGAGGGCATGGGAAAGAGAGGTGAAGGAAAGAGAGGCTAAACTCAAAGATGCAGACCAGGCGGGCCAAAACGTAGCTAATCGTATGATAGCATCCATACACTCGCAGTCCATGTCCACCCTGGTGAGTCTGATGGAGGGCCTTGGCTGGCCTATACAAGTAAACGTAATTAAATATCTTCTTATTAGGGTGGAGGATATAGAAGAGGAAAAGGAGCCTAGATATGTGTCCCAGTGGAATAGGATTAAGACAGAATTGGATAAGAAACTGCTATCTAATATAAGAGTGGATGATTCTGGGGCGGAAGAATGGAGAATGGCTAAGGTGGAGAAACTGTTAAAAGATTATAAAAAAATAAAAGAGAAAAACCTTAGTCATCAGTCCTCTGCTTCATCACCAGTGCAGGCCCTTGTAAGTGAACAAACAAACATGGAAATGTTACTATCAATGCCAATGAGAGAGTGTCAACCCACCATAGATGCAGTTACTGGTAACATGATGCGCACCTATGTGTATGTCCCCTTATCTCGAATAGAATTGATGCATATCACCAAGTCCATCCCCGACCCCCGTATAGACCCGGCAGGATTCTACAAAGAAGTGGGAAAGCTATTCAGACCCGGGTTATTTACTGTAGAGGATGTAGATAACATATTGTTAGCTATTGTCCCAGAGGAGATATGGACCCCCTTTCGTGCCAAAGACAATGATACAATAAAATGGAAAGATGTAATGGAGGCGAGTAAAAATAGGAAACTGCATGAGGAATATCCCGAACCCCTAAGGGGGCATGGCATGGCAGTCCTGAGGGCTCTAGAAAAGGTATTACCCCCATTTGATGTGAATGTGGAGAAACTGTCTGCTGTGATACAGGGCGCAAGTGAGGAAGTAGCACAGTACTTCCTGCGTTACGAAGCAGCATTTAAAGCACACAGTGGGCTAGAGATAGGGTCTGAGACGGGCCAACGGTACTTTGCCACAAACTTTATAGAAGGGCTCCACGGGCCAATCCAGGAGAACATTAGGAAGGCAGAAAGTACGTGGATGACTAGAAACCCCCGGGATCTCCTCGAAATGGCCAGGTATTATGAAAGAGGAGAAAGAGTAAAGGGGCAACAAAAGGCACGACAAGAGAAGGATCTAAAAACCAAAGTGTTGATGCAACAGTTGCATCAAGGGCCCCAAGGCAGGTATAACTACAATAATAATGGCCCGTCACAGGGCTATAGTAGCAACATGATAGGGGGCCAAGGGACAGGTAGAGGTACAGTGCAAGGAGGTGCGCTATATGGGAGGAGGGATGGGCTACCCCAAGATGTATGTGCCTTCTGCAAGAGACCCGGACACTGGAAATCCCAGTGTCCCCAGAGTGGTGGGAGAGGAAGGGGCGTACGGCCCCCTTTACAGACAACATTTGCCCCAGGAAATAGGACTGGTGGGTACGGCAATCAAGACAATAGAATGTTTAAACCCCCTCAACCCAATGCCTTTGACGGACAAGCAAGAGGGGATGTTCCCTGGCCGGCTCCGCCTCCCCCCAATCTACTGTATCAGCCACAACAAACAACACAAATACAAGGTGTATGCCAGGGCGAAGGATGTGGGGAAGGGGTATACTATAATGACGACTTCCAGGATAACACAAGTGATATGTCCTGAGGAGGCCGAAATGAGACAGCGGGAGTGGTACAAGTACCTATAGATCAGAGGGGGCCTTATGCCTCCATTAGGATCGGCCCCCACCAAAACTTGAGATGTCTGGTAGACACGGGAGCTGGAAACAGTTCCGTGAATATCAGAGCCGTCCCCGCTGTCCCATTATCGGATAAAAGCAAGGTATCAGTTGGATTTGGGGGAAATCCAATAAAGACTCCTGTAAGTGAAATAGTAGAGGCGGAACTTCATGGGGTAAAATGGGAGAATGGGTGGCTATTGACCAATCACTGTCCAGAAAACTTGTTAGGTATTGATGCATTAAAGACACTAGGGGCCACAATATATTGCTCCCCTCAGGGGGTGAGAATGACTATAAGCAAACCCATGGGTATGATAGGAGTAACGCAAACCCTGCCCCCGGAACTCCAAGACATCCCGAATGAACTATGGGCCACTCATGGGAATGATGTAGGTGTGTTGGATGTTTCCCCAGTAGTAATCAAATTAAAGCCCGGTGCCAGGTTGCCCAGAATAAAACAATATCGCATATCACACGAGGGAGAGCAGGCACTATATCAAATAGTACAGGATATGATACGGTTAGGGGTGGTAGAGCCAACAAATGATAGCCCTTGTAACTCTCCGATCCTTCCAGTACACAAGAAAGGTGATGAAGCGGTACCCTATCGTTTCATTATTGATTTGAGGGAGATAAACAAAATAGTAGAACCCAGATATCCAGTTGTCCCTAATATTGCAAGTGTACTCACTTTAATTCCCAAAACAGCGAAATGGTTTATGGTAATTGATTTGAAAAATGCCTTCTTCAGCATTCCTATTGCCGAAGAAAGCAGGTACCTGTTTAGTTTCACTCTTCGAGATAGACAGTACCAATTTACTAGAGCCCCGCAGGGATATACAGAAAGTCCCGCTATATTCAGCCAAGCACTAAAAACACAGATGGATAACCTAGCCCTACCTGCTAACACTGCTCTGATACAATATGTTGATGATTTGCTATTATGTGCAGCCACCGAAGAGGAATGCCATTATGTGACCAGATTGGTGCTAATGCACTTAGCAGAAAATAAGCACAAGGTAGCCCTAGCCAAAATGCAGTATGTAAAACAAAAGGTCCATTATTTAGGCTTTGAGTTGTCCGAAGAGGGGCGAACTCTGTCTACTGATCGCATTGCTTTGATACAGTCCATAAAAGGCCCCGACACGGCAAAAGGTCTCCGAAGGATAATTGGTGTTTTATCCTATTGTAGGCACTGGATTCCTGAATTCTCTGTATTGATCCAGCCCATGCTAAAAGCCTTAAAAGAAGTACAAGAAAACGGACCATTAGAATGGACACCTGAGATGGAAAAAGCCCTGACAGCTATGAAAGATGTTTTATGCCACGCACCGGCCTTAGGCACACCTGATTATACCAAGAGATTTTGCCTTTTCGTTGATGAACAGGAAGGTTGCGCTGCGTCAGTCTTAACGCAGGAACAAGGGGGTAAACAGAGACCATGTGCATATTTCTCCAGTGCTCTGGACTCAGTAGCTCGAGGCCCACCCCCATGCATGAGAGCAGTGGCCGCAGCAGCGACAGCCCTAAAACAAAGTGCAGGTATCATCCTAGGGAGCAAAGTGACAGTAAAAGTCCCACATGCGGTGGACGTTCTCCTGAATAGAGTGCATACACAGCATTTGACCACAGCTAGACTCACACAGTATGAGATGATTCTGTTTGCCAGTAATGTAAAAATCGAACGATGTAACTCTTTGAATCCAGCGACACTGCTTCCTTTGCCCGTCTCACCTAATGAAATTAGGCATGATTGTGTGATCCAAATGGAAGAACACACTAAGGGTAGAGCAGACCTGCAAGACACCCCGCTGGTTGATAATGAGGGTATATTATTCTGTGATGGTTCCTGTTTCAAACTGCCAAATGGGGAGACAACAGCAGGGTATGCTGTAACCACAGGGGAGCGGTTGATTGAGAGTGGGAAAGTGTGTGAAAAATCGGCCCAGGCAGCCGAATTGATTGCACTAACGAGAGCATTAGTGTTAAGCAGCGGTATGAAAGTGACAATTTATACTGATTCAGCCTACGCTCATGGGGTGGTTTCCAGTTTTGGTAAACTCTGGGGAGAGCGTGGGTTTTTAACCTCCCAAGGTGATACTATTAAACATGCCCAATTGATTGCTGAATTATTACAAGCCCTTACGTTGCCCAAGATGGTGGCCATAGTGAAATGCCCAGCGCATAAAAGGACTCTAGATTATGTCACGCAAGGAAACTCCTTAGCCGACCAGATGGCTAAACTAGCTGCCACAAGGGATACACGGTGGGAGGCCCGACAACTCATAGTGGGGAGGGATGTGACTATGGAAGGGACGAAGGAGCGCATGAAGGAAATCCAAGCAGATGCAACCATTGAAGAAAGACTATCTTGGCACAAGGATGATCAATACGAGGAGACGGTAGATGGGCTATGGGCACATACCAATACGAATACTTGGGTACTACCTGATGCATACTTACCTGTGATAGTGAGTGTGGCTCATGGTCCAACTCACGTTAACGCAAGGACTATGGAAGAAGTTTTGAGTGCTGTGTGGTACAACAAAAGATTGGGAATGTATTGTCGTCAATGGGCAAAACAATGTGACTGAAATGGCCGGATGCATTGCCTATTGCATTATTGAGTATGCGTACTATGCCTAAGCGTACACATGGTTTATCTCCTTTCGAAATTGTTATGGGGCGTCCACCAAGTATTGGGACCCCCATATCACCTAAGAGATTGTCTGAGCCAGCATGGCCTGCATTACAACAGTATTGTATTGGGTTAACTAATAGACTGATTTCTATTAATGCACAGGTGAACGCAGTAGCTCCATCTCCTCTGATAGGAGAAGGTCACGACGTGCAGCCCGGTGACTGGGTTGTTATAAAAGCCTTCGATCGCCCCAGCGGACTGCAACCCAGATGGAGGGGCCCGTTTCAGGTGCTCCTCGCAACACAAACTGCGGTAAAAGTTGATGGCAAATCGCACTGGTACCACGTGAATCACGTCAAGAAGATGCTTCCATTACTGATTCCTCCAGAAAAGGGAACCAACCAACCCCAAGTTGCAACAGTACTGCCAGACGCCATTAGTAGGTGTGCCCATCGCCTCCGATCCCGTGACGTGTATGTGCCAAACAACGTGTAAGGACACTGTTTTGAACTTTGATCATTAGGGAGATGAACATTTGGACTCTCTTGTTGGTTTTAGCAGGATTGTGCCTTACTGAAGACAACAGGCTTGTAGCCTGAAGGGCCTCCGGCGTTCCCCTCATGGGACAGGCACTACGAGACGTGGGACAGATCGGATGAAGGGTTTCAGTGAGACCTACCACTATTAGAGTAATAAGGACACTGGTGCTTTAAATAGGGGATACAGCTATATCGCTAGGTTGCATCTGATATGCATACGTACCTATAATTGAGCCACATACTGAATTATGTCTGCACCCGTATATGCTGGTTTAATCCCTGAGCAGATAAATGTATGCTCCCCAAACACAGAAGGTAAGAGAAAAACACCACTTTGCACCACAAGGAACAAAATCTTATTTTTTGTATGCTCGATAGTAGGCAGCTCCTTACGCCCATACTGGTTCTAGCGGCAATAGTTGTAGGAATTTGTCTCTGCATCCAATGCTTCCCGGTATGTGTGTCGTGCTGTGTTTCCATGTGTTCTTCCAGCATAACGCGCCTAAATCCAATGGATAAAAGCCATGTACAACAGGAATTTTTTGACATGGGAGGCCTGGAGAAGATTATGGTACAGACAGTATGTAATGATGTTGCTTTCCTACCATCTGCTTATTCTAGGACTGTTTAGATTGATGCTCAAGTGTGAGCAAAGGGTGGATTGAAGGTACGCATACATATGTAATGTTGTGCTCACACTTGGAGTTTGTACTAATCACCATATGCGTTAAAAGAATGTACCCTTTTGTTAAAAGAAGAGGCATTCTCTTTATACAGCGGCGTTTAAGACCTGCTGACCTGGCAAGAACTTGTTTTTAACAGAAGAATTGTGTTTGGTCACTGTATGTCGAAGCATGCTGAGCCTGCTAAAACTATCTGCAGATTACGGGTGGGGGAAGGAATGAGTAAGCATAGCCTTGAGCACAGAGATACGGGCACAAAGGGGCACGAAAGAATGTGAAGACCGGGATAACAGGAAACCACGATAGACCACGATAGCAAATGTGCAATGGTTGTTCGTTAAACTCCAACTGGATACTTCAGATAAGCTCCAACTGGAGATCCGCCCTGGGGTGGACGTGTTCTATGTGCAAGGCAATGTAAACAGGAAAGTATAAAAGAGCATGATGTGTAGAGGAAGGGGCGGCACTTCGACGACTTGCGTTGCGAGACGTTTGAACTTGCAGCCCATTCGCGAATGCTTGTGCATTAATAAAGTAATGTTTACTTGGCTCTTTTCTGTCTGAGTTATTGCAGGGTCCCTCATTGTACTGGTTATGGTGACGGCGAGAAATCGCACCCACAAGAGTAACCTGGCTTACTTTCTCGTCTGGTTAGTTGTTATTGACTATTCTCTCTTGTCTTGCGTGTGGGTTATAAATGATGTGGTCTAATTTGTCCATCTTGTTTTTCTGCAGCGCCTGGTCGTTTGTGTGTTGTTCCTTATCTTTCAACTAATAGATCCCTCTGTATTTACCTTGGGTGTTCAGAGGGTTATATTTGTAGAAGGAATTCTCCGGCTACACTACGGGTCCAAGTCTGGTTCCATCTCTACGGATTCTGAGAAAACTTACATAATCAGAAGCCTTACAAATGGACGCCAATGAGACCTTGGCTAATTTAATGCAATTAGTAGCCGAATTGCGTACAGATATTCAGACGGCTCATGCTACTACGCAGGCACGCATTGATGGGCTCCAGGCATTGATACCAGCAACAGGTCAGCCTTCTCTCCAGGTACCCGTTGCCGATCCCGGGGTAGCTGCACCCCAAGCGGCACCGACTGCCTCGGTCTATGTTCCCACACCACACCCATTGGCTCCACCTGAACGGTTTCATGGTGATCCCAGGGTTTATAGAACATTCTTGAATCAGAGTCGTTTACACTTTTTATGTCTTCTTAATGCCTTTCCTGATTCTGCTACTAAGGCGGCTTTCGTTCTTTCTCATCTAGCCGGTACTGCTGCAGCTTGGGCTAACCCTTTGTTGGAAGCCGGGAGTCCTCTGTTATTTGACTGTGATGCCCTATTAGAGGCTATGAGTCGGGTTTTTGACACACGATATATGACCCAAGCCACAGAGTTAGAACTATTGAGCTTACAACAAGGAGATACACCTCTCCTTTCCTATGTCACTAGGTTTAATCAGCTTATAGCCGAAACTGGTTGGCCCGAGGACAAGAAAGCCTCATTGTTTTATGAGGGTCTTTCGGACACGCTTAGAGATACCCTGGCGACAGTCCTGGTGGTTCCAACTGCTTTCCATGAGTTATTAGATTTAGTTCTTCAAGTTGATGCTCGCAGAGCCGAAAGAAAAGGGGAGAAAAGACCACAAATCCCGGTTCTAGTTTCTCCGACTCCCACAACCTCTAACCAACCTGATCCAATGCAGATTGGTGCTCTACGAGGGCCATTGACCGCTCATGAGAGAGAGAGAGAGGAGACGCACTGAGAACCTATGTTTTTATTGTGGTTCTAACGAGCACCTACTAAAGGCCTGCCCGAAAAAACCTAAGAAGTCGGGAAACGGGAAAACTCAGTAGTGGAAGGGGTCCAGCTGCCGAGTTCTGTGTCTGTTGACTCCACTATGCTTGTGCCTGTTACGTTCTCGGCTTCTTTCAAACAATTGACAGGGTCATGCTGGTCCAGAGATCCTGTGGTTCATTCAGGAGCCACAGGAAATTAGATAGATGTCGCGCATGCCCAGGAAAACAAGGTGCTTCTTGTGAAGAAAGACCACCCCTAGCTAGTCAATGCTGTAGACGGTAGTACCTTGTCGTCTGGTTTAGTCACCCAACAAACAGTACCTCTAATCATCACTTCGGACTCAGGATATTCAGAAACTATTTCTTTTGATGTCATTTCAGCCCCTCAGTTCAAAATGATTTTGGGCATACCCTGGTTAAAATTGCACAACCCAACCATTGATTGGGTGAAGGGGGAAATTTAGCTTTTTTTCCTCCTACTGCACAGAGCATTGTTTCTTGGCACCAACCATCTGTGGAAGTCCTTGTCAGTCCCTGTTGGGAGTTGCTCCCGTTGTGGGTGCTGTCTCCTTGGAATCATTACCCCGTGAGTATTCAGCGTACAAAGATGTGTTCGACCCTAAAGGTGCTGAAATGCTTCCTCCCCATAGACCCTATGATTGTCCCATTGATATAATACCAGGGACTAAGATACCAAATGGCAGAATCTATTCTTTGACCCAGAAAGAGGATGAAATCTTGAAGCAGTACATAGAGAAATCTCTGAGCACGGGGTTTATTCTGCCCTCGTGTTCCCCTGCAGCTTCACCCATGTTCTTTGTGCCGAAAAAAGAAGGAGACCTACGCCCTTGTATCGATTATCGGGAACTCAATGCTATCACCATAATAAACCAATATCCCATTCCTCTGTTCTCAGTCTTACTTGACCAGTTAGGTACTTCCAAGTTTTTCACCAAGCTCGATTTAAGGGGGGGCTATAATTTAGTCCATATGAGACCCGGTGATGAATGGAAAACTGTGTTTAAAATCAAATATGGTTTATTTGAATATTGCGTTATGCCTTTCGGCCTTTGTAATGCCCCCGCTACATTCCAACACTTTATCAATGATGTATTCAAAGATATGTTGGATAGATTTGTGGTGGTGTACTTGGATGACATTCTGATTTATTCATCTGATTATGATTCTCATGTATCCCATGTTTCATCCGTCCTACAACGGCTCAGAGAAAAACAATTGTATGCCAAGTTAGAAAAGTGTATTTTTCATGTCTCTTGAGTTGAGTTTCTGGGTTACATTATAACTGACCAGGGTATTAAAATGAGCAATACCAAGGTTAAGGCGATTCTAGAATGGCCTGTTCCTGCTACCCTGAAACAACTTCAGTCATTCCTTGGTTTTGCAAATTTTTACTGGTGCTTTATCAAGTCCTTCTCTTCTATGGCCTCTCCGTTGACTTCTCTTACCAGTTCCAAGAATGATTTTGTCTGGAATGATGCAGCTCAAGAGGCTTTTGATCGACTCAAGTCGGCTTTCACTACAGCCCCTGTACTACTTCACCCTAACTCTGCTTTGTCGTTTATAATTGAGGCTGATGCTTCTAATGTAGCTGTTGGGGCCATCCTGTCACAGGAATGTCACGATTCGGGAAATTACATCCAGTTGCTTTTCATTCTAGGAAGTTAACCTCGTATGAAGCTAATTACACCATTAGCGAAAAAGAGTTGCTAGCAGTTAGAGATGCCTTTTTAGTCTGGCAACATCATCTTTTGGGTACATCAGTCCCGGTGTGGGTATTCACTGATCATCGTAACCTCCCTGCCCTGCAATCCGTTAAATGCACCACCACACGACATGCTAGGTGGCATGAGTTTTTCTCCATGTACCATTTTGAGATAACATACAGACCTGGTTCCAGACATTCTAAAGACGATGCACTGTCACGTATGCATGGTGTTCCAACAAGGGGACATGAAGGAGAACACCTCCTGTCCTCCCAACAAGTGGTTTGTGCGTGTGTGGTACAAACCCCTCTACGCATTTCTCTCTTGAAATGGGTACGTAATAACCCAGCAATCATTCAAGAATTAGGGTTGACTGTTCGCAATGGCTTACCCTATCACATGGGTTTTATATATCTTCCTGACCATGAGACACAGAAAATCACGCTTCGATGGTGCCATGATTCCAGATTTTCTGCGCACCCGGGAATAAGGAAAACACTTGAACTATTAAAGTGTTGGTGCTGGTGGTCATCAATGAAGGAAGACGTCATGGAGTACCTTAAATCTTGCGCTGTTTGCGCTCAGTGCAAAAACGTACCTTCCAAACCCATAGGGCTATTACATCCTTTGCCGGTTCCAAATCATCCCTGGGAAATGTTGTCCATGGACTTTATCGTTGAGCTCCCAGATGATCAAGAGTACTATTCAACCTGGGTGGTGATTGATTCTTTTTCCAAAATGGCTTTGTTTATCCCTTGTAAAGGTCTTCCTAGTGCTCCTGTATTAGCTGACATGTTCCTCAAGCAGGTGTATCTTTTTTTTGCCACAACTCATATCCGATCGCGGTACCCAGTTCACTTCTAAATTCTGGAGAGCTCTCACCACTTCTCTCGGTATCGAGGACCGCTTTTCTATGGCCTATAATCCGCAGACAGATGGTCAGACAGAACGTCTGAATGCCACTCTTGAACAATATCTATGTTGCCTTATTCTACAACATCAGGATACCAGGTTGTCTGACTTAGTTATGGCAGAATTTGCGTACAACAATTCTTTGCATACCTCTACCGGTACTATGCTTTTCTTTGCTATGTATGGTCGACATCCTCGTACCCTTCCTTTTGAACCCACAGTTTCATCTAACAGCCCGGCTGCTGTGGCCTATGTTCGCGATCTGGCCAAGATCCGGAGTTCTATCTCTGCACATTTGCATGCAGCCAAAGTTCAACAAAAGAAACATGCCGATCTACACAGATCTCCGGCCCCCTGCTATAAGGTGGGTTTGAAAGTATGGTTGGCCACACAGAATCTATGTCTCCCAGGCCGTCGATCTCTTCTTCTTCGATTTGTGGGCCCATATCCGATCACTGCTCTTGTGAATCCCGTCACGGTACGGTTAGCATTACCTACATCCTGGCGTATCCATCCTGTCTTCCACGTCTCTTTGTTAAAACCCTTCCATCCCGGTACTCGGTTGCCTGATTGTCCTCCTCCTCTTAATGTACAAGGTTCAGAGGAATACGATGTTCAGCGTATCCTAGATACTAAAGTGTCCAGGGGTGTACGTCTTTATTTCGTGGATTGGAAGGGCTATGGTCCTGCTGATAGAACCTGGGAGCCAGTTGGGAACATCCGTGCCCCCTTATTGATTTCTCGCTTCTGAGTGGCTCGGAGGAGGACACCTTTGAGGTGGGGAACTTTCAGGATCCGACCTTGTCACTCGGCTTTTCGTTCTCCCCCGCACAAGAATAAACAACAGAGCGTAGAACAACATTCTTGCCATACCCGAATCCGTAGGATCCATGGATACGGGTTGCCATGGCGACTTTGGCATCCCTTGTGTCCTCCACACTGCGGACCGCGTTAGGAACATGCTTCCTTGACAACCTATACAAAGACTTCCGGGTTGTCCACTCTTCGCTTCTGATTTGTAATCAGCCGCGTCTACATCTCGTGCCTTGTGCTCTCCTGTCTTCCTTGCCCCTTTTTGCCTTGGCCTTGCTCCCTACCCTTTCCTTGATCTCCTGTCTGCTGCTTTGAATCTGCTTGCCTCCACGTGTACCGAACCCGGAACGCTCAATTACAAGTCTCTGCCTGCCGCTTTGAATCTGCTTGCCTCCAAGTGGACCGAACCCAGAACGCTAACTCACATGTCTCTGCCTGCTGAATTGGATTGATTTCCCTACGCGTGTGTTGAACTTGGAATACTCACTTACCATCTTGTGTCCTCTGAGTTTACCTCTTCAAGCAACATTCCATCTTGGTTCTGAATACTTAGCACTTACACCCCAGTGTATTTAGATAGCGCTGAACTTGAGACTGCCATCTAGCGCTCAGTCGTTAGGCGTCCTCGTGCCGGCGGGATAGGGTTTGGACTAGAGACAGCCTGTTTCTGCTTAGGCATCCTCGTGTCGTCGGTTCAGGTGTTAGTACACTGGGTGTTAATTTGGTAAGCTGCCTACACCAGGACCAGTGGTAAGCCTTCACATTACTTTGTCACCTATGGTTTGTTCAATCTATTCTAAAAAGTAAAACATTACCTTCTCTCTTCTGTTTTTCCTTAGTCCACATCTTGACCCAGCCTTGTTAATTTCTTTGACCAGAGTAACCTGGTTTACTTTCTCGTCTGGTTAGTTGTTATTGACTATTCGCTCTTGTCTTGCGTGTGTATAAACGCCGGGGTCTAATTTGTCCATCTTGTTTTTCTGCAGCGCCTGGTTGTTCGTGTGTTGTTCCTTATCGTTCAACTAATAGATCCCTCTGTATTTACCTTGGGTGTTCAGGGGGTTATGTTTGTAGAAAGAATTCTCCGGCTACACTACAGGTCCAAGTCTGGTTCCATCTCTACAGATTCTGAGAAACCTTACACCCTCAGTTCCTCCCCTCTGGCATATTTAGTCTCCTGGAGGAACATTACATCAAGACCCACTCTTTGAACTCCCTAGCCACCAGGGACCTTTTCATGGGTGAGTTCATCCCCTTGACATTCAAAGTACCCACCCTCAGGTGACCTAACCTCGCCCCCCTCTGGACCTACAGCCATCTTGTTGTTTCCGTGCACATGGGTCTCTTTCTCTCCCCGGACAGCCTGTACTCGTCCACCCATCTCCCGACACCCAAGGACCGCAGATTCGAGAAGACCCATACCACGACCCCCTCTCCCCTAACAACCAAAACAGGCACCCGACTCCTCCAGGTTAACTTCAGCAGTTTGAGGCCGGACCACCAGCCGGACCCAATTCCCCAAAGGTCCCATGCCTTCAACATTGCATGACCCATGAGCCCCCCCACCGGCCTCCCCCCCAGTAGAGCATAACCTCAACTTTCCAGGCTTCAGCCGACCGCTGACCCATGGCCTCTGGCTCTATCAAACAAACTGCTGTAACATATGTGATGCTGGAAATGCATCGGAGGGACACGGTCTCCGTATCCTTGTCCTTTACTGCTTTTTATTGTGTGTTCTGTTGTGTTTTCCGCACAGGAGTTCATGTGGCACTTCTGGTGATGCAGTTCTCTCCTTTGGTTTTGGTGAACAGACCCATGGGATACCCTTATGGCACCCATGGGTAGGGGTAGAACCCTGTGCCCCTAGTGTACGTTTTTGGGCACCTCTGTGTGACCCACAGAGCAGGGTACGGGCTGGTGGCAGCTCCGTGCTGAGTTGACTGGTGCCCTGAGCGTCCTCCATTTTGGGATGCCCAGGCCCTGTCATTGGAATTGGTAGATTCCTGATGCAGACAAGATGGCCCCGGTGGCCTCTTGCCTTCCATCGCCTGTTACCTTGATCTTCCCGAAGTCCCGGGAAGCCCTGACTCTGTCCCTTCCCCCTGATTGGCTGTTGGGTGGAAGTTCCATATATGGTAGTGTGGGGAAGTGCTGACCAGACTGGCTGGAGCCTCCCCAATGACCGTATGTTGTGGGTACACCTGTGGGTGGGACCTGGGTGAATGGAGTGTGTGACGAATATACATTCTGTGTTGTGGGTGTCTAGTATCTGGTGGTTGACACAATGGCTGAGACAGCCCTGCCCGAAACCGGTATGAATGCAGTGTGCAGTGTTGAATGGCTGGGTACTTTTCCCAATACACATAACTTGTTGTGAGTGTCTGGAGAGAAGTGAATGGCCTGAATGCACTGTATGCCTGATTGGCTGCCTGCCTGCATGAATGCCCTTCGCCGTGATTGGATGCTTGAGTGTGACCCAGTGGAATGAATGGGAGATCAACAGTATATCCGGGGACCTCTCACTGCTAGGAATCATGTTCAGAAGCTGAAGTCCACTACAGCGAGAAACTGGAGTAACTGAAGCTTGACCTTGAGGCCCTGCTGGACGAGAAGAATTGCGGTTGCTCTCCTTCACAATCTGAAAGCTGCTGTGCCTCTAAGGACTGACCCAGAGAGGACCTACTAAGGCGCCCTCTTCCCGAGCTACGAGGGATCATCGTGCACCAGCAGATCTTTGCCAAAGCTCCCTGGTAGACAGACCTTCGACAGGCTGCCGACCTGAGACGGGGACCGCCGCGGAATCACAAAGAGAAGCACCCGGACTGTTGTCCGCCACTGTCGCCGACCGCCGTTGCTGACCGGAGCCGCCGTGCTACCGTTTGCCTGAGAACTATCGAATCCAAGGACGCTCTCGTCCGCATCATCGCCGCTGTATCCTGCTGGAGAAGGCCTGACCGTCGATGCGCCGAGGAGTATCCATCGGTGGGTTTCCCGCCACCCAAAGACCACAGAGACACCGACGACTCGACCCCCTCGCCGGGCCACAGTTCTTCAAACTCTTTGCGGTTCAGAACTATCGACACCGAGGTGTCCCGCACCCCTTTTCCTTGCAGGACGTTTACGCTTCCCCGTCAACGAGCACCGCTAGGAACGAAGCTGCCACTTCACCGTCGTAGCTCACCCTGTTCTCCGTCGGACGTTCGACGACCCGTGACTCCTGCCTTAAATGGAGGGCTCTCAAGAAGGGCCGTCGATTCCCCGCCGAGGAACGCTACAACGCCAGGTACTTTGGGGTTGCAGAACTATTGGGAAGTCTAGTGTGAACAATATATGGACTGGGCTTGTATCTTTATTCTACAGGTTGTCCAGGTGGGGGGATTTCCACACAGAGCTGTGTTTAATGGTAGTGACCAGTATTCTGCCAATTGTTCAACCATCTTGCTTTCCTTCCTCTCTTTACTGCTGGTTTCCTCTTTATTGATCTGTGTGACATTTTGACAGTATAGTTGATGCACTTTAATGAGATCTGATAATAGTTGTGGTACCACTGTAGAACTGTATATATTTACCATTGTTGATTTTCAGAGCACAAAGTACGTTATCGTGATATTGTATATAACCTTGAATATTAATTATATAAAGACTGTGTTTTAACCGATAAAGTGTGGACATTCCTTTGTGGGTGCTTAGGGACTACACTGTACTTAAGAACCAGCCCGCATCACCTTCCTGAGAAGCTAGGCCTTGATTGCTCGTCCATTGCTACCACAATAGAGAATCTATTGGCTGGGGTCCTCTGTGCTTCGCCTCTACCATATAGAGAGCGGAAGTAAAGACCCCCCTCCAGTCTTTACAACATAATTCTTAGGGTTCGAACAAGTCCAACATGAACACCTTACAATGAAAAACTGATCTTCCAGTTCGTATATCTTTTCCATGGCAGCATTTCCGCTGTGAGTCAGGTGTCTGCCGCATTGAATTTCCTATATTTTCTAGATCCCGGCATCCGTCTTCTTCTTGGACCCTTTATTAGCCACTGCCTATCACCCTCCGACTTTTCCCTCAGGTTCTTCGAGGTGTCTACTTCTCCCACCAACTCCCCTTTGACCCTCCAAATGTCCTCCTCTGTCATCAGTCTGTATATATACCCATCAACTTCAACGGAGATGGAGAACGGAAACCCCCATCTGTACCTTACTCCTTTCTCAGTAAGCCACTTCGTCAAGGACGAGCACATCCTTCTCTTGGCTAGGGTCAAGGAGGATACATCCTGGAAGATTGTTACTCTAGATGTGCCGTACATGACCAAACCTCTCTTTTTAGCTTTCTCAAGGATTTTCAATTTATCGGAATAGTTATGGAACCGGGTGAGGAGAGCTAACTGGTATCAGGTGTACGCAATAGTGTAAAGTGCCTGACTTTGCCTGACCCAACTAACCGGACATGTCCAGTACGATGTGAGAGAGTTAGTCTGGTAGAGAGTTAGTCTGGATACTCTCAGTCACCCTCTACCTCGGCTCAATCTTTGTGTAAAAAGGGGGAGGGGAGTTGGGACTTAGGGATATCCCACAAAATAGGATGGGGTAGATGAACAAAAAAGGGGGGAATACCGCATCTCACCATCGACTGTCTCACCCCCGCTCCCCAAAGACCCCTCACCCAGGTAAGCCTCCCGCACTGGTCCACCCCCAGGAACTGAATCCAAAAGCGATGGCCATGTCTTGGCCACCTGGATGACAAGTCCCCGAGGACTATCGGGTGAGACACCCTTTGGTTTCTCATAGGGCCCAGTGGTGACCCTTGTTGCTCCACTTCTGGGTAAGTACCAAGGAATACACAACATACCAAGAAAACTGGTTGGGCTACCCCAATTAATAAGGCTATCAGGAGACATATGGAAGTGAAACCTCTGCCTCGAAAAACAGACACCCGGCGAGTGCCTGAAGCATTACATTTGGACACCGAGAGGGTTCGTGATGGAACCCCATGGGGTATGTTAAGGGATAGGTTCCGGCTTTTAAAAGGCCCAACAGGGAAGGACCCCAAAGACCTTTTTGTTGTTCAGCATTTGAAGATCAGGACTCCCTATTGAACAAAGTCATCCATTGGTTTAGGCATAGGAAAGGGTGCTTGTCTCTGATCAGGGATGATATTGCATCTTGTAACAGGCAGAAGTCTCCAGGGGGTTTGACAATTTTATCCAAGTATGCTTACGGGAGGCATGGTTGGCCCACGGATTACTATCTATTGAAACCAGAATGTACCCACCACAGGGGTTAAACATTTTGTTTAAAACGAATGTTCCACACAGGAGGGAAAACCCTTTGAGCAATACTAAGGAATGTTCAAGGGCATCAAAGTTGGAAGTAGCCCCGCACCCATTGGCACAATCCCTACTTAGAGTTCCGATAAATGAAAGAAGATCTAGAGAATGCAGACCCAAGGGATCAAGGCACTGACTATCCCCAGTAAAGGATAGGTGCAAGGGTACAACGGAACATGAGGTTAGGATTTTATCTTGGAACATGGGTGGATTAAACAGACACTTGGCTGAAAGTGAGCGGCAGCAGTTCCTGGAGGCCTTCATTGTGATTTACCTACATGAAACCTGGGTGATGGAGGATGTGGAACTACAGGGATTTCTGTCAGTTAGTACCAAGGCCCAAAAAAAGCAAAGGGGGAGACCATTGGGGGCCTTCTTGTGTGGATAGAGGCTTCCCTTAACTGGGAGATTGAGAATGTGGACAAAGGTTGTGTGGACTTGAAACAACTGGTAATCAAACGACCAGGTCATAAGCCGTGGCTCTTGTTTAACGTTTACGATCGCCAAAATCAAAATAAATTCTCATCTACTATTGTATCCATTTTGGAATCGGTGGCAATATGGGAAGGTACAAAAGGGGGGCCATTTGGGTTGACTGTTCTGGGTGATTTTTTCCATTTACATTTTTATTGGCATTTATATGAAACAACGTACCACAAAACAGTAAACACTCCGCCCAACTCCCACCCCCTGGCCCTCCCCCTTGCCAGGTCTTGAGCGACCTGCTCAGTTTCCACCTTTAGCTCTGGCAAGCCATCCTTTTCTTCTATTCTCAGATTTCTCCCCGCTTATCTTTACATTGTAGTTGGTGCTTTCGTTTATATCCACTCCTCCCTTCCTATTGGCACACCTTTCTTCCTTCCCCTCTTTGTTTTGGATGCGTTACTCAGTCTCTATTGGGTGAGGCTATTCAGACAAGTCCCAGGAGTTTCATCCTCCGAGGACACCATGATTTCCTGGAGTGTCTCATTAGGAATTGCATAATCAGGTCCCAGTCCATGAGGAATTTTTGGTGTTCTACCCTAATAGCAGATGTTACTCTTGCCATGGCTGCTAAATTCCATATTTTGCCCACCCATTCGTATTCCGTGCGTGCTTCCTTTGATTTCCATTTACGTTCTACTAGCAGGGACCTGCCAATACCAGAATTACATAAAAGAAATTCTGAGCTTTTGTGGCCAACCCTTCTAACTCTCCATCCAGGCCCATTATGAACAAACCCTTGCTTGCTGTCCCCTCCATTCATAATATCCCATTAATCGCCTTTTGTATCATTTCCCAAAACGGTTTGATTGTTGGGCATTGCCAACAAAAGTGTTTCCAAACTCCTTCTTCTCCACAACCCCTCCAGCATAACTTAGTTGTTGTCTGCTAACTTTTGGACAGTTTTCTGGGGGTGAGGTGCCATTGATACATCATTTTTATCCATATTTCTTGAATTTGTAATGAATGTGCTAATTTAGGTATGCTCCGCTAAAGTTTCTGCCATTGTTCCATGTTAATCTCTTGCTCAACTTCTCTCTCCCAGTTTTGCTTGAACCGTCCTATCCCGGGATCTTCCCCTTCCTTAATCAGTCCATATAGTGCTCCCACTAGGTGCTTGTTCCCAGAGTTAGTTGTCATGACCACTGTTAGGGGGCACAACTTGTGCCACAAGCAGGCACCCACCAGAACCCTCAGGGTCTTAAAACCACTGCAAAAGGGCTCCTGGAGCCAGTCCTGGTGCCTTTGGCACCAGGCTCATATGTATGAAGGAAGGGCTGTTAAAACGAGGTCCCATTTATGTACATGGGCCTTTAAATCCAACATGGAAGCACCCACACAGTCTAGTTCTAAGAACCAAGCCATGCGGTCTAGTGTTTTGGGTGTGGCAGGCCTAGAACTACTTTCCCTGGTACTACTTTACCTGGGCTATATAAACCACACCCTGACTGCAGAATATGCTTTGTGTTATTCTGCAAACAGCAGTGTGACGCTCACTGTGTCCAGCTCTTAGTCTTCAGCATCTTCCTGTAATCCTGCAAGAACAAGAACAAGATTATTCTGTTTTACCTGAGAAAACACCATCGAGCACTCAGCATCTCAACTGGGCTGCAATCTGTGGAAACCGGGAGAAGAAGAAACATCACTCACCTGTGAGTACTAGCTTAAGGACTTCCGGCGAACCGCTACCACAGCTGCTGTTCGAACATTGCGACTTGCAATAACGAGAAAGGGAAAAACAATACATCGAATTTCATCAGTCTTACCTGAATTCCATCGCGCTACGCCACGCTTCCATCCGGAGCACCACAGCAACATCTGCAAAGGAAAAGAGACATATTCAGGTTTGCTTTCTTTATTAAACAACTTCACAGCGCTGTACTACCTTAACCGATTCCGGGGTCCTGTTTTTCATTGCGCTCTCATCCACTTGCAGCACCAAAGCGGCCTGTGAGGAGAAGAAGAAGAAAACACAGGTTAGCTTCAAAAGACAATAAAGGCGCTGCGCTTCGCGCTTTCTCTTACCTACAAACGTGGTTCTCCATCTGGCATGCCAGCATCAAGACCTTTGCACCCGAAAAGAAGGAGATAAGACATTAACGAATTCCCACCATAAACAGAACAAAGACTTACAATTAACAAACCTACCTGCCTACCAGCAGATTCGGGGTCACAGCAGACCTGGGCCCAAGGAAGGCGTACTGCACCAGTGAGGCAACTCGGGCAGCTCGCCAACAAACGTCAAGTTCCCCTGCACAAGAAACGCAGGACGGATAGCTCATCCTACAAATAACTAAGGTGAGAAAATAACCCAGTGGGAAGGGAATCGGTCAGAGCGAGGTGGGAGATTCACCCATTAGAGACAGTCATCACAAATCCTCCCTTCTGTAATTGCAGATCCATTATTCAGCACTGGGCAACTACGCATCCAGGGTTCCAGATCTCAGAGCCTTCCAGTTGGAAGTAGCCCCGCACCCATTGGCACAATCCCTGCTTAGAGTTCCGATAAATGAAAGAAGATCTAGAGAATGCAGACCCAAGGGATCAAGGCACTGACTATCCCCAGTAAAGGATAGGTGCAAGGGTACTACGAAACATGAGGTTAGGATTTTATCTTGGAACATGGGTGGATTAAACAGACACTTGGCTGAAAGTGAGCGGCAGCAGTTCCTGGAGGCCTTCATTGTGATTTACCTACATGAAACCTGGGTGATGGAGGATGTGGAACTACAGGGATTTCTGTCAGTTAGTACCAAGGCCCAAAAAAAGCAAAGGGGGAGACCATTGGGGGCCTTCTTGTGTGGATAGAGGCTTCCCTTAACTGGGAGATTGAGAATGTGGACAAAGGTTATGTGGACTTGCAACAACTGATAATCAAAAGACCAGGTCATAAGCCGTGGCTCTTGTTTAACGTTTACGATCGCCAAAATCAAAATAAATTCTCATCTACTATTGTATCCATTTTGGAATCGGTGGCAATATGGGAAGGTACAAAAGGTGGGCCATTTGGGTTGACTGTTCTGGGTGATTTTTTCCATTTACATTTTTATTGGCATTTATATCAAACAACGTACCACAAAACAGTAAACACTCCGCCCAACTCCCCCCCTGGACCTCCCCCTTGCCAGGTCTTGAGCGACCTGCTCAGTTTCCACCTTTAGCTCTGGCCAGCCCTCCTTTTCTTCTATTCTCAGATTTCTCCCCGCTTGTCTTTACATTGTAGTTGGTGCTTTCGTTTATATCCACTCCTCCCTTCCTATTGGCACACCTTTCTTCCTTCCCCTCGTTGTTTTGGATGCGTTACTCTGTCTCTATTGGGTGAGGCTATTCAGACAAGTCCCAGGAGTTTCATCCTCCTAGGACACCATGATTTCCTGGAGTGTCTCATTAGGAATTGCATAATCAGGTCCCAGTCCATGAGAATTTTTGGTGTTCTACCTTAATAGCAGATGTTACTCTTGCCATGGCTGCTAAATTCCATATTTTGCCCACCCATTCGTATTCCGTGGGTGCTTCCTTTGATTTCCATTTACGGTCTACTAGCAGGGCCCCTGCCAATACCAGAATTACATAAGACATTCTGAGCTTTTGTGGCCAACCCTTCTAACTCTCCATCCAGGCCCATTATGAACAAACCCTTGCTTGCTGTCCCCTCCATTCATAATATCCCATTAATCTCCTCTTGGATCATTTCCCAAAACGGTTTGATTGTTGGGCATTGCCAACAAAAGTGTTTCCAAACTCCTTCTTCTCCACAACCCCTCCAGCATAACTTAGTTGTTGTCTGCTAACTTTTGGACAGTTTTCTGGGGGTGAGGTGCCATTGATACATCATTTTTATCCATATTTCTTGAATTTGTAATGAATGTGCTAATTTAGGTATGCTCTGCTAAAGTTTCTGCCATTGTTCCATGTTAATCTCTTGCTCAACTTCTCTCTCCCAGTTTTGCTTGAACCGTCCTATCCTGGGATCTTCCCCTTCCTTAATCAGTCCGTATAGTGCTCCCACTAGGTGCTTGTTCCCAGAGTTAGTTGTCATGACCACTGTTAGGGGGCACAACTTGTGCCGCAAGCAGGCTCCCACCACAACCCTCAGGAGCTTAAAACCACTGCAAAAGGGCTCCTGGAGCCAGTCCTGGCGCCTTTGGCACCAGGCTCATATGTAGGAAGGAAGGGCTGTTAAAACGAGGTCCCATTTATGTACTTGGGTCTTTAAATCCAACATGGAAGCACCCACACAGTCTAGTTCTAAGAACCAACCCATACGGTCTAGTGTTTTGGGTGTGGCAGGCCTAGAACTACTTTCCCTGGTACTACTTTACCTGGGCTATATAAACCACACCCTGACTGCAGAATATGCTTTGTGTTATTCTGCAAACAGCAGTGTGACGCTCACCGTGTCCAGCTCTTGGTCTTCAGCATCTTCCTGTAATCCTGCAAGAACAAGATTATTCTGTTTTACCTGAGAAAACACCATCGAGCACTCAGCATCTCAACTGGGCTGCAATCTGTGGAAACCGAGAGAAGAAGAAACATCACTCACCTGTGAGTACTAGCTTAAGGACTTCCGGCGAACCGCTACCACAGCTGCTGTTCGAACATTGCGACTTGCAATAACGAGAAAGGGAAAAACAATACATCGAATTTCATCAGTCTTACCTGAATTCCATCGCGCTACGCCACGCTTCCATCCGGAGCACTACAGCAACATCTGCAAAGGAAAAGAGACATATTCAGGTTTGCTTTCTATATTAAACAACCTCACAGTGCTGTACTACCTTAACCGATTCCGGGGACCTGTTTTTCATTGCGCTCTCATCCACTTGCAGCACCACAGCGGCCTGTGAGGAGAAGAAGAAGAAAACACAGGTTAGCTTCAAAAGACAATAAAGGCGCTGCGCTTCGCGCTTTCTCTTACCTATAAACGTGCCTCTCCATCCGGCATGCCAGCATCAAGACCTTCGCACCGAAAAGAAGGAGATAAAGACATTAACGAATTCCCATCATAAACAGAACAAAGACTTACAATTAACAAACCTACCTGCCTACCAGCAGATTCGGGGGGTCACAGCAGACCTGGGCCCAAGGAAGGCATACTGCACCAGTGAGGCAACTCGGGCAGCTCGCCAACAAACGTCAAGTTCCCCTGCACAAGAAACGCAGGACGGATAGCTCACCCTACAAATAACTAAGGTGAGAAAATAACCCAGTGGGAAGGGAATCGGTCAGAGGGAGGTGGGAAATTCAACCATTAGAGACAGTCATCACAAATCCTCCCTTCTGTAATTGCAGATCCATTATTCAGCACTGGGCAACTATGCATCCAGGGTTCCAGATCTCAGAGCCTTCCAGACGCCCCCGGGGATATCAGTTGAGCGTAACAGAACACAAAGCCTTTAAACCTTATCCACCTGGGCGTCATGGAGACATCTAAAACTGATCAGTTAGCCCAGCTTTTGGGACAATATATGCGCCGAGGTACACGCAAACCGGAAGGAAACCAATGCCTTAAAACAAGAGTTAATAGTCACAAAAGACCGTACTGATGAACTAAGCAAACAGCTACTACAAACACAGGCGGGGCAGGCTCCATTGCCCGGATTCACCTCATCCGTCACCACACCATCATCAGTCAATCCAGTACAGATAACGTTGCCGGGAGCAGTACGGCTGGCACTACCAGAACGGTTTAATGGAGACTCCAGAAGGTACGTAACATTCATGAACCAGTGTCGCCTTCATTTTCTTTGTAGCCCTGGGGCTTTCCCAAATGCCCTTCATTTTCTTTGTAGCCCTGGGGCTTTCCCAAATGACCAGGCAAGGGTGGCCTTTGTGTTATCATATTTGAGTGGAAGTGCCGCAGACTGGTCGGTACCTTTAGTGAGCCAGGATGACCCATTACTGTAGAACTTCAGGGGTTTTCAACAGGAGATGGAAAAGTTATTTGCTCGACACTTGCATGGACAAGCTCTTGATAACGAACTCCTGTCCCCCCGCCAAGGGAATCAAGATTTGCTGACTTATATTGTCGCCTTTAATAGACTGGTTGTAGAAGCGGGGTGGCCAGAAGATAAAAGAACCACGTTGTTTCATCAGGGCCTACGAGGAGACCTGAAGAATGTCCTTGCTCACGTGGTAGACTGTTAGGGAGAATTCTCTGTAAAGGCAAATTTCCCAAACCTAGTGAGTCCCCCAGCAGCTTTGCTGGATTTTTGGGGTTTATTTTTTTCTCCTGCTAAGAGTGAGACTCTTTTCCTCCCACTCTTTGACATGATTTGAGGTGTTCCTTTGACTTTGTATGTGTTTTATGGGCTATGGGGTCCTTTACCCCATAGGGCTTCATGTGTTTTTGGTATGTGGGTCCACTGCACCCTCCGTACCGTAACCCAGGGGTGTCGTAGCGACCCCCAAACACAGACTCCATACCCTGGGACTGACTACTGTCTCCCCGGGCATGTAAAGTCACCATTGGCTTTACTTAAATTGTGAACAGAACCAGTACAAACCATCATATTGTGGACGTACTGGTCGGGGCAATTCGATTGCCCCGGGGTCTGTTGTTTGAGGGGGCACTGTCCAGTCCCCCCTGACCGAGTTTTGGCTGGTGGCAGTGGATACTACTTTTTATATTCAACCGCAAATATATTCCTGTAGGATTTTCCCATTGTTCGAGGCTACCACTTTTTAAAATAGCCTCGAACATACCGCCAGTTTATTAAATTAATATAAATCCACCGGTTGGTATTTTTTGCCGAAACTTGGTTCCAAAATGGCGTTTGTGTTCGCTTCTGTGACTCCAACCCAAGTCGAGCCCTTTGTTCCACTTTTTGGCGGGCTTCTCCACAGAAGCCTCCAAAAGTGGTGCCACACTGTCTGGGTACCACAGGGTGTGTGGGAGGGGGTTTAGGCACCCTGGACTGAGTTGCCTCGGCAACTCAAGTCGCACTCCTTTGTGATTGGCCCAAGTGGTGAGCCGCCCGGCTCACCACTTAGCATGTATGAGTGACAGCTAGGCTGAATGAATGGGGGTTTTCTGCATAAAAGCAGGGCTTTTGGGACTGGAACTCCAGAAGATGCTACAGGACCTACAGAATCCAAGGAGGGAGAAGCCGAGCCGACCTGCAACGACGACACCACCGGTGGAGCCCTGCGGAACCGTCTCACCACTTTTCCCGACGACAGAGGAGATCTCCAGCCCGGAGAGTCTTCTTCCTTTGACTGGTGGGGATAACCAGTTTGCCTGTCTTTTCGCCTTCCTGGACCATCTCGTGGCCGCCTTGCCCATACCAAGCACCCCGGCAACCGGAATACCACGGTTTACCACCACCGTGAAGAAAAGGGTGGTACCTTGTAACCGGGAAACTCAGCGGCTGGCTTCTTCCCTGGCAGTGCAACGACCTTCAGCTTTCCTCCACGTCGAGACCTCCTCTTCCTCTGGACGAAACACCGACTTTCACCTGCTGCCAGGAACAACTGCCCCCGCTGGAGCGTTCTTCCCATTTTCAGGTACTGTGTCCCGCCTGGCTTTCCTTGCGACAGATCGTTCGGGGTGACAGTAAATCCTCGACTTTTTAACCTGGGTTAGCCTGGGGACTGTTAACTAACTTTTGCTGATTTGATCTCAATCTTTTCTGAACTATCTACAAAGACTCTGGGCATAACCCCACTGTGTGATCCTGGACACATTTTGCTTGCTCCAAGAGTGGGGCTGGCATCTGAACTTCCTTGCTCTCCTGTAGACTTTGCCTAACCTGCCTCACTGTGGTTCTTTGAAAAGTATTGAAATTTGTCAGGTAAATCTGGGTGGTACAGACTGCTACCAATTGGGTTTGCTGCCAACCACCTGCAATCTTAAATCTTTTGCAGTGGTCCCTAAGGGAACTGCACAGGTTTCTGCCTAACACTGGTGTACAGTGGTGGGGTTTGTATTGAGTATACATTTTAGTGTGCTTATAGATACCTTAGTGCAACTAACCACAAAGCTTAGCACTAAAGAAGTTATTTTCTAGACCTGTCAAATATGGAAAGTTATAGTCAAGAGTCCCTTGCTACAAAAAATGCTGATTGTTTAAGAGTTCTCTGTAAGCATAAGAACCTCCTGACTAAGGGCAAGAAAATGGAGCTAATAGAAAGGTTGTTAGCAAACCAAAGTCTGGATGGTGGTTCAGAGGAACCTATCACTCCAGCAACTGTAGATAACAGCAATGATATTGATATGAATGTTAGTATTGATAACTTTGAGTCAGAAGCAGAAGAGGAGGGGGAAGATGTTAGAGTTGTCTCTCCTGGGCCTTTACCTGCCCTGCCAGCTGTACCTACTGGACCTTTACCAGGTCCCACACTTAATACCCAATATATGGAACTAGAATAAATGAAGCTTGAATTAGAATACAAAAGAATTAGTGCTCAAACAGAACAACGACACCAAGAACTAAGGCTCAGAGAAATGGAGCTCAACCATGAGCTAGAAATGAAATAATTGTCCGTGGAAAGTGCTTCTCTCTCCGGATCCTCTAGGAGTTCCAGTCCCAAAAGACCCCGGATGCCTAAGGAGTTGGTGGGTATGTATGAGCCTAAGTTGGATGTGTTGGATTGGTTGAGTTTGTTTGAATATAATCATGGGCTCCAGAACATTACAGGAAATTAGTTACTTTCCTGGTTGTTCTCTAGGCTCCCCTCTGTTGCAACTGATGTGGTAATGGAATTGGGGGAGGAGGATAAGAAGGATTATGAATGTGTGAAGCTAGCTTTGATAGCTAGATTTGGGAAGACCCCTTCCCAGTACCTTAAGAGGTTTAGGACCCTCAAAAAGCATGATGGTACCCCTTGGGCTACCTGGGTGAGTGAAAGTTTGAAGAATTTAGAGGGATGAATTAAGGGTTACAAAGTGAACACTTATGAGGGAATGAAGAAGCTTGTGATGTTGGAGTCAATTTATGATGCCTGCTCTCCTGAGCTCAGACAGCACTTGGCTGATTCAAATGAATTAGATTCCAGGAAACTAGCTAAGGCTGCTGACTTGTGGGTTGCCAACAGGGCTACTCACAAGGACTCTGGGGTAACTCAGAAAAAGGATGAGGGGAAACAGACAAAAAAGGACTCCAAAGAGAATTCTAATAATTCCAATCCCAAAGAGGGCCCCAAACAAAACAATAAGGGTAAGACACAAGGGAAACCAAATCAGAGTAGTGTACCCTCTGGTAGTAAACCAGAAGGGGGTCAGAGCAAGCCACCATTCCAGAAAGCATTTGGTAAATGCTATGTTTGTGGCTCGCCTGACCATGTGAAAGGAGATCCCAGATGTAAGGGTAAACCTTCAGGGGTCCAGCTTGTCTCCTTAGCCTTCGCTCCAGAGGAGGAAGTACAAATGGCAAGTGGAAACTTTCTACTGCTGGCTGATGAACCCATTGGAGTCTCAGCCAGTGTTTCTTTAGTGTCTCTGGGTCTGCGGGAACAACAGAATGTAGATGTCTATAACTCTATCCCAGATAATACTAAAGAGTATTATAAGGACAGGGTCCAGGTGAATGGTCAGGAGACTCCTGCCATTTGGGACACTGGGGCCAGCATAACTGTGGTGGATACATCTTTTTTTCAGCCTGAGGGTGTTGCTAAGGCACCCAAACGCCTCACCAAGTTAGCTGGAGGACCTGTGCAGATGCTTCCCCAATTACCAGTTCTCATCCAGTGTAATGACATGACTGTGAAGATACCTGTCAGCATACAAAGTGAGGTACCAGGAAGGGTTCTGTTGGGTAATGACCTGAACCTTCTTGGAGTAGTGTCACATACCCCCAGACCTCCTAGTAAAAGGTTACAGGAGCTCACCAGACCTGCAAGGGAGAGAACCATGAGAGGTACTCTCAAGGAGATGATGAAGAAATATATCACTCCTACTCCACTGGAGTTACAACTTGCTATCACTGAACAAAAAGAAGCAAAGGGGAAACTCAAGACTTCCAAGAAACAGCCAACAGCAAGCACTCCAGTGCTTCCAACAAGGACTTCCCCTAGGTTGTCCAAAGTTACACCTGTAACTCCACCTCCAGCTGAGGCTGAGAGGGAGGTACAACCCTGTATGGTTGAGCTAGACTCTGAAGAAGAGCTAGTGGAAGGCCAAGAACTCATTGGAGATCTGGATCCTGTTGACCATCCTGAGCTGCAGGCTTTACTGGCAGAAGGTGGACCCAACAGGGCAGACTTCAGTAAGGGACAGAGAGAATGTCCAACTCTGGAAGGTCTTCGCCAACAGGCAGCTTGTCAGGCTGATGGGCAAGAGCCTGGGAAGTATAGGTTGCACTGGGAAGATGGCCTCTTCTACAGTGAACCAACTGAGTCTGCACCTGGAGACTACAAGCGGCTTGTAATACCTCAAGAAAACAGACAACAGTTCTTGCGTCTGGCCCATGAGATTCCTTTGGCTGGTCACTTGAGTTTCAAGAAGACCAAGGAAAGGCTCTCACTCTACTTTTATTGGCCAAAGATGGGGGCTGAGGTAGATAAGTTTTGCAAGAGCTGCCATACCTGCCAGACTTCTGGTAAGGTTGGGTCCAAGAATGTGGCACCTTTAGTGCCTCTCCCAGTTGTAGGAGTCCCATTTGAGAGGGTAGGGATTGACATTGTTGGTCCCCTTGATCCCCCAACCTCCTCAGGCAACAGGTTTATCCTTGTTGTAGTAGACCATGCTACTAGGTACCCTGAGGCAATTCCTATGAGGACTGTTACAGCTCAGGCTATGGCTAAGGCCCTCCTTGGTATTTTTACCAGGGTTGGGTTTCCTAAGGAAGTAATCTCTGACAGGGGGTCAAATTTGATGTCCCACTACATGAAAGTCATGTGGAAAATCTGTGGAGTTACTTACAAGTTCTCTACCGCCTACCACCCTCAGACAAATGGATTGGTAGAAAGGTTCAACAGAACCACGAAGAGCATGATAGGTGCTTTAGAAGATCCCCTTAAAAGAAAGTGGGACCTTCTATTGCCATGCCTTCTCTTTGCTTATAGAGAAGTCCCTCAGGAGGGAGTAGGTTATTCTCCCTTTGAACTTCTTTATGGCCATCCAGTCAGAGGTCCATTGGCCCTGATTAAGGAGGGGTTGGAGAGTGCTCCTTCCCCCAAGCCAGTCAGAGTGACTGACTATGTGATAGGTCTCCGGAGGAGAATGTCACAAATGATGGCAGAAGCAAGTGATAACCTGAAAGCTGGACAAGCTTTGGTCAAACATTGGCATGACCAAAAGGCTAACATGGTTGAGTTCACGCAAGACCAGCTAGTTCTAGTTATGATCCCAACAAGGCAGAGGGCCTTGCAAGATAGATGGATGGGACCCTTCAAGGTTGTGGGTAAACTTGGAGAGGTGAACTATCTGGTGGACTTGGGCAATCCCAAGTAGGCTCCCAGAGTCTTCCACACCAACTGACTAAAGGCATATGTCTCCAGGCCTGAAGTAGAAGCCTTGCTTCTAGCTTCAACAGAAGAGGAAGAAGAGAGTGAAGCTCTCCCTGATCTCCTCAGAGGCTTACCCTTGGACGAAAAGATTGAAGGAGTAAATCCCTCTTCAAATCTGACACCTGAGCAACAAGAAGAGTGCAAAGCCATGTTATATCAGTTTGCCTCTCTGTTCTGACTTTCACCAGGCTTGACCCCTTGGGGACAGCATGATATACTGACTGGTGCCTGTCTGCCAGTCAAAAGCAGAGGATATAGAATGTCAGAAAATGTAATGATCCACATCAAAGGGGAGGTCAAGAAGATGCTTGATCTCGGTGTAATAGAGCCCTCTACTAGTCCATGGTCTAGCCCAGTTGTGTTAATACCAAAGGCAGGATCCAAAGAATTGAGATTCTGTGTGGACTATAGAGCTCTTAATGCAGTCACAAACACTGATGCCCACCCTTTGCCAAGGACAGATGAGTTGGTGGATAGACTTGGTTCAACCAAGTTCCTCAGCACATTTGACCTTACGTCAGGCTATTGGCAAATAGCCCTGACAGACCATGCCAAGGAGAAGACTGCATTTTCTACCACAGTTGGCTTATACCAATTTAAGGTTATGCCTTTTGGATTGAAAAATGCACCTGCAACATTACAAAGGATGGTAAATCAGGTTCTGGCTGGGATGGAGGAATTCTGCATGGCATACTTGGATGACGTTGCAGTATTCAGCCAATCCTGGGAAGAGCATGTTAACCACCTAGGACATGTTTTGCAGGCTCTTGGACAGGCCAATCTGACCATAAAGGCATGTAAATGCCAAATTGGTCAGAGTAAGGTGGTCTACCTTGGGCATGAGGTAGGAGGTGGAGAAATAAGGCCTTTGCTCAGTAAGATTGAAGCTGTGCAAAATTGGACAACACCTACTACTCAAACCCAGGTGAGAGCCTTCCTAGGCCTCACTGGGTATTACAGGAATTTCATAGAGAACTATGGGACCATAGCTTCTCCACTGAATGTAATCTCCTCTCCAAAATTCCCTAAGAAGGTCAAATGGAATGAGGAATGCAATCAGGCCTTTGAAAACCTGAAGAAAGCTCTTTGCCAAGCACCAGTATTGAGAGCTCCTGACTATCACCAAACCTTCATTGTGCAGACAGATGCTTCTAATGTAGGTATAGGTGCAGTCCTTAGCCATCTGGATGAGAAAGGTAGGGAGCACCCCATTTGCTTCATCAGCAGAAAGCTGAAGGATCCTGAGACAAGGTGGGCAACTATCGAAAGAGAATGTTTTGCTATTGTGTGGGGGCTGAAGAAGTTTAGGCCATACTTGTATGGTTCTAATTTTGTCATTCAGACTGACCACCAAACCTTGAGATGGTTGATGCAAATGAAAGGGGAAAATCCAAAACTATTGAGATGGTCAATCTGCCTGCAATGGTTTGATTTCACCATTGAGCACGGGTCTGGGTGTCACCACCAAAATGCTGATGGTCTCTCTAGGATGTATGTCATCAACTAGGGGTATGAGATTCATCCAGGAGTGGATTAAATCCTCCTGTCGCTTAGTCTGGGGGGGGGCGAGTGTTAGGGAGAATTCTCTGTAAAGGCAAATTTCCCAAACCTAGTGAGTCCCCCAGCAGCTTTGATGGATTTTTGAGGTTTATTTTTTTCTCCTGCTAAGAGTGAGGCTCTTTTCCTCCCACTCTTAGACATGATTTGAGGTGTTCCTTTGACTTTGTATGTGTTTTATGGGCTATGGGGTTGTTTACCCCATAGGGCTTCATGTGTTTTTGTTATGTGGGTTACACTGCACCCTCCGTGCCGTAACCCAGGGGTGTCGTAGCGACCCCCAAACATAGACTCCATACCCTGGGACTGACTACTGTCTCCCCGGGCATGTAAAGTCACCATTGGCTTTACTAGTCTTAAATTGTGAACAGAATCAGTACAAACCATCATATTGTGGACATACTGGTCAGGGCAATTCGATTGCCCCGGGGTCTGTTGTTCGAGGGGGCACTGTCCAGTCCCCCCTGACCGAGCTTTGGCTGGTGGCAGTGGATACTACTTTTTATATTCGACCGCAAATATATTCCTATGGGATTTTCCCATTGTTCGAGGCTACCACTTTTTAAAATAGCCTCGAACATACCGCCGGTTTATTAAATGAATATAAATTCACTGGTTGGTATTTTTTGCCGAAACTTGGTTCCAAAATGGCGTTTGTGTTCGCTTCTGTGACTCCAACCCAAGTCGAGCCCTTTGTTCCACTTTTTGGTGGGCTTCTCCACAGAAGCCTCCAAAAGTGGTGCCACTCTGTCTGGGTACTACAGGGGGTGCTGGAGGGGGTTTAGGCACCCTGGACTGAGTTGCCTCGGCAACTCAAGTCACACTCCTTTGTGATTGGCCCAAGTGGTGAGCCGCCCGGCTCACCATTTAGCATGTTTGAGTGACAGCTAGGCTGAATGAATGGGAGTTTTCTGCATAAAAGCAGGGCTTTGGAGACTGGAACTCCAGAAGTCACCACAGGACCTAAAGAATCTGAGGAGGGAGAAGCCGAACCAACCTGCAACGACGACACCACTGGTGGAGCCCTGCTGAACCGTCTCACCACTTTTCCCAACGACAGAGGAGATCTCCAGCCCGGAGAGTCTTCTTCCTTTGACTGGTGGGGATAACCAGTTTGCCCGTCTTTTCGCCTTCCTGGACCATCTCGTGGCCGCCTTGCCCGTACCAAGCACCCCGGCAACCAGAATACCATGGTTTACCACTACCGCAAAGAAAAGGGTGGTACCTTGTAACCAGGAAACTCTGCGGCTGATTTCTTCCCTGGCAGTGCAATGACCTTCAGCTTTCCTCCACGTCGAGACCTCCTCTTCCCCTGGACGAAACACTGACTTGCACCTGCTGCCCGCTGGAGCGTTCTTCCCATTTTCAGGTACTGTGTCCCGCCTGGCTTCCCTTGCGACAGATCGTTCGGGGTGACAGTAAATCCTCGACTTTCTAACCTGGGTTAGCCTGGGGCCTGTTAACTAACTTTTCCTGATTTGATCTGAATCTTTTATGAACTATCTACAAAGTCTCTTTGGGCATAACCCACTGTGTGATCCTGGACGCATTTCGCTTGCTCTCTCTAAGAGTGGGCCTGGCATCTGAACTTCCTTGCTCTCCAGTAGACTTTGCCTAACCTGCCTCACTTATTAGAGTGCCATCTTATGTTATGCGCTCACGTCTGTCTGAAAATAAGTGGTGTTTCTCATGAAGACTTGTCTAATAAGTAATTAGGGTTGTATATATATCATAGTGACTGTGTGTTGAATTTACTTACCTCTTTGTGTGCTAGTGTAATTTACAAGTGTGTCTTTAAATAAATAATTATATACTTTTACACCAAAGCTCTGGTCAGAGTTTGCTTGTGCTACTGTATCTCTGTACCTATTGTGTATACTCTACATACTGCCTAACTCATCTTGAGAGAAGTCTGACTGCTCAGCGACAGCTACCAGGTAAATCTGGGTGGTACAGACTGCTACCAATTGGGTTTGCTGCCAACCACCTGTAGTCCTAAATCTTTTGCAGTGGTCTCTAAGGGAACTGCACAGGTTTCTGCCTAACATAGACCCACCTAAAAACTGTGCAGAGTTTATCAACCTGTTAGTTCAGTTGGACCACAGATTACAGGATCGAAGAACAGACCGAAGTAGACTCGAAAATTGTGCCATGTACGTACGTTCAAAAGATAATGTTCAACGTCCATCAGAAAATACCACAGAACCCATGCAGATTGGAGGAGTACGACCCCCTTTAACCAAGGTTGAAAGAGCCAAGAGGAGACAGCTACAGTTATGCCTATACGGCGGCAAATCGGGTCACTACCTCAAAGAATGCCCAGTGAAACCTCCAAGGAAGGTGGTAGGCGCTACAGAGAAAGAAGATGATGGAAAGGAATCAGAAAACTACCAGGCCCAGCAAGCATAGAGGTCTGCTTGTCGAGCGAGAAGAAAGAGTCACAGACATCACATTTCACCCTACCACTAACCTTGATCAATCACGAACGACGTCACGGATGCATGCCATAGAGGCATATATAGACAGCGGAGCAGTTGGTAATTACATAGATCGAGATCTGGCAACAGAAATGGGACTTCCCTTATGCACAAAACCAACAACTGAAAAGGTAACTACTGTTGACGGTACAGAAATTGCTTCGGGACCAGTAACCCAATGCACAACAGAATTTTCCCTTCTGTGTCAGGATGGACATCAAGAAGCAATCACGTTTGACCTCATGAAAGCTCCTCAGTTCCAGTTGATCTTAGGGATGCCATGGTTAGTAACTCACAATCCCCACATAGACTGGCGTGCAAAGAGACTGACCTTTTCCGATGAATGCACCCACGCTTGCTACCCGAAATCTATACCACAGCCAAACCTGAAATCTGTTCAAGGAATAGCTTCGGGGAACGCGGAACCAATGGACACCTTACCAAAAGAATATCAGGATTATCAAGATGTTTTTCAGAAGGAACAGGCTAACACATTACCGCCACATAGGCCCTATGACTGTCAGATCGACCTGATACCTGGCGCAGAGGTTCCTTGTGGTCGAATTTATGCACTTACGGAAACTGAAAATCTCCACTTGAAGTCCTATCTGGATCAATACCTGGCTAATGGGTTTATCCGCCCGTCAAAGTCACCGGCAGCCTCCCCCTTATTCTTTGTACCCAAAAAGGAAGGAGATTTGAGGACTTGCATTGATTACGGCACACTTAATCAAATTACAGTAAAAAAACGCTACCCTTTGCCCCTTATCCCGGAACTGTTGGAACAAGTCAAGGATACCCGAATCTACACCAAACTAGACCTCAGAGGAGCATACCACCTTGTACGTGTTAAGAAAGGGGATGAATGGAAAACCGTGTTTCGCACCAAGCATGGCCTGTACGAATATCAGGTAATGCCTTTCGGGCTGTGTAACGCTCCCGCAGAGTTCCAATACTTCATGAAAGATGAATTACGGGAATTAATCGATGTCGGTGCCCTGGTCTATATTGACAACATCTTGGTGTATTCCCCCTCTGAAAGAGAGCATGTGGAACATGTTCGCTCAGTCCTTGCAACACTTCGCCAGCACAAGCTGTACCCTAAACTCGAGAAATGCCCCTTCCATGTCACCGAAGTTGAATTCCTCGCTTTTGTTCTCTCGCCAAAGAGAGTCAAGATGGATTTACACAAAGTAGATGCCATCCTTAATTGGCCGTCACCTACTTCATTTAAAGGAACCCAAAGCATACTCAGCTTTGCAAATTTTTATCGCTGATTTATTCCAAATTTCTCACGGATAGTCCACCCAATCACATCGTTAGCGAGAAAAAAACAACAATAAATTCCAATGGACTGAAGAGGCGGAACAGGCTTTTCAAGAACTCAAGAAAAGATTCACCTCTGCGCAAATTTTACGACATCGTCACCCTGATCTCCCCTACGTAGTGGAAACTGATGCTTCCAGCGTAGCTATGGGAGCAGTTCTCTCTCAAAGAGGTCTAGAGACAGGCCAATTACACCCCGTGGCCTTTTGGTCAAGTAACTTCTCACCACCAGAACTTCACTATGTAATTACAGACAAAGAATTGTTGGCAATAAAATCAGCCTTCAAAGCCTGGCGGCAGTATCTATTAGGTGCCAGACATACCATCACAGTAATCACAGATCACCGAAACCTTCAATACATAAAGTCAGTAAAAGCCCAATTGTCACGACAGTTGCGGTGGGCTCCATTCTTCGCAGAATACGATTACGTAATAACACACCGACCGGGAGTTCAGAATGGGAAGGCCAATGCCTTGTCTCGTATGGTTGTTGAAGAGAAAACGAACAGTACCCTGGACCCTGTTGCCATCATCCCAAGTGATAAACAACTGGGACTCACCACCACACTGACTCTGTGTGAACTTCAAGATAAGATTCGAACCTTAATGAACCCTGAGATCTTGCAGAAATGGAATTCCCAAAATGAACATCACACGGTTCTGGATGGATTACCCTACTTCAGGGAACGACTATATCTACCAAGTAAAGATCTGCAAGAATTGGTCATGTCTGGTTATCACGATTCCCTGATCGAAGGCTATCCCGCAATTGCTAATACTCTAGCCAAGGTTAAACGGAATTATTGGTGGCCAACCTGGCGTAATGACATTGCTCGATTCGTTCTATCCTGTGGGATATGTGCACAGAATAAATCACAAAAACAGAAACCAGCTGGCCTCCTACAACCACTGGATATTCCACCGGCTCCCTGGCATACTCTTTCTCTTGATTTTATTACGGACTTACCTCCCTGTCAAGGTTTTAATACCATTCTGGTGGTTGTAGACCTGTTCTCTAAAATGGCACATTTCATTCCATTCAAAGGACTTCCTAACGCTACCGGTCTGGCAAAAGCATTTCTTGAACAGATTGTAAAACTTCATGGTTTCCTCAGTCCTAATCTCAGATCGTGGAAGCCAATTTGTATCCAACTTCTGGAGGAAATGTTGTACCATGACACAAATCGATGTTCGATTATCCACTAGCCATCACCCCCAAACGGATGGACAAACAGAAAGAACAAACCAGACATTAGAACAGTATCTACGTTGCATGCTGCATCAAGTGGAAGAGAATTGGAAAGACTTGTTATGGATAGCTGAATACGCATACAATAACTCCATACACACCAGCACGGGACAAAGCCCGTTCTACACAATATACGGAAGACATCCACGTACCTCTGAACTAGACTCCCCCAGGACCTTGCAAATGCCAGCGATAAAGACTCTACTCACAAGCATAACCTAAGCCTTCAAAAGGGCAAATGAACATTTACTGCAAGCCAAAGACAGACAAAAAGATTTCTCAGACCGGCATCGAAAGAAAGCTCCCGATTACCAAGTTGGAGACGAAGTCTGGTTGGCATCAAAACATGTGCCCATAAAAGGTACCCAGACATTTCGTCCAAGATATCTAGGACCCTATACCATCGAATCGGTGATAAATCCAGTGGCGTCAAGTTAGCTTTACCACCAAGCATGCAAATTCATCTGGTGTTCAATGTGTCACTTGTAAAACCTGTACGACCAGGAACCCGAGTCTTAATAGCACCAAAACCTGTGCTAGTTGATGGAGAGCTTGAATTTCAAGTTAAAAACATCCTGGATTTGAAACGTACCAGATCTTAGCTATACTATTTATGAACTGGAAAGGGTACGGGCCTCAAGACAGAACTTGGGAACCAAGTGAACATATTCACGCACCACGTCTGATTAAGAGGTTTCACCTGGATAGCCCCCCCAAACCCGGACCGGACAGGAAGGATATCATGAGAGGGGCCGTGGGGGGGGGTGCTGTCATGACCACTGCGAGGGGGCACAAGTTGTGCCACAAGCAGGCTCCCACGAGAACCCTGAGGGCCTTAAAACCACTGCAAAAAGGCTCCTGGAACCAGTCCTGGCGCCTTTGGCACCAGGCTCATATGTAGGAAGGAAGGGCTGTTCAAACTAGGTCCCATTTATGTACATGGGCCTTTAAATCCAACATGGAAGCACCCACACAGTCTAGTTCTAAGAACCAAGCCATGCGGTCTAGTGTTTTGGGTGTGGCAGGCCTGGAACTACTTTCCCTGGTACTACTTTACCTCGGCTATATAAACCACACCCTGACTGCAGAATATGCTTCATGTTATTTTGCAACCAGCAGGTGACGCTCACCGTGTCCAGCTCCTGGTCTTCAACATCTACCTGTAATCCTGCAAGAACAAGAACAAGATTATTCTGTCTTACCTGAGAAAACACCATCCAGCACTCAGCATCTCAACTGGGCTGTAATCTGTGGAAACCGAGAGAAGAAGAAACATCACTCACCTGTGAGTACTAGCTTAAGGACTTCTGGCGAATCGCTACCACAGCTGCTGTTCGAACATTGCGACCTGCAATAACGAGAAAGGGAAAAACAATACATTGAATTCCATCAGTCTTACCTGAATTCCATCATGCTACGCCACACTTCCATCCGGAGCACCACAGCAACATCTGCAAAGGAAAAGAGACATATTCAGGTTCGCTTTCAATATTAAACAACCGCACAGCGCTGAACTACCTATACGGATTCAGGGGCCTGTTTTCCATCGCGCTCTCATCCACTCGCAGCACCACAGCGGCCTGTGAGAAGAAGAAAAAACAGGTTAGCTTCAAAAGACAATAAAGGCGCTGAACTTCGCGCTTTCTATTAACTAGAAACGTGCCTCTCCATCCGGCACGCCAGCATCAAGACCTTTGCACCCGAAAAGAAGGCGATAAAGACATTAACGAATTCCCACCATAAACAGAACAAAGGCTTACAATTAACAAACCTACCTGCCTACCAGCAGATTCGGTGTCACAGCAGACCTCGGCCCAATGAAAGCGTACTACACCAGTGAAGCAACTCGGGCAGCTCGCCAACATACATCAAGCGCCCCTGCACAAGAAACGCAGGACAGATAGCTCACCCTACAAATAACTAAGGTGAGAAAAGAACCCAGTGGGAAGGGAATCGGTCAGAGGGAGGTCGGAGATTCACCCATTAGAGACAGTTATCACAAATCCTCCCTTCTGTAATTGCAGATTCATTATTCAGCACTGGGCAACTACGCATCCAGGGTTCCAGATCTCAGAGCCTTCCAGACGCCCCCGGGGATATCAGGTGAGCATAACATTAGTGGATATGAATTTCTCAAACGGGGTCAGCTCTCTTGTCGCTGCTCCCTTTACATTGGGGCTCTGGGCCCAATGTCTCAGTTGGGCACATTGGAATCTTTCCCCCTCAACCAGTCCAAAATCCTCTTTACACTGGAAGAAGGATTTTATCTCATCTCCTTCAAACAAGTCCCTTAGCATACAACATCCCCCTTCCTGCCATTTGACAAATCCCGTCTTTGCCCACCCCGGCAATGAATTGCGGGTTCCTAAATATCGGGTGAGGGGTGATGGGAACGTTGTAATTTTGGAAAGCTTTACCAATTCATCCCAGGTTTGCCCTACAAGGGATTCAATTTCACTGCAGTACATTTTCCGGGGTCTGCCCTCCCGGGTAGCCATAAGGTCTTCACAAGGTCAGTTCCCACCACCGCTCTATCTATGTCCCTCCATTTCTTTCCTCTGTCGTCCTTTGCCCAGTTCCTTATTACTCTGATTTGTGCTGCATGGTAGTACGCTATGGGGTTGGGTTCTCCCATGCCCCCCTATTCCTAGGTTGCAGCATCAACCTATGTGCTATTCTTGGTTTCTTCCGTTCCCAGATAAAGGCCTGTGTGTGTCTGTGTAATGCTCAGAAAAAAAGCCATCGGGACCCTTACGGGAATTGACAAGAACGCATAGAGTAATTTCGGCAGAACGGTCATTTTCAGGGCCTTTATCCTACCCAAACAGGAGATGCCCAGGGGGCTCCAGCTATGAAACATGTTTTTAATGACCTCCAAAAGAGGGGGATCATTTTCCCTGTATAATTAATTGTATAATTAATCTATGCTCTTTGTAATATAGATCCCCAGATATTTTACTTTGTTAGGGGCCCATGAATAGTATATGTAGACTAATTTTCTCAAATTTGCTCCTGTTTATTTTTAGCCCGGCTACCTCCCCAAATTGTGCCAATACCGTGTCTACTGCCCGCAATGAATCTTCTGGATTTGTTAGTGTCAGTAGCATATCATCTGCAAATGCTGCCACTTTATGGACGCCCCGCCAAAGGAAACCCCTTCTATGTCCTGAGAATTTCTAATCATGCTTACTAGAGGTTCTTGGTGGATGGCATATAATAGCGGGGATAAGGGGCAACCATGCTTTGTACCTCTAGATACCGCTACCGGATCGGAGAGGTCTCCATTTATAAGTAAGCGTAGAGAGAGATTTTGGTAGTTGGCTGCTATTTTGGACATGAACGCCTCTCCAAATCCCATTTTGCACATGGTAAGGAAGAGAAACCACCACTTCACCCTATCATAGGCTTTTTCTGCATCCAATGCAACCACTAGTGCCACTGTGCATGCTTTGTTGGCCTTCACTATGAAGTGGGCTATTCTCCTGGTGTTGTCATGAGTTTGCCTCCCGCGTATAAAGCCTGATGGGTCTGGATCTACCAGTCCGGGGAGGAGAGGTTCTAGGCGACTTGGCAGGATCTTGGTGTATATTTTGGCATCTAAATTATCGGCCTGCATGAACTTGTGAGCTACATTGAACCACTGAACAGAATTTCGCCAAAACCAAGCTGCATTTGTGCAGAAACAGCAAAATGGTTGTGCTGACTCCTGTGAACACCATGGCCTCAAAACTACGTTTTGCAGCAACAAAAAGATGGCTGCACCTTCTTGCCAAGCATACATTGGGCAGGATGGAACAAGGGGACACATGAAGGGAGCATGCCAGTGGGTTCTGACATACACAAATAGAATAAAGTGAAAAATCAGCGTTGCTTTGCTGACAGCCTAAAATCCCCATTAAAAGGAAACTTTTTTCACCTTTAAAAAATGTTGCTCTGAAGCCGTTTCCATCTGTTCTTCCTTAAACCACTGTGATTAATAAGGCCCTGCCATGCCCAGTATATCTCATTGTGCCTCAGCAAAACCAGGCATGATTTCTGAATGACAGGCCCTGTCAAACCAACTCTGAGAAAAATCAACAAGGAACTCCATTTTTACCCGCACAGGAAAACTCATTCATTTTCTTTACAAAGTATCAAAGCTCAGTTGTTCAAAGAAACTCCAGCTATCTGAGCCATGTCAATTGCAATGCATCTGTGCTTCAAACCAAACTCCTGCATACAAGAAAATAACTATAGCTGCAAGAAAGTGTGGGAACCCAGATGGAGATCCAAAACCGAATTTAAAAAGAAATGCCAGCTTTTCACCACACATGTAAAATGGGCTTTGCAAAACTCAAGGAGAAAAATGCACGGTTTAAAAAGTAAACTGTTGAATGAAAGCCTGCCATTATCTAGCAATGTGAAGGGGTTTGTTGCCTGGGAAAATACACACATGGGTTATTTTATTAAACTGGCTTGTTTAATTTAGGACCAAATATCAGAAAGTAAAACTGTTAAACTATATTGGCTGATTTTTCAAGTTCCAAAAGAAAAATAGGTTTCTGCTTAGGGGGGATGCTACCAACAAGAGGGCATCTCTCAGCAGATACTAACACCCCAGTGATCATTATTAGGTTGGACAGAATCTAGTCTAGGCTGAACCCACTGACAATGGAATTTCCAGGATAAGGATATGTGAAAAGAAAGTTGTGTGTCTTTGTTATTTGTACAGGAGGCTTCAGAGAAGATCTCTATCATGGCCCTGCTCTTCAGGGGGGTAGCTTGGAAGCTACGACCAAATATGGGGAACAAAGGACTGCCATTTGTTTGCAAAGACTATTTTATAAATAAACTTTAAAGACTTTTATCTCTGCAGCAAGACTTTGTAAAAATGTAAAAATCTCGCAGTTTAAAAGTGATTTTGTGTTTTATAATTTGAGACATTGTAGAAGTCGCTGACACCTTGGGAATAGAAATGTCAAAGTATTGGGGATTATAAGAAAAGTATCAATGATACCAATGCAAATTATTATACTTACATCCCTTATGATAATCCACACATGCGTTTAAAGTTATGGAATTTTAGGCCGAATCGTTCATACTCCAAATTACCAAAAAGTATTAGAAGGGCGAAACAATGTCTCATGGATTGCAGAGTTGGAGTGCTATGCTCTACACAAAATATGTAACCGGTGTATATAATTTGCTAAGAGATTTCCACTGCATAAATGTACCGTTTGTGGCAAAATCGGATTTTGGCTAAAATAACTGTGGGAGGTTTTTGAACATTGTAAACTCACATCATAAATCTGCCCTCCTGCTTTGAAATCCAACCAGTTGAGAGGGAGGCATAGACTAGCACCCCTGACCAATCCCGTCAGTTAGAGGTGTGCTTAGCTAAGCCTGCCCAGCCATATACTTTGATGATGTCAATATGCATTATAAATAAGAGTCCCTGACAAGACTCTAGACAGACACTCTTCCTGATTTTCCTGCATCGTCGTTCCTGTTCCATTCATCTTGCTGAGTCCAGATTCCAACTACAAGGCCAAAGCATTGCGGACCTACTCCAGGGCCCACTGCAAAACCCAAGCAAGAGGCAGGTTTTGAGCCTGTGGATGTTCTTGATGGAGGCTAACTTGAAGTATAGTTGTCGTCGGCATATTGGTGGATGTGGATGTTGTGTGTGGCTATGAGGTCTCCCAGCGGCTCCATGTATAGATTGAAGATCACTGGGGAGAAGCTGGAACCCTGAAGGGGGCTGTGGTTATCCTTTATGTCTGTATAAATGAAAGAGAGGCATATCCATTAGTAGCTACCTAAGCTTTATCTTATAATGTTTACAATACATGAGTGATGTAGCCTGAGAAGCTACTTCTACAGTAGTATATAGTAAAACACATGATTGACTAAACAGACGTGCTCAAGCACACTTTTAGGCAAACTACAAGCATGGTAGAAAGAGATGCACCTTGATCCTCTGGGACTGTATAAAAAACACCCATCATGTTTTAAGCCTTGATAAAGTGCTACACAAGACCATTCATGTAGAGGTGATAGGAAGTGTAGAGCCTGTAGATGCCACCACAGAAAAAAGAGAGTCAGATGGAACAGTAGCAAAGTGAGAAAGGTAAAAGGGCAGCTGTCTGCAGAGGCCAGAGGTAGGAATGACTCCACCATATGTAAGGTACCGAAATATGATAATGTCAGAAGCTGAAGCTATCTCCCCCTGTATCTCCTAACCTGAGTTCCTTGAGAAGCTCTCCAAACCAGACTTCTTCCGCCTTCTCCTTCTATCTTTCTTGGTTTCTTCTTCTTTGTTCTCTGTCTTTGAAACCTTCTTCCCTTTCCTGCGTTCGAAGAGATAAGGACGGTCTCCACTTGAGGCCACCCTGACTGTGGGTTGTACAAGCAGCCAGGAGACCCCAGGGGAGCCAGTCCCTTACAACAGGGAAAAAGCCAATTGAGGCAGAAAAAACCCTGGTTGGTCGTAGATCCGGTAGCAGATTGATGGTGGAAGTGGAAGAGGCTGATCGCCTGGTGGCACTGTAGACCAGGTTGTTAATCCAATGGATGAGAGCAAATATCTGCAGAGAACTTAAGGAAGAATCGGAAGTCTCTACAGGTAAGAGAGAAAGGGGAGCTATAAAGCCAGAAATCCTAGGAGGGTGTAAGGAGCCGAAATACCAGAGAAGCTCCTAAAGAGAGTCAAGGGGGGAAAGGGCAAGGCAGGAACCGAAAAAAGACTGACTCTGTAGGAAAGAGCGAGAGTGTGAAAGGTACAGAAATAGAAGAGCGAGCAAGTGAGAGTGAACAGGCAAGAAAGGGTAAAACGAGCGAGAGGAGGCTGAAGAGAGGTAGTTAAACGGAATGAAAGAAGACAGGTAGAAAGAGAGGGAGCGAGCACAGAAATTAAGTATCGTTATGCTACGAAGTTGGAGAGAGAAAGAGAAAGGCACTATCCAACCCAGGTAGAAAAGGCAGAAGAAATATAGAACAGAACCGAAAACAAGCTCAAACAAGTAAAGATTACCGGCACTGAAACTGGGCCTACAGAAGGCAGAAGGTGGAAAAAACACACCGGAGCAGACTACAGCAGGGGGAAGAACAACGGGGTAAACAAAGGAGGGAAAGATCCGTGGGATTCACACGAGAGCGGCACTGCGACGCGGTTGAAAGTTTAGGAAAACAAACAAAGCGAGTTGCAACGCAGCACGCTGGGGGCGTGGCCTTCTTAAAAGAACCTGCAGTCAGAAAGACTGGTGCAGTAATACAACCTCAAGAACAACCTAAGAGAGCCTCCACCTTTTCCATAGTCCCCATGGCCGTATTGTGACAGTATGCCTCCTTCTCATCGGGACACCCCGGGCTTCCCCGGGTGAAGACGGTGAAACAGATGTAAAAGGCGTGGTGCATGAATGTGACTTCTGGGTTCCCATGTTCGTTCTGCTGAGGAGTAACCTTTCCAGTGGATCAGATACTGTACAGTACCATGGCTATACCTTGAATCCACCAGCCTCTCCACTTCGTATTCACCTGGATCCGGATCATTAGGTAATGAGGAGCAGGGAATTCGACAGCCATGGGGATCTGGTTGGTATGCCTTAAGGAGGGAGGTGTGAAATACTGGGTGGATTCTCTTGAGGCTGTGTGGCAGTCGTAAATGGAAGGCCACCGGATTAACCCGAGACAAGATAGGGAAAGGGCCAATAAAGAGGGCCAAAAACTTTCAAGAGTGTAACCAGCATGGGAGATATTTGGTGGATAACCAAACCTTGGTACCTACGTCCCACTTTGGGTTCTGGGATCTCTTCTTGTCAGCATACTTCTTATGAAGCTTCCTACTAGCTTTCAAATTCTGTGTGGCCTCTCTTTGAATGCAATTCAGTTCATGGAGATGTTAGTCTACCGAAGGCACGGGTATGGGGGAGGTTTCAAACAGGGGTATGTGCTTGGGATGTGCAGGGGAATGTGCTGTAGGTAAAGAAAAAAGGGCTAGCCCCTAAAGCGGAGTGGGTGGTGTTGTTGTAAGTGAATTCTGCCATGGATAAATATGATTTCCACTTATCTTGCTCTTGTTGACAAAAGCAACAGAGGTATTGTTCTAAAATAGCATTTAAGCGTTCAGTTTGTCCGAGAAATTGGGAATGAACCGTCTGTAAAAGTTCAAAAGCCCCAGAAACCTCTGCATGTCCTTAGGGCTTCTGGGGATAGGCCATTGAAGGACCACCTTCACCTTTTCGGGGTCCATCTGCATGCCCTCTTTCGAGAGAATGAATCCCAAATAGGACACTGAAGACGCCTCGAAGATACACTTCTCCGGTTTGACTAATAGTTGATGATCTCGCAACCTTTGTAGGACTTGCTCAACGTGTCTGCAATGTTCAGAGAGCGAGGATGAGAAGACCAGAATGTCGTTTAGGGAGACTACTACGGAAGCATACAACAGGTCTGAAAAGATCTTGTCCACGAAGCGCTGGAACACTGCGGTAGCATTCACTCATAGTGCCCTAGAGGTGTCCTAAAGGCTGTTTTCCACTCATCCCCCTCCTTAATCCTGAGCAGGTGGTAAGCCCCACGAAGATCGAGCTCGGTAAAGATGTTAGCCCCTTCTACAGCCTCTAGAACTTCCTTTATCAGGGGCATAGTGTACCTATCCCTTATGGCCAAACTATTCAACCCTCGGTAGTCTATACATGGTCTCAGTTCATTTGTTCCTTTCTTGGGTATGAAATACATGGAGGCTCCCGCAGAGGATCGATACTCTCGAATAAGCCCATTCTGTAGGTTGGCATCCAAATACTCCTTAAGAGCTCTTCTTTCTGGGAGAGACATAGGGTACATACGACCGAAGGGAATGGAAGCTCCAGGTTTAAGGTCTATGGTGCAGTCTTCGGCTCGATGAGGAGGTAAAGAGCGGGCCAACTTATCCTCGAAGATCTCAGCGTATTGTTGATAGTAGAGTGGCACCATATGAACCACCGAAGCGGGCACTGGAACGGTGACTCCTTCACCCGAGGCTAGAGTGGTCTGTGGTAGACATGACAAAGAACAATACAGAGATTGAAAGCAAATGGTATTGGCTGACCAGTCAATTCCGGGATTGTGTTTGCGCAGCCAGTGTATACCTAGAATTACCAGGAAGTGAGCGGCTCTGATGACATCAAAAACAATCTGCTCTTGGTGTTGAAACAGCAGCATGCTGGCTGGGCTAGTCTCTTGAACTAAAGGTCCAGAAGTGAGTGGTGCTCCGTCCACTCCTTCGACGGGTAGCGGATAGCTCTGCTGGTGAAGTGGAATGCCTTGTGCTTGTGCCCACTGGATATCAATAAAGTTTCCCGCTGCTCCACAATCCAACAAGGCCATAACCTCTACAGTAGGTATAGATTTGAACATAAGATGAATCGTGAACACCAAAAGTCTATGATCGTCAGAGTCCATAATCTGTTTGGTAGTATTGCAGGGACTGCCTGTCTCTGTCCGGTTCTTTTCCCTGCTCAAGACCGGGGGGAGGCGTTTCCCGAACGCCCTGGTGGTACCTCAGGACAAGTACGGAGCAAATGTTTAGAGGACCCGCAGTACATGCAAAGACCCTGATGCCTGCGCCTCTTTCGTTCCTCTGGGGTCAGAGGACCTCTTGTTGTTCCGATTTGCATGGGTTCCTCCGTCTGGGTTCGGTTTGGGGTTCCTGTGGTGGGAATCCCTGACGAGGAGGGTGGTTTGAACCTTCTTCTTTCCAGTCTTCGCTCTTGTAGCCTATATTCCAGCTGAAGGGTCAATGTCACCAGATCTTGAAAAGAGGCAGGACGAGCCACTCTGGCTAGCTCGTCCTTGAGTTCATCATGGAGACCTTGGGGAAAGAGGGTTTGTTGCGCTGAATCAGGCCATCCTGCATCTGTTCCCAACCTTATAAATGCAGATGCATAAGTCTGCACATCGTGATTTCCTTGACGGATGTCTAGGAGAGCTTCATATGAGGAATACTGGGCTTCTGGTCGATCGAATCTGGTTCGCATCAATTGGGTAAATTGTGTGTAATCATTGACTGCAGGATCAGATTGGGCTATCAGTGGGGTCGCCCAAGCCAGAGCGTTTCCCACCAGGTTGGACACAAGGAAGCCGACTTTAGCTCTGTATAATTCGTATGCCTTAGGGCGGAAAGTAAAATAGATCATACAAGCATCCAGGAACTCCTTCAAAAGTTTTGGGTTGCCATCATATTTCCCAAAGGAGAATGTCAGGGGGGGGAGATCACCTCGAGAATCTTCTCGTGCTGCTACTTGCTGTCTTAGAGTGACATTCTCAGTTCGGAGATTCTGAACTTCAGCTTGAAGTGCTTGAATAGCAGTCATCATCTCCTGGAATTGTTCCAATGAGGCCATGTTGGTCTGGTGGCGTTGCAAACTGTCAAAAGCTGAAGCTATCTCCCCCTGTATCTCCTCACCTGAGTCCCTTGAGAAGCTTGCCGAACCAGACTTCTTCCGCCTTCTCCTTCTATCTTTCTTGAAGCTATCTCCCCCTGTATCTCCTGACCTGAGTCCCTTAAGAAGCTCTCCGAGCCGGACTTCTTCTGCCTTCTCCTTCTATCTTTCTTGGTCTCTTCTTTGTTATCTGTCTTTGAAAGCTTCTTCCCTTTCCTGCGTTCGAAGAGATAAAGACGGTCTCCACTCGAGGCCACCCCGACTGTGGGTTGTACAAGCAGCCAGGAGACCCCAGGGGAGCCAGTCCCTTACAACAGGGAAAAAGCCAATTGAGGCAGAAAAAACCCTGGTAGGTCGTAGATCCGGTAGCAGATTGATGGCGGAAGTGGAAGAGGCTGATCGTCTGGTGGCACTGTGGACCAGGTTGGTAATCCAATGGATGAGAGCAAATATCTGCAGAGAACGTAAGTAAGAATCGGAAGTCTCTACAGGTAAGAGGAAAAGGGGAGCTATAAAGCCAGAAATCCTAGGAGGGTGTAAGGAGCCGAAATACCGGAGAAGCTCCTAAAGAGAGTCAAGGGGGGAAGGGCAAGGCAGGAACCTAAGAAAGACTGACTCCGTAGGAAAGAGCGAGAGTGTGAAAGGGACAGAAATAGAAGAGCGAGTGAGTGAGAGTGAACGGGCAAGAAAGGGTAAAACGAGCGAGAGGAGGTTGAAGAGAGGTAGTTAAACGGAACGAAAGAAGACAGGTAGAAAGAGAGGGAGCGAGCAGAGAAATTAAGTATCGTTATGCTACAAAGTTGGAAAGATAAAGGCACTATCCAACCCAGGTAGAAAAGGCAGAAGAAATATAGAACAGAACCGAAAACAAGCTCAAACAAGTCAAGATTACCGGCACTGAAACTGTGCCTACAAAAGGCAGAGCAGAAGGCGGAAAAAACACACAGGAGCAGATTACAGCAGGGGGAAGAACAATGGGGTAAACAAAGGAGGGAAAGATCAGTGGGATTCACAAGAGAGCGGCACTGCGACGCGGTTGAAAGTTTAGGAAAACAACCAAAGCGAGTTGCAACGTGGCACGCTGGGGGCGTGGCCTTCTTAAAAGAACCCGCAGTCAAAAAGACTGGTGCGGTAATATAACCTCAAGAACAACCTAAGAGAGCCTCCATCTTTTCCATAGTCTCCATGGCCATATTGTGACAGATAATTAGGAATCTTATAAATAGTGATCAGCATGGTATAAATGCTTAGTAGCTTAACATATCAGGAAAGAGAAGTTCCTCACGTTTAGTAAAGTATACCGACAAAGAAGGACACCTTGAAAGTGTGGGTTGATGAAGGTCAAAATGTGCGTTCAATGCTGAGTAACATAAGTTATCGTAACATAAATAGCACATGTAACACTATTAGATGACATTGAAGAGGTCCAAAAAGTAGTCACTTACTATCCGTGCAGTATACTAATGATGAATGATACCTTAAAACATGATTCAGTGAAGTGCCAATTTCGCACAATTAATGAGGAGGAATAGATATTGACAAAAAATAAACAACTTTTTTCAAACTGGTCAGACACACTATATTATTATGGGGAATTGATTTTGAGTTCAAAATACAAATCCTATTAACCTCATATGTTGGGGCCAGAGGTAAGTTGCATAAATCAAATAAGTAACATATATTAATTGATTACTTACCAAGTTCTTAAAGGGGACATATATATTTTTCACAAGATATCATTTGTTGCTACAAATATTTTATTTTTAATCTTCTGCCTATTTCTAGCAGGGAAAGAAATGGTTCCTTCTACCTTTGTTCAACATTTTTGCAAGCATGGATGTTTTCCATTCTGTGAACTGCTCTTAGGGCCTTAAAGAGGAAGTAGTGACATCAGAGGAGGAGAGGATGTGCAGTCTGAAGATCTATTAGAGCAGCCAATGGGGAAAAGTAAAACGTTGTTTGATCCACGAATTGGTAGTATTGCAGATCTAGTACAACTAATGGTAGAAGTAATAATACTGCCACCAACAGTAGTACTACTATTACCAATAGCATTAGCACTGCTACCAGTAGTACTACTACCCACAGTCTTAATGCTACTACTACTATCACCATCAACCATGACCGTACTCTCATAAGTAGTGGTAGCACTACTACTAATTGGTAAATACTAATATGTATAGTTTAACTACCACAAGTGGAAATACAGCAATTCAATCTACTAGTAGTATTACCAAGAGTAGCAGTAGAACTTCTATCATGAACATGAACTTCTATCTATTGTGGCAGTCTTATTACCAGTAGTAATAGCAGCAATAGGAATAGCGCGTGTATGGGCAGAAGTATTACTACTTGTACTCGTACTACTGACAGTACTAGCACTACTCCTATTAGTGCTCCTACTAGAACTACCAGTATATGTGAGTTCTACTGTCACTGGTAGACCTAAAATACCTACTACCATGTGTACTAGTACTACTACTGCTAGATGTAGTGGTACTTCTGATGCTTTTAATAGTACTAAAGAGACTACTACTACTGATGGTAGTAATAGTACTCCTACCGATAGTAACACTTGGTACTATTACTGCTTCTAGTAGTTGTTATAGCACTAATAGTCAATCTGGCAGTAGCAATACCACTAGAAGTAGTGCTACTATATCTTCGGGTAGTAGTGCTACCATTGCTGTGGATAGTAGCAAGGCTACTAATGATAGTGGTAATATTAATGTTAACTCTAAAAATACCATTAGCTCTAGCAGTATGAATATTCTGCTTGGTGGTACGTCTAGTGGTAGTTTTGGTATTTCTGTTGATAGCAGTACTACTACTTCAACGAATAGTTGCACTACTACTTTTGGAACCCCAAATATTGGTGAGGACGAATTAGTAGGGAAGTAAGCCTGTCGGTTTAAAGGAAAATACAAATGCAACCTTTTTACCGCTTGTTGCTGTAATGGATCTGCAGACTGCACGTCCTCTCTTCCTCTGATATCATTTACTCTTTACAGGCTTGAAAGAATCTCACAAAATAGAGGACAGTTGTACCAAACAGAAAGCTTACAATAATTTTTGAAAATACGATAGAGGGAAAAACTTTTTGGTAAAGAATAAGCAGCTATTAACAAAATTTTTATAATAAAAGCTGTATTCCCTTTTTTTAAATAAGCCCTCTCGTGAGCACTTTTGGTAGTTACTAATGCACAGCCTGATCTCATGCCTATTATTTTAGGGCCAAACTGTTGACCCAGTTGGTACTCGCCAAGTTTCAGGGGATCAACAAGTCTCATGCTTATGTTTACTTAATGCCATTTGGTGTTTCTTTATAGTGAATAACCTCTTTAATACTCTCCATGAGTTTTATGATTTATTTGCACTCTGATCTCCATTGTATATCTTTGCCCTTGGATGTCTGTTAGTATAGCATAATTTATATTTGGCACACATGTTTATACGAATCTCAGGCATTCAGCCAAGTCGAGTTGAGCTTGCATGATGATTACATTATGCAAATTCATCAGCTTTACATCTGCAACAAACTTGAATTGGTTAATCAACCTGATTGAGAGGCCATACATGTATGGCTCTTTTAAGTTTGTTTTTACTTCTTTCTTCCCTATTCCCTTCCTCAAATTGTGGCTCTCCGCATTTGCTGTTGACTTGGCATTCCCAGATCATCCACCTAGGATTGCCAGTGGGCAGCAAAAAAACGCTGTCAAGTATGCAATCTTGACTTTCTGGGCACATGTCTAGGTCACCGCACTGAAAAGTTCCTGTGGGAAAGACATATAACATCTGTGACTCTGACCATTCAACACTCATCCTCAATCGTACTCAATACACCAACCTCTCAAAACATATTCCTCCTGCAGGGACATACCGAAGGTCTTATAACCAACACAATGGGCCAAATTACGAGTTTGGAGGTAGCCATGCCGTCACTACCGGCATGGCTACCACCAAACTCGTGTCCAGGTCCTGAAAAAAGGGAATTACCGGGCTATTCCAAATTTTGCGGGCCCAGTTATTCCCATTTTCGGGACCCGGACCCAGTACGTCCCCGTTCCCATTGAGCCCCTATAGGGCTCAATGGGAACGGGGAGGATGCTAACAACGGACCCATTAATGACGGGCCCGTTGTTAGCATCCTGGTCTGCTTACAGGTGCCCGTATGCACGTCTGGCCAGATCAGGCGTGCATACCGCCACCCGCGAGCAAACTCGTAATGTGGCGGCCCGGTATGAACGGTGCCGGTACCTTACCGGCACCATTCATACCGCGGCCGCCAGGGTCGGAATGAGGCCCAATATGTCTGTATTCTAAATTTCAATGTACTAAAATAAATATTTTATTATATAAAAAAAGGAGAAAAAAAATACAAATAAACCAATAACAGTTTTGTGTCCACTGAAGGTGGACTAATATTCACAAGCAATTTGTGATGGGGTTAGTAGAAGTGACCGAATATACTGGGGAAAAGGAGTGTTGTGAACAAAGCTGTTAAAAAATTCACTTCTCTCTTCCACAGATGTGAGTCTGAATTTAGAGCCTAAATTACCTTCATCTGGCCGTATGCAATATTCATAGTCATCTTAGATATTTCCCCTTGACCCTTTGTCATCGGCAAACACTCCCAGATTCAGTTGGTTTAACACTAGGTATTATACCCTGGTCAATAGCCCACTCCTCACTGAGGTCTCTGTGTTGAATTCTGAGTCTTCAGAGCTGGTCTCCTCTCTCCTTTGTCTCCAGGCACTCGTAGTCTTCTTCTTTACGGTTCTTCCTTTTTTCTTCAAGAGATAGGGACGGGCTCCCCCGGAGGCCACTTTGCCAGTAAGGCTATCTGCCCGGCAGCGGGGAAAACGGGGAGCCCAACCCAACCAGGGAAAAAAGTTTTGGCTTAAAAAAACCTGGAATGATGATGTGAAGTTGGCAGGGTTTTGATTCTGCTGTAGGCTTGAGGGTGGTGCAGGTAGCAGTAAACTCCTTGTTTTGACTACAGGTTCCAGCATGCACCAGTAGAGGAGGGAATCCACACCAGCCAAAAGATGTGGGGTGTTCAGATGGAGCAAGGAGTGTATGAATAGTACAGAAGTAGAAGACAGGGCAGCAGCAGACGGTTAAATGCAAACAAAAGAAGTTAACTTGTAACGTGACTGCAAGACAGGCAGCTGCAAGTGTCTTACTTCAAACAATCGCTTGACTGCCCTGAGAAGTCCTTCTGCAAACACAGCAGCAACAAAGGAATGGCAAGCCGAGGAGTCCGAGGGCCCAAAACAAATGCGTCACTTCACAACGCTGTGGCAGCCATACAAAGAAATAATCCGCCAAGATAATTTACTGCTATGGAGGCGTGCCGGACCAATAAAGCAAATGTTCCAATAGAAAGCAGGGCACACGAAAAAAGGCAAGCTGCTAAGAAGGGGAGTGAGAGAAAGCAGCTGGAAAAACACACGAAGGAAAGGGAAAACTTTGAAAGAAAACACACATGAAACAGGAGCGCTGTCTCACCAAGCGTGACTGCAAAGAGGAGTTGCACCGCACCAGTCTTGAACACCTGCTGCCTAATTATAGTCCTGCAGGGAAAACCGAAAAGGCTAGAGCGTTGCCAAGCATTCCCTACGGAACATGATGGGACGCCTAGTACCTCCTCATTCTATCCCATAGCTTCCAGGAGCGAGTCATGACAAACACATGCAATATAGACAGCTGGTAAGCTATAGAGTGCTCCATCTCAGACCTGCATTAATAAACTTGGTGCGCTGTGGAAAACAAAACAATGTCGGCAAACGTGTGTCTTGGCCTTGATTGTGGGCAGGTTGTGACTTGACAAACTCTAAGTATATCTAGGCCTTCAACAGGACAAGCAAAACGCTAAAATCCCCTTGGTGAAACTGTAATGTCTTGAATAAGTGGACTCTTTACTTCTTCAGCTGTCACTCTTGAAACTCCTGATAGATATCCCTCTCATATGCAATAGATGCTGTTCTGCATATGCTACTTATATCATCCGATTTAGACTATCAATGCTGAATTCTTACTTGCACCGGGTTTTTCAAAGCAAAAATGTCTCTGGGAGTTCAAATAGTGGAACTGGATAAACTCTGCCATTGGCTTGTGCATGCTGCTTCTCGCCGCGAGATTTAAATTAGCTCCTTCTTTTAGTGAAAGAAATGGATCTGTGAAATGTCCGTCTGCCATCAAAAAATGTAAAGCTCAGATGCTGGCCCACGTGTCGGCACGACTTTCATTGACTGCGTTTGTTTTGAGCTTCAAAATTAACTTTGTGATATCTTTGTTCACGACACTCTTTTTTCCAGTATAGTCACTTCTACTAACCCCATCACCTTCAGTGGACACAGAACTGTTATTGGTTTATTTGCATTTTTATCTCCTTTTTTAAATATAATAAAATATTTATTTTTGTACATTTACATTTAGAATACAGACATATTGTGTTGGTTATAAGTCCTTGGGTATGTACCTGCAGAAGGAATATGTTTTGAAATGTCGTGTATTGAGTACGATTGAGGATGAGAGTTGAATGGTCAGAGTCACTGAAGTTATACATGTCTATCACAGAAGCATTTTTGTCTAGATTTCTATCCCGGTTGAGGGAGGTGTTAGTCCGGACACCACCTTTTTCAGAATGGGCCATCGCACAGCCATGCTTTCACTAGAAACCACCATCACTGGGAAATGCTTATGAATGTGACTTTTCTTATTGTCCCTCTTTCTAAATTAGCTTTAATTCGGATCCACTCCTTACCATTATCACGCACCCCTATTCGTACTTTGAGATTCCCTCTATCTCAATCCTATCAAAGCTTCCCAATGTGCCAGTACTGTGAATCCGCATCCTATCCCTGCTTCTCCCCGACACAGTTTTACCCTGATGTACACTTGTTTCTCCTTCCACAGACTATGGTCTGGTTTCTGGTGGGGACACAATACAACTTTTTTCTCTTACAAGGTAAAGGCACCATTATATCACTGTGGTGGTGATTGGCACAGTATATAAGCTGTAAAACATAACATATGTTCCACCATTTAATTACTACATTAATCGTTTTATTACATAATGCATTACCAAGTATGCATCTCTAGTTAACTGTTCCCGATAAAATACTATTTAATTTCTCTAATTAGGTCATTCATTTACATCATGTAAATAACAGAGTATGTACATTAATTCCATTGTTCGGGTCATTATACATATGACAGAGTTGCCAACATATGTTTATTGTTTTCGGATTACTCAAATACTAATTCACAGAGGAAATGGAATTTAATCAATTGTACATTTTTGGGTGTGCACTAAAAGCAAATAAGATCAAATTATTGCATCTGGACATGAATTTGTTTCTGAAAAGTTGTGCAGACCAAGATACAGCAGTAATATTCATTATAAGTACCCGGCGAGGGACAATGAGATTGTTACAAGCAATCTCATTGGCTCTCGCTGAGTCGTTACCTGCCCGACAAAGCCTTTCGATCCTCGTAAAATTTTTGAATGGCTGCCATGGAAAGGGAGTTTCATGGCGGCCATTTTATTTGTTTACTTATTTTTTTCACCGCTTTTGAATGGCCGTCATGGACAGGGCGAACAGAATATGTATTCCGTTCCATGGCAGTAATTTTTTGTTATTTGTTAAGTTGCAAAGCGTTTCTCAACTGAAAAAAAATATGAGTACCCTGGTCTAATGGGCCGGAGTACTAATAGCAATAAGGCCCTTGCTGTGGGGACATTACTGCTTCTGGTAATGGCCCAGGGCCTGCGTTAAGGCCCTCGTTTTGCATGGGCCAGTAACCATGATCCTTGGGGCATTACCTAAAAGGTAATGCCCCCCAGCTCAGGGCTTATTGCTTAATTAGCCCATAGAGATTGTTCTTGACCTCCTCTTAGCTAATCAGAATATTCAGAGTACAGTCAGTAACTCCTGGTATTGACTGCATGCTGAACATTCTGACTTCAAAAGCAGGTAGGGGAAAAAAGTGTAATTTACATGCAAGCTTTCTTTTGGCAAGACCCTTCTTCTCTGGGAGGAACTTTTGTTTTGCTGCAGAATCATATTTAACAAATGTAAGAGAAGGCTGAAACATTGGAAATACTTCTACTTTTACTAATACTTTTACTCCCTCCTACCCTTCTTCCAGCATCTCTAATTCCTATCTCGTTCATTCTTCTCCCTTTCACTGCCTCCTTCCTCTTTACTTCTGCTTTTACCACTACTCATTCCTATGTTTCCCTCTCATGCCTTATTCCATCTTCTCTCTCGCCAATACTCATCTATAATGTAAATTGTTTCTTGTACTGTTTTCTGGTTTGATTCAATTTGTTACCTAATGCTTGATGTTTCTAATGTTTGATGTATCTTGTATTGTTCCTCTTGTAAAGCGTTTTGGATTAAAACGCTATATAAATTCAATAAAATACAAATACAATTACAAATACTTTCTTATAGGTAAACCATGTACTTTTACAAGACACTTAATGCATGCTTATGTTAAACCCACTCAGTTTAGCCAAGTTTGCAATTAAAATGCTTTGTTTATGAAACCAACCTTGTTATTTAAATATTACAAAATAAAACCACATTGAATTTTCTAACTCATTTTGTCTAATTACTTTTCGCACTATTATATTAAGGTTTTTTTCCTTTACCACCAAAACTCGAACACATGTATTGCTGCTACTATCATGTGCTAACAACCTTATAAACCTTGGCAGTGGTCATTATCACTTGGGATTATGACCTTGGCCAGTTTATGGCCCTTAGTGTGGCGGGTCATCATCTCGCGATAATGACCCCAACTTCAGTCTATTTGGCTATAATAATATCTACCTCCACAATCTCAATCTTTGCAGTCTTCAATTTCCTGGCAATAAGGCTAAGGAGGCATCAGAAACACTTTACCTAAACATTACAATTTCAAGATGTACATGCTAGCTTTGAGAATTTTCTTTAAATTACTCACCTTCAGTGTTCTGGAGAAAAACACACAAAAACACAAATTATGTGTGATATGCAGTGATCTCTATTTGTTCAATAATTAGCTAACTCTAAAAATGTAGCTGTTACAAATTAACACAGTCTCCATCAAATATATTTGCAAATATAAAAAACAATAATACCTGCCTCCTTTTATGTCATGGAGCACAGTACTCAGTGCATCTGAGATTGCTGACTTTCCCTCTGTCTGGCCAGGAAGAGAAATGGTGTTTATACATTCCTCTACCCTTAAAAAGGAAGGCTGTCAATGCTCATGTTTCCTGCAACTGCAGCAATATATTTCATTAATGTAAATGTGTTTTATTTTTTTGTGGGTTGTAAATGGATCACGTAATGAGACTAAATAAATTATAATTGATTTTTTTAGAGGATTGTTGATTAACCAAATAAATCAGAGATAAGAGTTCAGTCAAAGTTGGGCCCCTCACTATTACTTTATCTAGCATCTAGCATATAGCAGAAGACATTTCTGCAATAATTGTATGTTAATATTTTTTCAGCTCTTTCGCAGGTTGAGCATTCTGATTTATGCCACAACAAATTGATTCACCCCTGAAGAAGGCCCTGTGGTGTCGTCGGAGGACTGAAACATGTTCATGTTGGGATAAAGAGCTCTTTATTTGATCTTTATGACTTTTTATGGGCTCCCTTCGTACACATTATACGATTTGTCTTGTACATGTATCTAATGCTATGATGGTGAGTTTATTTTCATGGTAGGTTTGTGTTGTAAGTTGTCTTGTATTTCATATTTATGAATGTTCATTTAAAATGACAACTGTATTTTCTTGTGTAGCACATAAAAAAATGTAATACGGGGCCAGTTTTTTATAATTGTTTTTCAACAAAATCGTTTTTTGGACTAGTTTGAGACTATATGCTTATGTTATGAGTAATATTGTTTAATATTCTGTATTCTGTTGCTCACTACCTGCTCTAATCCACGTTGGGAAACGAACGCTTTCATCCTCATTTGGACATTTCCTGCACTGCGAGCAGTCTAAGCTCTTGCAGGACTCCGTGGGCAGGACTTCGAGGCGGGATCGGTGCCTTCACGTGGGACATCACGTGACCCATTTCACCCGCCCATCCGCCCGAGCGGCGTATTCTGTTGCTCACTACCTGCTCTAATCCACGTTGGGGAACAAACGCTTTCATCCTCATTTGGACATTTCCTGCACTGCGAGCAGTCTAAGCTCTTGCAGGACTCAGTGGGCAGGACTTCGAGGCGGGATCGGTGCCTGTCACGTGGGACATCACGTAACCCATTTCACCCATAATGCACCCGCCCATCCGCCCGAGCGGCTTATTGTGTTGCTCACTACCTGCTCTAATCCACGTTGGGAAACGAACGCTTTCATCCTCATTTGGACATTTCCTGCACTGCAAGCAGTCTAAGCTCTTGCAGGACTCTGTGGGCAGGACTTCGAGGCGGGATCGGTGCCTGTCACGTGGGACATCACGTGACCCATTTCACCCATAAAGCACCCGCCCATCCGCCCGAGCGGCGTATTCTGTTGCTCACTACCTGCTCTAATCCACGTTGGGAAACGAACGCTTTCATCCTCATTTGGACATTTCCTGCACTGCGAACAGTCTAAGCTCTTGCAGGACTCCGTGGGCAGGACTTCGAGGCGGGATCGGTGCCTGTCACGTGGGACATCACGTGACCCATTTCACCCATAAAGCACCCGCCCATCCGCCCGAGCGGCGTATTCTGTTGCTCACCACCTGCTCTAACCTACGTTGGGAAACGAACGCTTTCATCCTCATTTGGACATTTCCTGCACTGCGAGCAGTCTAAGCTCTTGCAGGACTCCGTGGGCAGGACTTCGAGGCGGGATCGGTGCCTGTCACGTGGGACATCACGTGACCCATTTCACCCATAAAGCACCCGCCCATCCGCCCGAGTGGCGTATTCTGTTGCTCACTACCTGCTCTAATCCACGTTGGGAAACAAACGCTTTCATCCTCATTTGGACATTTCCTGCACTGCGAGCAGTCTAAGCTCTTGCAGGACTCTGGGCAGGACTTCGAGGCCGGATCAGTGCCTGTCACGTGGGACATCACGTGACCCATTTCACCCAAAAAGCACCCACCCATCCACCCGTGCGGCGTTAAGCCCGGCGGTGACAAGGCCGCTAACCGTGCTGTTGTACGGCTGTTGGCGAATGGTGGTGATGTGATTGCGTCAATTATTGGTACTATTCGCTGCAATTTTAACTCTAGACATATAGTTCAGAGAGTCTGTCTGCATGATTTTAGCCCATCATCCAATGTCTGCTATTAATATTGTGTGTTTTGATGCTTAATATTTAAAAGGGAGAAGTTGTACAATTTTAAACTTTTGCACGTGAATCATTTAATGTTTACCTTGAAAACAGGCATGCCTTCTGAGATTACTAGAGATTCAATGGTGAACCCGTCTAGTACTATGTCAAGTTCATCGGATCGAGAACCTCTCCCACAAACTCCTATGAACAAGAATATTTCCAAAATACAAGATAAGCCTAAAAGTGGCACTTGTATTTCAAAGAAAAATATAACCTTAACACCAATTAATAAAACTCCTAGTCAACATGACATTCGCAATTTCTACGAGACATTGCAAAGTGGTAAAGCATTGACAGATCCGATCGATTTGGCTTCTCCTGTGAGTTCATCTATTGACTTGCCCCCATCAAAGTGCGCTCCAAGTGTTGAAAACTTTGCTTCAAACAATGAGATTCCTGTTCCCCCCCTTGAGTATCACTATCTCAGATCAAACTCTATTAACTGTATCACATTCTCCTATCAAAAATCTCAAATCCGTTCAAACATTTGCTACAGTTTTAGAAGAATCTATACAAGAGATTGGAGACTTATCAAATGAAAGCCGTACTTCAGCACGGGATACACCTATTATGAACGGCTCGGTGGCATCAGTAATTATTGAAGACGTGGGGCAAGTTAGCCCAATTAAGTCTCCCTCACCCCCATGCCCTGTTCCCCCGGAGAGCAGGGACTTAGAAAGTTCAAGGGCCTCAGTCATGACTGATTATGCACAACCATGTTCTATGGACTCGACAAGACAGGATGATGAGGTTTCTTTTTTACAACCTACACCTCGTCGATGTCTAACTATTGATAGGAAAAAACAAACTATTCCATCTTTAGCTAATCCTGCCCTTATAGAAATCACCCTGGGGGCTATTAATACTATATCTAGCCTATTTAAGCTCTTTGAATCACTGGACCAGAAAATAGTCATTCAAACGAACAAGCTAGACCATATTAGTGATTGGATGAGAGATAACACATTTAAATCTAATAAAAGTCTCTCTTTAGAAAACCTGGAGCAAAGAATCACTCTCCTTGAAACATATGTATTACCTCAGCAGGGCTTGATCGAAAATTCTAGTGTTCCCATCACGCAACGTCTTTTGACTTTAGAAGCTTCAAGCAAGGTCCCTTTAACCACTAATTCAGTATTACCGGCATTTTCTAAAATTATTGCCCATTGAGTGTGTTGAAGAAGTTATGGTCGAATAAAATAATGAGTCTTGGATTAATGTAGACTCCCCTGTGAAGACTGTTGATCAACCTGTTGTTAATTCTAATTCTCGTGGTAACTCTAAGCAAAAGCCACAAAAAAATAGTCGCACAGCAGTGAATAATAGAAAATCAAAAGTTGTGTCAACTAAGGTTGGTACAAAAAAACAGTCTCAAATGAATCCCTCAGTAGGAGCCTCAAAAGTTCCCATTTGTATCCCTGCTACTTCCATAGATATTTGTGATGAAATTACAAATAATGATATGGTCGTTACAGACAGTGACCCGCCCTTGAATAAAGATATATCATGCAATCCTTCTCCCGCCCAAGTTGTTTTAAAGGAGGCTCTAACCTCTGCTCTTGATTATGATCCTTTGAATGAGTTGGTAAACTTGTTAATATCAAAATCTGACAACATACGAACAAGACAATTATCGCCTGCTGTACAGACGACCCTGACCGCACATTGTGAGGCAATTTCAACAGGTCTAGTCAAGTTAGCGCATATAGTCGCCCCTACAATAGGCAGTGATGATCGTCTAAGCTCATTAAGAGCAGCCGTAGATTCTTATTTACTAAAAAGAATCTCAGGGGTTTTGCCTGAAGCTTCAAATGGTAACGGCCAGCCTTCTCATATACATAAGCCTCACAACAGTAGTGTAAGTGAGGTCCCTTGTTTAATAACAGACCTGATATGTGTTTAAATCCCAAACCATCTAAACAAGATATCATGAAACAAAATACCAGAAAGAATTCAGAAACTGGTAAAGCTGGCACCAAATCTCATATAAATGAGGCTAGTGCTGCCTTGTCAAAGAAATTCAATTTGTTCCATACCCTAATTTTGAAGTGTCGAGACGGGCCCTTCCCAAAATACGACTTATGTTGTGCTAGTGTCCTTAATATTTTTGGAGATATTGAGGGTCTGGATGCTATTTCTTCCACTGATCTGGATCAAATAGAGTTTCTCTGTGACAAGAATCTTTCCATAGTTAGATTGTGGATAAAATCTGGAATTGTCCGCAACACTTTATGGAATGCTAGAATGGACCTATTCAATCTTGGTTTCCTACTAGCACAAGATCCAGCATGGCAGCCTTCCAAGGAGATTGATGCCAATGTACCCCTTGCTGGTATCACTCCTCAACCCTTATGTGTCTGTAATTTTTGTACTAATGAATCGCTTCCAGATTCTTTGGTCTCTGCTAACTCCTGCTCATAACCACGAATACATTTTCCCCTCACTGACATCTCACTTGCTTGCTGGAACACCCGAGGCTCTTCTCACTTGCAATGGACATTAAATAACCACTTGAACACATATGATATAGTAGCATTACAAGAAACATGGTTACTAAAGCCTCGCACATGGGATGACCATGAGCTTATTCTTCTTCCAGCAGAACACAGTGGCAAAGGTAGACCTACAGCTGGTCTGTTAGTTGCGGTGAAAGTGAGAAAGGGCTACAAAATCTCTCCCTGGCAAGCACCAAACAAATGTATGCAATTGGTTAAGATCTCCTTTAACTCTCAGATATACGCTCTCATTAACCTATATCGAAATCCCATGGGCATCACTGATGATAGTTTCTATACTGCTCTCTCATCTCTCTTTGAAATGATCTCTGCTCAAGGCAACATCTCTGGAATTCTAGTAATGGGTGATCTAAACTTCTCTTGCGTTGAGTCTAATACAAGGAGTAAATATCGTGACGGAGTAAGATGGATGTCCTTTATGGAAGATCTAGATTTAAAAATTGCAAATGGTGCCATCACAGGTGACATTCCCTCAATGAACACCTGGGAGCGAGGCACGTCAAAATCTACAATCGATTATATCTTTATGTCCAACAGCATTTTTATGAACACCAACAAATTTGTTGTTGTAAAACAAACAGCTAGTGATCACTGTGACGCTCACCTGACTCCCACGGAGATGCTGACCAGGCCTGGGCTGCTGCAGCCTCTTCTAAGGTGATGCGCAGGACTCGGAACACCGACTGGGCCGGACCCCCAAACCTCGCCTGTCTGATGCGTAAGAAGATCTTTCTGTAGATGGGGAAAAGGATTTTAATCACCTGCGGAGTGACGAGTCGAACCCCTCCTTTCCCCTTTTACTCTCTCTTCAAACCACCTCTGAACCTTCCCGTTAATTCTCACCTTAAGATTTGAAATGACGAGCTCTCCATCCTGCTTCTGGTGCAGGGGTGCGGTAGAATCCAATTACTTCACTGGTTATCGGATGGGCATTCAGGTCCAGTTGCTTCACTGGTTTTTTGGATGAATAAGGCGCTTTCGTAAGTATATGACTTATCAAGTTCAAGGGTTGTTCTCCCTTCCTTTTTGGCCTTTATTTTCAATGGACTGCTTTTAGTCTTTTAGCGCAGATGCAGAGCGAAGATTCCACGTAGAGAAGACAATTCGCTGTGAATAATTCAGGTGAGCTTATGTTGGGTGGTTTTTCTAATGTCTGTATGTTCACCCAATAATGCGCGTGTTCTTTTTTCCCCATAGGGGCCGGGGCGCGGTACTGCCAAAAGGCGTGCCGACCCGAGATGAGGAAGGATTCTCCCCCACCAATCGCCAGGTAAGACTTCTGGCAAATCAGTTTTTTTCCCAATGTTTTCTCTGGCTCACCTTTTGTTCTTCTCTTTTCCTTCCTAGGAGCTGGAATGCAGCGGAACGTGCAGATGGTCGTAGGAGTTCGGAATTCCTTGTGGACAGGTGAGTTGAGCGCAGCGCTACAGCGAGCAACGCGAGGAATCCAAAAATAATGTCTTTTCCTTTAGGATCGTCGGCGTGTTGGCTCCGGATCCCATGCAATATCAGGTAATGTCCTTTATTCACCTTCTCTTCCTCTCTTCTTCCTTTTAGGTGTTCCAGGACTGAAGCAGGCGTGGCTGGAGTGAGGATGCAGGAGCAGACACGGTGAGCGTCCAGCTGCTAGGAGCAGAACAACACGAAGCGTGAGCTGCTGTCTGGGCGTGGCTTAAATAGCCTCCAAAGAAGTCCCAGGTATGTATCCTTCCCCAATCAGGTATGTATCCTTCCCTGACCACGCCCGAGTGGCAAAATAGTCCCACAGGTAAAGTAGTTCCTTTCAGGCCTCAAAGAGGTCTGGATCTGGCAGCATGGTCTGCATCAGGTAAGTCCACCAAAAGCACTCCCTTTATGAGCCTGGTGCCTATGGCGCCAGGACTGATGTCCAAAATGAGCCTGGCGCCAAAGGCGCCAGGACTGTGTCCAAAGGGCCCCTATTTGGAATTGCTGGACCTTCCCTTGGGTACCTGATGTGTGCTTCCGGGGCTGCCGGTCTTGGACTGGCTCTCCGGGAGTATGCATCATGACAGCACTCCCCCCCAAGGCCCCTCCCAAGATCGTTCTCTCCGGGGGTCTCGGTTTGTTTGGGAAATTCCGGTGGAACCTTTTGACTAACCGAGGTGCGTGCACATTGTCACTAGGCTCCCAGGATCCTTCTTGAGGCCCGTATCCTTTCCAATCTATTAAATAGTACAATTTGGACTTTGACACCTTGGAATCCAAAATGTTCTTCACCTCGAACTCGGGTTCTCCATTTATTCGGATAGGTTCTGGTGGCTTGATTAGTCGGGTTCCAGGTTGCACCGGTTTCAAAAGTGATACATGAAAAACAGGATGAATATGCATATTAGCTGGTAGGTCGAGTTTGACGGCCACCGGGTTGATGATGGCCATAACTGAGTAGGGCCCCACATATCTTGGGTTAAAAGTTCGAGGTCCCTTGAGCGATAAGTGTCTGGTAGCTAACCATACTTGGTCTCCTACTTGGTATTGAGGTGCTTCACTTCGATGTAGATCAGCATTCTGCTTGTACTTTCTCTTGGCTTGCAGTAAATGCGCAGTTGCTTCCTTGAAGGCTTGAGTTATTGTAGAATGTAGATGGTTTACGGCGGGCATTTCGAGGCTTTGAGGTGAATCAAGGTCTGAGGTCCGAGGATGATGTCCATATATGGTATAAAAAGGGCTTTGTCCAGTTCCCGAGTGTATTGAATTATTGTATGAGTATTCAGCAATCCAAAGGATATCTTTCCAATTACTTTCGGATTGATGCAACATACACCGTAGATATTGTTCAAGGGTCTGATTTGTTCTGAGGATGGTGACTGGTCGACAATCTTACGTCAATCTGCGCCAGCTGACAGCACTTTCTCCAAAAATGGGAAATGAATTGGCTTCCTCGGTCAGAGACTAGTATGAATGGGAATCCATGTGGAATCCATGTAAGCGAACAATGTTTTCCAGAAATTCCTTAGCTAGGACTGAAGCTGAAGGCAAGCCTTTTAATGGAATGAAGTGGGCCATTTTAGAAAATAAATCCACTATAACAAGGATAGAGTTATATCCATAGCAAGGAGGCAGGTCCGTAATAAAATCCAGTGGCAAGGTGTGCCAAGGTTCTGGTGGAATGTCTTAAGGGTTGAAGAAGACCAGCTGGTCTCCTCTTTTGTCCTTTGTTTTGGGCGCAAATACCACATGACATCACAAACAATTTAATGTCCTTTCGCCAAGAGGGCCACCAGAATTGTCGTTTTACCTTTTCTTCCGTTTTAGCAATCCCTGGGTGTCCTTCCAGGGTATCATGATAACGAGAAATAACTAGTTCTTGTAGTTCTTTGTGTGGCAAAAATAGGCGCCCTTGGAAGTAAGGTAGGTCATCCTTAACAGTAAAGTTAGATCCCTTTAAAATCCAATCTTGCAAGGCTGTAGGGTCCAAGAGTTGCTTAACTCTAGTTTGAATGTCCTCCAGAGTTTGTAAGGTAATCATACCCAGAATTTTTTGTTCCGGAATTATTGGTACTGGTTCTGCGCTTGTATCTATTTCACCGATTCCTATTCGGGAAAGGGCATCAGCTTTACCGTTCTTGCTGCCAGGACGATAGGTGATTACAAAATCGAATTCAGCAAAGAACAACGCCCATCGGAGCTGACGTGATGACTGAGCTTTGGCAGTTTTCAAATATTGCAAGTTCCGGTGGTCTGTGATCACCGTGATGGTATGTCTAGCGCCAAGAAGATAGTGCGCCTCCAAGCCTTAAAAGCGGATTTAATGGCCAATAACTCCTTATCGGTGATTGCATAGTTAACTTCAGGTGCTGAGAATTTTCTGGACCAAAAGGCCACGGGGTGTAGTTGATTAGATTCGGGATCTCTTTGAGACAGAACAGCTCCCATGGCTAAACTGGATGCGTCGGTCTCAAGTATGTATGGAAGATACGGGCGCAGGTGTTTCAGTACTGGTGCGGAGGTAAATTTGGCTTTGAGCTTCTGAAAAGCCTGTTCGGCTTCCCCAGACCATTTGAAGCGTTTATTTTTCTTCAAGAGTGCAGTGATGGGTTGAACGATCCGCGAAAATTCCGGGATAAATCTGCGGTAAAAGTTGGCAAAGCCAAGCATGCTTTGTACGCCTTTCACAGAGCTAGGCGATGGCCATTGGAGGATGGCATCCACTTTTCGTGAATCCATTCGGACTCCTTTGGGTGTCAGGATGAAACCAAGAAACTCGACTTCTGTGGTATGGAAAACACACTTTTCAATTTTCGCAAATAGTTTGTGTTGGCGTAGTTTCTCGAGAACTGCCTTAACATGCCTTATATGTTCAGATTCCGAAGAGGAGTATATCAGAATGTCATCGATATATACGACGACACAAACATCTAGGAGTTCTCGAAGGACATCGTTCATGAAGTTTTGGAAGGCAGCAGGGGCGTTGCACAATCCGAAAGGCATTACTTGGTACTCGAATAGTCCATATTTGGTACGGAAGGCGGTCTTCCATTCGTCGCCTTCTTTTATTCGCACCAGATGGTAAGCCCCCCGGAGATCTAACTTGGTATATGTGCAGGCCTCCTTTACTTGGTCAAGAGGTTCGGGGATCAGGGGCAGAGGGTAACGATTTTTAACAGTTATCTGGTTCAATGCGCGATAGTCGATACAAGTTCTGAGGTCGCCTTCTTTTTTTGGCACGAAGAACAGGGCCGAGGATGCAGGAGACTTTGACGGGTGAATGAAACCATTGGCTAGGTACTGATCTAAATATTGTCGCAAATGAAGATTTTCAGGTTCCGTAAGAGCATAAATTCTGCTACACGGGGGTTGCGCACCCGGCATCAGATCAATTTGGCAATCGTATGACCTGTGAGGGGGTAGCGTGTTGGCCTGTTCCTTCTGGAAGACGTCTTGAAACTCCATGTACTCCGGCGGTAGCTGCAAAGTGACAGGGGTTACTGTAGCCAGGCCTATCTTTGGATAACAGGTTTGTGCGCAATCAGGAAAGGTTATCCTCTTCGCTCGCCAATTAATTCGAGGATTGTGTGTTTCTAACCAAGGGATTCCTAGAATTACTTGAAACTGCGGGGCCTTCATTACATCAAACACAACAGCCTCCCGATGCCCGTCCTGACCTACTAGTGTCACCTCTGCAGTGGAATGTGTTACTGGCCCAGAAGCAATTTCGGATCCCTCGACTGTGGTGATGACTTCTTTAGTGTTTTTTGGACGAAGAGGGAGGATGATCCTAGAAGCCAATTCATGATCCACATAGTTCCCAATAGCTCCACTGTCGATGTATGCCTTTATAGCATGCAACTGTCCAGGCTGTTCCGGATTCACAAGGATCATTGGCATGATGAAGTGCGAGGTCTGAGAGTCAGTTTTCAGGCTTGACAAGTGGACCTCTACGCTTGTCGGGCGTGGTCTTTTCCCGAATCCGGTTCCTTATGATTCTTATCCGCGGCTCCTACCGTTTTCTTGGGTGGTTTCACCGGGCAATCTCGTAAAAAGTGTCCAGAAGCCCCACAATAAAGACACAATTGCATCTGTCGTCTTCTTTCACGTTCCTATTGAGATAACAGTCCTTTAACCCCTCCAATTTGCATAGGTTCGGTAACATCGGCATTCTTGGGGTTAACGTGGGTCTTGACTAACACGCGAGTCTCAAACTTGGACTGATCTGCTTTTCTATTTTGAAGCCTATGGTCTAATTGGACTACTAAGTCTATATATTCCATACAGTCTTGGGGTGGATTTACAACTTGGGCTAGAACATCTTTAAGTTCCCCACGTAGACCTCGATGAAATAACGTGATTCTCTTATCCACTGGCCACCCAGTCTCCACTATCAACCTATTGAAGGTTGCGATATAGGCTAATAGATCCTGGTTACCTTGTCGTAAGGACAGAAGTTCGTTGTCCAGGGCCTGTCCCTGAGAGTGCCGAGCAAATAATCTTTCCATGCGTGTCTGAAAACCTTGAAAGTCTCGGAGTATCGGGTCGTCTTGAGTGATCAGTGGAACCGACCAATCTGCAGCGCAGCCGCTGAGATATGATAATACGAAGGCTACTTTGGTTTGGTCGTTAGGAAAGGCCCCCGGTCTGCAAAGGAAGTGTAATCGGCATTGATTCATGAATACAGCAAATCTTCTGGGGTCCCCCGCAAAACGTTCAGGTGGGGCCAATGGCATATTTCCCAGTAGATTAATTTGCACAGGATTGCTTGAAACCATTGGGGCGGGCATACCCCCCGAACCTGGTAGAGGAGTTTGTCCAGCTTGACCTTGCAACAACTTGCCTGCCTGGCAAGGTCATCAGTTTGTTCCTTAGATACAATTAGTTCCCTCCTGAGAGCGTTTGTCTCCTGACGTGCGGAATGCACTTTGGCCCGTAATTCCCCCAATAGGTGGGCCAGCTGATCGGTTTCGGAAGTCTCCATAGCGTCCGGGTGGGAAATTGTAGGAAGTCTTCGCGTTCTGTAACGCTCACCTGACTCCCACAGAGATGCTGACCAGGCCTGGGCTGCTGCGGCCTCTTCTAAGGTGATGCGCAGGACTCGGAACACCGACTGGGCCGGACCCCCAAACCTCGCCTGTCTGATGTGTAGGAAGATCTTTCTGTAGATGGGGAAAAGGATTTTAATCACCTGCGGAGTGACGAGTCGAACCCCTCCTTTGCCCTTTTACTCTCTCTTCAAACCACCTCTGAAACTTCCCGTTAATTCTCACCTTAAGATTTGAAATGACGAGCTCTCCATCCTGCTTCTGGTGCAGGGGTGCGGTAGAATCCAGTTACTTCACTGGTTATCGGATGGGCATTCAGGTCCAGTTGCTTCACTGGTTTTTTGGATGAATAAGGCGTTTTCGTAAGTATATGACTTATCAAGTTCAAGGGTTGTTCTCCCTTCCTTTTTGGCCTTTATTTTCAATGGACTGCTTTTAGTCTTTTAGCGCAGATGCAGAGCGAAGATTCCACGTAGAGAAGACAATTCGCTGTGAATAATTCAGGTGAGCTTATGTTGGGGTGGTTTTTCTAATGTCTGTATGTTCACCCACTAATGCGCGTGTTCTTTTTTCCCCCATAGGGGCCGGGGCGCGGTACTGCCAAAAGGCGTGCCGACCCGAGATGAGGAAGGATTCTCCCCCACCAATCGCCAGGTAAGCCTTCTGGCAAATCAGTTTTTTCCCAATGTTTTCTCTGGCTCACCTTTTGTTTTTCTCTTTTCCTTCCTAGGTGCTGGAATGCAGCGGAACGTGCGGATGGTCGTAGGAGTTTGGAATTCCTTGTGGACAGGTGAGTTGAGCGCAGCGCTGCAACAAGCAACGCGAGGAATCCAAAAATAATGTCTTTTCCTTTAGGATCGTCGGCGTGTTGGCTCCGGATCCCATGCAATATCAGGTAATGTCCTTTATTCACCTTCTCTTCCTCTCGTCTTCCTTTTAGGTGTTCCAGGACTGAAGCAGGTGTGGCTGGAGTCAGGATGCAGGAGCAGACACGGTGAGCGTCCAGCTGCTAGGAGCAGAACAACGCGAAGCGTGAGCTGCTGTCTGGGCGTGGCTTAAATAGCCTCCAAAGAAGTCCCAGGTATGTATCCTTCCCCAATCAGGTATGTATCCTTCCCTGACCACGCCCGAGTGGCAAAATAGTCCCATAGGTAAAGTAGTTCCTTTCAGGCCTCAAAGAGGTCTGGATCTGGCAGCATGGTCTGCATCAGGTAAGTCCACCAAAAGCACTCCCTTTATGAGCCTGGCGCCTATGGCGCCAGGACTGATGTCCAAAATGAGCCTGGCGCCAAAGGCGCCAGGACTGTGTCCAAAGGGCCCCTATTTGGGGTTGCTGGACCTTCCCTTGGGTACTTGATGTGTGCTTCCGGGGCTGCCGGTCTTGGACTGGCTCTCCGGGAGTATGCATCATGACAATCACCATCTCCTAGCGTTATTTTGGTCAGTCAAATTGACAAACCGTTCAAAAACTGCACTTTGTTACAAACAGATCTTATCAGTCAATAATGGCAAAAATCGATTTAAGTGGTCTATTAACCAACTACTGGCATTAAATGGAGCTATGTTAAATAGTCAAAGTTCTCAAAGGGCCGAATCCTATATAGATGTATTAAGCACCTTTGCGAATCTTCACCCTGCCCATAATAGGCCGCCTAGGAGTCACGTTCATGGGTTTGATCTTGCTCTCTGTGAGAGAAAGAAATCTTACAGAAGAGAGATCAGAAAACTTCGGAAATTACCAGTAAATGACCAGATTAAAGCGGTCAGAACTGCCAGATCAAGATATCGAAATTGGGTATGGTCAAGAAAGGCCGCATTATATCAACTAGATAGTGAGAATTTTCTACGAGCGTATCGTAATAAAAACTCTGCTCTGGTCTGGGAGCTGCTGAATAAATGTAGCACAGCACCCCAAGTCTACCTTCAACTTAATGGTGTATCTGAATCTGTGTGGGTTACACACTTTTCCACACTATATGATGATCCCAAGATGAGCTGTTACAATTATAATAGCAGCCCTGCAAAATGTTGGGATTTGCATTGCACAAAAAATATTATTCAATCTATTATCAAAACATCGTCCTCGTCAAGAGCAGCAGGCCTTGACGGGCTTACAAACTGGATGTTTAAACAAAATATAAATGAATGGGCGTTAATTCTGAGCAATGCATTCCAAACACATTTTGCGAACTAAAAATATACCAGACTCATGGCGTTCGTCCGTGATTATCCCAATTTACAAAAAGGGTGATCGCATGGACGCCAAAAGTTATCGTCCAATAGCGTTATTGGACGCTCCAGGAAAAATGTTCACTAAATTAGTATTAAGAGACTTTAATCTCTGGTCATCTGCAGCTTGTCAACGTGACCCAGCACAAACTGGTTTTGTGGCTGGCTTGGGTACTGGTGTTAACTTACTCACTTTAAATGCCATTAGACAACAAGCACTGAATAAGAGACAGCCCAGATATTTTTCGTTTGTGGATCTCCACTCCGCCTTTGATTCAGTATCAAGACAAAAACTCATTGATAAGTTAATCAAGGCCGAGTGTCCCTCTACTCTTATTAACATCATTTTGCTCTCCATTCAAAAACTAAGGTTTTCGTAAAATTAAATGTTGAGGGCCTTTTATCATCCCCAGTTCTTACATATAGAGGGTTGAAACAGGGGTGCAGTTTAGCGTCAGCCCCGTTTAACTTTTTTATTAATGATGTACGCTGGATTTTTGGTAAAATAATAGCTGATGCACCTAAATTGAACGGTGTCAAAATTAATGCATTATGGTATGCGGATGATCTTGTTTTAGTGTCAAAAACACTTAGTGGCTTACGCAATCGTTTGTCAGCACTCTGCTGCTACTTCAAAGAAAATGAACTAGTAGTAAATACTGCCAAAACACAGATTGTCACGTTTGTCCCTAAAGGTCAACACAAGCATTTGTTAGAATGGCAAATTGAGGGAATTCCCATAAAGATAGTTCCAAATTATGTTTATTTGGGCCTTACTTTTGACGGTTGCCCTACATTAGAGTCGCAGCTGAATAAGATCAAACAGAAGTTAACCATAGCGATCTGTCAAGCACGAATAATTGTTTCCAAATATGGCAAATTTTCAATTAAAGCTGCCATTATATATTGGAATCAAAATATTGTCCCAACTATTCTTTATGGTTTAGAAACGCAAATTATTCCCTCAATTTTTCCCTCAGGTTTTCTCAATTTATTAGAAGCTAAATTCTGGCGCGCCACATTACATATACCACAGTGTATTCCTGGGGTGATGATGCGCTATGAACTAGGCTTAATCTCATTATCTGCCCTATATAATTGGCGATTATGCGCCTTACTACGTAAATGCTTGCTTTCCACACGAGACAACTCTACACTATCTTCCATTTCTAGTTACTTACTTGACTCATCAGAAGTATTTCCAAAACATTGGTCCACAAATGCTCTTTCCATTATGGTGAATGCTGATATATCACTTGATCTTCTCACATTTCACCTGGAGCGAGCAAAGAAGAAAGTTTATATGATGGACTGGATTGATACTAGAGTAAAGTGCTTAATTTATAAAGATTTTGACTCTGCAATATTTGCACCTAAACGCTATAGAGACATCGCTTTCTACTTGTGTTTGGCTCCTTCCGCTGCTATTAGATCTGAAATCTTACGGTTGCGATTCAACATTTGGCCTACGCGGGAGGTTAAATCAAGAAGAAAGCAAATTTCTTCAGACCTCAACTGGTGTAGGTTTTGTCAAAACGCAGCTATTGTTGAAACTTTGCAACACTTATTACTGGATTGTCCGGCCCTTTCGAGTTTAAGAAGCACTCATTTTGCTAATCATTTTGCGTATTTTGCACAAATGGATCCCAGTAGCAGATGGGTTGCTCTAGCTGCAACTGAATGTATAAACATATGGATTGCCACCATTAACTTTTTAAAAGCTTTGAATATGGAATGAAAATGAATTTGTCAATCTTCTTGTAAAAACTTTTCTACTTGGAAGATGTCTATCTGTAAATGTATAATAATGTCTGTTTCATTGTTCATATTTTGAAAAATTGGATTTCATTATGTATAAATTGAAAAAGTTGTTGTAATTTCAACTATATTCAATAATAAAAAAAATGTTTTAAAAAAAACTACAAAACCAATATTGTTTAGTTACTTTCATGAGGACTACATGCTGTATGTTGTGTATCTCATTGAAGTTTCTTGTGTATGTATAGATCATATACCTGGAATCCGAAAATCTGGGTTTTCCCTCTCAACATGTTGATTTTCAAAGAGGATGCCATGTGGCTCAGCCAGAGTTTTTGTAACTAAGCAGCAGTGAAGGGGAATGCAAATCTTTTGTTAAAGGACATTTAATTTTAAGCTTACACTTTTTGTTAAAAAAATAAAGACAGTGACGCCATCAGGGCACAGAGGCTTATTAATAGCCAACAAAGATATAACTAATTACATGTATGCCTCCGAAATATGTGCGTCTAGGATCTGTCACTCGTGCTTACTTAGAGATTAGAATGCAGTGCCTGATACATACTCATCTTGGAGGAAGGGTTCAAACTGTTAGTCAGTGGATGACTTCGAGAACCATGCAACAAGAGGGTCCTTCTGCTCCTCTTCCTTATATAGTGTCTACAGAAACAAATATTCCTTTTTTTAAATGAATGTTTCCAGATTTCCTCTAGTAACCGTAGCTATCTACATTTCCTAGAGGAGAATGTTGCTTTATGTTTGAACTAGCCAATGCCTTTACTTCAAGCTCAACTCTTGCCTTCTTACCCCCCCCTCCTAAGGGACGGCATTAGATGTATTGCTGACTCTAAAATGACCACCTTCTGTTGTGATCTTGAGTGTCGTGTAGGCAGAAGAGACCTCCGTCCCCAAGTGCCGCACAGCGAGGACCAAAATCACTCCCTTTGCAGCCCTTGAGGCCACAGGTGGAGATGTCACTCCGGAACCACAAACCTCTGGAGAACCCGATCCGCTGCAAGAAAACAATGGTTAAGTACCAAGCAATCAAGTAAGCAGCAATACCAAACAACGTGACAAGAGCTTACCAGGGATGACTGAAGGGTTCTACGTGATTTCGCCGACCTACTTTTGGTCGTGGTACTTTTCATCGCCGGATTGTACATCGCCAGAAACCCTGTTTTTGGGTTTTTTTTATTCTGGAGGGGGTTCCCCTCCCCCATACGCCCCCTTACTATTATAATAATACCCAACCCCAACAAAACACCCCCCAAAATAAAAAATAAAAAAACGGGGTTTCTGGCGATGTAAAATCCGGCGATGAAAAGTACCACGACCAAAAATAGGTCGGCGAAATGCGTGTATACCGACTGAAGAAGGGCTGTAAACCTAGGAGGTAAGGGTTCCGGGACTCACTATGCAGCACCACTCAGGTGGGAGCATCCAGGAGTGGTATAGTGTAGTGTCCACCTGATGTCAAGAACGTAACCAGGCTATGAGGTTCCAAAACATGAAGTCCAGGTTACCCGATACAAAGGGAAGTTCTGTGTGGCAGTCCGATAAACAATCCGTGGCCGGTGAACATCCAGGGTAAGTTGATGCCAAAAGGGAATTCCAAGAATAGTCCGTGTAACAAAGCCGAGTCGAAAAACCAAGGTATCCAGAGTCCAACAAGAAGAAGCATGTGATGCCAAACAGGTTACGAGTAACAGCTGTGAAGCAGCGAGTATACGGAAATCCGCGTTTAAATACTTTCGGTACTGGCGTTAACCTGTGTCACGTGACGCGTCGTCGCGTCATGTGTTTGGCCTACCAGGTCACGTGAGCGAGCGACGGCTGTCACGCGAAAGTCCAACGTGGATTCTCCGGGCTGCCAGACGCCAAGGAAGGTGCCAGTGTAAGAAAGGGCGTAACTTAGAAAGTGTTCTGTTTCCCATGAGGCGCACTCGTGCAGGCGGGGCAGCGGAGAGCACATGTGAGTCCCGGACCATGGAAGGGGAAAGTGATGGAATGGGGGGAGAGGAGCGAGCAACTGGGATTCCAAGGTCTCGGGCAGGGGAGGTATGATTGTCAGGAGTGCGTGGGACAGGAGGTATGACACCTTCGGAACGTTCCACGCTGATTAACAGGTTACCTGAGATGTGCAGTAATATTAAATACCGGTGTATAGCCTTGTTTATATTATTGGTTAATTCAGGGTCTTTGAGTAGAAGATTGTTAAGGTACCCAGGGGTTCTGGCTGTAGTGCATATAAACCCCACGTCCACTGTCAAACACACAGAAGCATGGTGTTTGAGGTGCAAGCATTACATTACTGTTGATTGAGAACAGCTCCTTGCTTGTTAAGAATGGTGGGAACTTGTAGGGGAGAAGTTGTTACCCCACGCAGGCGTTGTTGCAGCAACTGGAAGTGATGTTCTGCACAGACCCCAAATAACCAGTTGTGCCAAAACAAGGAAAGACACTGAGCTAAGAGAAGCTGATGACCAGGGGGAAGCTTTTGGGGGAAAGGACCGGAGGTAACTGGACCCCTGAAGTGTGGTGATACAGATAGCTTAGACCGCAGACTGCTCGTGGCCTTTGATCTGAGGGTCTGAAGCAGGAGTGAATAAGCCTGCTCTATAAGCCAGCTTGGAACTCCGATACTGCATTGATGTGTGGGTAATGATAACTGTGCTGTGGACTGGCTTTCCACCCAGCCACCTTGGTCTTGCTGTCCACCCATCTGCTTTGTCTTCCTATTGCCCATATATCTCTTTTCAAACCTGCAGACACCATTCTCATTTTCCAGATGTCCATTTGTGACCTTGGCACCCCACTCCACTTACCACCTTTGATGATGCTGACTCTGGAGTCACTGTTTGTCCATGTACATGCTGAGAAGAAGACCTCTTTATAATGGACTGATCATACTATCATGACTGCTGTTCTCCCTTTTTAAGGCACTGTCTACATGGTGTATCCCAGTGGAACTGTATTCTCCTGCAACGGCTGGTTTAACTGGCCCACTTTGACCCTAATAACTGTTTAGCATGGACTTTGTTTTGCCTGGCTATTCTCCTGCCTTCTTTATTTATGCCCCTTGTAACCATGCCATCTTATTTTACCCTCAACCAGTGCTAAGATGCCTGTGTCACGCAAATGTTGCTCTCATTACAAAATAAAATCAATCAGGAAGTCCATCCTAGTATTGCATTTGTGCATGTCTGACTAATATGGGAATTCTGCCACTTTTGGCTAAATGTACGCTCAGGCTACAGTTAACGAGAGGGACTGAACCCCCCCCTCCTAAGTGAAGCCCGAGTTTTGCATGCAGTGTATGTTTTGGGATGTAATCGAACTACAAAGGGTAATGAATCCTGGTTGTTGGCCTCTTTGATGTAATTAGCCTCAGACGTATTGAGTATGACCTTATGCCCTTCCAGTTGATCACCTGTTACTAACCTCCTACCCTCTCCAGCACAAATAACATGACCATGGAAGACTACACCTACCTTCAATAAAATTGCCACCCCTTCTCTTTCTTCCCTTAAATATTTAGAATACTGGAGTGAGAAATATTTAGCTCTAAGGCTGGCTTCCTCCACTTCTGTGAACTGCATTTCTTGCAGGAAGGAAAGGTCAAGGTCTATGGCCCTTTTTGAAATTTTTCTGTATTTTTGGGGGTGCTGATAGTCCCTGAACATTCATGGAGATCATATTCACTTCAACTATGCATCTTGCTTCCAGCAGCTCTTTAACCTCTATGATTCTTTCAACCTATAACATCATACAAACCATGCGACATATAAACATCTTCATCATTGTGTCTGAAAGTAAACCATAAAAACTATAATTGCAACCAACGAGGAAACAACATTTACATGTCACCCTTCCAACCCTCGCCACAGGGAAACTCCCATAACGGATCTGTGACAAAATGTAGTATATGCCCCAATGTACTGAGACCTATCTCAACCACCTTCAAGAAAAAAAACCTTGACTTAATTCAATGTCTGGGTCATGCGTCTCCCATCCTGTCTGCTGTCCAATCTCGGATGCATCTATCGCCCCTGTGACACTCCTCACCCTCATAGGGACTTACAGGCCCTAGGTGCCTATTCTGGGTGTTGGCTATTCTTTATCTGTGATCATATATCTCCTCTCGTCTTGGGACACGATGTCTCACCCCACTGCATCAAGATTGTGATTCATGATCTCTGCCTTTCCACAATGTGGTCCATCCTTTGCAGCCATTTCATCTGTCCCACAGACACCAAAGTAAACACTCAGTTTTCAGATCCAGAATGTGGGATGCCACTTCCTTTATTGCTGGTGACTTTGTTTCACTATTTCATTTGAATATTGACCTTAAGGGAAATGCTCATCTGCAAAGAACATATTCCTGCTGGAGGTTGCTTGTTATAGGTTTTGTTTCTGTTCTGTAGGCGAAGGTTGCTATCTACAAGCTCTAGCACAATGTTGCTGTGTTTCCCCGGCGGTTATTTCTTTTCTCAGCCTTGCTTCTGCCAGGATAGTCTCTTTCATCCAGAAAGTGTACTCTGTGATAAAGTCACTGTGGCCACACAGGCAAAGGGAGACACAGAAAATGTGGGCTCATGGGGGGACACCGACTTCATGATGGGACCCATGAAACGGTAAATGGGGTATTCCCCAGTGATCCCCCAGTTTTCTCATCGCTAACAAGTAAGTCCAAGGACACATGGGCCTCTTTCAAATATCCATTAGGGAATCTGTCACTGGTTGAAATGTCTTACACACACACACACACTCACACACACTCACACACACTCACACACACTCACACACACTCTATCTCTTGGTTGCTTCGATGTCCAGAGATAGTGTCTGTAACTCCTGGACACAATCAGGAAGGCAGATCACCCCTAAAAGGATCACCCAAGTCAGGTGAAAAACGTGAAGGAACCTGGACCTGGTGGACAATGGCACAAGTTGTCTGTCTAGGGTGGATAGACAACCTGTGTGGCCTTATTGGAGTCTGGCAGTGTCCAAACAGTTCTAAGGGCAGAGTTGGTGTTTCCACATCAACACATTCCTGGGAGAGAAGCCCAAGGTGTGTGTGTGTATTGCTAAAGGGAGGTCTACACTAAGTCCAATATCATCCTAAAGGTAGAGAGAGCCACCTTTCCTGTAGGGGTGGAAGTAATGCCAGGGATCCATGAAGCAGTCGTTCTTGGAACAGACCTTAAACATTTTCCCTAATGGCTAGAATCAATTTGAGGCAATGAAATGTAGTCACTACCTATGTAGACCCTCGACCCAGAGCAGAAGATCCTTTCACAGATATATGATGCAGAAATGAACAGCTGTTCTTTGATTTACCATCAATGTTTTATCTGAGTGAAGTACAGAATGGGCGGCAGAGCAATGCACTGAAACATCAGGAAGCAAAGCTACCCGTACATGAGTCCTTCATCTCACAACCTCACCCTGGCATTCACCTGTACCCCATAGCCCTCTCAATATGATCCACTTGACCTCCTTTCGCAGTCTCTTGCCCGTGTGGACAGCGCCCCTTCTTTTTAACTGCCCTGCACTCTTGCACATGTGTCTTCCAGCTTCATCTTCGGACTCATGCTCAGTTTCCCCACCCTGGCATATTCCCTTGCTAGTCCACTCTCAGACCCCTGCCTGGCCTTCCTCTTCATGTTTCCGGCATTCATGTCTGTCCTGCTCAGTCTCTCCAGCCCTGCATTTTCTTGTGCCGTGCTCTGTCTCCCGAGCCCCAATGATGTTTCAACCCGCTGCTCCTTCACCTTGGCCAACACTTTCTACCCCAGCCCAACTCTGAATTTGTATTGAAGAAGTAAGCCTTAGGGGGGAAATAAGCCTAGTTAATGGAGGGATGTAATCCTTCTAATCGGTGGAGCCAACCTAAACCTTTTCAGGTCATGGGGTGGGGCGACATTGCGTGTTGGGAGTAATAGTAATTCCAGCGATATTTGCCAAATGCAGCCAGATTTACCATCTGCCCAATTCAGGTTACAAGGTATCTTTACTTCAGGCAGTATCCTGAGGGGAAACTGTTTGTGGTAGGTAAGGTGCATTTTCATCCCAAGTAGCAGCGACTTTGACCTCCACCTAAAATTCCAAATGTGCCCCAAAAACATTTTGAACATACAGAAGAGTAGCATCTATACAATAAAACATTTTTTTAGAACGAGTTATGGTAGGGGGTGAAAAGGTGGATATCTCTGATGCGTTCTCTCACAACCTTGCCTGTGTAATACATACAAGGATTAGAATAGTCTCTTTTCTGAATCAAAATACAATTCTACAATCACACGAAAGGTGAAAATGGACCTACATTAAAGAAAGTACATCAGAAGTTACCACTGGTGGTGGTGGTGTTTCTGAACTACTGCAGAGGTATTCCAGAAATACCACTTCCGCCACTGGTAACTTTTGAATAGGGTGGAATTGCAGAAATATATCACTAGTGGAAGTGGTTTTTAACGCAGCCGATATTTTTTCAAAAAAGTCGGCCCAACTCGTAATAATCCCCCCACGTCTTTATAACTATTAAAGTACAACAGAAAAAATCATTAATATGAATTTTCACCACCACAGAATAAGCAGTTTGTGCCCTGCTACACCGAGTAAGCATGCACAAGACCTCCTCCTCCTCGGAACACTGGGTAAGGGTGTGCGGCCCCTTCAAATGGTGAAACCTTCCCTGAGAAAAAGAGCTCCCACCATTAAAGAAAAGACAAAGAAAAACCATCAAAGTAACTTAAGCTAAAATGTCCACTCATCAATATGAGACATGCCCAAGAGGGAAGCAAAACGTACAGAAATTCACGAGAAAAATAATTAAGATATGCTGGAGAAAGGTGTTGAGCCTTAAAAGATGCACCACAACAACGGAACAAACCACACATGGCCATGCAGAAGAGCCACACGACGGCTACCAAACGTGTAAGCCGAACTGAGGCTGCCAACAGGACATCACAGCTCTCTTGCTCTTTTCTCCCGCCCAGTCCTACTAACTTACACCCCCTCCCCCCCTTACCCTCTTGCTTTACAGACCACCAGAGTGCCAAGGGACCACGCAGTGGTGACAGTGCTTGGTATAAGAACCTTTAACATCACATAACATACATGTATATTTAAGGCGTACAGTGCAAGCTAAAAGCCTCGGGCCAGCTTCATACAAGCATAGCACTTTAGTGGTGAGTAGTATCAGTCAGACCACTAGCAATGCGCACTGGGATAATTAGGCCCGTGTGCAGTGGAAGGGCAGGAAGCGTCCTCTGTCTCCCGAGGACTGCAGTGACTAGCATATAAACACCTGCGGCTGCTGTAAAACAAACTCCACTGGGCGATGCAAATTAAGATTGTTGTCTTCATTTGCATGGCTGTGCTATTTTGCTTCAGCGGTGACGTATTCCACTTGTTGAGTCATTGCAAGACAAACATGTCACCGGACACAATTCACCCCTACCCCCACAATGTGCAAAATGTAGCACCACTGGAACAAAATAACACTGAAGAACTATTTCACAGAGCAGTCTTTGTGCCACCCAGTTCCACGTGTAATTCTTATGGTAAACCCCAATTTTAAAAAAAACAGAAGTTTTCAAACTAAAAAAATGTCATTAACCGTTGTTTTTTAAAGTTTTAAAGCGTTACGCCTGGCAAATTTTATGGGACATAAATTGTATTTTGTCAGTGAAGGACAATTCCGATTAAAATGTATATAGCATATTTCCAACATCTGGGCTATGAAAAGAAGGCCCGACTAGAAAGGAAAAACACAACACCTGTAGCAGAGAAATATAACATTAGGCTATGCATTAGATCACACTGCATACATGCACGATGTCCCGTGGACATGCCACAGTTGCAAGGCATCCAGAGTATGTATTGTAGAAATGAATGACACTCTATGCACAGTCACAGACAAAGCTCCTTGTGCCGGTTTTGTCACTGAGCAGCCAGCCCGCTGCGGCCGTCGGCGGGGCTCATTCCTGGAAGTGGTAGGTCCTGATGACAAACTGCACTAGAAGTCTGCAGGTGGAGAGGAGCAAGATGGCGATGACGGCCACCAGCACGATGGCTTTAATGAGAGCAACAGGCAGCTTTTCCTCGGTGACTGGACTGTAGGTTGACTGTATCTTCAAGGGGGCCACTTCACCTGTAGCGTCTGGTGCTGCTGGCTGCCAGACAGGATCCCGAGGGTTCTCGAGTACTGCTTTTGGATATAACAAGTCATCAAAGTCACTCGCCAACAGGTCCTCCACTGCCTTCTTTGCTGCGGACTCCAAGGCGAACCTCAGTATTGAATCCAATTTCCGCAAAAGAGCGTGACAGTCGCAGTCGCCTGGAGCGGGTTCCCCAGAGAATTCCACAATCGGTGCCATTGCAGGAGTTTCCCAAGTGGCACAGCAGTTTCCCAGGTGCAGTCGACGGGTTTCCAGTAGCGTCCTTTTCAATGCAATGCTCTTTCCTTCAATAAGCCATGCAGCAAAATATAGATTCTCATCTAGTCTGTTGGCAGTTTTAAGGAGTTGTTTCTTCAACATACATGGCCTCTCCTGGGGAAAATTAGGTCCATTTTTTTCTCTTCTTAGGTAAAATGGCTGTATTTCATAACATTTGTTCTGAAATCTCCCTGATCTGTCTTTGTTGGAATACCTTTGAGTCCCAGTTACCTTTTGCTAGCCAGGTCCTGCTTAAGAATCAGATAATAGCGGTGTGTGTGTGTAAATGTGCGCGTGCAAATCAGCCTTTTTATATGGTAATCCTTACAAATGTAACCAAATCGCCAACCTTATTGTGCTATTGATACACAACTTTCAATCAGCGGTAGGTCAGAATCATCCCCTCTTCTGCTATTGCCCAAGCGCACACCGCCTTGGGGGCAGATTGGATTACCTGTGGAAAACAGTAGGCCTGGCAACTAAGGCATTGATTGGCTCAGCTCACATTCGATACTATTAGTACCGGCTGTGCCTTTGTGTGATTCATCAGCAGATTACAACTTTCGCTGCGTTGAAGGTAGTCATTTCCCTTGCTATCTACGCACTGAGTAACCCGAGCTGCCTAACTCCACCGGCAGGGACAGGATATCACGATGTGGAAAATAGTATTTTGTTACTTCAGGATGAAAAGTCGACTTCAAAGTGATCTGTGGGATAATTACAATTAAGACAATGGGTTTTGAGGGGGAGACGTACAAGATGGCGAAGTATTGCGCGTCATGTGAGCGTATTTTGAAAGGGTCCCACTGTGTGAGAGTATCATTCTGACAGTAAACAGCGCGGGTATGAACGATAAAGAACAAGACAACACCATTCTATTGGGCCAATGGAATACAAGTTCTGTTATTTAATAACCCCAGCCCGGGCACTGTAAAATGAAATGGTCAAGAGACTGATATAGGTATCTATTCGTTGTATGCAAATCTAGCATAAGAGCGCTAAGTAGTCAGCACATGTTTGGTCATTGCGGTCTTCAGTAGAGGTAAAGCTTTTCGCATAAGAAATGTTGTTTATTTGTATGCACAAGTGAATTTTTCTACTTTGTTGAAAACTATTTATAATAATTGATGTTCATGAAAAATTCGTTCAGTGACTGGATTACATTAATAAGCTTGGGCAATGCAAAATCTTTGGTTGGCGGTAATTTGCACTGGACAGCCGTGTGTTTGTCCAGGCTAACCTTTGCACCATTACCTATTTGGTGAACTTAACATTTGGCAAAGGAAACTAAATGTACTAATGATACCTGCAGAAATCTTATACTGGTCAAAATAAGAGCAGCCAAACATGGCGGAACCCTTCCAATCTATCGCCAACCAAACTTTTTGACCCAGCTTTGCTTGTGTACCTGATCCCACAAGTCCATGCCAGAGAGAATTGTGAAACGTGTTCAGCAAAGCTGTCGTTTGGGGGGAGGGGTCCAGCAGCTTTCGCTGCACGTCCAGCTCTTTCATGCACTTCCTCGTGCACTTTTCCATCTCTGTTCTCCCTCTTCCGCTCCTCCACCTTCACCAATTGAAAATGCAATCCCGACTCATGCTCCCTATCTTGATGAAATCAGGTCTTCTCTTCAATCTCTTGCGTCAAGTTCACCACTTCAATTTAAACTAGTGACTAGACACTTTCTTTTAACACCACTATCCTGCCCAATCCCTCACTCCATTTCACCCCATGTCCCACTGTGGGTCACCCCGCTGATCTTACAACTGGGAACCACCACATTCCACTATCTACATCGCTGGAGGAGGTCCAGCTGTCCCTGCTTGACACTTATACTGAATCCCTCCTCACTTCCTCCTCTGCTCTACAGTTCACCAAATTCATCTACAAAAGCAAATGCATTTTGTCTTTACCATCCTTCCCCACAAACTATTCTCCATCCCCTAGTCATTTTGTCCCTTCTCTGCTCTCCCTCTTTTGATAACTCTGCCCGTTATTTCTTATCGCAAATCAATAGAATCATATTTATCTATAATGCTCTCGTCTCACCCACTCCTCCACCATTCTACCCACATCCCAAACCCTCCACCCTCTCATCACTATGCTACAGTCCTCCTACTTATCCAGCAGAATTAGCACAGCTGCTCCAAGCTACCAACATAACATAACAAGAGTAAGTCTAGAGCATATTCACCCCCAGAGGGGTGTCTTGGCCTTTTGACAGATAACAAATGTTTATTGTTACCCAACTCAATGGTACTAATGTTATCAACCTCAGAAGGATGAATGGCTGAGGGGACCTGCCGGGATTCGAATTTGTGAGCATGAGGTCAAACACAGGCCCCTGTAGAGGATGCATTAGTCCACTAAGCCACAGACCTAGGTTGTGCCCCAGTTAGCCCTTTTGCTCCTCAGATGATTATTGACCAAACACTCCACAGCTGCTCTTCCTACTACCCTTCTTGAACCTTTCACTGACCTCTAGACTTTTACCAGTTTGCTTCAAGGTTGTGACAGTACTACCCATCTATAGAAAAAAAGCCACAGACATTCGAAAGTCTTCGATATCAGGAAATGGTCTGAGCCTGACTGAGTGAGACCAAAGGTGTAATAAGTTAGGGAAAGTTTAAGGAAGGCATGGTATCAAACAGTGAAGACAGACACAAGTGATCACGGTTCAAGAGTGTTTATTGAATGTCAGTGGGTTGGTTGAACACCTATCTAAGCCTAAATCTAAGGATGGGAGCAAGCTACGACCATCAAATAATAATAACGCAGTCCGACTCGAGTCTTTGTCAAATTAAAAGGGCCTATACTTATAAACCTATTGCCAATCCTTACTTCTAAATACAAATGGTGCGGGACAATAGTGTATTCAAAAGAAAAGTGGTCAAGAAATAATATGTCAGGATAGATGAGCAGTTGGCTTCCCTTCCCCATGTTTTCAGTACAGGGTAAAAGCAACACCTTCAAGCTTCGCACAGACTCTGGCTTCTCTGCCATGAGGATACAGTTCAAAGCATAGGTAAAAGGGCCTTCCACCAATGCCTTTTTCCCAATAACAGTCTCTTACTGTAGAGTGCCTGTCGTAACAAGCAAGCACCCAAGTTCCTTTCTTATCAGCATTTTCACATTTACAAATTCTCACTTCCAGTGTTCATCATGGGTCTCCCTCCTTCGGGCTCGTACCCCTTTTACCACAATGTTCACAATTGGTCTCCCTCGATCAGGCTCAGACCATGGATCTCCCTCATTCAGGCTCAGACCCCTTTAGCACAATGTTCACAATTGGTCTCCCTCGATCTGGCTCGGACCATGTATTCTCACTTTCTACGTTTTCCTCTTCATATAAAAAATCAAAGACTTTCGAATGTGCGATGGGTTTTGTTAAAACCGTCGCAGGACCACTTCGATTCACTTCACACAATGTTCTTGTGAATCTTCCACTTTCGTTTCTGCCACTTCTTGGCTGGATACCTCTGATTGAGCACACCCGCAGTGTCGGACCACTCTGTTACTTTATTTTGCACCTTTGGGGTTTCGCATTCAAACATCCATCAGCAGTTGAGCTTTACTTGCGTCCTTCATCACATGTGTTAATTCTTTGCTCTTGCTTTCCTCAAACAATGTTGCTGCTTGTATCCTTGACTTCAACACAGACCAGTCTTGCATCGGACCTCCCAATTTACCGGCTGTGTTGATTTCTCATTTGCTGCTTTGATCCGGAGCTAAGGACGGTACTACGGCAGCTGCAGCTCCTCCCCGACTTGCTCAGTGATTCAGGAGGGCCCTGGGTTTGTTTGACACACAATGCAGGACTCTTTAGTCTGGATTCCTGGCCTTACAATTTCCAATCTGAAGGTTTCTGGAAAGTAACTGTTTCTCGGTGGAAAGGTCAAGGGTATCTCCCTCCTTGCTTTCCCCTCTCGTTTTGCCGCCTTTCTCCCCTCGTTCAGCTGCCATCTGTGGAAAACGCTATTCCATTGTGTGCTTTGCCTCGCTCAGAGTGTGCTCTCGTGCTCCACCTTTTATCCATGTGGGGAAGCTTAAGGGGAGTCATATGTGAGTCGTTAACCAAAATTGCCTGACTCCGCCTGACCACAGTATTAGGACATGTCCGGTGTAATGCTCGGTTGTGAGTCTATTTTCTCTCAGAGCAGGATGTCAGTGAGAAAGTGTTCGTGTAGGGAAATGGTGTCTGGGGGTAAAGACCCTAGGTATCATACCCGGTAGGATGGGGAAAAGGTGTTACAGGGGCGGGGATACCGTGTCTCACCATCCGTGTCCCACTCCCATTCCCCAAAGACCCCTCACCCAGGTGATCCTCCCACACTGGTCCACCCTTAGTAACTCGATCCAAAAGCAATGGCTGTGTCCTGGCCACCTGGATGACAGATCCTCGGGGACTAGTCCATGATACACCTTCTGGTTTCACACAGAAGGGAACCCCTAAAGGAGGTGTATTAAGCTGGGGAAGGGAACCCCTGCAAGTGTTTTGTTTTGCTGTGAAAGGTCCGAGCCCGACTGAGGGAGACCAACATGAACATTTTGGTGAACCTTTGCTTTAAAAGGTCTGAGCCCGACTGAAGGGGACTAATGTAAACTTTTTCTTGAACTGTGTTTTAGAACTAGGAAAGAGAGACTTTAACATGGAAGGCCAGGCATGCCTCAATCAACATTTTGAACTTCGTGTTGTGTTAAGAGCCTGAGCCAGATGTCATCCTGTCTACAGGGACCGCCTTACTCCGTGCTGTCCACCATGGGAGGGAGGAGAGCTGACTCAGTCACATTTATTCTTTATATTTGAACACTGACTTTCCTTTGCATACATATTCTCCTTTTCATATTTAATTGTACAAGACATAGGGCAGGCGTTAGGTTTTTGTTAGTATAGGCCATTTTCATTTGACGGACTCAACTAGGACTGTTTTATTTATTATTTGATTGTCGAGACTACTCCCATCCTAGCTATAGGACAAAGTAGGAGTTTCTCCAACCCCATTTAAAGTTTAATAAAGGTTTTACACATTTTACAGTTCGTGTCATTGTCAGTCTTGTCATACCATGCCTCCCTTACAAGGGAAACCTGCATGTTGACACGAATATGATTTGGTTGCTCTATGTATTTGTCATGCTGCGGCCTTGGAGGCTTTGGCAAAGGTGGAAGTTCCAACGTACGTCTCTCTGTCAAGCAGTAGTTGCAGTCCAGTCCTCATCTAACATGGGTGCCGCAAGTATAACAATGTACCGTGCCGTAGGAACGGTGCATTGTATCCGTCTTTTTTTGTTTTTTAAACGGTTTTTATTATTTTTTAAACCAAACAAACAATACAAACCAAACTAGCAGCGTTATTTGCAACAATACACATGAACATCAATAAATGAACGCCACTGAACCCCCAATCCCTCCCCCCTTAAGAGCTTGTTCTTCCTCATTCCGTATCTGCTGCGTGTGGCAGGGTATCGCTTTCTTCTGAGACTACAGAATCCGTTATTGTGCCAAACAGTCCAGTTATTAACACTCTCCATGCTAGCAAGGTTCTCACTTCTTCCCCACACTTGCTACATGCCTCCTGCCATACCACCGTTTCAGCCTCCGCCCATTTTTGCAGATCCCGCCACCATACCTCGACCAGTGGCTTATGGCACTGCTTCCAGCACATGGAAATCCTTCGTTTTGCAAGCACATATGCCACGTCCTTCAATTTCCCAACATGTTTAGTATTCCGTGGTCTGGGAAACCCTCCCAACAGGCAGGCCCAGGCCGTATCTATATTGAGCGTGATCCCTTTGTCAGCTAGTTTTTGTGCCACCTCCCCCCAAAAACTCTCAATCACTGGGTAAAACCAAAACATGTGTGTCATATCAGCATCTTCCTTATCGCATTTTGGGCACGCTTGTTGTCCCGCATTTACAAACTTAGATATTCTCATCGTGGTCATATAGGCTCTGTGCGTTATGTACAACTGTATTTGTTGTAATCTGGCATTTCTGGACACCTTCTTGTGGTATCCCATAGCACGCTCCCACATTCCATTGGTCATCTGTGCTCCCACCTCTGCTTCCCAATCCAGCCTCAAATTCGTCAATTCCTTCCCTATCCGGGTCATCATCATCCCATACAGTCTAGAGATCTCATGCCCTCCCTCTGACATGTCATATATTGTCCCCATGGTGGGGTCTGGCTCCTCTGCCAATGCAGTCTCAGGCCATGTTTTACGAATAATCTGCACAAGCCTCAGATACGTGACATATTGGCCTCTATGCAAGCCTGCCTCTTCCCCTAATTCTTCAAAATCCTTAATGACCCCCTCTTGCCAGACATCTCCCAATGTAACCAGCCCGACCGACTCCCAGTAGGTCCTGATTATCATTCTTAGTTGTGTGTCTTCCCCTGCCAAGGCCACCAGCGGTACCTGCGGGGAACACGGGTACGGGTTTTCCATCAGTCGGCATACTCTACGCCACATCTTCCACCCAAGCATCATCATACCCGGGCACTCCTTCATTACAAGTCTAGGCAACCAAATAATTTCCTTTAGGTAAAACGGAGTGCAGTCCTGTCCAAACAGCCTAAACTCTGGAGTCACCTCATCAAAGAGCCACTTGGCCACATATTGCAACTGGCCAGCTACATAATAGGCCTCAAAATTTGGCAGCTTAATACCCCCTGTCAAAGAAGTTCTGCAGCTTCCATAGCGCCACTCTATTCCGAGTGCCATGCCATAGGAAGTCTCTGCACATACCATTCAGCTTGGCAAAACACTTTTTGGGTATCATGTACGGGATATTGCTGAAAAAATGTAAGAGCCTGGGCAAGACCACCATTTTGAGCATCGCCCCCGTCCCATCATTGCCAGCGGCAACTTCTCCCAAAACTTCATACTTATACAGATTTTTCCCACAGCCATCTCAGTATTATGCAAATGTTCCTCCTCTACCGTGTGATACACATCTATTCCGAGGTAGCGGAAGGAGCCAACCGCCCATGGCACCGACAACACTGGCAACCGCTCCAGAGGGGTTCCTCTGTAGCTACCCAATGGGAACATGCTCGATTTGTGGGGGTTCACCGCTATGCCGGACAGTTCTGCATACTTTTCCATTACCTCCAGAATAAATTGAAGACTTTCCTCCGGATATTTCAGATATAGTAGCAAATCGTCAGCATATAAGGATATTAGGTGTTTCTCTCCCCCCACCTCAATACCTATCATGTCATATTGTTGTCTAAGGTACACTGCTAGGGGCTCCAGAGCCAGAATATATAACATCGGGGACCAGGGGCACCCTTGTCTGGTGCCTCTGCTAAGTTGCCATCTCTTCGATATCACCGATCCTGTGCGTACCCTAGCCAGCGGTTCACTGTACAGCAATTTCGCCCATCTAACATAGCCCGGCCCCATCCCGTATTCCCTCAGGGCCTCCAGCAACCATGGCCACCTCACTGAATCGAAAGCCTTGACTGCATCTAAGGACACAACCGCCATTTCACCCTCGCTTCTGTTCCCCTCTTCAATCACCCGGTGGAGTCGTCTATGGTTGTGGGTTATATTTCTGTTGGGGACATAACCTGTCTGGTCCGGGTGTATCAGTTTGATAATAACTCTGCGCAGCCTATTGGCCAGGACCGCCGTCAATATCTTGCCATCCTAGTTCAACATTGACAAAGGCCTATAGGAGCCGCAGCTGTGCCCTGGCTTGTTGGGCTTAGGAAGCGGTATAATTATCGCTTCTCTAATCGATTCCGGCAGCTGGCCCACCTCAAAAGACTCATTGAGCATTTCTAGCATGGGGGGGGGAGTACCTCCTCTCTATATGCTTTATAAAACTCGCTAGGGAGTCCGTCCGCACCCGGGGTCTTACATGTGGGCAACTGCTTCACCACCTCTTCCAGTTCCTCTAGCGTGATCGGTGCATCCAGCTCCTCCCTGTCTTCGGCACTAATCTTAGGTAATTCCATGTCTCTTAAAGTTTCTCTTATCTCCTCTCGATTGCTCCTCCCTTTGTCCTCATATAATGCCCTGTAGTAGTCTGAGAATGCCTCATTGACTCCCTCTTGGGTGTCCGCTACCTCCCCATCCTCTCTGGTTATCGTCCTAATCGAGGGCCTAGGGGTTTCGCTCTTATATAACCACGCCAGAAGATGGCCGGTTTTATCCCCACCTGCATGTTGTCTCTCCACATACTTCTTATAGTTAAGGTTGCAGAGAATTTCCCAAAGCTCTGCACACTGCTGCTGCAGTTTGAGTACAAGTTCCGCATCCCCTCCTGCCCTATTGATTTCCCGTTCCAGTTCACCCTCCGCTTACCCTAACTCCATTAGGACCCCACCCTGTAGGCCTTTTGATTTAGCAATAGCAGCACCCCGCAATACCACCTTAAAGGCTTCCCAGAGCGTGCCCGCTGAATCCACACTGCCAGTGTTTTCTTCAAAATAATGTGTGATCTCATCCCTGATATCTTCTCTGAAGACCGGGTCCCTGAGCGCCTCAGCCCAGAGGCGCCACGTCGGTATTCGCGCTCTGGGGCGGCAGTACTGCCAGCCCAGAACCAGAGGCGAGTGGTCCGACAGGACCCTCGCTTTGTAGTCTATTTGGGTGGTCTCTATCACCACATCTGGCGTGGCAAAAAAATAATCAAGTCTCGTATGCACTTGTTGCGGTGAGTAATGCGAGTACTGTGTTTCATTAGGATGATTCAGCCTCCAAACATCTGCCAGCCCGAAGTCGTCGAGCAGTGTCTGCAATGCCCTGGCCGCTGGGGTGGACCTATCGATCTTACCATCGGATCTATCTGCTTTGGAGTTGAGCACGCAGTTAAAATCCCCTCCCCAAATAACCGCTCCCCCCATACATGCACCCAGATTGGTACACAGAGTCCTAAAATATGCCGCCGTATTTTGATTGGGGGCATACGTGTTTATAATGCACACCTCCCTATTCTCCACCAGTGCCTTCAATATGACCAACCTCCCCTCCGTATCCATCACCTCTTGTGTACGTTGGAAGGGAACGTGCGGTGCCACCCAGACCAACACTCCCCTAGCGTAGGCAGAGTACGGAGAGCCTACTACAGTACCTCTCCACTTCTTCCCCACCAGTTCCAGCTTTTGCCGGGTCAGATGCGTCTCTTGCAACAGTGCAATATCAATCTTCTGTCTTTTCAAATACATCATGACTTTGTTCCTCTTTAAGTAACTATTGAGTCCCCTGACATTCCATGTTACGATCTTAAGGACCCCCATAGCTCATGAGTGTCCTCCCCCCTTCCGTGTGGCGAATCCCAGTTGCCCACGCGATACAGATACAGCCCTCTAACTTTTACTTGTAGCTTCTTGTGCAAACTCAAACTCCCCATAACTATATACACCACAAATTCCCCTCTTCCCTCCCCACCCTCTACCCATCCCTTCCCCAACACCACACACCCCAACTTCTGCCCAGCTCCATCCTCGGGACTCAGGCACCCCCACATCTAGCCCTGCAAGCACCAAACAATGCCCAGAGCTCAGTAGGGTGAAGTCGCCCTAGTGGCCACTTAGCTAAAGTTAACAAGTGGGGTAAAGAGATCCGCTCTGCAAGGCTCCCCTAAATACAATAACAATAACAGTGCTCATAATATCTTGTGCAACAGTCTGACCTTCTCTCCCGAAGGCCGCGCAAATGACTATAATCAAGTCCCAGAGATCTGTTCCGCGCCATCTTTTAGCACCCTCCTCGTGCACTACTTATCTCCTCCATCTCCTCTTCCCGTCCGAACGTCAGGCTCCTGGGAACATCCCTGTGCGTCGAGCCATCCCATGGCATCCTCCGGAGTCTCAAAAAACAAAGTTTTGTGTTTATGAAAAACTTTCAATTTTGCCGGATACAGCAACATGTATTTGTGGCCCGCCTCTCTCAATCTTCGCTTTACCATCCCAAAGTTCATGCGGCTACGCTGCACAGCCAGGGTATAATCCGGGTAGGCCGTGATGTTTGCCGCTCCTCGTGTAATCGTTCCTCCCTTCCGGAAGTGTTCCAATATCCTCTCCCAGTCCCTGTAATTAAGGATTTTGGCTATTACAGGCCTAGGCGGGTTTCCTGGCGGCGGCCTCCTTGTTAGAGCTCTATGTGCTCGTTCCACCGCAAAACCTTGAGATTAGGTTCCTCCGGGTATCTCCTGCAGCAGCATAGACTCAATGAACTCCGTAGGATCGTGTCCCTCCGATCCCTTCGGCAGGCCCACGATGCGAATGTTGTTTCGTCGGGTACGTCCTTCCTCCTCCTCCGCTCTGTTCTCCAAGTTGCCCATTCTCTGTACCAGGGCATGTAATTCGGCTTTATGGGAGGCACAATCCGTGGTGTTCGGGCTCACCTCTTTCTCGAGGGTTTTCGTGCGCTCCGCCAAGGCCCTGACGTCCTGCCGGAGTAAATTCACTTCTTCCTGGACCTCACCGACCTTAAGGTCCAATGCTGTTTTCAGCTCAGTTACGGCCAGTTCAAGTTTAGCTTCCCAGGCCGCTTTTAAGTCCGCAATCGCAGCTAGGACCTCTTGGTTGGTACCCGTCGCCGTCATGCTGCCTGTAAGCGACTTGTCTTTACTCTTGGGATTTTCCGGACCAGGGGACGTCTTAGCAAAGTCGTCCAAGGTGGGCTGTTTCGCCTTCGGCCTCACCGTTCTGCTAGACATGACCCAGAGGACCTGTGTTCTGCACAAGTTACAAATGCGCACACAGTACGTCTCTATCGCTCGATCATCGTGCAGCCTGCTCCTTCCTTTGTTCCGGTCGTTGGTCGGCCATTTTGTGTCGTCTTTCGTCTCCGGCACTCCTTATCTTTTTCGCACAAAACTCCACCGCCGTTCCTCCCACGCCTTCCAAAAGTTCACCAAGCCCGGTCAGACCATTCACAAACCGACATGTGTGTTTTCAGCAGTTGTAGGCACGTCGTTGTGCACTATTCCGCCAGGATCATTTCAGGATCTCGGGAGCTCCTCCAGATCACGTCCTCCTACATGGCCCTCGTAGCCACGCCTCCGCATTGTATCCGTCTTTCTTTGGCATTCGCTGCTGTGCAACCACAGACCCCTTGTTGCCTTGTTTAGCTAACTTTTGCCTTATCCACTGGTTCTCTGCCGGTCCCTGCTTGGATTCTACCGCCTTGCTTCCTAACCTCGTTTTCTATCCCTATTCCTTGCCGCTCTATGCGATTATTTTCCCTGGCGTCTTGTTTACCGGATTTCTTCATCTTCCTTTCGCGGATGTGCCATCTTTGTTTCAGCCCTTTGGCCGCTTTCCTTTCACTATTTATTTCCGCGTTCGATCAGTCCTTACGACTGATATTCTATCTGTCCTCAGCTTACCTTTCTGTCTCGGTCCCTTGCATGCTCTTTCTGCGAAACTTCACACTCAGTCTTACCCGCTACTGGTCTCTCTCTCTTCAGCAGTCAGTCGGGTTCATACCCGGTTGAAGCAATATCATTGCATTGGATCCCAGTGTCATTGCGCTTCTTCCCAGAAGTCCTCAGGTTCATCCTTGGTCTTCCCAGTTTGTGTGGAGTTGTTTAATAAAACTCTGCAGTCTATTCAAGTACTAGTGAACATTCTGCCTACGCTTGGGGCACTGAGGGGAATCATTCTGACATACTGGGGTGTGTCATCGGAGTGTACCTTTTGAAGACAATCCAGTTAATTCCTACTAGGGTTTTTTGGCACCTAAAGGCTTTTTCCCTGGTTCTGGGCTAGCTCTTCAGGGTTCCCTTTGGCTTGGGTTTCTTTCCCTGCCAAACAGCCTCCGGGGAAGCTCGACCCTACTTACACGAGAAAAAGGAAAAGAAGACTAAGGAAGCAAAAAAGTCAAGAAGAAAGGAGCAGTCAGAGACCAGACACAGCTCATCTGAAGATAGAGGTGAAGAGGAGGCTCGGGAGGGTTCACGATACAGGATAGTATTTTGCTCGTAACTGGTTACAAATATGCATTTCATTGAACGGTTTATAATATCACATTTTCTCTGTTGTATTTATCTTTGAACTTAAATGGCTTTCCAGAGTTAGGTGTTGTAACTTTGTATATGTTACAAAACATATGTTACAAAATATGTGTTGGTACTGAAGTTGCTTGCTGGTGAACGGGAGTCAGAATAATTCCAAATACTCCTCTTTTAACTTAGTGAACCGCTCTAATCGTTTCCCTTGTTTTTGCATTAAACACATTACTTCTATTCATGGGTTCAAGATCACTCAAAAAATCACTTTGTATGTCTTGCAGGTGTTCCTTGGACCTACAGTGGCATTGCATTGTCAATGTCCCCAAATGTAAATATTATGAACTAATGCACCTGTTCCAATTATGAGTGCCCAGGCATACATGTTGTATATACGCGTGCTTAGATTTGTATTTTCATGTTCCCAATTACTTTTCATCATCAGGTTGAGGTTTCAACCATGTTCCACTACGCCACTTTTGCCAAACACCCTGCAGTAGGATTGCTCCCAACATTGTCCATTTTGCTAAGTTTTTCTGTTAGAAGTCCTAGGTTCCCTATATCAAATAAATACATTCTAACAAATGAATAAGCACATATAGGTGAATGTCAGGATCACTTTTGTAAGGAACTGTATAAATGGGTGAGCAAAATGCCTAATCTAAACCTAAATCTAAGATGGGAGCAAGGTATGACCATCAAATAATAATAAATTAGTCCATGTGGTGTCTTGTCAAATATAAAGGGCCTATGCTAAAAATAAAACGATTGCCAAGCCTTACAACTAAGTTACAAAATGGTGTTGGATAATGTTCATCAGAAAAGAAAGAAGTGTTCACAAAATGATAAATCAGGATGGTATAACTAGGGTCTCCCTTCCCCACGTTTTTAGCACAGGACAAGGTCGAACTCTCGAGCACAGCACACGCCTGGGCTTCTCCAGCACGAGCTTACAGGTTGTTTCCAAATTATCAGGGCCTTCTGTGGCCAAGTCTCTTTCACACCAAGTCTGTTGCCTCAGAGGACCTGATGTGCCATCAACAAACAAAAAGTTCCTTTCCAGTAATCTTCTGGTCGAGTGATTTATTTTCACCTGTGGATCCTCCTCAACCGGGCTCCAATCCTTCTTCTAACCTTGTTTCCCTCATTAGGGTTCACATTTGCTGGTTTCACACAGTTCACTTATTTGTGATGCCTTGCAGGATTGACTTCCCTTAGTTTTCTAGCCCCCAGTCAGGCTTTCTACATGCATCATTCATACAGTGTTTTCCCTCAGCCAGACGCACATGCCTGTTTCACACTTTCACAACTTTGGTAATGGGTTTAGAACTTTCTATTGTACAAGGGATTTTGGCTCGACCCTCGTATGACCACCTTAACTCTGTATGTCGGCCTTTTCTACGGCTTCTTGTTACTACATTATTCACAAGATAAGCAGACCCGCCAGAGTCTTTTGAATGGATGCCCACGTAGTGCCGTACCACTCTGCAGCTGGTCTTTCCCTTAATTTTAAAAGTTCAGTAGTACGCAAGTTCTTTGTTCATAACATGTAGCCGTTTGCAACTTTCGCTCAACACAGTCCGGTTATGTATTGGTTCTCCCTCCGACTGACCGGCTGTGCTGAACTCCTTGTCGTTTCTTGTCTCTGGAGTCAAGGATGATACCATGGTAGCAAGTACGTCTCCCCGCCTCGGTTATCAGTGCGGCAGGGTCCTGTGCACCATTGACATCTGTTACACCACACGTCAGCTGTAATTCTCGGTCTTAGGCTTCCTTTCACAGAGGATTTGCTGGCTCGTTTCAAAAAGGACAAGGGCTCTTCCCTCCATGTTGTCCTTTCAGTCTCTCCACTTTTCTTCTCCGTTTGAACTGCCATCCTGGAATATCTGCTTCCTTGTGCGTTTGTCCTTGCTCAAAGTGTGCTCTCGTGCTCCGCCTTTTATCCCTGTGGGTAAGGGAAAGAGCTGTCAGGTGTGTGTAGTTATGGTCAATTGCCTGACTCTGCTTGACTCTTGTGTTGGTACACGTCAGGTAAACGGCTCTGGTGTTAGTCCGTTGTCTTTCACGATGTAAGATAGTATTTGCATCAGAAAGGGGGTAGTGCTTCTAAGTATCCTACGGGACAGGATGGGGAAAAGGTGTTAGAAGGAAGTGAGTACCGCGTCTCACCCGTCGATGTCACACTTCCACTCCCCAAAGACCCCTTGTTAAGACGGATTTCTGAACTCTGTCCTGGAGGCGCAGAGGTTCAGAAGGCCAACCTAATTACTTGGAACAGGGTAACCTCTGGACAAGCCAGATCAATCAGGGTAGCGATCGCAGCGGTCAAGACTAGGTCTCAAGAGGGGTGAGGGTGACTGAAAGCCGCAATGAGCACACAAAGCAAGGACACTTACAAATTACTCCAAACAGGTGTTATAGTAAAAATATATACACATTTATCCCAAGGCCTTTGCAACAATGACCGTAGAGAGAAATCACAATAAAACTCTAGTAAACTAACACATACCAAACCAATACAATATATATATACAAATACAAACGAGTATAAAGAGTTAAACGCACGAAATGTGTAGTCCACCTAGAAGGGGAGGAAAACAGACAGTGCGAAATAATAATTAGACCCAGTCCGCCTTCAGAGGCACCTAACTAAAAGGAAGTCCAAGCCCTACGAAGAGTGGAGCCTTGTGCTCAAAAGTACCTGCACACGCTGGTGCCAATGGGCAAAAAGGGGAGTCTCTTCGAGGGAATCAGGCAGTTCAGTTCGGTGACCAAATGAAGATGAACAGAGCTCCGCGACTCAAGCGCAGCCTCCACCGTGGGCAGAAGCAGATCGCGAGTACGGAAAGGCGTGCTGTTTGACACAGTGGGGAAAAGCTATGGGCTCCTGCAGGAGGGCGACCAGTTCCTAGCTATGCTACTCACCGGTCCCCGATGCAAGCAGACCCAGGCTTCTCCACATCAGTTTCAGTGCTGGCAGGTTCAGGGGAGCAGGGGACGTCTTGTCGTCATGTAGATTCTGCAGCAGCAGAGTTGAGTTGAGGGCGTCCCAAACGCAGTGAACCCGCACAGTTTGTTACCACAATAGGGCAACGGAGCGGTCGTGTGTATCTCAGCCAAATGTACACTACTCACTTCAGACCTGGGAATGCCAAGTGTATGAATCGTGTGAGAGTGACAAGGACTCGTAATACAACACAACCTGGCGGCGGTTACAGAGCAAGACTCCTGGGTAGGCTGGTCAGTCTGCTGGATGGCCCAGAGACACTTCCGAAGGCTTACGTGCAGGAGATGTTGAAGATGCCGAGAATAGTTGTTCCCACTATTCCAAGGGTCGAAGTACCAGTACAGGCCTTCTCGTTCGATCAGAGGTAGAAAGGGTTTCACAAGGCGACAGCAGTGCAGAGGAGCAGTCCTTCAGCGGGTCACCAGCGATTCCTTGGTTCAGCCTCGTGGTTACAGGATACTTGGCTCCTGTATCCCTTTGTTCGTGAGAACTCAGGAGATCGACATGGTAGTGGCATTTCCAGCCCCCTCTTATCCACGGTTCCCTTCGCACCAAAACGGAGGGGACCCAATGGGAGATCCGCTCATCAAACACTCACACCATACGTGGACCTATCACGGACCACGGTGGTCCCAGGCATTCATACCACACTAGACTCTCTGGCACCCAGGATGTGTATTGGGACCAGACATCCCAGCCCACATCCTGGAGGCACACACAAGGCCTGTAGAAGCCCACGAAAGCATCTGTGTTTCGCGGGAAAGTACATGCCCAAATAAGGAAGGCCCTGGGTCGGCTCGACCTGGAGAAGGTGAAGGGGGCAAGACGGTCAGTGGACAGGACAAAGAGCCTCGTGGCCTTGCCATTTTGGGAGCCAGGCCACCATTTTGGGCTAAGTGCGAGAAACGCGCTTAAAACGCCAAAAGGAGCTCAAAAACACAAGAAACGATCACTGCCACCATTCCCGTCCGTGATTCACTCGCACCGATCATTTACAATCCAAGCAGAGTATCTAGGGCCTGTAGAAGACTAGAGACCCAAGAGAGCAGTAACTTAGCTTACAGTGCCCTCTTGTGTCATGTTGCACGAAAGCTGGAACATGATAAAGAAACTACGGAAAACAGCGTTTCCCGGTACTGACTGTCTTAAGGGCATGTCAGTTTCCCCGTAAGAATGGAGCGAAAGCCCAGAGGAGTGCTGCAGAAGGCTGCACTTCTCTGGCAAAGTCTAGATCATGGTGAAAACAACAACAAAAAGTTTAAGGGTTGCCACATGGAAGGAAAATTACCCACAATTACAAAATCTTTCCTAACACTCGCCCCTCCCAGACTATGGACAGGGGGAACTAATCCACCCCTGGATGAGTCTCTTGTTCAGGTCGGTTAAACATTCTGGACAACCCATCAGCATTGCTATGTTGGACACCTGGCCTATGCTCAATAGTGAAGTCGAAGCCTTGTAGACTTATGGACCACCTAAGCAACTTTGGATTCTCTCCCTTTGTGTTCATTAGCCACTTTAAGGGCTTATGGTCAGTTTGCACAGTGAAGTGGGTCCCATAGAGGTAGGGCCTCAGCTTCCTTAGGGCCCACACGACAAAGAAACATTCTTTCTCCACTGTGGACCATCTGAGCTCTCTGTCCTTAAGCTGGCGACTAATAAAACCAATAGGGTGTTCCTTACCCTTCTGATCGACTTGCGATAGTACAGCTCCTATCCCAGTGTCAGAGGCGCCCGTCTGCACAATAAAAGGTCTTTGATAATCAGGGGCCCTGAGGACAGGGGCCTGGCACAAGGAGTCTTTTAAGCCATTGAAGGCCTTCTCACACTCGTCGGTCCAAGTTACCTTCTTGGGTTTCTTCGGAGTGGTGAGGGCAGTCAGAGGGGCAGCTATGGTGCCATAGTCTGCCACAAAGTTGCGGTAATACCCCGTGAGTCCTAAGAAGGCTCTCACTTGGGTCTGTGTAGTGGGGGTAGGCCAGTCTTGTACTGCTTGTACTTTACTGGGAAGAGGCTGTATCCTCCCTCCACCTACTTCCTGTCCAAGGTAAACCACTGAGCCTTGTCCAATCTGGCATTTACTAGCCTTTATGGTCAAGTGTGGTTTCTGAAGAGCCTGGAGCACAATCCCGAGGTGTTTCACATGGTCTTCCCAGGTGGCACTGAAAACTACTATATCGTCCAGATATGCAAGACAGAATTCGTCCAACCCATTCAACACATGATTCACAAGCCTCTGGAAAGTGGCAGGCGCATTTTTCAACCCAAACGGCATTACCCTGAATTGGTAAAGGCCGTCTGGAGTAGAAAACGCTGTCTTCTCCTTGGCATGTTCTGCTAAAGCTATTTACCAATAGCCAGCAGTGAGGTCAAACGTGCTTAGATACTTGGAGGCACCCAAAGTATCCACCAGCTCATCTGTTCGAGGCAAGGGGTGTGCATCTGTCTTGGTGACAGCATTCAGAGCTCTGTAATCCACGCAGAACCTCAATTCAGAAGTGCCTGCCTTTGGAACCAAAACCACAGGGCTGGACCAAGGACTACTAGAGGGTTCAATCACCCCAAGGTCTAACATCTTGTTGACCTCGGTCTTAATATAAGACCGTACTTTGTCTGGCATCCTGTATCCCCTACTTTTGGTAGGTACACTGTCTCCTGTGTCTATGTTATTTTTGCACCAAGGTGTCAAACCAGGCGACTGTGAAAACAGGGGAGAAAACTGCCTAAGCAAACTTTTCACCTCAGCCTGCTGATTAGAAGTCAGGTGAGGGGCCACTCGGACACCCTCAAAGGAGCTATCTGAAAGGTTGCTTTGGAACAGGTCGGGGAGAGGTTCAGACTCCTCTTCCTCAACATTTGAAGCCAGTAGCAGTGCTGCGATTTCGACTCTTGGGACGAAAGCCTTCAGCCTATTTACGTGAAACACTTTTGGAGCCTGTCCAGGCCTTCCAAGGTTCACTAAATAGTTAACCTCACCCAGGGGCTCCACCACTGTGTAAGGGCCTGACCATTTGTCCTGTAAAGCTCAAGGCCTTATGGGATTCATGATCAGGACTTGCTGACCAGGTGTAAAGTTGATGAGGGAAGCTTTCTGGTCGTACCAATGTTTCACCAGCGCTTGTCCTGCCTTCAATTTATCACTAGCCAAGCCCATCAGAAGTACCATCCGTTTTCTGGGCCCCAGCACATAATCTACTACGTTGGTAGTAACAGGGGGAGTGGGCATCTCCCATCCCTCTTTGACTATGGCTAAGGGTCCCCGTACAGGATGACCGAACAGAAGTTCGAAGGGGCTGAAGCCAACACCCTCCTGTGGTACCTCTCGGTAGGCAAACAGCAAGCATGGTAAAAGAAGATCCCATTTTCTTCTCTGATGTTCTTCCAGAGTCCCAATCATGCTCTTTAACGTTCTGTTGAAACGTTCCACCAGACCATTGGTCTGGGGGTGGTATGCAGAAGAAAACTTGTAGGTGACCCCACATTCTTTCCACATAGCCTGCATGTACTTTGAGATAAAGTTGCTGCCACGATCCAACACAACTTCTTTAGGGAAGCCAACCCTAGTAAATATGCCAAGTAACGCTTTTGCAACTGTCTTGGCAGTTACAGTTTTCAATGGGATGGCCTCAGGATATCTGGTTGCATGGTCGACCAGCACCTATTGCCTGAGGATGTTTGCGGGTCAAGGGGACCAACGATGTCGATCCCTACCCTTTCGAATGGTATTCCCACAACTGGGAGTGGTACCAATGGAGCTTGGATTGTTGAGCCAACCTTACCAGATAACTGACAGGAGGCACAACTCCTGCAGTGACTTTCTACTTGCACCCCCATCTTGGGCCAGTAGAAGTGCATGAATAACCTTTGCTTGGTCCTCTTAATACCAAGGTGACCAGCAAGGGGCACTTCATGCGCCAACTGCAGGAGGAAGGGTCTAACAGCAAGGGGAACCACCAACCTCCTATGGTCTCCTTCTGTAGACTCTGTGGGCTCACTATACAGGAGTCCACCTTCCCAATAAATCCGATGCGTCCCAGGAGGTTCACCCTCAAGCTGGGAGCAGGCCTGTCTCCTTAGGCCTTCCAGAGATGGGCACTCACGTTGGCCTTTACTGAATTCTTCCCTGTCAGGACCACCTTCTACTAACAAGTCTTTTAGTTCCGGATGGTCGTTGGGGTCAAATACTTCAGGCATCTCCACCTCCTCGTCAGGCCCGGGCGATTGACCAACTTCCTCCACCGCAGTGGTAGGCGAGCTCGGGGGAATGTTGTCTTTCCCTCGTCTTGACTTGTTTACTCCTTTCGCCTTGGGTTTCCCCTTCGGCTGGGGCGGCGTATTGGTCTTGGCCAATGCTGCCCGTGTTTGAGACCGTGTGCAGGGTCTGTCGGCAGTGTCTCCTACGAGCCCTAAAGCTCTGAGATCATTGCCTAACAAGACCTTTCCTGGGGTGTTTCTCTGAATGCTCACTGGAATCCTGACTGCTGTACCATTCAAAGTAAGATTTACAGGTATTACTGGAAACATGCGAGGTGGGCCATCAGCCAATTTAGTGGGCATCAGAGTAGCTCTGGCAACTTCCTCTGAGTCTACCAAGGTAGAATCCACTACAGTTCGACTGCACCCACTATCCCTAAGAGCTGGAGTGTCTACTCCATTGATCAGCACACTGTCTTTAAAGTAGTGCTTGGTATTATCTGGAATCCTAGCATAAGCCTCTGCAACTTTAGGCTCCCAGGAACCCAGGGAAACTAAAACTACCTCAGCTTCTATCCCTCTGGGGAAGGAGTCTGAGGAGAAGGATGCTCCTGTAATCTCTTCTTCCTCGTAGGAGGAGAAGGCCAGATTAGCGGAGTGGACCCCCAAAGGTTTAACCTTACACCGGGGATCCCCCTTCACGTGGTCAGTTGCTCCACAAGCAAAACAAGATCCATTGGGTCTGTTTACATAGGGAGGCTTATTGTAACCAGAGTTCTGTTTCGGAGGCTGACCTCCACTACCCTGTGAGTTCTCTTGTGTCTTACCCTTATTTTTCTTTTTGTGGCCCTTTTGAGAAGAAGATTTATCAGATTCTCCACCCTCCATATCTTTGGACTTTTTCCCTTGCTCCTGCTTACCAGGATGAGTTTTGTCCTTATGGGACACTCGATGTGACACCCATAAGTCTGCTGCAATGGCCAGCTTCTTAGGATCTATCTCCTTCGAATCGGCCAAATGCTGCTTAAGCTCCGGGGAAGAAGATGCAAAAATGTGTTCCAGCATGACAAGATTTATCATGCCTTCAAAGGTGGAAACCTTATAACCTTCGACCCAGCCAGTCAAGTTTTTTAAGGATTCAGTTACATAAGATACCCAAGTACCACCACCTTTTTTCTTGTACTCTCGGAATCGTTTTAAATATTGGGCAGGAGTCTTTCCAAACTTTAAAATGAGAGTTTGCTTTAACATTGCGAAATCAGCTCGCTCAGCCTTCGACATTTCCATAATGGCACTACAGCCAGAATGGGGCAGTCTGCTGAGTAACCAGGCAATCTTATCAGCATTGTCAACTTGTTGAACTTCACATGCATACTCAAACGTATTCAGCCAGTCCATAATGTCATTCCTTTCCTCGTACACACTGAGCAGATCTTTCGGAAACCGTGGATGAGAGGAGGCCCCAGACCCATGTCCGTGACCCTTGGATCCATTTGCAACCTGAAGCTAGGCCAGTTCCAACTGGTGATCCCTGTCTCTGTTTTTCTGCCTGTTCGATTTTTAGCTTGACCCTATTGAACTCAAGCTCTTCCTGTAGTGTGGCCATATTGAACTCAAGCTCCTTCTGCCTAAACAGCAGCTCTTGCTTCTTGAATTCAAGCATGGCCTCCCCATCGACACTGGCAGAGGAAACATTAGACATCACATCCTCCCTGTCCTCGTGGTCGCGGTGGATTAGTGCAGTGGCAGAACCGTCGGTTCTACCAGTGAGAGCAGCCCCACCTCCTTCCGCACTGTCCTCAGAAGTTATAGCGTCAAGCTGCCCTTCTTGCCACGCGACGATTCTTTGGATCATATCCAATTTGGTGCCTTGAGAGGAGACCCCTCTCTCCGCACACATATTTTTCAATGTTTCGGATTTGGAAGTATTTAAAGTTAACAAGGTATTTGTTTCCATACTGTTAGATAGGAATATGGCCTTTTTAAAGTTATACTACGACAATTCACTACGTGTCCTGGTAGGAATAACTTGAAATGCCTTTGCTCGTGCGCAACACTGGATACCTTCAGTCGTATCCCACCGCTGTACACCAATTTGTTAAGACGGATTTCTGAACTCAGTCCTGAAGGCGCAGAGGTTCAGAAGGCCAACCTAATTACTTGGAACTGGGTAACCTCTGGACAAGCCAGATCAATCGGGGTAGCGATTGTGGCGGTCAAGACTAGGTCTCAAGAGGGGTGAGGGTGACTGAAAGCCCGCAATGAGCACACAAAGCAAGGACACTTACAAATTACTCCAAACAGGTGTTGTAGTAAAAATATATACACATTTATCCCAAGGCCTTTGCAACAATGACTGTAGCGAGAAATCACAATAAAACTCTAGTAAACCAACACATACCAAACCAATACAATATATATACAAATACAAACGAGTCTAAAGAGTTAGATGTATGAAATGTGTAGTCCACCTAGAAGCGGAGGAAAACAGGCAGTGCGAAATAATAATTAGACCCAGTCCGCCTTCGGAGGCACCTAACTAAAAGGAAGTCCAAGCCCTACGAAGAGTGGAGCCTTGTGCTCGAAAGTACCTGCACACGCTGGTGCCAACAGGCAAAAAGGGGAGTCTCTTCGAGGGAATCCGGCAGTTCAGTTTGGTGACCAAATGAAGATGAACAGAGCTCCGCGACTCAAGCGCAGCCTCCACCGTGGCAGAAGCAGAGCGCAAGTACGGAAAGGCGCGCTGTTTGACACAGCGGGGAAAAGCTATGGGCTCCTGCAGGAGGGCGACCAGTTCCTAGCTATGCTACTCACCGGCCCCCGATGCAAGCAGACCCAGGCTTCTCCGCGTCAGTTTCAGTGCTGGCAGGTTCAGGGGAGCAGGGGACGTCTCGTAGTCATGTAGATTCTGCAGCAGCAGAGTTGAGTTGAGGGCGTCCCATACGCAGTGAACCCGCACAGTTTGTTACCACAGCAGGGCAACGGAGCGGTCGTGTGTATCTCAGCCAAATGTACACTACTCACTTCAGACCTGGGAATGCCAAGTGTACGAATCGTGTGAGAGTGACAAGGACTCGAAATACAACACAACCTGGCGGCGGTTACAGAGCAAAACTCCTGGGTAGGCTGGTCAGTCTGCTGGATGGCCCAGAGACACTTCCGAAGGCTTACGTGCAGGAGATGTTGAAGATGCCGAGAATAGTTTTTCCCACTATTCCAAGGGTCTAATTACCAGTACAGGCCTTCTCGTTCGATCAGAGGTAGAAAGGGTTTCACAAGGCGACAGCAGTGCAGAGGAGCAGTCCTTCAGCAGGTCACCAGCGTTTCCTCGGGTCAGCCTCGTGGTTGCAGGATACTTGGCTCCAGTATCCCTTTGTTCGTGAGAACTCAGGAGATCGACATGGTAGTGGCGTATCCAGCCCCCTCTTATTCACGGTTCCCTTCGCGCCAAAACAGAGGGGACCCAATGGGAGATCCGCTCATCAAACACTCACACCATACATGGACCTATCAGGGACCACGGTGGTCCCAGGCATTCATACCACACTAGACTCTCTGGCACCCAGGATGTGTATTGGGACCAGACATCCCAGCCCACATCCTGGAGGCACACAAAAGGCCTGTAGAAGCCCGCGAAAGCATCTGTGTTTCGTGGGAAAGTACATGCCCAAACAAGGAAGGCCCCGGGTCGGCTCGACCTGGGGAAGGTGAAGGGGGCAAGACGGTCAACGGACAGGACAAAGAGCCTCGTGGCCTGGCCATTTTGGGAGCCAGGCCACCATTTTGGGCTAAGCGCGAGAAACGCGCTTAAAACGCCAAAAGAAGATCAAAAACACAAGAAACGATCGCTGCCACCATTCCCGTCCGTGATTCACTTGCACCGATCATTTACAATCCAAGCAGAGTATCTAGGGCCTGTAGAAGACTAGAGACCCAAGAGAGCAGTAACTTAGCTTACAGTGCCCTCTTGTGTCATGTTGCACGAAAGCTGGAACATGATAAAGAAACTACGGAAAACAGCGTTTCCCGGTACTGACCGTCTTAAGGGCATGTCAGTTTCCCTGTAAGAATGGAGCGAAAGCCCAGAGGAGTGCGGCAGAAGGCTGCACTTCTCTGGCAAAGTCTAGATCATGGTGAAAACAACAGCAAAAAGTTTAGGGGTTGCCACATGGAAGGAAAATTACCCACAATTACAAAATCTTTCCTAACACCCCTCATCCAGGTGATCCTCCCCCACTGGTCCACCCCCAGGAACTGGATTTAATAGCGATGGCTGTGTCTTGTCCACCTGGATGGCAGATCTCAAGGGACTAGCGGGTGAGACACCTTCAGGTTTCTCACACTTTGCATTTGGCTAGGTAGAAGCTGACATTTTATGTACCTTTTGAGCTCATTCCTTGATTGAAAGTACTGAATAGCATACCTATCTGTTGGGACCAGTATGACTCCCTTGGGCATTGGGATCAGTATGCTACCCTGTGGCATCTTATTTAGTGTCTATATGAACGGAGCAATGAATTGGTGCATGAGGGCCTAACAACATCTTGAGAATATGGATAAGCACACCATTAGCTGCTTGTTGCATAGAGTCCATTCAAGTGGAAGCCTGCATCAGTGCCATTGTCTCCTTTCTGTTGCTAATTAAAGGTGGTGTTTTTGTCTTTGACTGTATGACGACTTGTGGATTATCATTGAAGGAATAGAAATATGAGTTTGTCTTGTTGATACATTATAAGATGACACCCATCATCAGATCCTTGAGACTAAGCCTGGGCAAAATTGTTCAGACAAAACAAAAAAATAAACGGAATATTGGGCAAGGTGTTCCGAACATTGGAAGTGGTTCAGGCGAAGTGTTTCGGTTGCTTGGGCTGAAATAGTATACATGTGCGGACTGTTTTCAGGATAATCATTTTAGGCAGAGGCAAGAGGATGCTAAAGCACTTGAGAGGAGGCCTTCAGTGGAGGGAGAGGTAGAAAACTGATATGATTTAGTTAAGGTAGAGGTAAAACATTAAAAGAAGGTTTTAGATGAGAGACAGGAAGACAATTAAAATAGGAATTAGTAGAGGTACAGATAGAACATGAATATAGGCTTTAACAGAAGCATAGGTAGTAAATTGAAAAGGAACAGAACATCACACGTGTCACTACTACTGACTCTACTACATGCCAGTGACATTACTTGTCAGTATGAGGAAAGGAACATCACATAATTCTTTGGAGGTAGACTGTCTTCAGTGGCTCTAAATCAGTTTCTAATATTTTCATGACCAGATCAAATACTTGTCACACGTAGTAAAGTTGTGAAGAACACATCTTAGAATTTGTTTTAGGGAACAGAATATATTCAGTACCTGTAAATGAGAGTGTCATATTTTGTGTGGGCCAACCAAATACTAGTTGCAGAGAAAAAGTCTGATATTCCATAGTAGGCATGAGGAAATTATAGCCTGTGGCTGTAAGTAAGTATGCCAACTTTCTGTTGTCCAATCAAATACTAGTTACAGGAAACATCCTATATATCTTTGAAGGAAGCGATAGATCACATTCAGTGGCTGTAAATCAGTGTGCCATTTTTTAGTGGCAAGACCAACTACTTGTTGCTTGCGAAATTGTGAATAATACATATTATAATTATTTTAAGACAGCAGAGTGCATTCTGTGGCTGTAACTGTGTGTGTGATCTTTTTGTGGCCAGACCAAAGACACATTTCAGGGAAAAGAGTGCTTTCATTCTTGTTAAACAGGAGGAGACTCCATTCAGTGGCTTTAAAACAGTACGCCATATTTAATGTGTCGACCAAATAATTCTCATATGTTGTGAAGATGTGAATACAAACTCTTTGAATTCTTTTCAGGCAATACATTGTATTTAGTGTCTGTAAACTAATCTAATAATTCCTAAGTGGGGTGACAAATCCTTGTTTGGTGTGGGCGCTGGCAGTTATTGATGATCCAATATTTGAAACTCTTAATACTTGTAAATTATTGACAATTCAGTCTTGAATTCATGTTGTACATGGTGTTTTAATTTTCTGATACAGCATGACAATTGTGGCATCTGGTGCCAAATGTGGTGAAACAAAAAAGCTGGCGCGCGTTTCAACCTTAGTGTTTATCAAGGCAAAGGAGGTTGTTGAGCAGGCTCGTAGTGGAGCGGTAGGCAGATCACCCTAAGTAGGGTGCTGGGTTGAGGCTTGTGTAGCTCATCTGAGGCTGGTTGTGTGCGTCCGATCCGTTTGCTTCCAGTGTCTAATAATTCTTGGCAGGCAATTAGAGATTACGATTCATGCCTGTAAATCAGTCCACCATCTTTTAGTGGCCAGAGCAAATGCTTGTTGCTGGCAAAGATGTGTCATGATCTCTGCTTCCAAAAGGTCAGGGTTTTCCCAACTCCCTTGGAAGCAGATCCATAACCCAGGTTCCGAGTGCCAACCAGTCCCAATTGGGACCTTTTGGACCCAGTCCTGGCGCCAGTGGCACCAGGCTCATAAATATGCCCAGTCCCAGCGCTGGAAGCGCCGGGCTCATAATGCTTGGGTGGACTTACCTGCAGCAGACCATGCTGCTTACTTGCCTGCCAGTTGAGCCTCTGATCCTCTTCTGTTTGGAACTACTTTTCCTGTTGGGTGGGGCTGGAGCCACTCCCTAGATTCAGAACACTGGAACTCTTCTGGAAGGCAGGAACTCTTTTCTTACCAGGAACTCTTTTCTTACTTAGGCGTGGCTGTGGAAGGAGACACCTAAGCACTACAGGAGGCTATTTAAACCACACCCGGTGGATGAATCTTGCTTTGCGTTATTCTGCAACCTCTGCAGCAGAACGCTCATCGTGTCTTCTGCATCCGGTCCTGGGCCTAAGGAAAAAGGCTTACCTTTCCTGAATCCAGTCTTCAGCAACACCTATAAAGACAAGAAAGAACAGGTTAGCATTCCGGCATCTGAAAGGCAAAGGCTTACCTACTCTTCGTGCGCTCCGGAGGTCTTCACACTGCATTCCGGCATCTGAAAGACAAAAGTTTACCAACTCTTCGCACGCTCCGGAGGCCTTCGTCGCTGCATCCCGCATCTGAAAGACAAAACAAGGTGCGTTTAAAGACATTGGGGAACTTTAATACTCACGTGCCATTACTCCTTTCCACATCTAATCCAGTGGGTATTCCGGCACCCTGCAGCCGCTCCGAACTCGTACCTGCAAAATAAAAAGACAGTTAGAGCGCATAGTGAAGCAGGCAACAAGCGCTTACTTACGTGCTTCCAGGCGCTTCTATTCATCACACGGGCTCCATCTTCAACTCACTTCAGCCCGTCATCCGCCATCGCCGGAACCCTGCAAAACAAGAGACATCATTACTAAAGACTTTAAAGACATTTGAATGACTCGAAACTTACCGTTCGTGCAGTAAACGACGGACAGCAGTCCTCTGAAGTCAAGAGGCCTGCGCTACCTATCCAGTGAAGAAACTGGTTACAGCACCCTGCCCCGAGGCAGATGGAGAGCTCGGCATTCACTTACCTAAGGTGAGAGCGTTAACCTTTGGGGGTCTACAGGAGAGGAGAAGAGGAAAGAGATAGGGACACCCCAATAACCCCAGTTCATTAACCCCATATTTTCTATCTGCAGACATCTTACTCTACACGTCAGGCATACAGTGCACAGAGGTCCAGCCCAAAGAGCCAACCGGGTGCTACACATCACCTTTGAAGATACGGTAGTCGCCCAGTCAAGACAGGCGCCTCTGCGAGAATCAGGTGAGCGTTACAGAACGCAAAGCCTACCGCAAAACTCTCGCCCAGGCGCTATGGAAACCTCGGATACTGACCCCCTAGCCCGGTTACTTTGGGAACTAAGGGCAGAAGTGCATGCAGCTTGTCAGGAAACAAATGCTCTAAGAAGGGAACTAATTATTTCCAAGGAGAGAACAGACAATCTTGCTAGACAAGTGCTACAGTCACAAGCCGGACAGACCCCGTTACCCGCATCAGGGGCAAATCTTCCTTCAACATCCTCTATGAATCCAGTGCAGATCAACCTACCTGGGAATGTACCTCTGGCTCCGCCCGAACGATTTTCTGGTGACCCAAAGAGGTTTGCAGTATTTATCAATCAGTGCCGGTTGCACTTCTTATGCCGGCCAGCAGCCTTTCCAACTGATCAAGCAAAAGTAGCTTTTGTACTTTCGTACCTTAGTGGCAATGCGGCAGACTGGTCGATCCCTCTAGTTAATCAAGATGATCCGGTTCTCCATGATTTTCAAGCCTTTCAGCTTAGTATGGAAAAACTGTTCGCAAGACATTCACAGGGGCAGGCCTTGGACAATGAGCTTCTTTCGTTGCGACAGGGTAACCAAGACCTTTTGGCTTATATTGCATCTTTCAATAGACTAATAGTGGAAACTCAATGGCCTGAGGACAAAAGGATTACGCTGTTTTATAGAGGTCTACGTGGAGAGCTCAAAGACGTTTTAGCCCAAGTAGTGAATCCCCCACAAGACTGTTCGGATTATATAGACTTGGTCGTTCAAATAGATCACAGGCTGCAGAACAGGAAGGCCGATCGTTCCAAGTTTGATGCTCGAGTATTTTCCAAACCGCCAACTCCTTCCAAAGGAGTAGACTCCGGGGAACCCATGCAAATAGGGGGTCTGAAAGGTCCTCTAACACAAAGGGAGCGGGAAAGGAGGAAACAGTTGCAATTATGCCTATATTGCGGAAACTCAGGGCACTTTCTTCGAGACTGTCCGGTGAAACCTGCCAAGAAGGCAGTAGGAGCTGCAGTTACCAAAGTTACAAACTCTGAGCAGGGAAACGACCTCGCCCGACAAGAATAGAGGTCCTCTTGCCGAGCGTGAAAACCAGTTCCGTGACCTCGCATTTCGTGATACCTATGGTCCTCATTAGCCCTGATAATCCGGATCGATTACATGCAATTGAAGCTTACGTCGACAGCGGTGCCATCGGCAATTATGTGGATCATGAAATGGTTTTGAGGATGAATCTAACTCTTTGTCCCAAGGCTGTAAAGGACGTCATTACTACGGTGGATGGTACGGAGATAGCCTCCGGGCCAGTAACGCATACCACTCAAGAGGTGACGCTAGTAAGTCAAGATGGACACCATGAGAAGATCGTGTTCGATGTGATCAAGGCCCCTCAGTTTCAGATTATTCTAGGAATACCTTGGTTAGAGAAACACAATCCTCTGATCGATTGGCGAGCAAGAACGGTCCAGTTTCCAGAATGTGTCTCTACTTGTCACCCTCCACCTGGTGTTGCACTGGCCGCAATTTCTTCAGAGACTCCCCAGTTACCTCCCGAATACCTAGAATACCAAGATGTTTTCCGGAAGGATCAGGCTAACTCTCTACCTCCTCATAGGTCTTATGACTGCCAGATAGACCTGATACCTGGATCTACTCCTCCTTGTAGTAGAATTTATGCCCTCACCGAGCCTGAGAACCTTCACCTTCGACAATACCTGGATCAATACCTGGCAAATGGGTTTATTCGTCCTTCCAAGTCCCCTGCTTCTTCAGCTTTGTTCTTCGTTCCAAAAAAGGAAGGAGACCTTAGAACTTGTATCGATTATCGCTCCCTGAACCAGATCACCGTTAAGAATAGATATCCGTTACCTTTGATCCCTGAACTCCTGGACCAAGTCAGAAAAGCATGCATATATACAAAGCTGGATCTTAGAGGAGCTTACCACTTGGTACGAGTAAAAGAGGGCGATGAATGGAAGACGGCCTTCCGCACCAAGTATGGGCTATTTGAATATCAGGTCATGCCCTTCGGACTTTGCAATGCCCCGGCCGCCTTTCAATATTTTATGAACAATGTCCTCAGAGAGCTCATAGATGTATGTGTTGTTGTTTACATTGACGACATCCTCGTTTATTCTTCATCGGAATCTGAACATCGGAAACACGTGAAAATGGTCCTCGAAAGATTGCGTCAACACAAACTTTTTGCTAAGTTGGAAAAATGTGTTTTCAACGTGACTGAAGTTGAATTCTTGGGATTCATATTATCACCTGGCGGAGTGCGTATGGATTCAAAGAAGGTCGATGCAGTTCTCAAATGGCCATCACCATCCTCCGTAAAAGGTGTGCAAAGCATGTTAGGCTTCGCTAACTTTTACCGCAGGTTTATCCCCGAATTCTCTCGAATAGTCCAGCCCATCACTGCCTTGTTAAAGAAAAACAAACGTTTTGAATGGTCTACCGAGGCGGAACAAGCTTTCCAGGATTTGAAGACTAAATTTATCTCTGCACCAATCTTAAAACACCCTCGCCCCGAACTCCCCTACATCGTGGAAACTGATGCTTCAAGCCTTGCCATGGGGGCAGTTCTATCACAAAAGGACCCGGTAACCAATCAGTTGCATCCCGTGGCATTTTGGTCCCGCAAATTCTCGCCTCCTGAAATCAATTACACGATTACTGACAAGGAACTTCTGGCTATCAAGTCTGCCTTTAAGGCTTGGCGGCATTATCTGCTGGGGGCCCGACACACCGTTACTGTGATTACGGATCACCGAAACCTGCAATATTTGAAGACCGCAAAAGCCCAATCCTCTAGACAACTCCGTTGGGCATTATTCTTTGCCGAGTTTGACTTCATAATTACCTATCGACCTGGTACAAAGAACGGTAAAGCCGATGCCCTTTCTCGGATGGGAGTGGAAGAACACTTGGTCAACCCTAAACCTGTACCAATCATTCCCGAACAAAGAATTCTGGGTGTAATCGCCACAGAATCCATAGAGGAAGTTAAGGATAAAGCCAGGCAACTTGTAACTCCAGCAGACATACAGAATTGGCATCTGCAGGGAAAGGACTTTGCAGTAAAGGACAACTTATTGTATTTCCAAGAACGATTATACCTACCCAGCACAGATTTACAGAAAAAAGTAATCTCTTGTTATCACGACTCTTTAATGGAAGGTCATCCCGGTATAGCCAAGACCTCAGAAAAGATCAAGCGCTACTTCTGGTGGCCGTCTTGGAAAAAAGATATCAGAGACTTTATAATGTCCTGTGGAGTATGCGCCCAAAACAAGAGTCAAAAGGAAAGACCAGCAGGCCTCTTACGCCCTATTGACATCCCACCTCGCCCTTGGCATACGCTTTCTATGGACTTCATCACCGATCTACCTCCATGCTCCGGATACAATACGATTCTAGTAATCGTGGACTTATTCTCCAAGATGGCGCATTTCATTCCGCTCAAAGGCTTGCCAACAGCAGCAACTCTGGCCCGAGAATTTCTCGAAAACATCGTCCGACTGCACGGTTTTCCTTCGGTTCTAATTTCGGATCGAGGTAGTCAATTTATTTCTCATTTTTGGCGAAGTTGCTGTCGGTCGGCTCAAATTGATGTGAGACTATCGACCAGTCACCACCCTCAGACCGACGGACAAACCGAGAGGACCAATCAAACTCTGGAACAGTATTTACGCTGCATGCTGCAACAAACTGAAAAAACTTGGAAAGATATCCTTTGGATAGCCGAGTATGCCTACAATAACTCTGTCCATTCGGGAACTGGGAAAACCCCGTTTTTTCTTTTGTACGGCAGTCACCCTCGAACCTCGGAGTTGGATCCCCTCCAAGATCTTGAAACACCAGCAGTAGACTACCTGCATTCTACAATCACCCAAGCCTTTAAGGAAGCTGTTTCTAACCTTCAAAGGGCTAAAGAACAATACAAGAAAGGAGCAGATCAACATCGGAAGGAAGCCCCTCACTATCAAGTAGGGGATCAAGTCTGGTTATCCACCAAATATCTATCTCTAAAAGGGCCACGCACATTCAACCCAAGATACCTTGGTCCCTATTCCATCACTACCATAGTAAACCCAGTAGCGGTCAAGTTGGACTTGCCCCCGCACATGAAGATACATCCGGTCTTCCATGTCGCTCTATTAAAACCCGTGCAACCTCAAACCCGACTAACCAAATCTCCAAAACCTATCCTAGTGGATGGAGAACTCGAGTTTGAAGTCAAAAGCATTCTGGACTCCAAGATCTCCAAATCTAAACTATTCTACCTAATTGACTGGAAAGGCTACGGCCCCCAAGAGAGATCCTGGGAACCTGCTGAATATGTCCACGCTCCTCGCTTAATCAAAAGATTTCACCGAACATTTCCTGACAAGCCAAAACCCCCGGAGAAGCCCGGTTTGGGAGGGGCCTTGAGGGGGGGTACTGTCATGATCTCTGCTTCCAAAAGGTCAGGGTTTTCCCAACTCCCTTGGAAGCAGATCCATAACCCAGGTTCCGAGTGCCAACCAGTCCCAATTGGGACCTTTTGGACCCAGTCCTGGCGCAAGTGGCACCAGGCTCATAAATATGCCCAGTCCCAGCGCTGGAAGCGCCGGGCTCATAATGCTTGGGTGGACTTACCTTCAGCAGACCATGCTGCTTACTTGCCTGCCAGTTGAGCCTCTGATCCTCTTCTGTGTTTAACTACTTTTCCTGTTGGGTGGGGCTGGAGCCACTCCCTAGATTCAGAACACTGGAACTCTTCTGGAAGGCAGGATCTCTTTTCTTACCAGGAACTCTTTTCTTACTTAGGCGTGGTTGTGGAAGGAGACACCTAAGCACTACAGGAGGCTATTTAAACCACACCCGGTGGATGAATCTTGCTTTGCGTTATTCTGCAACCTCTGCAGCAGAACGCTCATCGTGTCTTCTGCATCCGGTCCTGGGCCTAAGGAAAAAGGCTTACCTTTCCTGAATCCAGTCTTCAGCAACACCTATAAAGACAAGAAAGAACAGGTTAGCATTCCGGCATCTGAAAGGCAAAGGCTTACCATCCTGAATCCAGTCTTCAGCAACACCTATAAAGACAAGAAAGAACATGTTAGCATTCCGGCATCTGAAAGGCAAAGGCTTACCTACTCTTCGTGCGCTCCGGAGGTCTTCACACTGCATTCCGGCATCTGAAAGACAAAAGTTTACCAACTCTTCGCACGCTCCGGAGGCCTTCGGCGCTGCATCCCGCATCTGAAAGACAAAACAAGGTGCGTTTAAAGACATTGGGGAACTTTAATACTCACGTGCCATTACTCCTTTCCACATCTAATCCAGTGGGTATTCCGGCACCCTGCAGCCGCTCCGAACTCGTACCTGCAAAATAAAAAGACAGTTAGAGCGCATAGTGAAGCAGGCAACAAGCGCTTACTTACGTGCTTCCAGGCGCTTCTATTCATCACACGGGCTCCATCTTCAACTCACTTCAGCCCGTCATCCGCCATCGCCGGAACCCTGCAAAACAAGAGACATCATTACTAAAGACTTTAAAGACATTTGAATGACTCGAAACTTACCGTTCGACGGACAGCAGTCCTCTGAAGTCAAGAGGCCTGCGCTACCTATCCAGTGAAGAAACTGGTTACAGCACCCTGCCCCGAGGCAGATGGAGAGCTCGGCATTCACTTACCTAAGGTGAGAGCGTTAACCTTTGGGGGTCTACAGGAGAGGAGAAGAGGAAAGAGATAGGGACACCCCAATAACCCCAGTTCATTAACCCCATATTTTCTATCTGCAGACATCTTACTCTACACGTCAGGCATACAGTGCACAGAGGTCCAGCCCAAAGAGCCAACCGGGTGCTACACATCACCTTTGAAGATACGGTAGTCGCCCAGTCAAGACCGGCGCCTCTGCGAGAATCAGGTGAGCGTTACAAGATGTAAATAACACATCTTAGAATTAATTTTAGACAACAGACTTAGTTCAGTGGCTGTAACTGAGTGTGTCATCTTTTTGTGGCCAAATAAAAAAATAGTTGCAGACCAAAACCTTCAAATTCTTTGTAGGCAAAAAGAGATTACACAACTTGCTGTTGATCAGTACGCCAGGTTTTAGAGGTCAGACCAAATACTTGTTGTAAATTGTGAATAACAAATCCTATAATTCTTTTAGGTTTACAGATTATATTTCGTGTCTTTTCTGAGTTTGCAGTAAATACTTGTTGGAATTTGCAAAGTTGCAAATAACAAATCTTAGAATTGTTACCAGGCAAAAGTGTGCATTTAGTGTCTGTAAATGATTTTGCTGTCTTTTTCTGTTGCAGAAAAATGTCTTCAATCTCTTGGTAGGCAGGAGGAGATTGTATTCATAGACTGCGAGTACATTGTCTTGTTATAGCCACACAAAGTACTTGTCACAAGCTGAGAAGTTGTGAATAACACATTTTAGAATTCTTTTTAGGCAAGAAAGTGTATTCAAAGCCTATTTCTGAGTGTGACCTTTTAATTCTTGAAAGGTGGTCACAGATTAAAGTTAGTAAATAAATGTGCCATATTTATTGTGCCAACAAAATGCTTGTTGCTTGCAGGATGGGAATAACACATCTTGGAACGCTATTTTAGGCAACAGAGTGCATTGAGTGGTTGTGACTGTGTCATACTTTTGTGGTAATAACAAATAATAGTTGCAGAGAAAAAGTCTTGCAATTCTTTGTGGGCAGGAAGAGAGTACAATCTTTACTGGCTAGACCAAATACTTGTCACAAGTAACACATTTTAGAATTATTTTTAGGGAAGGTGGTGCATTCAGCATCTGTGAGCAAGTGTGTTGTCTTTCTGTGGCCAGGCCAAATACTAGATGTGGAAAAAAGGACTAATAATCCTTCCTAGGCAGAACGAGATTGTAATTGGTGGCTGTAAATCAGTGTGGCATCTCTAAATGGCCAGACACATACTTGTCACAAGCTTTTCAACTTTTATACAGGCTCTGTCAAAAATATCTCATCAGAACTCATAGTCAGCATGTGCCGCACAGCATCAATTCCACCAGCAACACCAACATCTTTGCGGTCACAGGGCGCATAGGAGGACATGTGTTCTTGCTCCAGCAAAAAAGTCTAAAATGTGGAAGTTCCTAATACTACAAGACAAAGAACAGCAACATCTTCAAAATATAGAATGTCTTGGCTACTTTAGTCCCAGCTACATGACAGCATGACCATCAGAAATGTGTTGGTTTCATCTGTAATAATTTGCTGCAGTGCATGTTCATGTTCTACAACATTCACCACTTTCTTTTGGTTTTCTAAAATCGTAAAGACCAGAACAGTTGCTTTATAAAACACACCAACAGCCCAGGCCATCAATGACAGCAAGATGGAAAATTCACAGACCTAAAAAGGTATAATACTCCAGCAGACTCCCTAGCCTTTTTGTTGTGTGATATACCCCAGATCCTCTTCAATGTCTTAGATTTGTCGCTTCTATTTTATTCAGCCCAGATAACATTGACATTGAATTCAGCAGTGGTTACATGCGTTTTCTATAGATCTCCTACATGTTAAATATACATGGTTCTTTCTTCTATCCATGGCGGAAATGTATTGGATAGCACAGGGCATCCATTCCTAGCTGGCAGTATTTCTAATGCTGTGGATGAAAACTGCAAATACATACATTAAGCACTGGTGGAATATAATTAATTTGGTCAATTAATTTGATACTGGTCTCTATTAGCTCCATCAACTCTGATTAACCCCTACGCTCCTATTTCAACTTGTTCACTCCCTTGTAACCTCTTAAGAGAGTGGCACAACTAAACAGTTTATGCAACTCATGGTGTTGCACAGACAGAAATGAGGGGCCAGCTCCCCAGATTTATACAGGCATTGGTGACAGCATGAAGCACCATTAAGCCCATCTGTGCCTGACAAATACTGGCATACCTAGGTGCTACCACTACTAACAGCAAGCTACAGTTGGGTGGTGCTGGTAGTGGGGACAAGTCACCAGAGGTAGATGGTGCCACTAATAGAGTGTGTAGGAAGGCTGAGAGGACAGATGGACTGAAGTGCGCTTATGCTGGTGTGCTGGGGCCAGTCACAGCCAGCTGTGTCCTCCTGTGAGGACAGACATTCCCTTATTAACATCCCCAACACTGGAGGGGTCTGTGGAAGAGGGCTCAGTGGAACCTGGCAGGCGTGCATTAGTACTAGTCAGATTATACTTCTATTTTACGTGCTTCTGTTGTAGTTTCCAAGGAGCAAATCTTCCCTCGTGTACCCCACTTTACTGATGTCTTGCAGATGCTGCATATCACAATGCTCTGCCCCTTTACAGTCAGAGGTATATCCAACAGTTATTATGTCCCCATCCTGTATTCAGCCATTATCTGCCAAACCTCTCCAAATTCACTACCTCTGTTACAATGACTCTTTGCACTGGCAAATCCACACAGTTACAAATGTGCTCTCTGTTCTACACTGATTAAGGATGTTCATGGACCGAATGTAAAGGCATTTTGAAGCAGCAAGGAGGGAAAAGCTGAGAAAAATAAAGAGAGCATGCAGGCAAAGAGGTGGAGGAGCATAGAGAGGAGTAGAAAGAGGGAGCACAACAAGGAGAAGGAGCAGAGACCGGTGAAGGAGGCGGGAATATTAGAGCCAGAGGATGAACGTGGGAAAACCTGATAGAGAGGTACAGCGAAAGGAGGAGGAATAAGTATGAATCGTAGATTAGGAGTAGAAGTAGGAATAAAAAGGAAGAGGCAAGGACGTGGGTGCGAAATAAGGAACATCTAGAGATGTGGGGGTTGGAAGAGAAGTGGTGAAGAATCCCTTGTATGAACAAATCTATGTCCCTCAATACCCACTGATCCAGGGTATTAGCCTAATTGATCATTTATAATTGATCGATTGGTACATTTGACCGAATTCGGCCAGTACCCTTAGATCGATTATAAAACATACCGAACATGTGGAGCAGGGATGTCCCCCACTCCCCACGTTTGTTTTTTTTGACGTGGGGAGCTGCATCAGCGTCCCCCGCTTCCTCAACACGGGAGGCAGGGGACCGAAAAAAAAAGAAAAAGGGACCCTGCTGTTTCAGATCCAACCCATGTTAGAGGGACGGATCTGACACCGCAGGGATGCAGAGGATGTGCTGGCGAACAAGCAGGTAAGTAGGGGAGGAGGGGTGGGGGTTGTCACATTTTGAATGTGAACAGGGATTGGGGTTGGGGTTGGTTCTTCGTCTGGTAATTGTTCGAATGCGAGCAGATTTATTTGAAACTGTTTGCCACAAACAATTTTCAGACTAACAAACAACCCCAAACCCTTGATCCAGTGCATCCTTTATTGCCCTATAATTGTTTGTAGCAAGATTTAGAGGTCAGCAAATGCCATAGCCTCTCTGGAATTTTGATTCTTATGTTGTTTTCAACCACAACCTTGGTTTATCATGTCCAGTGCTATGATGCTCTGGAGCATTATCTTCTCTCCTCACTTCCAGTGCTATGCGGACGACACGCAGCTCTCCTTCAAGCTACCCCCATCTTCCTTCTCTTCTTCCCTCTCATTCCTGACTGTATGACTGCTATTCAGGCATGGTGCGCTGCTAACGATTTCTGCCTTAATGCCAGTAAGAATGAGAACCTTTCTGATTGGGACCCCTGCTCCCACCTTCCCTCCTACTCTCTGTGGCCGCCCTACATTGGCTCCCTCCCCTCGTCCTCCTGTGAGGCTAAAAATCTCAACTGACGGTATCTCCCAAAAGAAATTAGAGCCTATCTTGACCGGGTTGCCCTGGGTTGGCCGTACCCCGTTTTCTGCAGATCTGATGAATTCTCCTCCTTCCACAGAAGATATCTGTACGGTTATTCGAGATCTCTCTAGTGGCAAGGCCCCCAGCCAGGACAGTATCTCCGTAGAATTCCATAAAGAATACGCCAACATCCTTGCTCTGCAGCTATGTAGCATGTATGCGTTCTCCAGGTCCGCTGGTCTTCCAGAGTCCACCAGGATGGCACGAGTCACTCTCCTGCTTAAACCTGATAAGGACCCTAGCAACTGTGCGTCATACAGGCCCTTGTTACTTATAAACACAGTCAATATAATTCTGGCTAAAATAGTGGCGATGGACTCCTTCCCCAGATGAGCGTCTTGGTTCTCCCAGACCAAGCAGGTTTTATACCGGGCAGGTCCGCGCAAAATAATCTGAGGCATCTCTTCTCCCTTATGCATAATGTTAAGGAAGATGTTCCCACTGTGGTGGCGTCCCTCGATGCTGAGAAGGCCTTCGACTCTGTTGAATGGCCCTTTCTGTTTGAAATCCTGCACAGATCCGGTTGGGTCTCCATTATATTCAGTGGATCCGGCTGTTGTATACTGCCCCACATGCTGCGATACTTGCAAACCAGTTTACCTTAGACAGTATATTTCCTACCAGGGGAACGAGACAGGGCTGCTCCCTTTCTCCTGTTCTCTTTGCCCTAACGGTCGAACCCCTTGCTTGCGCCATATGGGAATTCCATTCACATAGGGGGGGGTTAAGATTTACTCACACATTTCTATCATTTCTCTTTATGCAGACGATGTGCTATTGTACGTTAAGGACCCCAAGGAAAATCTACAGCCATTAGTACGGGAAATGTCAATATTCAGTGGATTATCAGGTTTACGTATTAATTGGTCTAAATCCGAAAGCTTACCACTGACCCCGACTGTACTCCCAGCGGACGTTGGTACTGAGTTCCGTTGGTGCCCGCGGGGAATGCGGTACCTCGGGATAATGGTAACTATCTCTCCATCCAAGCTTTTTGAGGGAAACTATATGGCAGCCCTTGAGCAACTAGAACGCAAGGTGGGTGCCTGGGTTCAGCTCCCTCTGTCTGAAGCCGCACGCCTTTCCTTGGCCAAGATGGTAGTGGTCCCTAAGATGCTCTACATTTTCAACAATGTTCCATTGATTCCACCCTCGTGGTACTGGAAATGTTCTAGGGCATTACTATCTAAACTGGTGTGGGCGTGAAAACAAGCACGGACAGTGCTTGATACTCTAGCGCTACCGTTCGCCGCTGCAGGCCTGGACAACCCAGACCTATATGTATACTTTCTTGCTGCTCAGATCTATTATGCCATCTGGTGGTGGCATCTCTCTGCGGAACTGCCGCACAGTAAACTTGAAAGGGCGATAGCTCAACCTGATGACCTGAAAGGCATGCTATGGGGAAAACCCAGATCAATACCTAGGATACCTAGGGGGAGATAAAGCCTATAGATGTGACTAGGTGGGCGTGGGATCATGTAGCCTCAGGAGCCGACATGGGCAGCTATTACCATGCCGACTTCGCATTGTATTCGGTTCATGAGCTTCCTCTCACTCTGAGGGTATTTTCAGAATACAGTCTGAAAAATTAGATGACCACTCCCTGTGTGATGTGGTTCAGGATGGTAAGGTCATTCAATGGGATGTTTTGAAGAGCAGGGGTCCCTGGAATGCGGTCTCCATGCTGCTTTATTAGAGACTACAAGAAATCCTATGTGGGTACAGAGTCGGCTTCCCGCTGGTTCCGGCTACTTCCCTACTGGTCCAGTTCGTGACCAGCCCCCCTAACCTCACTGGCATGGTCTCTGCACTGTACAAACTCATCAACTCTATTTGTCCGGCCCCTCGTGTGTTGTTTAAGGCCAGGTGGGATAGAGTGCTGGGCACACCTCTGCCGGAGACCAAAAGGCAGGGCATTTGTAGAATGACCTAGAAGATTTCCTTGAACTCCAGGTTCCGCCTTATACAGTTTAAGTTCCTTCATCAGTCCTACTACTCTCCTGCACAACTACATAAATACTATCCAGAGAGAATGGCTACTTGCCCATGGTGTAACTTGGATTCGGCTGATTTCCTTCATATGGTTTGGAATTGTTGTTATATAAAATCCTTCTGGGAAGTGGTGTTTGGGGTTATGGATAAAATGGTCCTGGGCTGCCCACGCGATTCCCATGTGGCCTGGTTGCTAGCTTTCTTTGACGTCACAGTCAAGATGGAAAGGAAACTCGTGGCTATGGCCTCTGTGGTGGCCAGAGCATTAATAGCAAAAATTTGGCTGAGGACGAACCCACCTGTGGTGAAGGAATGGAGCCACATGCTGAAAATAAGTGAAAACCGTGAAAGATCTTATTCTTATTCTCTCCCTTTCGGAGCGAGGCCAATTGACTACTGGGGCCCTTTCCGGTCATATATTATGAGGAACAACGCACCTATTGCGCATGATGTGGTATGGACGTGTTTATGTTTGTTGTACATCTATCCATGTGGTCCGATCGTATGTAGTATCGCCCATGACAACTATCACCCTGTTAACTTGAATGACTTCGCCAATATGTTTCTTACTCAGTACTTTGTCTGCAATTGAATAATATATGCACATGTACCAGCACCTGTTTGGGATTGGGGTTGAGATAGGGAGGTGGGTTGGGGGTATTGGAAAACGGTTATTGTAAACTTTTATTGTGGAAATTTGAATAAAAAGATGTTTTTTTTTAAAGATCCACGGCGAGAGGATAGAGCCCTGAGGGTTGCCACACGTGGAGAGTGTAGTGGAGGAGAGTAAAGGACCCAGTTGAACCTGTGAAGGTCAGTCAGATAGGAATGAGGTCAACCAGTCCAGTGCCATGTCCGTGACATCAAGGATATCCCTGAGCATCTTTATAAAGGTGGCATGATTGACCACATCAAAAGGTAGAGGAAAGAACAAGAAGGATGAAAACGGAGGGAGAGTTGGCATATGTCTTCATGGGTGTTCAGGAGAGCAGTTTCTGTGCCTCTGGCTGCTCTGAAGCCAGACTGGTGGTCATGGAGACAACCAACAGATTCAGTGTGGTGGATCAGTTGGGATCAGTGACGTCTTTATGGGAGGGCAAAAGAGGCACTTGCCCCGGGCCCCCACCTTGGAGGTGGCCACCACAAGGGTGTCTAATCTAAAGAAATTACTGACCATTGTTTACAAAACTGGAATAGCACACGTCAAGATATTGTATGGCGTGTTGCAGAGGCCTGTCTTTTGTAACAAATACTTTCTGCTCTGATTAATTCATCCTGTAATGCTTTCTGTGTTCACTCTCCCACACACAGTTTATGTGTTCAGTACAACTCTTGTAGCAATCTCACCTTTCTATGGAAATAATATTGATCATGTGCAATAGCCAAAGTTAAAATGCATACTGATAAATGTGAGTGCTGCGTTGGTTCAGAAGATTGCTCAGTGTGTTAAGCGCTAATTGCAGAGATTTGTGTTCATATGCAAGATTATAATACTGAATTCAGCAAGTCCAACTCAACCTTTCCTATGTTTGAAGTTGATAAATCTGCAGGTATGATGTGTACTTTGTTTTGTAGTGCAAAAAGTGCTATTTTCAGCAATGTACCTGCAACTGTGGTCGCTATAAAAAAAAAACGAATATATCATCAGTATGGTGAAGGTCTAGAAATTGGTTTCTGCAGATGGAGGCTTATAAAACCTAGGCAGCTACCTTAAATGAAGACTATAAAGTGTTAGTCAGAGAAGTGATTACCATTGCTCCTTTGTAAATGTTGTTGTTTGTCAATACAGTGATCCTGGATGAATCAACTTATTTCACTGACATTACTGTACTGTCTTCATTGAAAAGTTTGCCTTCTCACATGCTGGGGGTATTGTTTAGCCCATTCATGACCTGATCTGACTTTTTATGTAGGTCATTTCAGTGGAAGGGTTCCAAGACAGAAGAGAGCGGATCAGATATTGCAAGCCTCTGGCACGCATATTTTAAGGTCTGCTCATTTGGCACAAAAAACAAAAAAGGTTGTTGTGTATGTTTATAAATAACAATTTCTAAATGACAAAGGCGGTCACCAAGCAGATAAATAGTCTCTAATCCAATGCATTCAGCTGAACTGAAATACAATGTCGAAGCCTGTTAACGGCCTCAACAAAACTGTGCAAAAGTATCAAAGTCCTGTTCTGCGATGATCGTCTGATGAAATGCTGAAAGAAATAATGTATTGTAAAATCTTATTTTGATAAAACAATAAAACAAAAAAAACAAAAAAAATAATTTCACAAGCCTGTGTTTTGGGCCAATTTAAAGCATTAAAATACAAAAGAGAAACCCAGATGTAATCTTTTAGGATCACATCAATTAATTTGTTGGCACCTATATACTTCCCTTGATGATCGAGACAATGAAGCTAGAATCAATCCCATTTTATATAATGAGCTTCCTGTCATGATGCCCGCTCCCGGGGAGCCGGTTCAAGCCCTGCGTCCCCGAAAGCGGACATCCAGTCCCCAAGGAAGGACCCAGCAACCCCATATAGGGGCCCTCTGGACAGTGTCCTGGCGCCTATGGCGCCAGGCTCATAAAAGACATCAGTCGTGGCGCCATAGGCGCCAGGCTCATTATGGGAGTACTTGGGTGCACTTACCTGATGCAGACCATGCTGCAGGATCCCGGCCTCCTTGAGGCCTGAAAGGAACTACTTTACCTGTGGGACTAATTTACCATCCGGGCGTGGTCGGGGAAGGATACATACCTGATTGGAGGAAGGATACATACCTGGAACTTCTTCCAAGGCTATTTAAACCCCACCCGAACAGCCACACGTGCTTCGCGTTGTTCTGCATCTAGCAGCTGGACGCTCACCGTGTCTGCTCCTGCATCCTGACTTCTGCCACGCCTGCCAGCTTCCTGAATCACCTGCAAAGGAAGAGAAGAAGAGAACAGAAGAAGGAAAAGTCCTTACCTGCTAAAACCGCATCCCGGAGACATCTCGCCGACAATCCTGAAAAGGAAGACTTTTATTTAAAAGCTCATCGCGTCGATCGCTGCAGCGCCGCATTCCACTCACCTTTAAAGGGCGCCTCCATGTTCAGCAGCGATCATCCGGATTCGCAGTCACGCCCCAGCGCCTAGGAAGAAAAAGACCAGAACAAAAGGTGAGAGAGAGAAGGGAATAAGGAAAGCTAAATCTCCATGTTAAGACTTACCTGCTGATTCATTCCCTCTCCATTTCGGGTCCGCGCCGCATCCTGGCATTTCCGGACCCCGGCCCCTAAGGGCAAAAAGAGACATCAGCGTTAATGAGCGAATGAAAAGATATTACCAAAAAACGCTAATTAAAGACTTACCTGATTTCTACAAGGATTTCCCTTTTCATCTCGGGTCGGTGCCTGTTCCCCGGCATTCCGTACCCCGGCCCCTATGGGGAAAAAGACACTAGCATTAGTACATTAATGCATGGACACAAGGGGAACCTCTTATCAAAAAACTTACCTGGAAGCCAAGCAAGTTTGGTTCTCACTAATCCGAAAATCCAGTGAAGTAACTGGATACCAACGCGCCCCTGCATCAGAAGCAGGATGGAGAGCTCGTCCTTCCAGACCCTAAGGTGAGACGCTACGAGGAATCACAGAAGGGTTTCGAGGAGGGTGAGAGGGGGAAGTGGGAGGCCGATTGCATTACCCCGCAGACAGTTAATCCCCTATTTTCGCCTACAGAAGGACACTTCTGCGAGCCAGACAAGCCAGATTTGGGGGCCCGGTCCAGTCCGTCTTCCGAACCCTGCGCATCACCTTAGAAGAGGTCACAGCAGCGCAAACCAGGCCAGCGCCTCCGTGGGAGTCAGGTGAGCGTTACACTTCCATAACATTATGTTTTTAAAATTGTCATCTTGGGTCATGTGATTTTCTCTACTTTCTAAGTCAGATCTATAGAATGGGATTTTTTTAGTTCATGGTACGTACTAGAAAAGCAAGTGGTAAAGTGCAGAAATTGCAGAGTGGGTGCAAATCCCAGCTTCACCTTTTAACCAACGTGTACTCCTGGGCATCTCATTTAATCTTGCATTGCCTAATATGTCACAATTGGCAGTCCCTAAACCATTCACAATTGTCACCTATCTGAGTGATTGTGTTCTCGGGGTATGATCTTCACAACGGCTTCACACATGGTTTAACTGGCTATTGTGTTGCTTCCTCTATAGTAATAGTGAGCATTGATATATTGCACACCACAGACAGTTGTTTATGTGCTCTGTAATGACAACCCTCCTTGAAAACCATGTCCCTCTTCTAATCTTAATCTGTCCGGAAGCATGTACCTTCCTGGTAGCTTCTAATCTTCATCCACTATCTATTCTATGGTAGGTGTATCTTTCTCCTTGCTTCCAATTGGTCTCCCGTATCCATGCTTGCGCATTTTTGCATTCTGTGAGGGAGCTAATCTGAGTCTGTCTATTCTGGATTATATGGGCCTTTTACATACGATATGCGTCCTGAATGTATACTATGCCTGGTGTACCTTCCTCGTTGCTGCTATTGATGATGAATGGCCTGTATATATGCTAGAATGCAAGTAGCCTTGTCCTGGACTGCTGATGTTAGCCTTGAAATGTGACTTCTTTATCATTCTTATTACAGCAAAGATGAAGGCCCTCATTACGACCCTGGCGGTAAGTGAAAAACGATGCCGGTAAATGATTACCGGCATCGCTTACCGCTAGGTCCTATTATTATCCGAGTAACTGCAATTAGCGACACCGTAGTTAACGGTGCCGCTAACAGCACCAAGGACGCGGGCACACGACCCCCCATGCCGGAAATAGCGGCATGGCGCAAATTGGGGAACATGACGAGTCGAGCGGACATGCTCTTAACGCCCTTGCGAAGGCCGTAAAGTACCTGACCGGCATGGTGCTAATACCTCCATCGCGGACCAACCGTAAATGACCATGTGCAGTGTTCCCAGATGTCACAGGTGCACACAATCAGCACAGGTGGAGGCAATACAGACAGGCCAAGTACAAAAGGAGCACACCCCACCCCTTCCCACACCCAGTCACACTCCACAATGATTCCAATATGACTAGCAATGTTGGGGCTGGAGGACCTGATTGCAATGGAAGCGCTACAGCAACAACAACTACTACAACAACAGGCAGCACAGAGGAGACGCAGGAGGAGAAGGAGGGCAAGGCAGGGCCAGCAAGCCCCACCAGCACAGCCAGTGCTACCACGCAGGCAGCCCCCAATCCCACGCATCAGAGCCAGTCCATTCAACCTCACCGCTGAGCAGATCCACACCCTGTACCGTTTGGACCGGGACACCATCACCACCATCGTGGACATGATACACGACGACATCGTCAGGATGATTGAAACACCCACTGCCATCCCCCCCCCCAACTGAAGGAAGTGTCCGTGCTCCACTTCCTGGCCACAGGCACCTACCAGCACACAGTGGGCCCTTGCATGGCATTTCACAACCATTATTCTCACGTACGCTGAACCAAGTGCTCAATGCCCTCCTCAAGCACACAGACGGATACATTTCCTTACCACGGTCTGCCCAGGAGATCGCAAACACCAAAGTGGTTCCCATGCACTGGCCGGCATACCTGGTTGCATTGGTGCCATCGACTGCACCCATGTGGAATTGGTGGTCCCACATGCCATGGAGGTAGCGTACCACAACCGTAAGCAATACCACTCAATCAACGTACAAATGGTATGTGACTCAAACAGGATCATCACACATTGTTGTGCTCGATACCCTGGATGAACCCATGATTCAATGGTCCTGCGGAACTCCACAATACCACGCTACATGGAGCGACATGCAGGGCTGAGATCCTGGCTACTTGGTGAGTCTCATGTCATGGCCATGGAATTGTGAAGTGGATAGGTGATTGACGTACCAATGCATACTTTACCTGGCTGGTAATGGAGCCAGTTCATACCCTAAAGCAGTGCATACTTTAGCTGACACCTGACCACATAATGCCAGATGTAGGCAGCCCTACCATGTGAATGAAGATGTGTCCCAACTATGACCGAACCAAATGCATGTGCACTGTACAAAATCAGACCGCATCCAGCTCAAAGAAATGCACCTACATGCAATGACTTCAGCCAATACAAGGCACCAAACACCATCAACTGAAAGGCCAGTCCACCATAACTGCGCACAAAGGAGCCACATGACGGACATGAACATCAAAACACCAATACATGGACATAGAGGCCCAAATGAATTGCATGACAACATTTTTAGTGCTCAGTGAGGTCATCATGAGGCTGACAGTAATGGTGCCATGATGAGAGCATTGATAACACATGGACATCGGCCAGATCACCAAAACAACCGCTATGTACTAACACAGTGAATGGGCACTCATAAGGTACTGGACCCCCCTGCATACAGTGGTTGAAGGCATGCAAAACAGTCCATAAGACGAATACACATATAGCGGTCACATCGTGTGACTGCATTCGTGCATGGAAATGGGGTTTAAAGGAAGAGATGAATGCATGCCATGGTGTTACGTCATGATTTGAAATCTGATGTCATGATTGACACACACATTGTTGCCCACATACAGGTGATGCAGGCTATCCCTTGAAGAGGTGGCGCCTTACCCCAGTCCGGAACCCACAGAACCGGCACGAGGAGGAATTTAATCGTGCACATACCCGTACCTGTGTGGTGACTGAGCAGACATTTGGCCTCTTGAAGGCACGGTTTCGCTGCCTCAGCAGGTCTGGTTGGGCACTCCTGTACCGCCATGAGAAGGTGGCAAAGATTGTCATGGCATGTGTAATGCTACACAATATGTGCATCAGACGGAATGTGCCCCTGCCCCCTGACGCTGAACTGCAACCACCTGACAATGAGGATGAGGAGGTTGGGGATGGGGCAGCACCTCAGGGCCGAAGCAATGCACCGGAAGGACGTGCCATGCGTCAGACTCTAATTAACCAATGCTTCTAGCACACATGGATGGTGGGTGTCACATGGAGATGGCACTTGGGGCACTGTGTGTATCTGGGACATGCACACTGTGGACCGTTCACAAATAAAGCACACGTACACAATGATCAATGTCCACACATGTGATTTGTGCATAACCATAAACTGTATTGATTAGGTGATTTGACTGAACACACCCCCTCCCCCCTCAACTCCCCAACACACCCTATCCCCCCTCCCCCCTCAACTTCCCACAAACGTGTGTGGATGCTTGTGGTGTAGTGCATCATGTGGGATTGTCCCACTGGGCGGACTCTATTGCCCCCTCTCTCCCTGCACCCGGGGCACCCCTGCCTGTACTCCGCAGGTTCCTGGCCGATCTGCGGACGGGGCTGGATAGGGCAGAACTGGCAGCCTAGCAGGTACTTGGCCCCTCAAAACCTGAACAAGGTCTGCGAGCACGTGCCGCACCGCGGCTAATTCTGTACATATGTCCTTGGATGTGGATACTATTGCTGCCTTCACTGTCTCTGCACATTGTTGCATTTCAGCCCTAGCACTCCCACATTCGGCCACATTCTGGTTCATTAGTGAGGACAGTTGTTGTTGGCGCTGGATTATTTGTTCCATTGAGTCCTGGTTTTTCTGGGCTGACGATGATGCCAGTGGCGTGTTGAATGTGCTGCTCCCCTCCTGCACATTTTCAACTGGGGATGGAGTGGCTGGCCAAGAGTTATCAGGGCATTGCCCCTGTATGCCTTCAACATGCTGGCTGCATGGGGACAGGTAGGGGGAATGAAGGTGGCCAGTGGGGGGACCTACAACTACATCTGCATTCCCTGCATCATCGTCCAAGCAACCTGCGGTGGCAGCAGTCTCGCCTATTGTGCTGCTTCCGGCAGACCCAGTGCTTTCGGTGGGCAACACTTGCTGGGTGTGTGATGCTGGTGCTACCATGGTGCTTGGCCTGGTGCACATCTGTGCCCTGGCCTGTGTTGTGGTCGTTGATTTCGGCTGCAGAGGGATTTTGGTTTTTCCAGCAGAGGTGGAGGGTTGTTGTGTGGGGACATCGGGCCTGGCCTTCTTTGCAGGTGTGGTGGCAGTGTCTTCCTCGTCACTTTCCGAATGAGAGCCTGTGGTGGAGCAAAGGGGGGAAAGGGTTAGTGATGCCTCTGTGGACATTGAGCAGGCATTGTGATGGCTGCATTCATTTTGATTGGTACATGTTGCACATTGGAGGCAGTGACATACTTTTAGGTGGTAGAAGCATGGAGGCATATGGGTGGGTACGGAAAGGGTGTGCATACTGCATGTGTACAAGGTGGAAGTCAGAACTGCCTGTAGGCGGTATTATGCAGATGTGTTGTGTTAACCCTGTCAGGCATCATTGCAATTCCCATCAATCTGGACTTCAGTGACTTTGGCATGGCTGGATTAGAGGCACCTACCTGCGTCACATGAAGTCGGGGCTCCTCTCTCCATGTCTCCGACCCCCTCAATGCTTTCAGTGCCAATGAGTGCAGCAGATGTCTCCTCACACGGCTGCATTTTTATTGGTGACTGTGCTCCTCCACCATTTTCCATGGCCAGGTTTCTGTTGGCAGAAAGAATACTCTTTACTCGGAGCCGTAGGTCATCCCACCTCTTCCTGCACTGTCGTGCATTGCGGGGTGTAGTTCCAACTGCACTGACCCTCTCTGCGACCAGGACCCATATGGCCTTCTTACGGGCTATTGCCGGTCTTGTCATCTCATTCGAGAACACCACATCGGCATGTTCCTGCAGTGTGTCTGCCAACATGTTAAGCTCCTGCTTAGAGAAGCGCTCCTGCCACAGCCGCTGTTACGCTCACCTGGCTCCCACAGGGGCATCGGTCGGACCCAGACAGCTGCGGTCTCCACCCACGTGATGCATAGTGCAGCGATGACTGACTGGATCTGCCCTACTAATCTTGTCTGCTGAACCCGTAGAAATATTCTCCTACAAGTGGAGAGATGGATTTAGCCACTTGTGGATTCAAGTGATGGCACCCCCACAGTCCTCCCCAACTAATCACCTCCAAAATACCCTCACAGCAATCTCACCTTATATTGTTGAAAGATGAGCTCTCCATCCTGCGTGGATTTGCAGGGGCGCGTCGATTCCAGTTACTTCACTGGTTTCAAGGCTCGGGAGAGTTCTGGAGAGTATTGACTCTGAGGTTCCTGGTGAGGACCAGTAAATATTAAGTTCATAGAGTTCAATATGTCCGATGTTCACTCTTGTTCCCCCCTTCCTTTCTCGTCTTGCAGCTGGCTCGTGAAAAGATGCTCTTGTGGCAGCTGGTGGCGCTCAGGTAAGAGTCTGTATTACCCGGCGCTGTCCGGTAAATGTTGCACGAGGAAAACGTGTTGTTTTGTCTCTCTTTACAGATGTGGCATGTGAAAATATGGAGAGTCACAAAAGGATGCCTCCGGTGGTAAATCAGGTAAGTCTATGGTGGTAAGAATTATATTTGTTGGTTCCCTCGGCTCACCTTGTGGTTTTCTTTTGTCTCCTAGGTGCCGAAGTTCGGCGAAGAAATGATGGAGGCAGCGCCAACCCGAAGGATGCTGTGAAGACTGATGAGTATGGCGCGGCGCTGCAGCCGGAGGTGCGGCACGTACAGAAATTATGTTCTTTAAAGGTCCGGAGACAAGATGGATCCAGAATCAGGTGTGGAATAGAAATAAGTTCGTTTTCTAACCTTGTCCTTTTCTTTCCTCTTTGTTTTAGGAGCTCCGGATTCGAGGCGGGCGTGGCAGAAGACTGGATGCAGAATAACGCGAAGCGTGTGTTGCTGGTCGGGTGTGGTTTAAATAGCCTCAAAAGTAGTCACAGGTAAGAAGTCCCTAGAACCACACCCGAGTAAAAAGTAGTCCCTGTAGAAAAATAGTCCCTTTCAGGCTTCATGTTGGATTGGAGTAATTTGCAGCATGGTCTGCCTGAGGTAAGTAATGACTATGAGCCTGGCGCCTTATGCGCCAGGACTGATTCCTACTATGAGCCTGGCACCTAAGGCGCCAGGACTGAACCCAGATAGCCCCTAGCTGGGGCTGCTGAGGTTTTACTAAATGTCTAGATGCCTGCTCCCGGGGCTGATGGGCTTGGTCCGGATGCCTGGGGGTAGGCATCATGACAGCACTCCCCCCCAAGGCCCCTCCTAAAGTTGTTCTTCCCCTGGGCCCTGGTTTGTCTGGGAATTTCCGATAGAATCTTTTCACCAACCGAGGTGCATGGACGTGGTCACTAGGTTCCCATGACCTTTCTTGTGGTTCGCAGCCCTTCCAATCGATTAAATAAAAAAGTTTTGATTTAACCATCTTGGAGTCCAGGATATTTTTTACCTCGAATTCAGGTTCTCCATCTATCAAGATGGGGTCGGTGGTTTGGTTAATATTGTTCCTGGTTGAACTGGTTTTAAAAGTGAAACATGAAAGACAGGATGAATGCGCATATTAGAGGGTAATTCCAATTTGACGGCTACCGGGTTGATATTGGCGTTAATGGTGTAAGGTCCCAAATATCTAGGGTTAAAAGTCTGAGTACCCTTCAGAGGTATGTGTTTTGTAGCCAGCCAAACTTGATCCCCAATCTGGTATTGTGGAGTTTCACTTCTATTTTGATCAGCATGTTTCTCATATTTCTCTTTTGCTTGTTTCAAATGTTCTGTTGCCTCTTTAAAGGCTTGTGTAATAGTAGAATGCAAATGACTAACTGCAGGCATTTCTAAATGCTGAGGCGAATCTAGTTCTGAGGTTCGAGGGTGATGTCCATATATGGTATAAAAGGGGCTTTGTCCGGTTCCTGAATGTACAGAGTTATTGTATGCATACTCGGAAATCCATAAAATATCTTTCCAATTACTTTCGGTCTGGTGTAGCATGCTACGTAGGTACTGTTCAAGGGTCTGGTTGGTCCTCTCCGTCTGACCATTGGTCTGGGGATGGTGTCTGGTTGACAACCTCACGTCGATTTGCGCCAGTTGACAACATTTCTTCCAAAAATGTGAAATGAATTGACTTCCTCGGTCAGAGACCAATACGGAAGGAAATCCATGTATTCGAACAATGTTTTCGAGGAACTCCTTGGCCAGAATTGAAGCAGAAGGTAATCCCTTTACAGGAATAAAGTGGGCCATCTTGGAAAAAAGATCCACAATAACTAGAATGGTGTTAAATCCATTACATGGAGGTAGAGCTGTAATAAATTCTAACGATAAGGTGTGCCATGGTGTAGGTGGAATAGCCAAAGGTTGTAAGAGGCCAGCTGGTTTTTTCTTCTGACTTTTGTTTTGGGCGCAAATGCCACAAGACACTACAAATGACTTTATGTCTTTTCGCCAGGTGGGCCACCAGAATTGTCTCTTAATTTTAGCTTCAGTTTTTGCGATACCTGGGTGTCCTTCCATCAGGGTGTCATGATAATTGGAGATGACTAGTTCGTGTAGTTCCTTGTGTGGTAGAAATAGTCGCCTTTGATAATAAGGTAGGTCATTGATGACTGAGTAGTCCGGGCCTTTCTTCACCCAGTCCTGCAGGGCTGTTGGATCGAAGAGTTGTTGGATCTTTACTTGAATATGCTCTAGTGTCTGTAGAGTGGTTATGCCAAGAATTCTTTGTTCTGAAATTATAGGTACCAGTTCCGGGTTCGCATATGCTTCTCCCATCCCTATTCGGGATAAGGCATCTGCCTTGCCATTTTTACAACCTGGTGGATAAGTGATCACGAAATCGAACTCAGCAAAGAACAATGCCCATCGAAGTTGACGCGATGATTGGGCCTTGGCTGTTTTTAAATACTGCAAGTTCCGGTGATCGGTGATTACCGTAATGGTATGCCTGGCACAGAGAAGATAATGCCGCCAAGCCTTGAAGGCGGATTTGATGGCTAATAATTCTTTATCGGTAACCGCATAGTTTAACTCGGGTGCCGAGAACTTTCTGGACCAAAATGCTACTGGGTGAAGTTGAGCGGTTTCAGGATCCTTCTGGGACAGGACAGCTCCCATGGCTAAACTGGATGCATCAGTTTCAACTATGTATGGAAGTTCGGGGCGTGGATGCTTTAAGACAGGTGCAGACGTGAATTTCGCTTTCAGCTCTTGGAAGGCCTTTTCTGCTTCTTCGGTCCAGAAAAATAGTTTGTTTTTTTGCAAAAGTGCTGTGATAGGGTGTACAACATGTGAGAAATCCGGAATGAATCTGCGGTAGAAATTAGCAAATCTGAGCATGCTTAGTACCCCTTTAACTGAACTGGGTGATCGCCACTTGAGGATTGCGTCCACCTTTCGAGAGTCCATTCGGACTCCTTTTTGAGTCAGGATAAATCCAAGGAATTCAACTTCCGTAGCATGAAAAACGCATTTTTCCAATTTTGCATATAACTTGTGCTGGCGTAGTTTCTCAAGGACTGCACGAATGTGCTTCACATGGTCTGATTCTGAAGAGGAGTACACTAGAATATCGTCTATGTATACAACAACGCAGACGTCAATGAGTTCACGAAGGACATCGTTCATAAAATACTGGAAGGCTGCTGGTGCATTGCACAACCCGAAGGGCATCACCTGGTATATGATCTGTAAGGTGGTAGGGTGTTTGCCTGTTCCTTTTGGAAAACATCCTGGAATTCTTGATATTCCTGAGGTAACTGCATGACTGGAGTAGCGACTGTGGCCAGGCCTTGGTTCAAGGTTTTTTTTGGGTAAGAAGTATGTGCACAATCCGGGAAGGTTATTCTCTTCTCTCGCCAATCAATACAAGGATTATGTGTTTCCAACCAAGGTATCCCCAGTCTTATTTGGAACTGCGGGGCTTTGATTAAATCAAACACAATAGTCTCTCGATGCCCATCCTGACCCAATAGTGTCATCTCTGCGGTGGAATGAGTTACAGGCCCAGAGGCAATTTCAGTTCCATCGACTGTGGTGATGACATCCGAAGTGGTCTTTTTGCAGAGAGATAGATTCATCCTAGAAGCCAACTCGTGGTCCACATAGTTTCCTATGGCCCCGCTATCAATGAATGCCCTCACTGCGTGCATACGTGATGGCTGCCTTGGATCTATAAGGACCATTGGTATGATGAAGTGCGAGGTCGGAGTATCCTTCTTCAAGCTCGGCAAGCGGACCTCTACGCTTGTCAGGCGTGGTCGTTTCCCGAATCAGGCTCTGTTTGATTTTTATCAGCAACTCCGACTACTTTTTTAGATGTTTTTATAGGGCAATCCCGTAGAAAATGTCCTGAGGCCCCACAGTACAGACACAATTGCATCTGCCATCTTCTTTCTCTTTCCTTTTGAGTTAAGGGTCCCTTGACCCCCCCGATCTGCATAGGTTCTGATACATCTGTTCCTTTGAGGGTAACATTGGGTTTAACCAATACCCGATTCTTGAACTTAGCTCGATCAGCCTTTCTATTCTGAAGTAGGTGGTTTAACTGGACCACTAAGTCTATATATTCTGCACAATCCTGAGGTGGGTTCACAACTTGGGCCAAAACGTCTTTGAGTTCACCCCGAAGTCCACGATGAAATAATGTAATTCGTTTTACCTCTGGCCATCCGGTTTCCACCACTAACCTATTGAAAGTGGCGATATAGGTTAGTAGATCCTGGTTACCTTGTCGTAATGATAAAAGTTTGTTATCCAGGGCCTGTCCCTGTGAATGTCTGGCAAATAGTCTTTCCATGCTCAATTGAAAACCTTGAAAATCCCGAAGAAGAGGGTCATCCTGGTTAACTAATGGAATTGACCAATCCGCTGCGCTGCCACTAAGATATGATAGTACAAAGGCTACTTTGTTTTGGTCGTTCGGAAAAGCTCCCGGTCTGCATAAAAAGTGCAAGCGGCATTGGTTAAAAAAAACGGCAAACTTTTTTGGGTCCCCAGCAAAACGTTTGGGTCGAGCTAAAGGAATGCTCCCTGGTAGAACCACTTGCACAGGATTGCTCGATGAAACAGGAGTTGGATTCCCCCCGAGTCCAGGTAATGGTGTTTGCCCAGCTTGGTTTTGCAGTAATTGTCTAGCGAGATCATCAGTGCGCTCCTTTGACACAATCAGTTCTCTCCTGAGGGCATTAGTCTCTTGGCGCGCGGAGTGCACTTGTGCCCTAAGTTCCCCTAACAATAGGGCTAGTTGGTCGGTTTCTGAGGTTTCCATAATGCCCGGGTGGGGATTTGTAGATAGGCTTCGGTCTCCAACCACGTGATGTATAGTGCAGCGATGACTGACTGGATCTGCCCTCCTAATCCTGTCTGCTTAACCCGTAGAAATATTCTCCTGCAAGTGGAGAGATGGATTTAGCCACTTGTGGATTCAAGTGAGGGCACCCCCACAGTCCTCCCCAACTAATCACCTCCGAAATACCCTCACAGCAATCTCACCTTATATTCTTGAAAGATGAGCTCTCCATCCTGCGTGGATTTGCAGGGGCGCGTAGATTCCAGTTACTTCACTGGTTTGAAGGCTCGGGAGAGTTCCGGAGAGTATTGACTCTGAGGTTCCTGGTGAGGACCAGTAAGTATTAAGTTCATAGAGTTCAATATGTCCGATGTTCACTCTTGTTCCCCCCTTCCGTTCTTGTCTTGCAGCTGGCTCGTGAAAAGATACTCTTGTGGCAGCTGGTGGCGCTCAGGTAAGAGTCTCCTTGTTGAGCCGGAGCGGGTTGGAGCGGTCGCCGTAGCCCCGTGTGGCTTGTTGCTGAGGCTGCCTCCCGAGCCCCATTGGGCTCCAGTTAAGCCTCCTGTTATTTTTTGTAACGTTTTGTTGTTTGTGCTGCTAGCGCTCCGTGCGCGTCTGTGTGCTGCCCCCTGCCCCCTCCCTCCCCCTCACTTCCTGGTCCTCCTTCCCCTCTCCATTCCCGCCTCCCTTCCCGCCCACCCCCCCTCTGATTGGCTGTCCTCGCAGCCGCTCCGGGACTACGGCTCGACCGCTCACCACGCTCGCTTCCTTGTTGAGCCGGAGCGGGTTGGAGCGGTCGCCGTAGCCCCGTGTGGCTTGTTGCTGAGGCTGCCTCCCGAGCCCCATTGGGCTCCAGTTAAGCCTCCTGTTATTTTTTGTAACGTTTTGTTGTTTGTGCTGCTAGCGCTCCGTGCGCGTCTGTGTGCTGCCCCCTGCCCCCTCCCTCCCCCTCACTTCCTGGTCCTCCTTCCCCTCTCCATTCCCGCCTCCCTTCCCGCCCACCCCCCCCTCTGATTGGCTGTCCTCGCAGCCGCTCCGGGACTACGGCTCGACCGCTCACCACGCTCGCTTCCTTGTTGAGCCGGAGCGGGTTGGAGCGGTCGCCGTAGCCCCGTGTGGCTTGTTGCTGAGGCTGCCTCCCGAGCCCCATTGGGCTCCAGTTAAGCCTCCTGTTATTTTTTGTAACGTTTTGTTGTTTGTGCTGCTAGCGCTCCGTGCGCGTCTGTGTGCTGCCCCCTGCCCCCTCCCTCCCCCTCACTTCCTGGTCCTCCTTCCCCTCTCCATTCCCGCCTCCCTTCCCGCCCACACCCCCCTCCCCTTCCTCTCCCCCTGCTTATATCCCACTCCCTCTGGGCAGCCCCCCTGCCCGGCAGCCCCCTAGGCCAAGGGCCCCTTAGGCAAAGGGCGGCTCCTACGACTGCGGCTCCCTGTGTGTCTGCAGGTGTCCGCAGGGGACGCCAGGCGCCTGTTCCACCTGTTCTCCGCTCTCCGGCCCCTCCTCACCTTGCTCACCTCATCCGCATGATGCCTCGCCCCCCCTATTCCAATTTATTGGTAAACTAGGGTGCTTTTTCTCCCCTCGCAGGATTCTCATACTTAGGTGGCCCTGACCTACTACGCATTACTGTTTGCTCTGCATTGTGTTAAACTAGGGTGCTTTTCTCCCCTCGCAGGATTCTCAAACTTAGGTGGCCCTGACCGATTACGCATTACTGTTTGCTCTGCATTGTGTTAAACTAGGGTGCTTTTCTCCCCTCGCAGGATTCTCAAACTTAGGTGGCCCTGACCTATTACGCATTACTGTTTGCTCTGCATTGTGTTAAACTAGGGTGCTTTTCTCCCCTCCTAGGATTCTCAAACTTAGGTGGCCCTGACCTATTACGCATTACTGTTTGCTCTGCATTGTGTTAAACTAGGGTGCTTTTCTCCCCTCGCAGGATTCTCAAACTTAGGTGGCCCTGACCTATTACGCATTACTGTTTGCTCTGCATTGTGTTAAACTAGGGTGCTTTTCTCCCCTCGCAGGATTCTCAAACTTAGGTGGCCCTGACCTATTAAGCATTACTGTTTGCTCTGCATTGTGTTAAACTAGGGTGCTTTTCTCCCCTCGCAGGATTCTCAAACTTAGGTGGCCCTGACCTATTACGCATTACTGTTTGCTCTGCATTGTGTTAAACTAGGGTGCTTTTCTCCCCTCGCAGGATTCTCAAACTTAGGTGGCCCTGACCTACTACGCATTACTGTTTGCTCTGCATTGTGGTAAACTAGTGCCCTCCACTCTCTTCTTGTCTGCATACCCGTGTCGTCCGCCTCCCCTCCTACTCCATGGTGCTCTCTATCTCGCCTATCTACTCTAACTGCTTCTCCATTGACTATCCTGCTCTCCTCACTAAATCCGGTAGGAAAAAGTTTAAAAAGGACATCCTGGTCTCCAACCCAGGCCTCCCTATCGCTGACACCTACACGAGCGCCTGCTCCAAGGAAACTCTCACTGACATTCTCTTTTTCGTGCCTTCACCTGACCTATGGACCCTTCACATGGTCACTGTGCTCTCTCCTTTCTCCACCTCTCCCATTAATGGTGGCACCCGTTGGGATGTCCTCTTGGCCCCTTTCCACTCCTCCAAAGCCATCATTAATGTCTATGCTAACGGGACCGTCTTGGTCCAAGGCCCTCAGGCCAACCTTCACCTCTTTGATAGACGCTTCCCTTGCCTCATCAACTTTCTCTCCGCTCCCGCTGTCCCCCCTCCTCTGTCCTCGGCTACCTTGCCTCTCCCCTCCCTCCCTGCCCCTTCTCTTGCTCCCTCTTCAACTCCTTCTCTAACACCTCCGCAGGGCGTACCTCTGATCTGTACCCCTCCCCGGAAGTTTTTCAAGGGTGGCAACCTTCTCCACATTGCCACTCTAAACTCTCGCTCTGCCATCAAGCACTCCTCTGATATCTGTCGCCTTCTTGAGGAACTGGACCTCGACGTCCTCGGTCTCACTGAGACTTGGTTCACTGCCAGCTCTGCCACCAGCTTCGACACACTCCTACCTGACGGCTACAAGATCCTCTCCGTGCCCAGGCCCAACCGTTCAGGGGGTGGTGTTGCCCTTATCTTCCCTGAGTGGATTCATGCCACTGTCACTCCTACGCAGACCTACTCCTCTTTTGAATGTCTTGTCTGCCGACTTTCTCTCTCTCCTAGCCATTCCCTTACCGTGGCTACTATCTATCGGCCACCTGGTCAAATTTCCTCCTTCCTCTCTGAGTGGGCTGACCTCTCCTCCTCACTCCTGTCCTCAACCACCCAACTCCTCTTTCTCAGTGACTTCAACATCCACCCCGATGCCTCCTGTCCCCCCACTGGTCTCTTCCGCGAACTCTGCAACTCTCTCTCACTCTCTATTCTCCCGTCTGGGCCTACTCACTCTGCAGGGCACACTCTTGATGCTCTGATCTCTTCTGACCTTCCCCTCTCCCTCCCTCTCTCCACTCCTCTCTCTTGGAGCGATCACTTTCTCCTATCCTCCCACCTCTCCCTCCCTACCCCACAGGCAAAGCCACCCTCTTCACTGCCACCCACCTTCTCGGTCATCCGACCCATGAAGCGCGTGTCAGTTGAGGCTTTCGCTGCTACCTTCTCGCCCCCTTCTCCCCCCTTGGCTGACTCCCACCCTGACACAGCCCTCTCCATGCTCTATTCCTCTATATCTGATACTCTCGATATCCTTGCCCCCGTCATGAGAATCCGCCTGAAGCCCAAAGCCAAATGTAACTCCTGGTATGACTCGGATCTCGTCTCCCTAAAACGCAAGTGCAGGGTGGCAGAGAGGAAATGGCGTGCTTCATGCTCATCCTCTGACAAACTGGCCTGCCGCCTGCTCCAAAGGCAATACCGGCTCTCCGTTCTCACCAAGAAGAGAGCCCTTATCCAAGCCCGCATCTCTGAGGCATCAAACAACTCAGCCGAACTCTTTAAAATCTGCAAGGAGCTGGCCAACCCTGCTGCAGTCTCTACCTCTCCTGTCCCCTCCCAGGCCCTCTGCACTGCACTGGCCTCGCACTTCATCTCAAAAACTCAGGACATCCTGTCCTCGCTCTCCTCCTCTCTCCTCCCTCCCTCTCTTCCCGGCTCTTCCTCTTGCTCTCTTGCAGCCACCCCTCCGCCCTCCTTCTCTGCTTTTCCACCTTTTTCTGCTGATGAGGTTTCCAGACAAGTCCGATCTATGAAAGCCTCGTCTAAACAGGTTCACCCCTGTTCCTCCAAAACCATCAAGGACCACATCGACTCCCTGGCTCCTGCCCTAGCTGACTTTTGCAACCACTCTTTCGCCTCTGGAGTCTTCCCATCCCCCCTCAAGCACTCCCTTGTGCACCCCCTCCTCAAGAAACCCTCTTCCGACCCCTCCTGCCCGGCCAACTATCGCCCAATCTCCATTACTCCCTTCCTGGGCAAGCTCCTGGAGAAACTGGCCATCTCCCAGCTTAACCTCCATGCTGAATATGTTGGTAATCTTCATGACCATCAATCCGGCTTCAGAGCGGCCAGAAGCACGGAAACTGCTCTCCTGAACATCCGTGAGGACCTGCTCCTGAACCTCGATTCCAACACTCCCTGTGTTCTCATTCTGCTCGATCTCTCCTCTGCCTTTGACACTGTCAACCATGCCATCCTGCTCAACCGTCTCCGTGATAACCTGGGTATCACTGGTCAGGCTCTGGCATGGCTGACCTCTTTCCTTTCCGGTCGACCCTCCCAGGTCCAAATGGGCTCCTTCCTCTCTGACATCTTTTACTCCACCTCTGGTGTCCCCCAGGGATCCAACCTCTCTCCCTGGCTTTTCAACCAGTATCTGGCACTCCTTGCCCACCGCATCGCCGCTCTCTGCCCCCACTTTCAGTGCTATGCGGACGATACCCAGCTCATTTTCAGGCTACCCTCGGCCTCCTCCTCTCCTTCCCTCATCTCCGACTGTCTGTCTGCTATCCAGGAATGGTGTGCCGCCAATGACCTCTGCCTTAACGCCAGTAAGACTGAGATTCTACTCATCGGCACACCCACTCCCTCCTTTCCTGCAGCTCTCTGGCCGGCCTCCCTTGGCCCCCTTCCTGCCCCTACCTGCAAAGCTAAAAACCTCGGGGTCATCTTCGACTCCACACTCTCCTTCTCTCCTCATATATCTGACGTCTCTAAGAAGTCACACTACCAGCTGCACCTCCTCAGAGGTATTCTTCCCTTCCTCTCCTTCCCCCAGAAGCTCACTGTCTCCCGAGCCCTGGTTCTCTCAAGGCTGGACTACTGTAACAGCCTCTATCTTAATCTGCCTGCCTCCACTCTCCGCCCTCTGCAACTTATCCAGAACAGAACTGCGAGACTTGTCCTTGGCCTCAAGCCCAGGGACCGTATCTCTCCAGGACTGAAATCTCTTCACTGGCTCCCAGTGGCTGCGAGGATTAAGTTCAAAACCCTCTGCATTGTCCACAAGGCCTTCTGGGGCCTGGGGCCTAAATACCTTCAACTCTCTCTTCCTAAATATCTGCCTTCACGAGCCCTTCGCTCATCCGTCTCCAACTCCCTCATGGTCAGCCGCTTCTCGAAGCAACGAGCTGGGGGTATATCTCTCTCCGCAGCAGGGGCCTCCCTCTGGAACAGCCTTCCTGCCTCCCTGAAACTTGAGGAGAACCATCTCCGGTTCCGGAAGCACCTCAAAACCTTCCTCTTCGCTTCTGCCTTCTCTCTCCCTCTCCCTTGCTAAACCTGCTAAACTCCCCACTGAAGTCTGCACTAAACCTGCATCTGGGCCACTCTGTGACCTCGGTCCAGGGCCCAGCCACTCTCCACTTGCACTGCCTCCCTGGCTCCTCCTGCACTGTGGGACTGTCACTGCATCCCTACAGCCCCCTTCCCAGCACTTGCTCTGCACTTACCTCGCACTTGCCACCAGCTGGCCCTTTTATTTATTATTTATTATTTATTATTTTATTACGCTACTTACCTTGTACTGCACTTTCCCCCCCACCTCCTCCCCCTGCACTTTCTCCTTTTCCCCTTACCTCTGCACTTGCACGATCTGAATGACACCTGGCCTAGTAGGATCGTTTGTCTGTCTTCCCCTTGTTTCCCTCCCTCCCTGCCTCGTCGCGCCTTGAAACACTTGTGTATAGGCGCGTTACAAATACCATATCATATCATATCATATTACCCGGCGCTGTCCGTTAAATGTTGCACGAGGAAAATGTGTTGTTTTGTCTCTCTTTACAGATGCGGCACGTGAAAATATGGAGAGTCACAAAAGGATGCCTCCGGTGGTAAATCAGGTAAGTCTATGGTGGTAAGAATTATATTTGTTGGTTCCCTCGGCTCACCTTGTGGTTTTCTTTTGTCTCCTAGGTGCCGAAGTTCGGCGAAGAAATGATGGAGACAGCGCCGACCCGAAGGATGCTGTGAAGACTGGCGAGTATGGCGTGGCGCTGCAGCTGGAGGTGCGGCGCGTGCAGAAATTATGTTCTTTACAGGTCCGGAGACAAGATGGATCCAGAATCAGGTGTGGAATAGAAATAAGTTAGTTTTCTAACCTTGTCCCTTTCTTTCCTCTTTGTTTTAGGAGCTCCGGATTCGAGGCGGGCGTGGCAGAAGACTGGATGCAGGCTGCAGGCACGGTGAGTGTTACGCTGCTGGATGCAGAATAACGCGAAGCGTGTGTTGCTGGTCGGGTGTGGTTTAAATAGCCTCAAAAGTAGTCTCAGGTAAGAAGTCCCTAGAACCACACCCGAGTAAAAAATAGTCCCTGTAGAAAAATGTTTTCATGTTTCAGGCTTCATGTTGGATTGGAGTCATTTGCAGCATGGTCTGCCTGAGGTAAGTAATGACTATGAGCCTGGCACCTTAGGCGCCAGGACTGATTCCGACTATGAGCCTGGCGCCTAAGGCGCCAAGACTGAACCCAGATAGCCCCTAGCTGGGGCTGCTGAGGTTTTACTAAATGTCTAGATGCCTGCTCCCGGGGCTGATGGGCTTGGTCATGGCGCTAATGGCGGTGATCGTTGATATCGATGGCTGAGGTGGCGGACGTGCTATTTGCACGGCATACGATGCTGCTAAGTGGCGTTTTTGGTACTTTTCCGCCATGGCGGTTGTAACATTACCGGCATGGCGCAATGCTCGTGCCCGAGAGGTCGTAATGTGCCGCTTTTAGCGGTATCTGGCCAGCACGGACACGTTATTTGTGCCATGCCGGTAATGTCCGCAAATTACCGCCAGGGTCGTAATGAGGGCCGAAGAGTGTAAGGCGACTGAAAGGGAGTAGCATTGGCTATTTTAATAGCTGCAAGGTAATATGCCAAGCTATGTGTTGTGATCGCGTTGAGGAAGGCACAACCAGATATTCTGGATACCTTAATTCATTTGGCTTGATGGAGGGGGGCCCCCAAAGGTGTCCGGGCCCCCAAAGTGCTTAATATGGCCCTGCGGGAGAAGACCAAATCCTCCAAGAGTTTGCCCAGGAAGGGTTGGCTGCACGAGGGAGTGCTTGAGGGGTAGTGGGAAGGAGCCAGTGGCAAAGGAGTGATTGCTGAAATAAGCCCGGGCTGGAGCAAGGGAGGCAATGTTGTCCTTGATAGTTCTGGGGGAGCAGGGGAGCACCCATTTGGAGGAGACTTTCATTGAGCGGATTTGTTTAGAGACCTCATCCGGTGCTATGGGCGAGAAGAAGGAGAGTAGGAGGGAAGGGGGAGGGGGCCGAGGGAGAGTGGCATTGCCCCACAACTGCTCGCACCACCCATACACTGCCCCTCCACACTCATCCGTCCCTCCAAACCCATGCAACCCATGCATTGCCTCCACACGCTGCCCACTCACAATCCCCCCACACATTAACCCCACTTACACTGCTGCCCACATACTATGACTCTTTCAAACTGACCCCACATGTCTTGCCTGCACACTGTAAGTTGCTCCATGCACATACTGACATGCACACACACACAATACCCCATACACACTGCCCCTACACACACTCTCCCCACATGCACTGCCCATACACACTTCCCCAACATAAACACTACCTACAGACACAGCACCACAACACACACACTTCTCCCACAAACATACACCCTGCCTGCCCACACACACGGTCTGCCCCCACAAATAGGCTACTAACCCCACACAGAATGCCACTCCCCACACACTGCCACTTTGTCCACACACAAACTGACACTCCGCCCACACACACTGACCCCCACACAAACACTGCACCCCAGCACACACATTGTTTGCACACATTTCCACACACCCACCCACTACCCAAGCACACAAGCACCCACTACCCAGTAACACAAACGTTGCCCATATGACACACTGACCCCCACACACACATTGCTCACCCCCACACACTGCCCCAAAATACTGACCCCCACACACTGGCCTACCACATTGCCCCACCACACATGCCCACCCAACACCCACAGACAGAGCCCCCAATGCACACTGCCGCAAACCCATACACAGTCCTCACACATGCATGCTCTCCACACACACACACTTCCCCAAAGTACTCCCACACACATAATCATGTCAAAAATCGACTATGCAAACAGCCTCTACCTCGGAATACCAGAATACCTCCTGAAGAAACTGCAACGGATACAAAATGCAGCAGCAAGACTACTCTTCAAACTATCCAGAAGAGACCACATCGCTCCAGCCCTAAAAACATTACACTGGCTCCCAGTAAAACATTGCATCACCTTCAAAACAATGTGCATAATGCACAGGGCAATCAGCTGACAAGGAGCAGAATTCCTACAAAAGAAAATAACAGTCTACAAACCAACGAGACCCCTCCGATCAAGCAACGAAATCCACCTGGAGCTCAAACCATACCTTAAGAAACAACTTAGAGGCACCTCCTCCTACCACTTAGCCGCAAAAACCTGGAACAACATCCCAAAAGAAATAAGAAACACCGAAGATCACCTAAAATTCAGGAAATCACTAAAAACCTGGCTCTTCAACACCACAGACTAAAAACTGAAAACCGAAACAGGAAAAAGGATGACTAAACTGGAAAGGACACGGACAACCCCGAACCGACAGGGAAGCTCCCACGGCACCTGGACGGGTGACACCAGATAGACTGGAACACAGGCGACACGCACGGAGACTGAGTCAACTACCCCAGCCAACCCCACCAACATTTTCACCCGCCCCTTAGTTACCGCCAGGTACCACAGTGTTGTGGAATTGTCGAGATATTGGCAATCACCACACTACCTGAGATGTTGACATTGGCAGGTACACTGGTCACAGGAGTATGAAGAGAGGAGAGGGGGGGCTATGAGAGAGCATGATAGAGGTGAGGGCCAGAGGAGTAAGGAACCTTGTATGCCAGACGGACCCAGATCAGGACAGATGCGCATCAGGGGAGACTACGCAAGCCGAGCGCCTCAATTCAGGACAGAGATGCAAACTAACCAACCCCACTAACAATTTCCCCTTCTGCATACACCTCTCAAACTCCAAACCAAACACAACCAAAACCTACAGCACAACAAACCGCACAAACTTCACTACATTGCAACAACAATACAAAAACACACATAGACATGGACAACAGCACACAACGACTACCGGCCGCAAACACCCCAGGCCCAGCCAATGGCCCACCGGGCTGAGGCCGCCAACAGCACATCACTGCTCTCTTGCACTTTTCCTGCTTCCTCCCACTAACTCAACCTCCCCTCCTCTTTCAGAGCCACCAGAGTGCCAGGGGACCACTCCCGTGCTGATAGTGCGTGGTACAAATGTTCTTTAACATTAACATTAACATTAACACTTCCAACACACTAGCTCTGCCTCTGCACAGAGCCCCCCACAGACATAGCCCCATCACACACTGCCCCACACACATTCCCCATGCAGACTTTCTCTAACACACATTGTCCAGCATCACACACCGTGCCCACACATTAACACTGCCCCCACACACAACCTGCCCAAACACCTCGCCCCCACTTATACAATAACACCACCCCATATCCAGGCATACTGTACCCCCCACACACACACAAACACGTTACCCTCACCCCAAGCACTTCCCCCGTGCACTAACACTGACAACACAATCCATCCCCACACATTGCCCTAAAACACACACTCTGCACCAAAACACACACTCTGCCCCCTCACTCACAATCTGCTCAACCCCCCCACACACACATACACCACTGAACCCCTGCCACACACACTTCCCCCACACACGCTTCTCCAACTCCCCCTCACACACACTGCCCCACACCAGGACCTGTGCCCCACACATACACTGCCCCTCCAAACACATACAGACACATACATACATACACACTCTGCACTTCCCACACACAAACACTGCCCCCACACATTGTCCGCACACGTGTACTGCCCCCTTCACACACAAAGCCCTCACCCATACTGAACCCCACAGCACTACCCCAAACATACTGCCCCTACATACACACACACACACATTGACCGCACATAATCACACATACTACCCATTTTCCGCCTACACACACATACACACACCCACACACACACACACACACACACACACTAATGCCTGCATATACACACACTGCCACCCACACACACACACACTCTGCCCCCACACACTACACACACACCAATGTTGTGAGTACTTGGACATTTACAGAGGAATCCATGCAAGTGATTTGTGTATCTGGAGGACATTTGTAGTCCATCCCTGCAGATGATGCAAGTGCTTGGACATATGTTGCCAATAGCTGCCAAATGGTGCGAGTAGATGAGCATATGGTGATAGCACTTGACAAATGCTTATACGGTGCCTATTCAAAATCCAAAATTACTGACGTTGCCAATGCATGTATTTCGTTTGGGGTGAGGAGTGAAATAGTGAGAATGGGGCCAAAGTGTTTCCATTATTTTGGTGAAGGAGTGTGTGCTCTACATGTTACAGACAGATGTCTGTAGCCGACACATTAACCTTTTGTGCTATTTTACTGGGATGGAAAATTCTGACCTGCAGGGCACAAGAATTTCCCTGCAGCAGACACATTAACACCCTGCTCTATCTCACAGGGATTAGAACCTGCTCTAAACTATTTTTATTTTGTTTTCTTTATTTTAATATTTTTATTACAGAACATTTTTACCGATTGTCATGTTGAACACACATTTTTATATAGTTTTCTCCCTGTAATGGCAGGTGTATTTTGTAATACTATAGATGGAAAATTCAGACTATTGGGTCATTCATTTAATTACATAGAGTACAGTTCATTAGTTACCTGCGCTTCTCAGGCAACAACACCATGCCCTGCTGAAGCCCAGCTCCCACCGAAACATTGTGGCACAATAGGCCCGCCCCTTATTTCTCATGCTACTTAGTGCTTAGGTACTTGGGCACCTTTTCAATTGCTGACATCATATTTCAGATTCCTTTTCCCCCGCAGAAAGCCATTGGTTGTCGATTGAGGAAGGGTTCATTCTATCAGCCTCTGAATGCTCGTGGTCGCATCCTGGGCTATTAATTCTGCAATCGAGCATAGGTTCGTTTATTTAATTCCCGATTCAAACGCCCTCTCCCCACAATCGAAACATGGCATTATTGAAAGCCACGAGTCAGCCCAGGTGGGTCCCCCGCACCCAATCATGTTCAACTGTCTTTGACACGAGATGTTATATTTTGTTCCCGCGCACTCCATACTTTCCCTCAGAATGTTTGCAACTTGTAGACAACTAAAATGTGAATTCAATGTGGCTTCACATCCCCGACCCCACTTCAGAGCCCCCACGACCCCACCGACCGTTCGGTGTCGGGGGGCACCTTGGAATTTTAGAGAAGCACGGTGATTCAGGGCCCACTCCTGTACGCAGTTCCCTTGCACAAGCCCAGCCGGGGTTGCCCAATACAAATGTGTGCACAGCATTGTCTACGGTAAATCCTCTTTTGACAATTCCCCTGTGTAGCATGTGAGTCATTGCGTCGGTTTTCTAACTATATACGGTTCTTTTGTTTTGGAAACGCCCTGGCCTCAGTCTAGCAACCCCACTCCCCCGCCATACGTCAGCTCATACAGTGAACTTACTGTCAGGGGACATTGCTCCCCTTGGCCGTGCGCTACTAGATTTGCTGGCCCGGCTGGTGCCATTTTCCTTGAGAGCATCTCCGAGCTATAAAGTCAGGAATTTTAAGATACCATCGTTAGACTTCATTTGCCGTGGTTGTTTAAAAAATATGTTTAATTACATGTTCATGAACATTTTTTCATACAATAAGTACCTTCCTTACTCTAATCCCATTTTCAGGAGATGCGACAAAATTTCATACTAGTCTGTGCCTCTGTGCCATTACATCCATCCACCACTACATGGCCTTTCCCCCTCGTTGTTTTTTGGGGTGTTTTTCTATTAAATTATTCCTAAGACTTTTGGAGAGAAAAAAAGAACAGTTTCAAAAGCCTACATGATGGCTTTCTTTCTCATCCTTAATATTGGGGTTGCCTTATTATTCTGCCTCGTTGACATTTTCTTGCACACATTCTTATACATGATTCAGACTTTCCGACGTGAATTCAGTCTGTCGCTCATGGCGGCTACTTCCTTCTTGAGTGAGCACGAAAGCTGTCTAGTGCCATTCCTTCTTTTCCATCTTTATCCCATCTGGCAGAATGGGTAGTTCCCCAAGGTACCTTCCCGCCTCTCCCCAACTGTTCTGTAGCTTTTATAAGCAACCATTAGACACCATTCCATTTACACAGTAGTTGATGGAACCTGTGCGTGTGCGCGACTGAAATTTGTGGGGCAGCCAGGAGTTCGCATGGGGCAAGTGAGGGTTCTTATGTTATCTACTGTCACAATAGCCAGGCAACGGCTGCCGCTGGGGTGTCATGTTGCTCTTCTTCACAAATAAACACCTTGTTTCTAATTACCTGGCCTCTGCTTGATCCTTCCTGGACTTCGTTCTCTTGATATAAATAAAATAGAATTTCATTTACATGAAGACATTAAGTTCTCTACATGTTGCTCCTCCTGGACCCGTCTGCTGCGTTTGATTTAGTCGATCATGATAGGCTGGCGGTCAGGCTAATCGAGGTAGGCAGATGCTCTAGATCAGCAAGCAACTGGTTCAGATCTTTTTTGGGACCTGGGAGAGCTAAGGTAGCCCGAGAGGACTGCAAGTCTGAGGAGGTTCTCCAGTGCTGTGGCGTTCCACAGGGGTCCGGCGTGTTCCCACTGCTATATAACCTCTACTCCAAGTTGATTTTCAATCTCCTCGATGGTCTGGGTGTCAAATATACAAACTATGCAGGTGACACCCAGATCATCCTGGAATTGTCCGGCTCTTATGAAACCGACTACCAACTGGTCACGGGGGTCTTCAATGCCATCAAGAAATGGATGAGAGAACATTTCCTAGCCTTGAACGACAAGAAGACAGGGATTCTGATTGTCGCTAGTGTAGCCAAACTTATGATGCTGGGCCCCGAATATGTAGCATTCCAGGTTGGAGCATCTAGCATCCAGGTATCCAGCCACGTTAAAACACGTGGAGTGATATTTGACTGTATTCTTAATTTTAACAAGTATGTTGCTGCTGTTAGTTCCAGTTGCACTATACGACTCACTTACTCTGGCTGATCCGCCCATATCTCTCAGAAGCCAATAGGGCGGTGGGAGCAACAGCAACCATCAATTCTAGGCTGGACTATTGTAACAGCCTACTTGCTGGCAGTACAGCAGCAAACGTAAAAAAACTACAGACAATACAAAATGGGGCTGTTTGAGCTGTATTTGGTATTGGACGCAGGGACCATGTATCAAAAGCCTGGCGGAATCTACATTGGCTCCCTGTCCAGCAAAGGGTCCAATTTAAGGCATCCTGCCTGGTATATAAGTGCCTTGGTGGCACCACCCCAAAGTATCTGCAATCACGCGTCAAAAGACCACCTCAGAAACAAACACTGCAATCCAATGATAAGAACCTTTTGTTCCTACCACACTTCAAACTGAAGAAATATGGAGACCTAAGCTTTAATGCATGGCGACCAAGGATTTGGAAACAATCTTCCACTGTCCATTAGGCAGCTGCCATCCGCCACTCAATTTAGGAAGGCGCCTAAGACCCATCTGTTCGATGGAGGAGGAATCTAGGTCCCACAGCTTTCTCCCTCCATCGATACAGATTACCACTAATGCAGATTAAATCATGCACCTAACCGCATTTGGGCGGCCTATGTTTCCTCTCTGTATTGTCATGTGAGCGCTCCGAGGCCTGCGGGCGAGTTGGCGCTATACAAAAAATCCATAGAATAAAATAGAATAGACACTCAAATCTGAAACGGCCAATACACCCACAATGCACAGATTTCATGTCAGCGCCAGGAACCACAGTTCACGCACAAATGGGCACAGGTTGGGATTGGTCCTCATTCAGATGCAGGTGGCAAGAGTAGGATGGGCCGGTGGCATTTGCATCTACGGCCCTAGGGAAAAGAGAAAGAAGGGGCCCCATCACTGAGCAGACTACGATGTTTTGTGGGGTTGCCAAGTACTTTAGAACATATCTGTGTGGAATCCCATATGGAGTAAGCAGTGACCAAAAGCCTTTGCTACACACATTCACCATGGTGGGGAGTGGGGGGGTCGGGTTTGACCACCCCCAGGGCATATTGCTGTTTAGCAGGCATGCAAGAATAGAACTTCATTCTCTTTACCATCCTTCCCTGTCTGTCCTTTCCCCATTGTATTGCAACCATTAATGCTTGTATATCTACAGGGCTTCAATCTTGGTCTAGTGCCTAATTCACTGCTCCTAAAAAAAAGTGTTGGATTGATTGCATAGTGCAGATTGTGGCAGCTCGCCTACTGGTGGGCTTGAACAGGCAGGACCACATCTAGCCTACCCTGCATTCTCTGCCTTTGCTAAAATTCTGAAACTGGGCTACATTTGACTCACTCTGACTAATACACAGAGCTGTCAGTCACAAAAGGTTCTCGTTCTACATATAAACATTGCCAGCCAGCCACTGAGCTTGGGTTTGCACTCACAGCATAGTCATTCTCACCTCCCACAAAGCTAAGGTCCGTGAGTGCGTTCTCTTTTTACACTCCTAATTGGTGGAATTATTTACCTGCCACCGGTGGAAAGAATCTTCTTGTAGGTGGTTGGCATTTGAAACGAATAAAGCAATTGAAACGGTTGTTCGGCACAGCGCCAAGTCAACTGCAATCTATCTAGATGAAAATTTAACATGGCCATAGGGAAATATGCCAACAGTCAGGGCATAAGTTTTATCAGGCACAATGGTATTAACTGGTGCCAACTAGGAAACTATTTGCTTGACGTGGGGAGTTACCTTTTTTTGCTTAATGTTCAGGAGGCCCCTCTAGGTGCAGGGTTTAAGCAGTGGTGGAGGGCGGTGCAGGTGGGGGGAAAACAGTCATTTGTCAGCATACCAAGAGCCATTGCAGTGTTACTGGGCAATCCTCACCATTTGAGCCGCTAACTCCAATTTAATAATACAAACCTGAGGCATGCAATTCTCCCACTTAATACCTGTGTATTGACTCTTTACTCAGGAGGGGCAGCACCAAGTGATTGGGGTATCACAGCTAAGAAGCAAACTATCCATCCACCCCGCCCCCAAAACATACCAACTTGCCATAGTAGCAGTTACACAAAGCTTGTTCTAGACATTTCACGCTAATGTGCTTGTAACATAACATATGTGGGCTTGTGGGCCTCCTGGACAGTGGGTTCCTGTATAGATCAAGTCATAAATGCCTCTTTAAAATCCTTGAAACCCCTCTTGTCGATCGGTGTCCTGAACATCTTGGAGGAATGAGGCATTCCTGACACCCTTCATAATGACAAAGATTAAACAAAATCTCATCAATGTACTGTGCCCCGGTGACTCTGGAATGTTTTTACATCAGAAAGATTAGCTACATTTTGACAAAAAGCACATAGAGTGGCATACCTTGTGGCATGGCATATGTCTGTCAGGATTCTCTTCTGATTTTGTATCCCAGACTAGCTCTTCTTCTGACAACAAATCCTCCCACTCCTCACCTGATTTCGGTGGACTGAAGCACGGGGTCTTCTTCCTTATGTAATCCTTCTTGTGATGCAAATATGGCCGATCACGGGAGGCCGCCACTGTGACCACTTACTACACAAGTAGCCCAGTGAGAGGACTCCCGGGAACGCCAAAAAGGAGAAAAAGGTGTTCCGGCAGAAAAAAACCCTCGGTTTGTATCGGCAATCCGTGAACTGGACAGCAGGTAAGATCCAAACAGTGTACGACTGTGCAGCAGGTAAGATCCAAAACAACGTAAGGAATGCACAGCAGGTAAGATCCCAAACAGTGTATGGTGCAGGTAACCAGGACAGAAGGCTGAGAACTGCCAAAGCGGAAAGAGAGGAGAGGAAGGCGAGGCACAAGGAGAGAGAGAGCCAGGAGGAGACAGAAGCCGGAGGTGGAGGGACGAGCAGAAAGGAAGGCAGGCCGGACCCGAGAGAAAGTGGAATGCAGAAAGAAAGGTTCCATACCTCCCCCCTGATGAAGGTCCACTCTTATAATATTCCCATCAAGTGTGTACTTCAAAACAAACAACTGTGTCCAGTCCAACTTGTATGTAGCGGAAACCAGTCCAAAGACCGCAACAAATTTAACATTAAACCAAACCCCTTGCATGGTCTTAGCCCAGCTGTCCCCCCAGCCCTTGCCACCCCATGATGCTGCTAACAATCCCAATCCCAGCCAAATCCCATTGTGCCATTGCGCCTTCCTGCTGACCATCATAGGTCCCATCTTCTGAGGGTATAAACGATGCCAGTGTCAGCGTATTCCATGCAGCCACGTCATCACTAACCTCCCTCTGCCCTCGGGTATACTGCACAGTGCCATATCACCATCTCTGGCTCGGCCCACTACTTCAGATCCCCCCACCATACCTCAATTCTGGGTCCACTGGCTGTTTTCCACGCAATCGCTATCCTGCGCTTTGCCAAAACACATATAAGGTCTTTCATCCTAGTGAGGTGAGCCTCCACCACTTACGGGGAAACATGCCCAATAAGCACGCCTCTGGCATCCAATCATACATGTCCATACACCCTGACACCACCTTACCTGCAACCTCTTGCGGGCATGACCAAAACATATGCAACATCCACGCTCTTTCACACGCACACCTGGGGCATCTCTGCTCTCCTGCTCCCGGAAATCGTCTGTGGGATCAGATGCACCCTGTGTGTAACGTATAATTGCATCATTTTCATCCTACCGTTTCTGGACACCCTTTATGCATATTGCAACGCCCTGGCCCATCCTTCATCTGTGAAGGCATGGCCTATGTCCTCTTCCCACTGGGACCGCACCCTGAGCTCTGACGTCGTAAGCGTGTCCATAACATCTCATATAGCCTAGAAACCACATGACACCCTCTGATAAGTCATAAAGGGAGTCCATAACCGCGTCCCCTTCCATGCCCTGCCTGAATTCTGGCCACCGGGGCTGCGCTGCCCTGATCACCCTGTGATACGTTAAAAACTGGACCCTAGGGATATCGTATTTTTCCACCAGCTCCAGGAAGCTTGCCAAAATGTCATTACTAAACAAATGCCCCAAGGTAATAATTCTGTTTGTCTCCCAGTGATGTCTGATGCTGCAGATCTCACCATGGTTCCTCCTCCCTATTGCCACCTGCGGTATATTATCTGAGCATGTGTATTGCCTACCCATCAGTCTCCACAATCTGTGCCACAGCCAACCGCAATAGCATGGACTTTCCCTTATGGCACGTCTCCTTTACCCAAAGTATCTCTTTCAGATAGTCATGTTTGGCATCGTCCTGTAGTAAATCGTATCTAGTGTAACCTCATCTGCCAACCATGTCATGGCAAACTGCAGCCGCCCAGCGAAATAATAGAATTCAAAGTGTTGCAGTTTAACCCTGCCATCCTTAAAATCTCTACACAAAGTTCCTAGTGAAATCCTGCTCCTATTTCTGCCGCAAATGAACCCTCTGCTCACAGAGTTGAGCCTGCAGAAAAACAACCTGGGGATGTCATACGGTATGTTAACATAGTGATACAGGAGCCGCGGGAGCACTATCATTTTAAGAAGCGCCACCAGTGCAGTAACTTTGCTGAAAAAGTTGGGGGGACATGACATCTGAAGAAAAGATGCCCCAGCCAAATGAATGGGGACAAAATGGTGTGCCATGAAAGTTGGGGGGGACAAACCCCTCCGCCCCCCACTACAATTACGCCCATGAGTGCCACTATGCCAATCATGGACAGCAGAAGCATGCGCCAGAACTCCATGGACCTCTCTATAGCCGCCATGCCCGTAGCATGTTCATCTCCTGCTCCCGCCGGGGGTCATGGTAAACATCCACCCCAAGATACCGAAAAGTATCAACCGCCCGCTGCAGCTCAAGACTCAGCAGAGAGTCCCGCTGCAGCCCCATCAGACTCCCCAGGTGGAACAATCCAGGACCTCTAGCAGATACAGAAGATTAACCACTGGGATCGGTCAGTAAAGTAACATATTGTCCGCTTGCGGGGAGACCACATGCATGCTACCCCCTGCTGGTATACCAGCAGCCTTTGACTCTGATCTGAGGACGGCCACCGGGGGTCCCAAGCCATGGGGCAAAGTGGCACCCCTGCTTAGTCCCCTTGTGCAATTCCCACCTGTCCAAAAAATGCTTCCCCATCCTGACCCTGGCCATCGGTTTTGAATAGATCAGTTTTAGCCACCTCAAGAATCGCAGCTCCATCCCAAGTCATTGCAGGGTGGCATGTAGCCAGTCCCACCGTACCAAGTTGAGCATTTTTATCGCATCAAGCGAGGCCACTACATGATCCAGCCCGGTTCCACTAGTCTGGTCTATTACATGATGCAGTCTGTGTAAATTACAGGATGTGTTTCTACCCGGAACATATCCCGTTTGATCAGGATGTATTAAGGCACTAATCACCATACGCAGCCTATTCGCCAAAAGCGTCGTAAGTATTTTGCATTCTTGATTAATAATCAAGAGCAGTCTGTAAGAGCTGCACTCTAATGGTGACTTTTTAGGTTTAAGTATTGTCACAATAACGGACTCTCTCAAGGTTACCAGCAGTTGGCCTTTCTAAAGGCCCGCCTCCAAAATCTGCAACAGGTGGGGCACCAAAGCACCAGCATATTCTTTAGAAAACTCTGCCGGGAGGCCGTCTGCCCCCTGTCTTTTACCCATAGGCAACAACTGTATAGTCATATTCAGTTCATCCGCAGTGAGCGGAGCATCCAGCATTTCAACCTGTTCCCGTTCCAAGTGGGGCAGCGAGGATTGCGACAGGGCATCCTGCATGTCCGCTACACTGCCCTCGGCCTCAGCACTGTACAACCGCTGATAATAACCACTAAAGACTGAGTTAATTTTGCTTTGCGCCTTCCATTCCTCCCCGCACTTGTCTTTAATGGAGCTGATGGTCACCGTTCTCTCTTCTGCGTGGCACAGCCATGCCATCACCCTCGCAGGTTTGTCCCCACTTTCGTAAAGTTTCTTCATATATTTGGAATAGTCATAATTCCCCAACCACTCCCAGTCATGCTTGCCACAGCTTGATGAGTGCTTTTTCACGCCCATCCATAGGTTCCACCCCATCCATCATCTACTTAATCTTAGTCTCTGTCAAGAATCCATTGGCTACTTGACCACAAAGTGTAGCCGACGAATTCTTCCTAACAATACAACCAGCTGTTTGTGCAAGAAACAAACAGCGGGATATATTCCTTGAAAGAAGGGACCCAACAAATACACCAGGCAACCTAGACCAAAAAGAAGGAACCAATTAGATTAAGGTATTGGAGTCAAAAGGTAAACAGCCTCTACTTGACCAGGACTAACCTCTGGAAGAGGGTATTCTACTTGAAGACGTCCCAGGATTATCAGGAAGGGAACTGCCTCTGTTGTGGTGCTCTATCTAGCGTGGTACCTTCAATAGCTGTAAATAATGTATACCCCAGTGTTTAGGAAGAGACAGGACTGCAATATTAAATGTAACAGGGTATGAGGATATGTGGTCTTACCTTGATCTCTAGTGTGGTAGGATAGAGGGATTCTTCATAGCAGCTGGTAGTAGAATTCACCAAGCTAAGAGAGCAACCCAAGGAGTCTGTTCCCGACGGAACGAGGACGCCTAGACGGGAGAGTGTCTCAAGCCCAAAGCAGTAACCCGACGGAACGCGGACGCCTGGTTTCTAGCCACTGACACATAATCGGCAGTCTCTCGTCCGTGTGCTGTGGGGAGGAACAGGACGAAGTGTGGGCAGTGCTCTATGATGGCTTGGTGAGTGGAGTCCAAGAGAAACACTGAACGGCAGGATACCAGGATGCAACGAAGACCGAGGGTAAGGCGAAGACAATCCAAAATGCAGTTCCGGGTCAGGCAAAATTCCAAACGTAGCATAACCAAGGCGACAAGACGCAAGCGTAGATGAGGCGAATCCAGGTACAGTTCCGAAGAGGTGTAGGGCGAAGAGTAGCCAAGGCGACAAACAGACAAGGAGGAACCAGAACAATCCAGGAAAACAGGCGAGTGGTCAAACAGGGAGCAGATTCAAAAGGACAAAAATAGCAAGAAATCAGGAACGTACTTCCGAAAATTCAGTAGCACTGTGGCAAGGGTAGGAGGTGCTTAAATACTGTGAGTTCCATCATATAATTGAAGCGTGCTTTGGGAGACATGTGCTGAGAGCGAAGCAAAACCAGGCCGCCATAGTTGCCATGGTAACCGCCAGTTGCGGCCGTAAAGTCGCGGACGCAGGATTCTCTGGGTACTGTAGGAAGAATGCAACACAGGGAAACATCTACTTAAGTTTATATGCATGGAATGTACATGGGGATGGATATATGGCTTATCAGTGTGCATATTCTTAAAGCTTTGCGACCCCTGATTGGCAGCATAAGGTTGAGGATTCTTGGAACTATTGGAACGCGTAATCCCAGCAGTCTCTTTGTCAGAGACGCTGTGTACTAGATTTCTGTGTGCGCCCCCCATTTTTCCTATCGAAATCCCTTTCATCACCACATTAAAGCATTCCCACAGAGTTACTGCACTATCCACACTTCCTGAGTTTAGCGCAAAGAATTCCTCAATTCCATCTCCCATATAGGCTCTAAATGAATCATCTAGAAGCGCCTCCACTCTCAGTCACCACGTCAGGATTGGTAGCCTACCCTTTGTATTCTGCTATGTGACCATCAGGGGAGCATGATCAAAAAGCCCTCCTGCTTTGTATTCCGCCATGATAAATTCACCCGAAGACTTTATACCTGTAAACATGTAGTTGATGCGTGTGCGCGCCCCATGAGGGCTGGAGAAATAAGAGTACCCTCTCCTGGCCCCTTGCACCCATCTCCAAATGTCTATTAATCCCAGGTACTCCAGCAGGGTACTGTGAGAAACCAGAAGGTGTCTCACCCACTAGTGTAGAGGAGCAGCTGCATGCCTCTGCAGGAAACCCCACCCTCCTACCTCCCATTTGTTGGAAGCCTGAGATTGTGCTGTGTTTGACACGAGCAGTTCGGCCAGTACCACAACATATGTTTGAAAGAAGATACCCATTGAGACAATCCTATCGAATGTATCCCCGAAGGGATGACAATTTGAGGGAGGAACTCCCTGAAGGAATATGAGAAAAGAGCAAAGAAAGAAGCCTGTGACATCATAATAGAGTATAAACGGCATCTCAGGATACTGGCTGAAGAGGATGTATGGATCCTACAGAAACTAATGACGGAGTAAAAAATCAAGTGAACTTTTAAATACGAAAAAAAGATTACACGTGCACGAAGTGCTACAGAGAATCAAGATTACACGTGCACGAAGTGCTACAGAGAATCAACTGTTCAATTGTACAGACGCTGAAACGCAAGTAGACTAAATCATCATAGAAGCTAGCTATATATAGTGAATAGAATGCAAGTGAAGCCACCATTGTATAGAAGTTGGACATTGGTATCATGAATTTAGTAAGCCAGGACCCATGAAGAGGGAAGAGAAAAACTATGTTGCAGCAAGATTAAGTTGAATCGTGGAGCTGCATGGTGAGGCTTTCTCGCCTGAAGTCAGGATTGAAGCAGCCAAGGTCAGCTATCTATTCTGTAAAGGAGCTAAAGTACAAAGGATAAACCATCCCAAAAATGCCAAGAGTGCCAAGTTTAATTCATTTATGACATTTCAAAGCTGCAAAATGGACCAAATCGTGGTCTCCTGTCACGTGAGCCAAGGATGAAAATAGAGTTTGAACTCGGAGTCCTAGAACAACGATAGTGAGTGCCTGCACAACCGGGTATTGTCAGAGACAAGGATACTTTGCAAGGCCAAGTTCAAAGACAATCTTCATGGCAGAAGGCATGGGCGATGAGAGATGTTGGGCTAATTGGGTGGGGAGGTAGAGTCAGGCCCACCTCCTTGAACCTGGGGCTGTGCCTATGTGCTGCTAAGTGAACCAAATGTTCCAGCCATGGCACAAGCGTGCCAGCCAATTGTAGAGGTCCATATAACAAAGGACCTTATAGTTTGAGAAGCCAATAAGAAACCGTTTACCTAATATTTTTGAAGATGACATGTTTTAGAGGTAGTCCATGTGACAGTGGGCAGCCAATTACAATCCCAGTTCCTACAGACAGTATACTTAGATGTTCCCCTTAATCCTATCCCGATCCCCAGTAGGTTTTTCATTATTTGCCACATGGTATGACGTCACCTCTGACGTATTTTTAGTATAAAGTCTATGTTGTGTGAAAAGATCACTGAGAGAAATCGAGCACACATCCGTTGATGTTCGTTGTAACTCCCTTTTTTAGATAATTGTTAATAAAACTGTACTTTGCCATCTTCCTGAGGTTGTTCAGTTATTTGGGCCCAGAGTTAATCTGTGTGAACCCATCCATTACATGCACGTTCCTAAAGGGCCCTAAGCTCACGTGGTTGTGGTGCGGATGGTTCAATAAGATCCAAACTGGTTTGTCTCCAGAGTTTCGGACGATCGGTCATTATCTGCCATTAGCTGGAAGATCGCTGAGTTTCCTGTGGAGAGCGGCCGAATAAAAATAAACTTGCAAGAAAAACCGAGACGTGGACAGGTCCCCCTTTGAAGAAATCCCTTCCCAGTTATCACGGGCATGCTGTGGACAGAAGGTGAAGTTGTCGGATTGGAGGAGTCGTCGATACTGAAGGCCTCGAGTCAATTAACGAATGGTGAGTAGACTAAGGGGAATGGCAAATAAGGGGTTGGGATTGTAATAATTTTGAGTAACGGGAAATAATAGTAGAGATAAGAGAGACCGCCTAGGAAAACCTGATTCAAGGGAGTCAGAAGGAGACATTTCAAATCCCAATGGGGGTGAGTGAAATATAGTACGCGTTAGTCAGGACTACGTAAGTGGTTGTTTCAAACCATGTATAGGGTAAAAAATAAAGGTGAGGGAAGAAGTTATCACAGAGTTTTATAAAGTGTAAATGACTGACTAGTGTAAATGTTGTTTGTTAAGTAAAATATCGACGGGCGATAGAGATTGTGACTAATTGAAAAAGTAACAGTGTAGTAAAGCGAATCAAAAAGAATAGATAGACTATTTAAACAAGAGGATTCAGCAGCGATTAATGGTGCTTGCACAAATTTGTTGTTTTAAAACATTGAAAAGTGGTGATTTAAGCCAAGGTAAAAGGTTTACTTAATGGTCTGGTAAGGATTAAGGCAAATCCACACTGATCAAGGCCGCTATGGTCAATGCAAGGTCCCTTGCAGCCCATGCACTCGACATCGCTAACCTTATCAAGACCCAGGAGCTTGACTTCATAGCCGTCTCTGAGACTTGGCTGCATGCCGCCTCTGGCCCTGCACTCTCCCTGGCAATTCCCCCAGAGTACTCCATCTCTAGATGCGACCGCACCTCCAGAGGAGGTGGAGTTGCCTTCATCCATAAAAACTCACTAGGACTTAGAGCCCTACCTAGTACAAACATGGAATCTGCCGAGCTACTCTCGGTCAAACCTCCATTATCTGCCAATCAAACGACCACTGTACACCTAATCTACAGACCTCCTGGCCCTCCCACTTTATTTGTGGACGACATTACTTCCTTAGTACTTGACAAAGCTAAAACCAATTCACAAGTTATCCTCCTTGGTGACTTCAATCTAGGTTACCAAGACCCTAATGACCCCACGGCCATTGACTTCGCCAACACCCTAACTGACTTAGGGTTCTCCCATCATATACAAGAACCCACCCACATGAAAGGGAGGTCCTTAGACGGGCTAAGTGACACTAACTGCAACATCAGTTTACTCTCAAACTCACCTTGCGCATGGTCGGATCATCATATCATTACTTTCAACATTGAAGCAGTTCACCTACCTGCGCCTTCGGTTGCACCTGCCATCCCTACCAGAAACAAAAAGGACATAACGTCCAAGAAGCTACTCCCCCTCATCCTTCCTACCCTTAACAATGCCATTGATTCTTGTTTGGATCCCACCACCTTAGCCAACACTTACAACCAGGTGATGCTCGCAGCTATAAACACCATCACCCCTCTCAAACTTAGGAAACACGCTGGAAAAGTCACCCCTCTGATGCCTACAAGGACGGTCTCTTCCTAGCTACTCTCAACTATAAAGAAGCCATATTCCTGGCTAAAAAAGAGTCCTACAATAATCGCATCTTGTCAGCACAATCCAATACTAAAGAACTATTCAAACTTCTTAAGGAACTTGAGTCTCCTGCAGCACCTCCAGACTCCTGCACTAAGGACAGCAACTGGTGCACCAATATAAAGACAGCACTTCTAGACAAAATTGCATCCCTTCAAACCAAAATTAGAGGTAAACAGAATTCACTACAGTCGGACAATCCCCTGACCAATCGTACAACTAATACTTGCCAGGCCAACTTGAACTGTAATCCGTTCACCTTCTCCCCTCTTACTATCTCTGAAGTAGAAGGAATTATGAAAAATCTTAAACCGTCCAACTGTCAAGGTGACCCATGCCCAGGTCCTATCATCAACGAAGCCTCCCACGATCTAGCCCCCTTCATCACAACCTTCATAAACGCCTCCTTCAAAACGGGCATAGTCCCGGACAACCTCAAGGACGCCTGCGTGATCCCTTTGCTCAAAAAACCTTCCCTTGACCCTAACATACCCACTAATGTTAGACTTATCACCACAGTCCCTTTCCTGCTCAAGAACTTTGATTCCGCAACCTATCTGCAGAGTCAAGAATATCTTGAATCTAACAATCTCCTTGGGCTAAGACAATCCGGCTTGCGCCTTAAACACAGAACTGAAACAGCCTTCATTGATCTGAAAACTCAAATAGAGATCCTCAAAGATAATGGGAAATGAGTGCTAGTCCTACTTCTCGATCTCTCTGCGGCATTCGATCTGGTCAACCACCAAATACTTTGCCAACATCTCAAATCTGCAGCCCACTTTTCGGACTCCGCCAACGCGTGGATCCACTCTTTCCTAAGTAACAGATCCATGCGGGTCTTCTCTCCTACAGCTTCCGCTGACCCATCTCCTATACACTGTGGTTCTTGTGTGTCGCCGACACTTTACAACGTGTTCACCAAACCTCTCTTTGATGTGCTTGATTATCTGGGTGTCTCTTACACTAACTATGCGGATGACACCCAGATACTTATCCCCATTACTGGTGATCACATAGCCGATACCAAATCTTTGAATGACGTCTACCTGGTTATTCAGGCCTGGATGGCACAACACGAACTCTGACTCAATGACGACAAGACTGAGCTCCTATTACTAGGCTCAACTCAACGCCTTAATAAACTAGACCTAGCTTTCAAGTCTTTCATCACTGATGGCAATGACATTAAGGTCTCCAAGGACGCTAAAACTCTAGGCGTCTGCCTGGACTCTGCTCTTTCACTAATCAGACAAACTAATGCAGTAAGGTCGGCCTCGGCCTATACCTGCAAACTCATCACTGCCTGCAGACCATTCCTGAACTCACACAACTGCATTACCTTGGCAAGAACACTAAGATCGACTACTGCAGTGCCCTCTACCTAGGGACTAGCCAGTCCAACCTCAATAAACTGCAGACAGGCCAGAATAATGCCATCAGGGCTGCACTAAATATCCCCAGGCACTCCCATATCTCTAACGTCAGATCATATCTACGCTGGCTCTCAGTAAAAAAGAATCACCCTAAAAACTCTAGCACTGACACACAAATGCCTGGACAACAAGGCCCCTCCCCACCTCTCCACCCTTCTCACTCTCCATACCTCCACACGACCCACTAGAACTCCACAAATTCATAGTCTCATCCTGCCCAGATTCAAACTCCAAAAAGCCGAAGGAGTGAGCTTCCCTGTCTTAGCCTCGAAGCTCTGGAACTCCCTTCCTGTCCCCATCAGAACTGAGCCTTCTTTCCAAACTTTCAAGAATAAAACCAAATCTTGGCTCTTCTCACAGAATTTATGAATTTATGATGCACCACACATAAGGTTTGACCTCATATTCTAGGGTCGTTCTGCCTTACTGTATTTATTGTATATCTTGTATATTTACTTGCTTACCTTATTGACTATGTCTATGTTTGTATATTATTGTATGCTTGATTCCAGTACGGGACTTCTGTTCTCCCGTATCTTCTTGTAAACGGGTAGAGCTTAAGTCTCTTGCCTTTGACCATTACTGTAATGTACTGTGACTTGTATGTAAGACTATGCGCCCAGATGCCCATGGGCCTGGCTGCGCTTTACAAATAAACTAAATACAAAATACAAAGACTTGTCATTATGGGGGATACTCCTCTCATGCATCTATGCAAGACACTGCCAAAACACATGCCCAAGCTCAAACAGCATCGTGCGAAATGGGTAAAGGGCACAGCAGATACAATGTTCATGCCGTGGCCACAAGGGATATTGTTGTCAAGAGCGGTATTGCAACACATGACCACATACTTGCACGCTGCATACACAGGCAAGAAATTAGAGAAAAGATTAGCGATTTTAGAGCTCTGGCAGATGTATCAAGAGGACCGGCCACCTGAGGGGTGGATGCTTAATCAGCATAGGGAGGAAGGCATTGAGCTCTCAGTGCCCCTTACCTTGCCTGAAGTAAAGAGTGATGCTAAGGAACAGATAGGAGTGTATCCTCTGAAGGAACTAAGAGCAGCGACGGGGTATAGTAATCGGATATATGAACCTCCTGCTTACAGTAGCGATGATAGTCCAGAAGAGAATTTAAAAAAGGAAGATATTTTTGAAGTCATGCAAGACAAGGAAGGAAGAAGTGAGCAGTCAAATTTGTCGACAGAAATAGACAGGGAAATTAAGAGATGGAAAGGAGAAAAGGATAAGGCTGACGAGGTAGCACTCATGCAAAACAAATAGATGGTAGGACAGATATTACTCAAAATGGTATTAGCCTATTTGACCTAAAACAATTGCCCTAATGACCAATTCGGTCGAATTTTGCATGGGTGATTTGCCCTTCGGGGCAATTTGGTTGCATATATTGCAAAATACCAACCATGGAGAGCGGGGGTTGCGGTGGTCTCCCCCGCTCCCCATGTTTGGTATTTTGCAATTTTGGGGGTGCATGGGTTTCCCCCACATCTTTAAAACTGGAGGCGGGGGACAAAACACAAAACAAAAAAAGCATATTCGTTTAAATTGGGCCCCAAGCAAATTGATTTGTGGTCAGTTTGCCACTATCAAAAACAATTCGGTAAAACATACCCAAACCCTCAAAATAGATGGGAAAATTATTGAGGAAGTTAGGAAAAGGAAAGACAAGGACGAACAAGAAAGAAAGGATAAGGAACGAGAGAAGAGATTAAAAGAGGATGAGCAGAAAAGGAAAAGCAGGCAGCAACGAGACCAGACATATCAGGACGAACAAGCGAAAATTGAAGAACAGGCAGAAGAACAGAGAAAGTATGACAATAGACAAAGAGCGATAGAAGAAAGGGACAGAAAGGAGAGAAAGAGACAGGAGGAAGAAGCACGAGGACTAAGGGACAAAAGACTACAGAGAATAAGGGAAGGAGCAAGGAGAGGAGAAGAACAAAGGCAAGAGGAAGACAGAATTAGAAGGGATGCGAGAAAACGAAGGGACATAGATGAAGAAATAGAACAAAAGAGGAGACAGCAAGATTTCGATGCCACTCTCTTTCGTAAAGAAAAAATTAGACTGGGCCCAGAAATACAATGGGACAGAGTGGAAGAGATTCTTCCAATAAAGGGAGCCATGCCAGCAGCATCTAGAGTCGCACTAGAAGAAGAAATATTTGATGCAGAGAGCATTGGAGAAAGGATTGATAAGGTCTATCTACAATTAAGATGAGATAGTGAGTACGGAACTCGAGGGAATGGTGATTGATCCGCAGTACCGCAATTACAAAGTGAGGAAGGGAACTTGTTTAGCGATGAACGCAGGGCATTGTCTTTGAGCAGACTAGACTTAGACAAGGGTGAGGGGATGATATTCACACCACTTGGGGCCTAGATATGTCAGACGAAGAAAGAAAGACCGGTCTTGGGACAGAGGAGGGAACGCGTGTGCCCCTGAAGGAAGTCTACAAACGGATAAGGAACTGAGATGGTCAGATTTGGAACAGCCTAAAGATAGAACTCCAGATCCCATAGCATTTCCTGAGCGTCCTCAAGGACAATCACATAGTGAGAAAGGAGAGTCTCCACCATAAGCAGGTTAAGGTCATTACCGACGAGGAGACAGACAGGGATGATTATCCCTGCCATGGATAGACTAATAGTGGGATCCGATTATGGGACGGGGTTTACGCAGTTTCCTTTGTTAGGAAAGGGGGGAGCAAGACCGTAATACATTCCATGGCCACAGATGGACAAGGATAACTTGAAATGTAAGCTCCCTAGTTTGACTTTGGGGGCTGGGAAATGAATAGATGAATTAGAGAAAATGACAGGAGGAAATACGCTGGCCATAGGGGACATAAAAGGTCTACTGGTGGCTATCCTTGGGGAGAGAGCTGACGACATTTGGAGAAGAGCAGGACATTCAGGCATAACTGCACAAAACACAGCACACGATGGAGCACCATTTAATAATTGTAGAGCAGACCTTTGGTGGTCTCTAAGAGTACACTATCCTGACACATCAGATATGGGTGCAATTATGACACGTAAAATGAAGGAAGTTGAAGACCCTGGTGCTTAGATTCAGGACATTCAGGAGAAATGGCAGCTTGAAACTGGCGACCCGTCGGAAAAGATGGTGGCATTATTTTATCATATTTTATGTCAGGGGTTGCCTGAGCGAGTACAGAGGCAGATGAAAAAACAAGTAGGGATGGAAGCAAAGCCATGGGCTGAGATACAGTTGACAATAGTACATCATTGTCGGTTATTACAAGAGAGAAAAAAAAAAGATGACAATAGGAATATCGAGGTAAGATAGTTCTGAAAAAAGTGGCAAAATGTGTCATCGAAGAAGCAGTACTGACAAGCAGAGAAGGATTGGAAATGCAGGAATCAGTAGGTACATCGCAGGTGAATAATCCACACCCAATGGACCAAGGTGGATATGGGTTCATGCCACGAGGCAGAGGTATGGGTTATAGAGGATGAGGAGGTGGATTTCAGAAAAACCAAGGTGGGTTTCAAAATATACAGAATGAGAGAACGAGAGTATTTAGGGAGGATATAACCAAGGAGTGTCATGCCCCGCGTTCTCCCGGGTCTTCCCCGTATCCGAGGATCAAAGACTTGGCGGTTGCCATGGAGATTGGGACAAGGCCATCCACAACAAAGGCCTGGGACCACAATTCCCATCAGGCATAGCGCGCGGTGAGGTGCGTGGAACGCTGCCCATCATGCGTTCCACGCCTCACCCGGAAGTTCGCTATATAGGTTCAGTGTTGCTGTTGCCTGGTGCTCCTAAATCGTTTTTGCTACGGCACGACTAAGCTGCAACCTCAACTGTGTTTCCTTGTTTCCACATTCTTGGTTCCCGACCCAGCTATCCTGTTTCCAACTACGCCTTCTGCCTATTCCTTCTATCTCTGGCATTTGTTCCCTAAGGACGGTCTCCCCTCAACCTTACCGACTCAGACACTCATTGACCTCGCTGACTCTGCATTTGTTTATGTCAGTTAGCCTCAAACCTCTACATCTCTCTTGTGACCTGCCTCTGGAATGCCCTCACCTTCCCAGGTTGAATCTCTGTCCTAGCGCGGCACTGCACTGCTCCGTCATGGACCGGGATGCCTTGCTGCATTCCGTGAGGGGAATTTACATCTCGTCCCTTTTTTCACCATCGCCTGCTTTCTCTCACGGACCGGGACGCTCTGCTGTAGTCCATGGGAGAGATCCTACTCTAGCTCCTTTTACCAACTCACTGTTTCCCGCCCCTCACTCCGAGATGCTACGATGATCTGTGTGAGGGAGCTGGGTTACTTGGTTCTTGCATAGATCCACTGACGCTCTGCTGTTTCCCTTGGACCTCCCCTGGATCGATACGGAATCTGCTTCACTCAAGGCTAAACTGGATACAATTCCTAGTGACTTTCTCCTCACTCCCCAGTTGCGCCCTCGTTCCACTCAGGTCAGGGATTCCCTGTGTGTCCTTCAACATCATTTGGACCCATCCACGTTTCTGGATCTTGCTTGAAAACGCCTTGGACTCCCAATATATCAACATATCTTGTGCTGAACCACAAGTAGGTGTACCACCTAGCAGAGGAGAACTGCAGGTAAGACTGTGGGCTTTGGGGGCCATTGGAGGTACAGCGGGAAGTCGGGAAGTCAGGGAGCCCCTGGCCTGACAGTTTCTTGTACCATGCAAGCCACGCTCTTGGGAAGAAAATCTTTCTTTCATTGGCAGGAGCAGGCCTGGTTACCTATACAGTTTCAGTGACGGGCACACGCAGTCCGTGACAAAGAGTTCCTCCAGGATGTTGGAATTGTGGAATGACAGGACATATTGCACACATATGTGGGAGCCAAGGGAATGTACAAAATGGCCATCCAAACTCCCACGAAGCAGGGCTGACCAAGACTGACCAAGCCTGACCCCCCTCAGTTGAGTGTGGGACCTCAGATGGAAGGAAAGTCCACCTTGACAGCCAGGAACCGCGCTTATTGCTATTTGCTGTACCGCAAGGAGCTGAAACGCAAAACAGCCACTGAAACTAAAGTTTGCCGGTTGCCAGCTTTGACTGTGCCAATACAGTGCGGCAGTCCCCCGACGTCCTCCCTCTTGTCCCCACAACTGAGGCCCAGGAACAGTGAGATCTGCAGAGCTGTACAGGAACAGAAGTCTTCAGCTGCATCTCTTTCTTCTTTACTAAAGTACTGTAAAACTAGCCTAAGAGAACTTACCTCTTACTGTGGAAGTGCTTGTAACTTCTGCAACTCACAAGTGTAATCAGCTTGTGGCCCTACATTTGGTTCTTCTTTTTATCAAAACTCCTAAGAAATTGTGCAAAGACTTTTCCATTTACCTACCTGAAGTGCTGCATCCTATACAAAGACTTTGGCCTATTGACGTTGGCTTAGCCTATTGAATTGAATGACTCTTCTAAATGCTATCTGAAAGTATTTGCCCTGCTTATGACTATTTGTAATTTCTTGTGTTTTAAGAACTTTTGCCTTTTACTTATTTTTAAAGAGTATTCTGAACGCTAACAGTAAGATATTAATGTCCCCAGCATCCTTGTTACTGAAGTCACCTGTGGGTGTAGGTTGTATCTGTGGGCCATCCCAAAAGGGTCTTGTCTGATTCAGAATCTCAGAGTGTACAGTATTGAAGTATATTTGTGTGTTACTATTCTATTGATCCCTTTCTGAAGAAGGCTTTATAACTGACTGATAAATAAATTATTAATTGTTTATGCAAGAAACCTTGAGTGTAAGAGTTTATTTGAATACCTTTAACTGTGAATCCTTGTGTAACTCCACTACAGCTCACATTTCCCCTCTTGAGATAAGCCTGGTCGCTCAACACGCTACCAAAACTGTGTAGTACAAGCTTATACCAATGTTTGGGTTGCCTATACCTGTAGTCAAAGTTGTTTGTAGTGTTCCCAGAGGGTACTGCATTCAAACTTTGCCTAAAAGCTGCGAGTACAGCAGATACAACAACAGGGACAAGTACAAATGAATCTGCCACAAGGGCAGTTGCAACACGTCCCTATGCAGACACAGCAGTATGCAAACACTGGACAATTATTGACACCCAGAATAGGAGGTGTCACTGCGGTAGCAGGAAATCCTTTCACAGGGACGGGGAAGAGGACAACTTGATGTGTTCAGTACTATCTGTGATACCAGACCCCCAAGAGGAACCAAGGGTCGATGTAACGATAGGAGACAAATCCTTTTCTTTTCTTGTAGACACTGGAGCAACTCGTTTGTGTATATGAGAGGGAAAATATCCAATGTCAGGTATTGCCATTAAGGATCAAGGGTTCTCTGGAGCTAAGAGTCAAATTCCTTTTACTGATAAATTACCAGTCCCCATAGGAGAATGTGACATGTCTGTTCCCTTTTTATATTGACGACAGACACCGGTTAATACTTTAGGAAGAGATTTAAGGATGAAACTTAACATGACTATTTCCATGACTCCCTTTCTGGGCAAACTCCTGAAAAAGTAGGCCATCTCTCAGCTTAACCTTCATTCCAATTCTGTTGGCTGTCTCCATGACCACCAGTCTGGCTTCAAAGCTGTCAGAGCATGGAAACTGCTCTCCTGAACATCCGTGAAGATCTGCTCTCCAACCTTGACTCCAACATTCCAGCTGTCCTCATCCTCCTTGATCTCTCTTCTCCCTTCGACACGGTCAATCATACCATCCTGCTTAACCGTCTCTGTGAAAACCTGGTTATCACTGATCAGGCTCTGGCCTGGCTGACCTCTTTCCTCGACCCTCCCAGGTCCAACTTGGGTCCTTCCTTTCATCTATCTTCCTCTCTACCTGTGGTGTTCCCCAGGGGTCTAACCTCTCACCCTGGCTTTTCAACCAATGCCTGGCAACTCTTGCTCACTGCATTGCCACTTTCTGCTCAAATTTCCAGTGCTACGCTGATGACACTCATCTCATTTTCAGGCTGCCCTCTGCCACCTCGTCTCCCTCTCTCATCTCTGATTGCCTAACTGCCATTCGAGATTGGTGTGCCGCCAATTATCTTTGAATGCCAGCAAGACGGAGATCCTCCTCATCGGCACACCTTCGCCATCCTTTCCCCTCACTCTCTGGCCGGCCTCCCTTGGCCCTCCTCCTACCCCCACCTGCGAGGCTAAGAACCTCAGGATCATCTTTGACTCCACCCTTTCCTTCTCCGCCCACATCTCTGAGGTCTCTAAAAAGTCAAACTTCCTACTGCACCTCCTCAGAGGTACTCTGCCTTTCCTCTCCTTCTCCCAGAAGCTCATGGCATCCCAAGCTCTGGTTCTCTCTAGCTTGGACTATTGTAACAGCCTCTTTCTAAATCTACCTGCCTCTACTCTCCACCCTCTGCAACTAATCCAGAACAGGACTGCGAGACTTGTCCTTGGCCTCAAGCCCTGCGATCGTATCTCTCCAGCTCCGAAATCTCTCCATTGGCTCCCAGTGGATGCAAGGATTAAACTCAAAACCCTCTGCATTGTCCAAAGGGCTTTCTGCGGCCTGGGTCCAAAATACCTACAGCTATCCCTCTGCAAATACCTCCCCTCTCGAGCTCTTCGCTCCTCTTCCTCAGTTTTCAAAGAAACACGCTGGGGGTAGATCTCTGTCTTCGGCTGTGGCCTCTCTCTGGAACAGCCTTCCTGCCACTCTAAAACTTGAGGAGAACCATCTCTGGTTCCAGAAGTACCTCAAGACCTTCCTCTTTTCTTCCGCCTTCGCTCCCCCTCTCCCCTGCTGATCTGTTCTCTCTTGGCACCGTGCACCTGGCCACCCTCTGTCCTTCAGGCCCAGGTACCTGCTCACCCTGTCACCCTCCCGCACGGCCTCCGGGCCACCCCTTGGACTGGGGTCTGTATCTGTACCCATACAGCCCCCCTCTTTTTTTTCCTGCACTATCAGACCTACCCTGTCTGCCGCCTTAAACCTAGCACTTGCAACTTGCTGGCTGCACTACCACTGTTTGTTGCCTTTATTTTTTTATTTATTGTTATTTATCTGTTTCTCCTCTGCTTCACACTTTCCACTTCTCCCCCCTTCCATGCACTTTTCCCCTCCCCCTCTCCCATGCACTTGCATGTTCTCAATGTCACTGGGCCTAGTAAGATCGCTGTTTTGTTCTCTCCTGTTCCCCTCCCTTGCCTTGTCGCACTCTGCAACACTTTGATAGAAATAAAATATCAATATCAATATCAATTTACTGACCAAGGAATAGTGTGCTCCACTCCAGGAATACGCTATTTAAATGTGGGAGAGTTTATACTTGCGTTGACAGGGCAAGTGGCTCTGCGAGGCATTCTGGTAGATCCAGAGATTTTTTCTATATGGAGTAAGCATTTTACTAATGTGGCTACCTGGCCTGGTGGGTAAGATTGTGAGGAAAACTGATGAATTTCTATTCAGACCACAAATACCTATGGATGAGGAGGGTGGACAAACTATTCCTATAGAATTGGAAGCAGCTATAGTGCGAAAGGAAATGGCAATGCTCAAAGGAGTAGACAATGAGTGTAGACCATGGAGAACAGTGATAGCTCTTGAGGAGAGGTGCAGATTGACTGATATAACTGGTGATGACATGTTCTGGGAAGACCGAAGCGATGATGAAGTAGTGGTCTTTATGAGCATTATGTACTGGATAGGATAGAAAAAAGGGATGTACCACAGAATATGGTGATATTGTGGCAGCTACCAGCATTTGTTCAGGAAGTTCTCGAAATGGTGCCAAGTGCCTTATGGACCACAGACCCTTAGAACATAGGTTTACTGAAGGGGATAGGGGAACGTTAAAATAAAGCTCAAACCAGGAGCAATTTTACCCCGAGCAAAGCAGTACCCCATGTCTCGAGAAACTGATGACAGTATGTTTCAGACTATTTCAGCACTGATGAATCAAGGGATTCTGGTGCCATCAGAGTCATCACGTAATACTTTGGTGTATCCGATTAATAAATCTAAAGGGGGATCTTGGAGATTTATCAAGGCTATGAGGCCTCTTGACCAGATTGTAGATGCTGAGTTTCCTTTAATTCCCAATCCAGGGACAATATTGTGTAGTATCCCAGTGGAAGCTCCATACTTCACAGTGATTGATTTGAAAAATGCATTTTTTCTTGATCCCGTTGCACAAGGACTCCCAAGATTTGATCTTGACTTTCTTTGCGTTTCACCAAAAGAGACAAAAACATACCAGGTTGCCTTAAGGGTACTGTGCGTCCCCAACGATCCTTAACAGAGTTCTACAGATGGATCTAGGCAATATTGATCACAAAAGTGAGGTGATACAGTACGTAGATGACATGTTGATTTGTAGCCCCACAGAGGATGAGTGCAGGCAAGATTCTGTCCAACTAATGAGTATTCTAGCAGACAAAGGTATAAGGTGGACAAAGAGAAGTTACAGTACTGTCAAGAAGAGGTGTTATAAATAGCTCTTTTGATTTTGCAGGAAGGAAAGAAAGTGCCACCTGAGAGAGCTGAGGCAATCATGAAAACATCAAAACCAAACACAGTGAGGCAAATGCAACAGTTTTTGGGTTTGTGTAATTACGTTCGAGCCTGGGTGTTTGATTATAGCAAGTACACAAGACCACTTTTGCAAGCATTAAAGAAAGCACAAGTTGGTCATATGAAACTAGAATGGACTGAAGAAATGGAGGAAGTATTTGAAGAGTTGAAAAAAGCAATTTATACAGCCCCAGTTTTAGGGATTCCCAATTATGCTGAAGAATTGTATGTGTTTTCACACATGAATGGGTCAGTAATGACAGCAGTGCTTACACGAAGAACCACATAAGGGTACAAACCTTTGGCATATTACAGTGGGATTTTAGACCGAGTTATGAGAGGACACTTCCCTTGTGGACAATCTTTGGCAGCCGGTGCGTTCGCAATTGAGAAGTCCACAAGTATTATCATGGGCTGCTCTATTACCCTTTACTTGGTGCATGCTCTATTTGCTATTGTAGAGAAACGCGAAGGCTTGTTGACATCCCAAAGAGCTTCAGCTTATGAGGTAATGATTTCCAACCCGGCGATTAAAATTGGAAGATGCAAAATAGTGAACCCAGCCACATTTATAGCTGAGCCAGTAGAAGAAGGTGATCATGTGCATGACTGAGCCAATTATGTTGAATTGTATGATGATATACCATGTGTGAAAGAGAATGCTTTAGCAGGAGGGGAGATTCTTTTTATTGATGGTTCTTTGAAAATTGATCAGGCTAGTGGGGAAAGGCATTCAGGCGCAGCAGTAGTAAGACACAGATTAAATGAAGACTTCAAAATAGTAGCAAGTGCAAGACTACCATCTAATTTTTCAGTGCAAGCGGCAGAATTAGTAGCGCTTATTGTCACGCTTGAGAAACATGAAGGGCAGGAGTGAGGGTGTACAATGACTCTGCATATGTGACAGCAACCGTACATGCAGGGTTAGCACATTGGAAAAGGAGGGGCTACCTCCGCGTAGATGGCACTCCGGTGCAACATTTGTCCTTATTGGAGGGACTCATCAAGGCACTACAACTCCCAGTAGCCATGGCGGTCATTAAAAGTGCAGCGCATACTAAACAAACAGATTTTATCTGTTGCAGGAGCAAAGCCGCAGACACAGAAGGCAAAAGGGTTGCATATTCTCAAGAAATATTCGAGGTTTTTTTTTTTTCAAATTTAATTTTATTGAGTTTTAACATCAAAAGTGAACAATCGGGTGGATACATAACTGAGCATATGTGGTTATTTCACAAGATCGTCGCAATCCACCCCTAAAACATTCCAACATTGACAACATGCCCACTTTCAATGGATGAATAATACGAACCCCTGCCCCCCCCCTTTTGTCCGTTCTCGTACAACTCCCGGGTGTCGGCGTTTGCTGTAGCAATGTTTAGTAGATGGTGTGACGTTGATCTTTGTTAGCGTCATGAGTTCCAAGCGGAGTTAGTGACAGGCATGGCTGTTAAGCAGTGTTCAGTGTTCTGGTCCCGGTGGGGTCCGTTGAATGGTATTCTAATTAAGACGGTGGGTCGGTGGTGACCGTACTTGTGATATAAGGGCCAGTGAAGTCCATCCAGGCTTCCTCGTGTCGCGCGGCCTTGTCATGGAGGGCCGCAGTTATTTTCTCCATTGTATATATGTTCATAGCGACATGTAGCCAGTCCTTTTTGTCTGGTAGACGCGGGGACTTCCATTTGATGACTAAGGCTGCTCTTTTTTTCAAATTTAATTTTATTGAGTTTTAACATCAAAAGTGAACAATCGGGTGGATACATAACTGAGCATATGTGGTTATTTCACAAGATCGTCGCAATCCACCCCTAAAACATTCCAACATTGACAACATGTCCACTTTCAATGGATGAATAATATGAACCCCTGCCCCCCCCCTTTTGTCCGTTCTCGTACAACTCCCGGGTGTCGGCGTTTGCTGTAGCAATGTTTAGTAGATGGTGTGACGTTGATCTTTGTTAGCGTCATGAGTTCCAAGCGGAGTTAGTGACAGGCATGGCTGTTAAGCAGTGTTCAGTGTTCTGGTCCCGGTGGGGTCCGTTGAATGGTATTCTAATTAAGACGGTGGGTCGGTGGTGACCGTACTTGTGATATAATGGCCAGTGAAGTCCATCCAGGCTTCCTCGTGTCGCGCGGCCTTGTCATGGAGGGCCGCAGTTATTTTCTCCATTGTATATATGTTCATAGCGACATGTAGCCAGTCCTTTTTGTCTGGTAGACGCGGGGACTTCCATTTGATGACTAAGGCTGCTCTTGCCGCCAGCAGAAGGGGAGATATCAGTCCTTTTACGCGCACTACCTCATCCTCTTCTTCCTCAAGGCCAAATAGGATCAAAAGAGGGGATAATTCCCTTTCTATGCCATCTAGTTGTTTGATCCATCCCAGGACCTCTTGCCAGTAAATGCATACTATAGGGCACTTCCACCACATGTGCCAGTAATCAGCATCCATGTCGCAGTGTCTCCAACATTTTGGGGTGGAGGATTGAAACATTTTCAACAGTCTTAAAGGATCATATTGCCATCGGTGGAGCAGTTTTAGAGCATGTAATTTTTTCTGGGTGGCAATTGACATTTTGGCTGGTGTTTCGCAAATTTTGTCCCAGGTTTGCTGTTCAAATTCCTTGTTAAAGTCCCTTTCCCATCGCTCTTTGAGGCGTAGACTCAGAGTTTGGTCTTTGGTGATTAGAGCCTTGTACATGCGAGCTATTAAAGCTTTTGACGAGTTGGTCGTGTCCAGTATAGCTTCAAAAGGCGTCAGCTCTCTTTGTGTGGTGTCCTTCCATTCTTTCCTTGACATGACCCCTTTTAGTCATAGATACAAGAAGATCGGGATCGGATGAATTTGGAAGGCTTCTTCTAAATCCGAGATCGAAATGAATTTCCCATTTCTCCACAGTTGGCCTACTCTCTCCAGTCCGGCATCGAACCAGGCTTGGTACGTAGCGTGTTCTGGGATTTCTTCTCGGATCCGGGGGGACCAGAGATGGCTTAGGGGGGAAGGCCATGTCGTGATTCCAGTCATCCCTTTCCCTTTCTTCTAGATGTTCCACATGGTGCTCAGTATTGGGTGATCGCGCAGGCATTTCGTGAGCTTTGCTCTGGGGACCCATAGCCACTCCGCGAGAGTAACGTGGACCAGAATGTTGTTATCCAGTTGTACCCATTGGAGGTCCTTACTGTCGCGCAGGTGTGGGATCAGGATCCTAAATTGGGTTGCCTGGTAATACAGTTCTATGTCCAGGAGGCCCACTCAGCCCATTTCCTTCAGGAGTGTCAGGGTATCGTACGGTATCCGAGGTTACTTCCCGTCCCACAGGAATTCCAGTATGGCCTTCTTGATCTGTTTTTGAAAAAGTGGTCAGGGATTGTGATGGGTAGGATCTGGAAGGGGTGTAGGAAGTGCGGGAGGGTCACCACCTTGATAGCATTTAAGCGCCCCATCCAGGAGATTGTGAGGGATTTCCATTTCGTGAGATCCACTTTGAGGGCACTTAGGAGTTGCGGGAAGTTTGCCTCGTAGAGCTGAGTTAGGTCTCTTGTTAAGTTGATCCCCAGATATCTCAGTGTGGGGCCTCCGATAATCAGGCCAAGGCGTTCGAGATTGTTTTGCTGCTCCGGGGATGGTTCATGGAGCGGGAAGAGAGTGGATTTGGATTTATTTATTTTGAAACCAGAGAGTGTCCCATATTCCTAAATGAGGCGTATCGCCCTTGGGATTGACGACAATGGGTTTACTACATGGAACAAGATGTCATCTGCATACAAGGCTAGTTTGTATTCTCTGCCATTCACCTGCATTCCTTCAATGGCAGTGTCTGCTCGGAGGGCTCGGGCGAGGGGTTCTAGAGAGAGTGCAAAAAGAATGGCTGAAAGGGGGCAGCCTTGTCTCGTTCCTCTCCGGAGAGGAAACCACCGGGAGTACTGGGCGTTCACCGCTACAGAGGCTCTTGGGGCTGTATAGACAGCCTTGATCGCTCGTCGAAAGATGGGTCCCAGGCCTATTTGCTTCAAGGTGGCCTCTAAGAAGTGCCATTCGACTCTGTCGTACGCTTTCTCAGCGTCGATCGAAAACAGTGCTGGCATGTTCGGCGAAGTTTTGGCTTCATGTATGAGGTGGAGGGTCTTGTGGGTGGAGTCTGAGCCTTGCCTGCCGAGGATGAAGCCTACTTGGTCGTTATGAATTATTGCAGGCATGTGTGACTCCAGTCATGGGTGAGAACCCTCGTGCAAATCTTGGCGTCAATGTTCAGGAGCGATATTGGGCGATAAGAGGCACACAGGGTAGGATCCTTTCCTTCCTTGGGAATCACTGTTATTAGCACTTCGGAGAAAGATTCAGGTGCCACACCAGTGCTGAGGATGCTGCTGAAGAGCTTGACCATGAACGGGAGCAGGGCATTCCGGAAAGTTTTGTAGAACCCTGCCGTGTATCCGTCGTTTCCTGGTGCTTTCCCCATTGGGAGTCTTTTGATAGCGTCTTCGATTTCTTCCCCCGTGATAGGAGCTTCCATGGCTTGTGTCGTTTCCGATGGGAGGGTCGGCATGGTCACTTTGGTCAAATAGTCCGTAATCGCCTCTGCGTGCGGTGCGTCCTGCGAGGTGTATAACCTCTCATAAAAATTGGCAAAGGATTCAGGGATATTGGGGGGGGATGATGGTCTGGGGGTGTTTCTGTATCTCGCACCGTTGGCACCCATCGCTCACGGCGTTGGCCGCAGAGTCTTGCAGCGAGCAACGCGCCAGCTTTGTTTCCGTGTTCGTAGTGCTTTTGCTTCAGGCATTGGAGTTTGTGGATGATGCTATTTGTTTCTAATTGCTGTAGTTCTTCTCTCTTGGCGTTGGCTTGTTCGATCTTCCGCGCTCTTTCAGAGTCTGCTGATTGGGCCATGAGATCAAGTTGGGCAATTTAATTTCGCAGCTTATTTTCTATGAGTAGGCATTCTGGCTTTTTCGCTGCTCCCTCCCTGATGAGAAGTCCCCTCCATGTGGCCTTGCCTGCCTCCCAGACTATGTTGGTGGGAGTTTCACCTACGTTGTTCTGCTCGAAGTATTGGGTGATGTCCTGCTCAAGCTGCTCCCGAAAGACTGAGTCCTTGAAAAGCGTCTCGTTACATCGCCATTTGGAGCTCCGCCGAGGGAGAGCCATCTGGTCGATGGTGACCATCACCATGTCATGGTCCGACCATGTAATAGGCGATATGTTTGCTTCAGTCGTTGCTGCTGCAAGTGCTGAGGTTACATATACATAGTCGATTCTGGAATACGTAGCGTGGGGCGTGGAGTAGAAGGTGAAAGCTGTCCGGGCCGGATTCATGTATCTCCATGCATCTGTAAGATTGTAGGCGTCCATCATATCTACAATCCGTGAGTGTCCCGCGCCCTGTGAAGAGGTTGTGGATGGGTTGCCTGCTTGCCTATCCATGTCCGGGTCCATTCACGTGTTGAGGTCGCCTCCTATTATAACTTCCCTTCTGCCTCATTCATAACCTTGGGGATTGCTTGTTGAAGGAACCGGGATTGTCCGGTATTGGGTGCGTGTATGGACGCGAGTGTGATGACGGTGTCCTGTATTTTGCCAACTAACACTAGCGTTCTACCACTCACGTCTGACCAGGACCTCAAGAGCTCAAATCGGATTGATTTGCTGACTAGAACACCAACTCCGGCCTTCTTGAGCGGACCGGAACCCCAATATTGTGTGCCCAGAAATTTTGAGTTTTGATACCAAAGATATTAAAGAAAATTCAGTTACAACCATGTTAGTACAGGAAGGGTTTAATAAATTGACAATAACCAAATTAATAGAGATTCAGGGAAGCGAACCACAGGAAGAGCAAGAACTGTGGAAGCGAAGGTGGTGTTCATTATCCCCCATGGAAGCCTTATGCGACAGGAAAGCACTGGAAAACCAGTGATGCCAGTAACTTTATTAAAGGTTGCGATTGAACAGTTACATTACCCTGTGCATGTAACTAGAGAAAGTCTTGCTGCTAGTTTTGCAGAAGACTGGTTCATTCCTAATTTGTTGGAACACGTTGCATTGTTTATGGTGAATTACATTGTGTGTCAAAGGTTTTCTGCTGGGCATACACTGGGAACGAGCAGAGTGGTAATACCTCGACCGAATGGTCAATTTCAGCATTTACATATCAACTATGTTGATATGCTGCAGTCATGTAATGGATATAGGTATCTATTAGTGGTGGTGTGCCCCTTCTCTAGGTAGATCGAAGCGGGTCTGTGTGCACACCCTGATGTCACTTGCGCAGTGAAGATTTTAGTACGCAACGTTTTCCCGAGGTGTGGTGTGTGTGAGGTACTAGGAGATAATGGACTACATTTTGTCAATTGGTTATTTCAACAGATAAGGCTTCGATTATGCATAAAACAAATGCTTTCTTCTATTTATCACCCACAAGCGAACAGGATATGTGAGACAGTCAAGATTGCCAAGATTAAATTGACTTTGAAAAATGGATGGCTGTATTGCCTACCCCTGGCCTTATATGCCCTTTGGAATCAGCCAGGATCAAACCACCACTACACCCCGCACAAGCTAATGACAGGACATTGAATGAGAACACCTCTTACACCTCCATCTAGGAGTAAAAGTGATGCCCACAGTATAGCAAAAACTTTAGGTGATGAGATGCATGATTATTTGACATGTTGACATGCTTGACCTCTAGTATTTCTTTCATTTCAGATCAAGTCAAGCGCCGGGGGGGGGGGGTCGGTCTAAGAATAAAGAAGAAGATAATTCGGCAACCAATCCAAGTGAACTATTACCACCACCTAAGTTATATGTTGGGGACCTAGTGTTGATTAAAGTTTTTACCAGGAATTAGCTTGAGCCACATTTTCATGGCCCTTTTATTATCGAAGAAGTGCCCCCTTTTGCTGCCAAGGTAAAAGGAAGAAGAGCTGGGCTGCACCTGGGTGATGTGAACATTTATAAAGGCGAGACCCTCCCTCCCACCGTTACCAATCCAGAAGCAAGACAAGAAAAAGAATTTCCACGTGTGCAGGCTCGATCGTTGACCAAGAAGAAGGACGATAAAACAACGAGTGATTAACGCTCCTTATACTTATTTTAGCAGCGAGTGCAAAGACTTGCAGAGAATTCCAGGAATTTTGAAAATAACTTTTAGAAATATCTTAAAGTAGAGAATAATGCATCAGAGCCATGCCTAAACGTCAGTTCTTGATCAGAAATTAGAAACAAGACCAGTTTCCAGATTTATTTAATACAGAATATTTGTTTTAGGTGATCAAACATATGGTACCTGCCGATAGTGACGTTCATCGGCTTGTGGTTGCTGTGTTTGTATTCATACTTCAACCTTACCTGGCTCTTGTCAGAAGAGACATATAGCAGACAAACTAAACTAAACTAAACATTAATATTCACACTTTTTTACAGGATCTTAAAAACGGTCCAATAAGACTCCTTATTGCTATAATTGAACAAATTTTACATTTGGAAATATAAAAGAGTTTGATGATTGTATTAAACATGATTAATGAAGAAAGTGGCATGGTTATACAGAATGAACAAGTTCAACAAGCAGTAGGATGGCGCGAGACATGGATGCATGATTATTCTCGTTATCTTTCTGTCCCTTATCTTTCACAGTCTCAATCATCTTAGTACTTCAGCTGAAGGAGAAGTTCCTATGATTCTCCCCACTATGAAAACAAATAAACACAGGCTTTTTGATTACTATAAAGGTATTTTGCAAGACACAAAAGAGATGCAGAGGAAGATAGTTAAGGCATAGATACCTATCTAGATAATACAGCTCACTTGGAGAATAGCATGTAGTACCAACACATAAAAAAAAGTGTGGGAGAAGGCATCTAAGGAGGGTTGCTACGTCTGCTCTCCGATCCCCTATGCCATGAATACAGTAAGGACTTTCATTGCAAGAGAAGTTGCAGAGCACGATCCAAAGTGCCTCAGCAATCTTGCAACATGTACTACTCCAGGACAATTCCAAAGAAGTTGGGCGACCTTGAGATGCAGATTTAAATGGTTGTTTCCATACCAGGATGACTACATCAAAACTCTACAGATGGAAAAGGAGCCTGGATGGAAAAGCAAGATTCTTGTGTATCCTGCCGCAGGACAGGATGAGGTGATCATTGAAGAAATGAAGAGGATGAATTGCCCTCATGTGCTAGAAATAGCCAGATCACCTGGATGTCGGGAACAATCTCTATTATTGATCTATGGATGAGTGAATTCCAAGAAGAGATGGGAAGAAGGAATGATGTCCTGTGCAGCTCATCTGCTGAAAACAGATTACGTACAAGAAGTACAGAAGGTGAATGATGGATGCTTGAAGTTATGGGTCAAGCACTCCAAACAGCTGCCATGGGTAGAAGACAAGTCAGGCCCAGTAGTTGTAATCCCATTGGTTAATGTGAGACTATGCTTCTGAAGACACAGAAAGAATCACGTGGGATATAACAAAGAATGCAAAACCACAATTGACATTCTTGGATGGGAGAAGGGACAGCCACCCTTATGAATCGATATTGGGCTAGTGGATCTAGAGCCTATATGAGGTTACCCAAGGATTGGGGTGGCGTATGTTCCTTGGTGCTGATTCATGTTCCAGCGTCAGTGATTCCTCAGAGCGATCTGAATATTGGTGAATTTCCAATGGTGGATGCCCATTTGAGTAAAAGAAGTTCGCTTGAACTTCTCTGACGGACAAGAAGAGAGAATTATTTCTCAGCCAAGTCGATAACGGCATACTACTCCATTCCTGAGGAACACAGGTTGTTCAGCAAGACTGCTATGATACTGACAACTATCTTCACGCCTGGGATCCAAACAGTGGCAAATGCCAAGTGGTTACAGATCACAAGGTGGGAGCTTCTGCAGACAATCAATGCTACCATAAAGGCATTTAACGCCATTAAGGAAGAGCTGAGGGCCATATAACTGATGAACCTCCAGAATAGGTATGTCCTTGATATCATCACAGCAATGGAAGTAGGGGTTTGCGCCAAAATCGGGCCAGCATGTTGAACATTCATACCTTCTCACGATGAACAAAATGGAACCTTAGGATAGGCCATAACGTTGTTGACAGACCTGCATAACAAGATGGAAGACGATATGGATGATATTGAAGATGACAGTTGGTTTGCTTCTTTGTTTTCATGGATTCCCCAGTGGTTGTTGAATATATTCAAGATTCCTGGAGTAATATTGGTGCTGGTGATGTTTGGATTTTCTGTAGTCATGATAGTGATTGCCCAATGCAAGAAAACGGCAAAGAAGGTGGTAGGGATGAAGAAGGTCAAACCTGAACCAAACGCCAAGGAGCTGACTGATGATGCTGTCAGGAAGTACATAGAGGCCAGCATTGTAGCACCCGAGGGAACAAAATTCTTATATCCAAAGAATCATAAGAAGTAGGTGGGATGATGGGTCTATTGTACCCCGAATGGACAATGTAATTACATGACCTGGATTGAAGATGAACATGTCCAAATCAGCAGGCACTCTGAGGGGGTGATGAAGGAAGATATGGATGCCAAAGAAACACTTCTTTTAGAGAAAATATCAGAATGTGGAAACAATTGAGGAGGTGGTTGAGGACTCGACCAGAGGTGCAAGTGTAGAGTAGCAGCTGCATGCCTCTGCAGGAAACCCCATCCTCCGACCTCCCATATGATGGAAGCCTGAGATTGTGCCATGTTTGACACCAGCACTTGTGCCAATACCGCAACGTATGTTTGAAAGAAGATACCCATTGAGACAACCCTATCAAATGTATCCCCAAAGGGATGATAATTAGAGGGAGGAACTCCCTCAAGGAATATAAGAAAAGAGCAAAGAAAGAAGCCTGTGACATCATAAGAGAGTATGAATGGCGTCTCAGGATACTGGCTGAAGAGGATGTATGGATCCTACAGAAACTAATGACGGAGTAAAAAATCAAGTGAACTTTTAAATACGAAAAATAAGATTGCAGTTGCACGAAGTGCTACGGATAATAAACCATTCAGTAATTGTACAGGTGCTGAAACGCAAGTAGACTAAGTCATCATAGAAGCTGGCTATATGTAGTGTATAGAATGCAGGCGTAGCCGCCATTGAAGTCAAGATTGAAGCAGCCAAGGTCGGCTATCTATTCTGGAAAGGAGCAAACCTACAAATGATGAATCATCCCTTGTTAAGGTGCAAAGAAAGAACGCCAAGAGTGCCAAGTTTAATTCATTTAAGACATTTGAAAGTTCTGAAATGGACCAAATTGTGGTTTCCTGTCACGTGAGCCAAGAATGCAAATAGAGTTTGAACTCAGAGTCCTAGAACAACGATAGTGAGTGCCTGCACTCCTGTGTATTCTCAGAGACAAGGATACTTTGCAAGGCCAAGTTCAAAGACAATCTTCATGGCAGAAGGAATGGGCGATGAGAGATGTTGGGCCAATTGGGTGGGGAGGTAGAGTCAGGCCCACCTACTTGCATCTGGGCTTACGTGCTTTTAAGTGAACCGAATGTTCCAGACATGGCACAAGCATCCCAAACAATTGTAGATGTCCATATAACGAAGGACCTCATAGTTTGAGAAGCCAATAAGAAACCGTATACCTGATATTTTTGAAGATGACATGTTTTAGAGGTAGGATTATGTAGTCCACCTGACAGTAGGCAGCCAATTACAATCCCAGTTCCTACAGACAGTATACTTAGATGTTCCACTTAAGCCTATCCCAATCCCCATTAGGTTTTTCATTATTTGCCACGTAGTATGATGTCACCTCTGATGTATTTTTAGCATAAAGTCTATGTTGTGTGAAAAGATCACTGAGAGAAATCGAGCGAACGTCCGTTGATGTTCGTTGTAACTCCCTTTTTTAGATAATTGTTAATAAAACAGTACTTTGCCATCTTCCTGAGTTGGTTCGGTTATTTGGACCCAGAGTTATTCTGTTTGAACCCATCCATTACATGCACTTTCTTGAAGGGCCCTAAGCTCACTAGTCCTCGGGGATCTGTCATCCAGGTGGCCAGGACACGGCCATTGCTTTTGTATCCAGTTCCTGGGGGTGGACCAGTGCGGTATGATCATCTGGGTGAGGGGTCTTTGGGGAGTGGGACACCAGATGGTGAGATGCGGTATCCCCTTCCCTGTAACACCTTTACCCCATCCTACCAGGTAGAATATTTAGGAACTGAACCCCCCCCTTTTACAACATGAACACTTTCTCACATACAGCTCCCTATGACAGAAAACAGACTAACACCCGAGCTGTGTACCTGATGTGTCCCAATACAATGGTCAGGCAAGGTCAGGCAATTACTGACCATCACACACACCTGACTTTAAGAACCTCAGTTTACGACCCTCAAACAGACGGATTGGTTGAAAGATTCAATAAAACACTTTAAATGATCCTAAGAAAGTTGGTAGATAAGGAGGGGAAGGACTGGGATCGCATGATCCCCTGCACCCTATTTGCAGTAAGAAAGACCCCTCAGGCATCCACTGTATTCTCTCCTTTCAAACTACTTTATGGTAGAGAACCTAGAGATGTCCTCTACATGCTCCGAGAGACCTGGGAAGAAAGAGAAGAAGTATCTTTTCCCCTTTCGCAAACGGCTACCAGATTGTGAGAGCATATAAAACTTGTTCGAAATCTAGTCCATACTCATATGGAAAAAGCCCAAGCACAACAAAAGTCCACCTACAACAAAAAAGTAAACTTAAGATTGTTTTCAATAGGACAAAAAAGATATTAGTCCTCTTACCTACCTCTGAAAATAAACTTGTCTCAAAACGGCATGGGCTGTATGAAATATTAGAACAAAGAGGGACCTGTACCTATAAGGTAGCCCAACCTGACAGGAACAAAAGAGCCATCTCTACCACGTAAATCTCTTAAAGAGTGGAAGGAAAATCCTTCCACTGCCACCACCACGATACTGTCTTTTTTGGTACCAGAAGAAATCAATAAATTTGAATTAATTCCCCAAGGGCTATCTAGTCAACAACAAGAAGACTTAAAAAATGTAGTCATAACATTCTCCAATGTATTCAATGAGAAAGGGACTTATCATTATATCCGAACTCCAAATGGGAAAGTGGTCCATTTGAAACCATACAGACTCCCGGAAGCCAGTGGATAGATAGTGGTTGAGGAAGTGAACAAAATGCTAAGGGCAAATATTATCAAACCTTTTTCAAGCCCATGATCCTCCCCTATAGTATTGGTCACACAACCTGATAATTCCTGGAGGTTTTGCATAGACTTCCAACAGGACAACGCCATCTCTGAGTTCGATGCCTATCCCATGCCGTGCATCAACAAATTGATTGATAAACTCAGAAATGCTACCTTGCTATGAACTCTAAACTTAACCAAGGGGTACTGGCAGCTGCCAGTACATGGACCTGATAAGGAAGAGACAGCTATCTCGACGCCCCTCTGTCTAAGTAAGTCCTCCCTTTTGGCTTACACAGGGCCCCTGCCACTTTCCAATGGCTTATGGACAGAATATTACAGGCCTACTCCAATTTCTGTGGGGTTTATATTGATGACATAGTAAGATGTGTGAAGGCAATTTTTTCCATCTCTTGACTGTTATGAGAGCCCTCAGAGAAGCTGCCTTAACTGCCAATCCATCCAAATGTAGGCTGGCCTAATCAGCCGTGAACTACCTTGACTTCTTTGTAGGGAATGTCAGTGACAAGCCTCAACGAGAAAAAGTGAAAGCCGTCCTAGATACCCCCACGCCTAAAACTATGAGACCTCAGAGCATTCTTAGGATTAATCGGTTATTACTGTAGGTTCATCCCAAATTTCTCAAACAGAACAGCTAGGCTGACAGATAAATTAAAGAATGCCAAATCCCCAGAAGATTCATTGGACTGACGCGGACAAGGTGTGTTACAACAACTTAAAACAAACCCTGTGTCAGAACTCGGTCCTAAAGGTAGTAGATTTTTCCAAAGAGTTTGTATTACAAACGGACGCCTCTCTTACCTTGTTAGGAGTAGTTTTGTCACAAGTTTGTGATGGATTAGAACACCCTATCCTATTCACTAGTCGAAAATTCTTCCCATGTGGAAAAAAAAACTACTTTGTGTTAGAATTAGAGGCCCTTGCCATTAAGTGGGCAATCACCCAGATTTCTGCCCCTAGGAAGGGGTACATGAGATGCCCCCCACACATTTGGAGTGGGGGGAAGAGGCCACTGGAAATATTGGCAGAGCCCCCCCACACCCGCACACCCCAACCTACAGATTTGGCCCTGGGGTGTCGCAGCCACCAAGGAAAACAGGGAACCCCATGCATTTCAGAAAATAAGACACCTGTGGGGATCCACAGATGTCTGACTTGCACAAATCGCCCCAGAATGTATTACTCACAAGCCCCGGCAAAGACCCACATGGGAGATGGGTGCCCAAGCCAGGGACATTACCCAGACTTTCCTGGAGCTCTGGCTGGCCTGCGTTACAGCTTCTCCCTCCATGAAAGGACAGGGAATGTCCCGGGCCTTCCTGGAAGCAACGCTGGGTTTGGGGACGTTCAACCCACATGGGAGTCACCCGCCCAAGGCCAGGGATATGTGTTACGCTCACCTGGCTCCCACAGGGGCGTCGATCGGACCCGGACAGCGGCGACCTCCTCCAACGTGAAGCGTACTGCAGAGATGACAGACTGGACTGGACTGCCTAATCTCGTCTGCTTGACCCGTAGAAATATTCTCCTGCAAGTGGAGAAAGGGATTCAGCCACCCGTGGATTTTAGTAATGGCACTCCACTGTTCTCCCCACTAATCACCACCGATATGCACTTTCTGTAAACTCACCTTATGTTTGTAAATTATGAGCTCTCCATCCAGCGTGGAATGCAGGGGCGCGTAGATACCAGTTACTTCACTGGTTTGAGGGCGTTGGAAGAGTTCCGGATGAATATTGACTCCGAGGTTCCAGGCGAGAACCCGTAAGTATAAAGTTCAAAGAGTTCAATATGTCCGATGTTCACTCTTGTACATTCCTTTCTTGTGTTGCAGCTGGGTCCAAGGGAAGATTGTCTTGTGGCAGCTGATGGTGTTGAGGTCAGAGTCTGTATTACCCAACACTGTCCGGCAAAAGATGCGTGTGTTTAAATTGCTGGTTTCTCTCTCCTTACAGGTGCGGCGTAAGAGGTTGCGGTTTGTTACAGAATAATGCCTCCGGTTGTTAATCAGGTAAGTCTATGGTGGAGAGGTTGTATTTGTTGGCTCTCTCGGCTCACCTTATGTTTCTTTTGTCCCCTAGATGGTGGAATTCGGCGGAGAAAATGATGGAGGCTGCGCCGGGTCGAAAAATGCTGTGAGGACTGGTGAGTATGGCACAGCGCTGCAGCTGGCAATGCGATGCGTGTAGAATGATGTCCTTATCAAGTTTGAAGACGTGATGGATCCGGAATTCAGGTAAGGATTGAAATAAAATCTGTTTTCCAACCTTTCCTTCTTCTTTCTTTTATTGCTAGGAGCTCTGGATTCGAGACGGGCGTGGCTGAAGACTGGATGCTGACTGCAGGCACGGTGAGCGTTACGCTGCTGGATGCAGAATAACACGAAGCATGTGCTGCTGTTCGGCGTGGTTTAAATAGCCTCCAAAGTAGTTCCAGGTAAGAAGTCCCTAGAACCACACCCGAGTAAAAAATAGTCCCTGTAGAAAAATAGTCCCATCCAGGCCTCATGTTGGCTTGGATTCATTTGCAGCATGGTCTGCATGAGGTAATTAAAGTCTATGAGCCTGGCGCCTATGGCGCCAGGACTGATTTCTATTATGAGCCTGGCGCCTAAGGCGCCAGGACTCAACCCAGACAGCCCCCAGCCGGGGCTGCTGGGGTTTTATTAAATATCTGGATGCCTGCTCCCGGGGCTGATGGGCTTGATCTGGATGCCCGGGGGTAGGCATCATGACAGCACTCCCCCCCCCCAAGGCCCCTCCTAAAGTTGCTCTTCTCCTTGGTCCTGGTTTGTCTGGGAAGTTCCGATGGAATTTCTTCACCAACCGAGGTGCATGAACGTGGTCACTAGGTTCCCATGACCTTTCTTGTGGTCCGTAACCCTTCCAGTCGATTAAATAAAAAAAGTCTTGATTTAACCATTTTAGAGTACAGGATATTCTTTACCTCGAATTCAGGTTCTCCATCTATTAGGATGGGGTCAGGTGGTATGGTTAATCTTGTCCCAGGTGGAACTGGTTTTAGAAGTGAAACATGAAAGACAGGATGAATCCGCAAATTCGAGGGTAATTCCAATTTGACGGCCACCGGGTTGATAATGGCCTTAATGGTGTAAGGTCCCAAATATCTAGGATTGAAAGTTCGAGTTCCCTTTAGAGGTATGTGTTTTGTAGCTAGCCAAACTTGATCTCCAATCTGGTATTGTGGAGTTTCACTTCTATGTCGATCAGCATTTTTCTTGTATTTCTCCTTTGCTTGGTTCAAGTGTTCTATTGCTTCCTTAAAGGCTTGTGTAATAGTAGAGTGCAGATGAGTCACTGCAGGCATTTCTAAGTGTTGAGGCGAATCGAGTTCTGAGGTTCAAGGATGATGTCCATATATGGTATAAAAAGGGCTTTGTCCGGTTCCTGAATGTACAGAGTTATTGTATGCGTATTCGGAAATCCATAAAATATCTTTCCAATTGCTTTCGGTTTGGTGTAGCATACAACGTAGGTATTGTTCAAGAGTCTGGTTGGTCCTCTCCGTCTGACCATCATTTTGGGGGTGGTGACTGGTTGATAGCCTTACGTCGATTTGCGCCAATTGACAGCTTTTCTTCCAAAATTGCGAAATGAATTGACTACCTTGGTCAGAGACCAATACGGAAGGAAATCCATGGATTCGAACAATGTTTTCGAGAAATTCCTTGGCCAAAATCGAAGCGGAAGGTAATCCTTTTAAAGGAATAAAGTGGGCCATTTTGGAAAAAAGATCCACAATAACTAGAATGGTGTTAAATCCATTACACGGAGGTAGATCTGTAATGAAGTCTAAAGACAAGGTGTGCCATGGTGTAGGTGGAAAATCCAAAGGTTGTAAAAGGCCAGCTGGTTTTTTCTTCTGACTTTTGTTTTGGGCGCAGATACCATAAGACATCACAAATGACTTTACGTCCTTTCGCCAGGTGGGCCACCAGAATTGTCTTTTAATTTTAGCTTCAGTTTTTGCGATACCTGGGTGTCCTTCCATAAGGGCGTCATGATAATTGGAGATGACTAGTTCTTGTAGTTCCTTGTGTGGTAGAAATAGACGTCCTTGATAGTAAGGCAGGTCATTGATGACTGAATAATCTTGGCCTTTCTTTACCCAGTCTTGCAGGGCTGCTGGATCGAAAAGTTGTTGGATTTTTAAATGAATGTCTTCTAGAGTCTGTAGAGTAGTTATGCCAAGAATTCTTTGTTCTGAAATTATAGGCACCGGTTCCGGGTTCGAATATACTTCTCCCATCCCTATTTGGGATAGGGCATCTGCCTTGCCGTTTTTACAACCTGGTCGATAAGTGATCACGAAATCAAATTCGGCAAAGAATAATGCCCACCGAAGTTGACGCGATGATTGGGCCTTGGCTGTTTGCAGATTCCTGTGATCTGTGATTACAGTGATGGTATGCCTGGCACCGAGAAGATAATGCCGCCAAGCCTTGAAGGCAGACTCGATGGCTAATAACTCCTTATCAATAACCGCATAATTTAATTTGGGTGCTGAGAACTTTCTTGACCAGAATGCTACTGGATGAAGTTGACCGGTTTCGGGATCCTTCTGGGACAGGACAGCTCCCATGGCTAAACTGGAAGCATCGGTTTCAACTATGTATGGAAGCTCAGGGCGTGGATGCTTTAAGACAGGTGCAGACGTGAATTTTGATTTTAGCTCTTGGAAGCTCTTTCAGCCTCTTCATCCACAAAAAACGTTAGTTTTTTCGCAAAAGTGCTGTGATGGGGTGTACAATATGTGAGAATTCAGGAATAAATCTGCAATAGAAATTAGCAAATCCAAGCATGCTTTGTACCCCTTTAACAGAACTGGGTGATGGCCACTTGAGGATTGCGTCCACCTTTCGAGAGTCCATTCGAACTCCTTTTGGAGTCAGGATAAATCCCAGGAATTCAACTTCTGTAGAATGAAAAACACATTTCTCCAATTTTGCGTATAATTTGTGCTGGCGTAGTTTCTCTAGGACTGCACGAATGTGCTTCACATGTTCTGATTCTGAGGAGGAGTACACAAGAATATCGTCTATGTATACGACAACACAGACATCAAATAGTTCACGAAGGACATTGTTCATAAAATACTGGAAGGCTGCTGGTGCATTGCACAACCCGAAGGGCATCACCTGGTATTCGAATAACCCATACTTGGTGCGAAAGGCAGTCTTCCATTCATCGCCTTTCTTTACACGTACCAGATGATATGCCCCTCGGAGGTCTAACATAGTGTAGATACAAGCATCCTTTACTTGGTCTAGTAATTCGGGGATCAGAGGCAATGGGTACCGTTTTTTTACTGTAATCTGATTTAATGCGCGGTAGTCTATGAACGTTCTAAGGTCACCTTCCTTTTTAGGCACGAAGAATAGAGCTGAGGATGCAGGAGATTTGGATGGACGAATGAAGCCATTACCAAGGTATTCGTCCAGATATTGTCGTAGGTGAAGATTTTCGGGTTCCGTAAGGGCGTAGATTCTACTACATGGAGGTTGTGCACCGGGTACTAGGTCAATTTGACAATCGTATGATCTGTGAGGTGGTAAGGTATTTGCCTGTTCTTTTTGAAAAACATCCTGAAATTCTTGATATTCCTGAGGTAACTGCACAAGTGGATTAGTAACGATGGCCGGGCTTTTGTTCAAGGTTTTTTCCAGGTAACAGGTGTGTGCACAATCTGGGAAGGTCACTCTCTTCTCTCGCCAATCAATACAAGGATTATGTGTTTCCAACCATGGCATTCCCAGAATTATTTGGAATTGCGGGGCCTTGATTAAATCAAACACAATAGTTTCTCGATGCCCATCTTGACCCAACAGTGTCAGCTCAGTAGTGGAATGAGTTACAGGCCCAGAGGCAATTTCAGTTCCATCGACTGTGGTGATGACATCCGAAGCGGTCTTTTTGCAAAGGGGTAGATTAATCCTTGAGGCCAATTCGTGGTCCATGTAGTTTCCTACGGCCCGCTATCAATGTATGCCCTTACTGCGTGCATACGTGATGGCTGCCTTAGATCAATTAGGACCATTGGTATAATTAGGTGGGAGTTGTGAGTATCCTTCTTTAAGCTCGGCAAGCGGACCTCTACGCTTGTCGGGCGTGGTCGTTTCCCGAATCATGCTCTATTTGACTTTTGTCAGCAACTCCTACTACTTTCTTGGGTGGTTTTATAGGGCAATCCCGTAGAAAATGTCCTGTGGTTCCACAGTACAGACACAATTGCATCTGCTGTCGCTTTTCTCTTTCCTTTTGAGTTAAGGGTCCTTTAACCTCCCCCGATCTGCATAGGCTCTGATGCATCTGTTCCTTTGGGGGTGACATTGGGTTTAACCCATACCCGACTCTCGAACTTAGCTCGCTCAGCCTTTCTATTCTGAAGTCGATGGTCTAACTGGACCACTAAGTCTATATATTCTGCGCAATCCTGAGGTGGGTTCACAACTTGAGCCAAAACATCTTTGAGTTCTCCCTGAAGCCCACGATGAAATAATGTAATTCGTTTCTCCTCAGGCCATCCGGTTTCCACCACCAACCTATTGAAGGTTGCAATATAGGTTAGCAGATCCTGATTACCCTGTCGAAGGGATAAAAGTTTGTTATCCATAGCCTGTCCCTGTGAATGTCTGGCGATAGTCTTTCCATACTTCTTTGAAAACCCTGAAATCCCAAAGAAGAGGATCATCCTGGTTGACTAGTGGAATTGACCAGTCAGCTGTGCTGCCACTAAGATATGATAGTACAAAGGCTACTTTGGCTTGGTCATTTGGAAAAGCTCCAGGTCTGCATAAAAAGTGCAAGCGGCATTGATTCATAAACACTGCGAACCTTTTTGGGTCCCCAGCAAAGCGTTCGGGTGGAGCTAAAGGAATAGCCCCTGGTAGGATTACTTGCACAGGATTGCTCAATAAAACAGGAGCTGGGTTTCCCCTGAGTCCAGGAAGGGGTGTTTGCCCAGCTTTATTTTGCAGCAGTTGTCTAGCAAGATCATCTGTGCGTTCCTTTGACACAATCAGTTCTCTCCTGAGGGCATTAGTCTCTTGGCGCGCAGAGTGCACTTCCGCCCTAAATTGCCCTAATAATTGGGCTAGTTGGTCTGTTTCGGATGTTTCCATAACGCCCGGGTGGGAATTTGTATATATGCTTTGTGTTCTGTTACGCTCACCTGGCTCCCACAGGGGCGTCGATCGGACCCGGACAGCTACGACCTCCTCCAACGTGAAGCGTAGTGCAGAGATGACAGACTGGACTGGACCGCCTAATCTCGTCTGCTTGACCCGTAGAAATATTCTCCTGCAAGCGGAGAAAGGGATTCAGCCACCCGTGGATTTTAGTAATGGCACCCCACTGTTCTCCCCACTAATCACCACCGATATTCACTTTCTGTAAGCTTACCTTATGTTTGTAAATGATGAGCTCTCCATCCTGCGTGGAATGCAGGGGCGCGTAGATACCAGTTACTTCACTGGTTTGAGGGCGTTGGAAGAGTTCCGGATGAATATTGACTCCGAGGTTCCAGGCGAGAACCCGTAAGTATAAAGTTCAAAGAGTTCAATATGTCCGATGTTCACTATTGTACATTCCTTTCTTGTGGTACAGCTGGGTCCAAGGGAAGATTGTCTTGTGGCAGATGATGGTGTTGAGTTAAGAGTCTGTATTACCCAACACTGTCCGGAAAAAGATGCGTGTGTTTAAATTGCTGGTTTCTCTCTCCTTACAGGTGCGGCGTAAGAAGTTGTGGTTTGTTACAGAATAATGCCTCTGGTTGTTAATCAGGTAAGTCTATGGTGGAGAGGTTGTATTTGTTGGCTCTCTCGGCTCACCTTATGTTTCTTTTGTCCCCTAGATGGTGGAATTCGGCGGAGAAAATGATGGAGGCTGCGCCGGGTCGAAAAATGCTGTGAGGACTGGTGAGTATGGCACGGCGCTGCAGCTGGCAATGCGATGCGTGTAGAATAATGTCCTTTTCAAGTTCGAAGACGTGATGGATCCGGAATTCAGGTAAGGATTGAAATAAAATCTGTTTTCCAACCTTTCCTTCTTCTTTCTTCTATTGCTAGGAGCTCTGGATTCGAGACGGGAGTGGCTGAAGACTGGATGCTGACTGCAGGCACGGTGAGCGTTACGCTGCTGGATGCAGAATAACACGAAGCATGTGCTGCTGTTCGGGCGTGGTTTAAATAGCCTCCAAAGTAGTTCTAGGTAAGAAGTCCCTAGAACTGTAACGCTCACCTGATTCCCGCAGAGGCGCCGGTCTTGACTGGGTGAATGCCGTATCTTCAAAGGTGATGTGTAACACACGGTTGGCTCTTTGGGCTGGACCTCTGTGCACTGTATGTCTGACTCGATGAGTAAGATGTCTGCAGATAGAAAATATGGGATTAATGAACTGGGGTTATTGGGTGCCTCTCTCCTCTTCCCTTTCTCTTCTCCTGTAGAACCCCAAAGGTTAACGCCCTCACCTTAGGTAAGTGAAAGCCGAGCTCTCCATCTGCCTCGGGGCAGGGTGCCGTAACCAGTTCCTTCACTGGATAAAGGTGCAGGCCTCTTGACCTCAGAGGACTGCTGTCCGTCGTTAACTGCACGAACGGTAAGTTCTGGGCGCTTCAAATGTCTTAAAAGTCTTTTGTAATGATATCTCTTGTTTTGCAGAGTTCCGGCGATGGCGGATGGCGGGCTGATGAGAGTTGAGGATCGAACCCGCGTGAGGAATAGAAGCGCCTGGGAGCACGTAGGTAAGCGCTTGTAGCCTGCTTCACGATGCGCACTAACTGTCCCTTTTATCTTGCAGGTACAAGTTCGGAGCTTTAGAGAAGCTGAACGGTGCTGGAATACCCACTGGATTCGGCGTGGGAAGGAGTAATGGCACGTGAGTAATAAAGTTGCCCAATGTCTTTAAACGCACCTTCTTTTGTCTTTCAGATGCCGGAATGCAGTGCGAAGGCCTCCGGAACATGCGAAGAGTAGGTAAGCCTTTACTGGATTCCAGGATGGTAAGCCTTTGTTTCCTTAGGCCCAGGATCAGAAGCAGAAGACACGATGAGCGTTCTGCTGCAGAGAATGCAGAATAACACAAAGCAAGATTCATCCATCGGGTGTGGTTTAAATAGCCTCCTGTAGTGCTTAGGTGCCTCTTTCCACAGCCACGCCTTAGAAAAGAGTTCCTGCTTTCCAGAAGAGTTCCAGTGTTCTGAACCTAGGGAGTGGCTCCTGCCCCACCCAACAGGAAAAGTAGTCCCAAACAGAAGAAGATCCGGGGTTCAACTGGCAGGTAAGTAAGCAGCATGGTCTGCTGCAGGTAAGTCCACCCAAGCATTATGAGCCCGGCGCTTCCAGCGCTGGGACTGGGCATCTTTATGAGCCTGGTGCCACTGGCGCCAGGACAGGGTCCAAAAGGTCCCAATTGGGACTGGCTGGCACTCGGAACCGGGGTTATGGGTCTGCTTCCAAGGGAGTCGGGCAAGTCCTGATCTTTTGGAAGCAGAGATCATGACAGCACCCCCCCTCAAGGCCCCTCCCAAACCGGGCTTCTCCGGGGGTTTGGGCTTGTTAGGAAATGTTCGATGAAATATTTTGATTAGACGAGGCGCGTGGACATATTCTGCAGGTTCCCAGGATCTTTCTTGGGGACCGTAGCCTTTAAAGTCAATCAGGTAAAATAGTTTAGATTTGGAGATCTTGGAATCCAGGATGCTTTTGACTTCAAACTCGAGTTCTCCATCAACTAGAATAGGTTTTGGAGATGTAGTTAGTCGGGTTTGAGGTTGCACGGGTTTTAATAGAGAGACGTGGAAGACCGGATGTATCTTCATGTGAGGGGGCAAGTCCAACTTGACCGCTACTGGATTTACTATGGTAGTGATGGAATAGGGACCAAGGTATCTTGGGTTGAATGTGCGTGGTCCTTTTAGAGGTAGATATTTGGTGAATAACCAGACTTGATCTCCTACTTGATATTGGGGGGCTTTCTTCCGATGTTGGTCTGCTCCTTTCTTGTATTGTTCTTTAGCCCTTTGAAGGTGAGAAACGGCTTCCTTAAAGGCTTGGGTGATTGTAGAATGCAGGTGGTCTACTGCTGGTGTTCCAAGATCTTGGAGTGGATCCAACTCCGAGGTTCGAGGGTGACTACCGTATAAAAGAAAAAACGGGGTCTTCCCAGTTCCCGAGTGGACAGAGTTATTGTAGGCATATTCGGCTATCCAAAGGATATCTTTCCAACTTTTTTCAGTTTGTTGTAGCATGCAGCGCAAATACTGTTCCAGAGTTTGATTGGTCCTCTCGGTTTGTCCGTCGGTTTGAGGGTGGTGGCTGGTCGAAAGTCTCACATCAATTTGAGCCGACCGACAGCAACTTCGCCAAAAATGAGAAATAAATTGACTACCTCGATCCGAAATTAGAACTGAAGGAAAACCGTGCAGTCGGACGATGTTTTCGAGAAATTCTCGGGCCAGAGTTGCTGCTGTTGGTAAGCCTTTGAGTGGAATGAAATGCGCCATCTTGGAGAATAGGTCCACGATTACTAGGATCGTATTGTATCCGGAGCATGGAGGTAGATTGGTGATGAAGTCCATAGAAAGCGTATGCCAAGGGCGAGGCGGGATGTCAATAGGGCGTAAGAGGCCGGCTGGTTTTTCCTTTTGACTCTTGTTTTGGGCGCATACTCCACAGGACATTATAAAGTCTCTGATATCTTTTTTCCAAGACGGCCACCAGAAGTAGCGCTTGATCTTTTCCGAGGTCTTGGTTATACCGGGATGTCCTTCCATTAAAGAATCGTGATAACAAGAGATTACCTTTTTCTGTAAATCTGTGCTGGGCAGGTATAACCGTTCTTGGAAATATAATAGGTTGCCCTTCACCGTAAAGTCCTTTCCCTGCAGATGCCAATTCTGTATGTCTGCTGGAGTTACCAGTAGCCTGGCTTTATCCTTAACTTCCTCTATGGATTGTGTGGCGATTACACCTAGAATTCTTTGTTCGGGAATGATAGGTACAGGTTTAGGATTGATCAAATGTTCTTCCACTCCCATCCGAGAAAGGGCATCAGCTTTACCGTTTTTTGTACCAGGTCGATAGGTAATTATGAAGTCGAACTCGGCAAAGAATAGTGCCCAACGGAGTTGCCTAGAGGATTGAGCTTTTGCGGTTTTCAAATATTGCAGGTTTCGGTGATCTGTAATCACAGTAACGGTGTGTCGGGGCCCCAGAAGATAATGCCGCCAAGCCTTAAAGGCGGACTTGATAGCTAGAAGTTCCTTATCAGTAATAGTGTAATTGATTTCAGGAGGCGAGAATTTGCGGGACCAAAATGCCACGGGATGCAACTGATTGGTTACTGGGTCCTTTTGTGATAGAACTGCCCCCATGGCAAGGCTCGAAGCATCAGTTTCAACGATGTAGGGGAGTTCTGGGCGAGGATGTTTTAAGATCGGTGCAGAGATAAATCTAGTCTTCAAATTCTGGAAAGCTTGTTCCGCCTCGGTAGACCATTCAAAACGTTTGTTTTTCTTTAACAAGGCAGTGATGGGCTGGACTATTCGAGAGAATTCGGGGATAAACGTGCGGTAAAAGTTAGCGAAGCCTAACATGCTTTGAACACCTTTTACGGAGGATGGCGATGGCCATTTGAGAATTGCATCGACCTTCTTTGAATCCATACGCACTCCGCTAGGTGATAATATGAATCCCAAGAATTCAACTTCAGTCACGTTGAAAACACATTTTTCCAACTTAGCGAAAAGTTTGTGTTGACGCAATCTCTCGAGGACCATTTTCACGTGTTTCCGATGTTCAGTTTCCGATGAAGAATAAACGAGGATGTCGTCAATGTAAACAACAACACACACATCTATGAGCTCTCTGAGGACATCGTTCATAAAATATTGAAAGGCGGCCGGGGCATTGCAAAGTCCGAAGGGCATGACCTGATATTCAAATAGCCCATACTTGGTGCGGAAGGCCGTCTTCCATTCATCGCCCTCTTTTACTCGTACCAAGTGGTAGGCTCCTCTAAGATCCAGCTTTGTATATATGCATGCTTTTCTGACTTGGTCCAGGAGTTCAGGGATCAAAGGTAACGGATATCTATTCTTAACGGTGATCTGGTTCAGGGCGCGATAATCTATACAAGTTCTAAGGTCCCCTTCTTTTTTTGGAACGAAGAACAAAGCTGAGGAAGCAGGGGACTTGGAAGGACGAATAAACCCATTCGCTAGGTATTGATCCAGGTATTGTCGGAGGTGAAGATTCTCAGGCTCGGTGAGGGCATAAATTCTACTACAAGGAGGAGTAGATCCAGGTATCAGGTCTATCTGGCAGTCATAAGACCTATGAGGAGGTAGAGAGTTAGCCTGATCCTTCCGGAAAAAATCTTGGAATTCTAGGTATTCAGGAGGTAACTGGGGAGCCTCCGAGGAAATTGCGGCCAGTGCAACACCAGGTCGAGGGTGACAAGTAGAGACACATTCTGGAAACTGAACCGTTCTTGCTCGCCAATCGATCTGAGGATTGTGCTTCTCTAACCAAGGAATTCCTAGAATAATCTGGAACTGAGGGGCCTTGATCACATCGAACACGATCTTCTCATGGTGTCCATCTTGACTTACTAGCGTCACTTCTTGGGTGGTATGCGTTACTGGTCCGGAGGCTATCTCCGTACCATCCACCGTAGTAATGACGTCCTTTACAGCCTTTGGACAAAGAGTCAGATTCATCCTCAAAACCATTTCATGATCCACATAATTGCCAATGGCACCGCTGTCGACGTAAGCTTCAATCGCATGTAATCGATCCGGATGTTCAGGGCTAATGAGGACCATAGGTATCACGAAATGCGAGGTCACGGAACTGGTTTTAACGCTCGGCAAGAGAACCTCTATTCTTGTCGGGCGAGGTCGTTTCCCTGCTCAGAGTTTGTGACCCTGGTAACTGCAGCTCCTACTGCCTTCTTGGCTGGTTTCACCGGACAGTCTCGAAGAAAGTGCCCCGAGTTTCCGCAATAGAGGCATAATTGCAGCTGTTTTCTCCTTTCCCGCTCCTTTTGTGTTAGTGGTCCTTTCAGGCCCCCTATTTGCATGGGTTCCCCGGAGTCTACTCCTTTGGTAGGAGTTGGTGGTTTCGAAAATACTCGAGCATCAAACTTGGAACGATCAGCCTTCCTGTTCTGCAGTCTGTGGTCAATTTGAACGACTAAGTCAATATAGTCCGAACAGTCTTGCGGGGGATTCACTACTTGGGCTAACACATCTTTGAGCTCTCCACGTAGACCTCTATAAAACAGCGTAATCCTTTTGTCCTCAGGCCATCGAGTTTCCACTATCAGTCTGTTGAAAGACGCAATATAAGCCAAAAGGTCTTGATTACCCTGTCGCAATGAAAGGAGCTCATTGTCCAAGGCCTGCCCCTGTGAATGTCTTGCAAACAGTTTTTCCATACTGAGCTGAAAAGCTTGAAAATCATGGAGAACCGGATCATCTTGATTAACTAGAGGGATCGACCAGTCTGCCGCATTGCCACTAAGGTACGAAAGCACGAAAGCTACCTTAGCTTGATCAGTTGGAAAGGCTGCTGGCCGGCATAAGAAGTGCAACCGGCACTGATTAATGAATACTGCAAACCTCTTTGGGTCACCAGAAAATCGTTCGGGCGGAGCCAGAGGTACATTCCCAGGTAGGTTGATCTGCACTGGGTTCGTAGAGGATGTTGAAGGAAGATTTGCCCCTGATGCGGGTAACAGAGTTTGTCCGTCTTGTGACTGTAGCAATTGTCTAGCCAGATCGTCTGTTCGCTCCTTGGAAATAATCAGTTCCCTTCTTAGAGCATTCGTTTCCTGACGGGCTGCATGCACTTCTGCTCTTAGTTCCCCAAGTAACTGGGCTAGTTGGTCGGTATCCGAGGTTTCGATAGCGCCTGGGTGGGAGTTTTGCGGTAGGCTTTGTGTTCTGTAACGCTCACCTGATTCCCGCAGAGGCGCCGGTCTTGACTGGGTGAATGCCGTATCTTCAAAGGTGATGTGTAACACACGGTTGGCTCTTTGGGCTGGACCTCTGTGCACTGTATGTCTGACTCGATGAGTAAGATGTCTGCAGATAGAAAATATGGGATTAATGAACTTAGGTTATTGGGTGCCTCTCTCCTCTTCCCTTTCTCTTCTCCTGTAGAACCCCAAAGGTTAACGCCCTCACCTTAGGTAAGTGAACGCCGAGCTCTCCATCTGCCTCGGGGCAGGGTGCCGTAACCAGTTCCTTCACTGGATAAGGGTGCAGGCCTCTTGACCTCAGAGGACTGCTGTCCGTCGTTAACTGCACGAACAGTAAGTTCTGGGCGCTTCAAATGTCTTAAAAGTCTTTTGTAATGATATCTCTTGTTTTGTGAGTTCCGGCGATGGCGGATGGCGGGCTGATGAGAGTTGAGGATCGAACCCGCGTGAGGAATAGAAGCGCCTGAGAGCACGTAGGTAAGCGCTTGTAGCCTGCTTCACGATGCGCACTAACTGTCCCTTTTATCTTGCAGGTACAAGTTCGGAGCTTTAGAGAAGCTGAAGGGTGCTGGAATACCCACTGGATTCGGCGTGGGAAGGAGTAATGGCACGTGAGTAATAAAGTTGCCCAATGTCTTTAAACGCACCTTCTTTTGTCTTTCAGATGCCGGAATGCAGTGCGAAGGCCTCCGGAACATGCGAAGAGTAGGTAAGCCTTTACTGGATTCCAGGATGGTAAGCCTTTGTTTCCTTAGGCCCAGGATCAGAAGCAGAAGACACGATGAGCGTTCTGCTGCAGAGAATGCAGAATAACACAAAGCAAGATTCATCCATCGGGTGTGGTTTAAATAGCCTCCTGTAGTGCTTAGGTGTCTCCTTCCACAGCCACGCCTAAGAAAAGAGTTCCTGCTTTCCAGAAGAGTTCCAGTGTTCTGAACCTAGGGAGTGGCTCCTGCCCCACCCAACAGGAAAAGTAGTCCCAAACAGAAGAAGATCCGGGGTTCAACTGGCAGGTAAGTAAGCAGCATGGTCTGCTGCAGGTAAGTCCACCCAAGCATTATGAGCCCGGCGCTTCCAGCGCTGGGACTGGGCATCTTTATGAGCCTGGTGCCACTGGCGCCAGGACAGGGTCCAAAAGGTCCCAATTGGGACTGGCTGGCACTCGGAACCGGGGTTATGGGTCTGCTTCCAAGGGAGTCGGGCAAGTCCTGATCTTTTGGAAGCAGAGATCATGACAAGAACCACACCCGAGTAAAAAATAGTCCCTGTAGAAAAATAGTCCCATCCAGGCCTCATGTTGGCTTGGATTCATTTGCAGCATGGTCTGCATGAGGTAAGTAAAGTCTATGAGCCCGGCGCCTATGGCGCCAGGACTGATTTCTATTATGAGCCTGGCGCCTAAGGCGCCAGGACTCAACCCAGACATCCCCCAGCCGGGGCTGCTGGGGTTTTATTAAATATCTGGATACCTGCTCCCGGGGCTGATGGGCTTGATCTGGATGCCCGGGGGTAGGCATCATGACAGCACTCCCCACCCCAAGGCCCCTCCTAAAGTTGCTCTTCCCCTTGGTCCTGGTTTGTCTGGGAAGTTCCGATGGAATTTCTTCACCAACCGAGGTGCATGAACGTGGTCACTAGGTTCCCATGACCTTTCTTGTGGTCCGTAACCCTTCCAGTCGATTAAATAAAAAAGTCTTGATTTAACCATCTTAGAGTCCAGGATATTCTTTACCTCGAATTCAGGTTCTCCATCTATTCGGATAGGGTCAGGTGGTATGGTTAATCTTGTCCCAGGTTGAACTGGTTTTAGAAGTGAAACATGAAAGACAGGATGAATCAGCAAATTAGAGGGTAATTCCAATTTGACGGCCACCGGGTTGATAATGGCCTTAATGGTGTAAGGTCCCAAATATCTAGGATTGAAAGTTCGAGTTCCCTTTAGAGGTATGTGTTTTGTAGCTAGCCAAACTTGATCTCCAATCAGGTATTGTGGAGTTTCACTTCTATGTCTATCAGCATTTTTCTTGTATTTCTCCTTTGCTTGGTTCAAGTGTTCTATTGCTTCCTTAAAGGCTTGTGTAATAGTAGAGTGCAGATGAGTCACTGCAGGCATTTCTAAGTGTTGAGGCGAATCGAGTTCTGAGGTTCAAGGATGATGTCCATATATGGTATAAAAAGGGCTTTGTCCGGTTCCTGAATGTACAGAGTTATTGTATGCGTATTCGGAAATCCATAAAATATCTTTCCAATTGCTTTCGGTTTGGTGTAGCATACAACGTAGGTATTGTTCAAGAGTCTGGTTGGTCCTCTCCGTCTGACCATCATTTTGGGGGTGGTGACTGGTTGATAGCCTTACGTCGATTTGCGCCAATTGACAGCTTTTCTTCCAAAATTGCGAAATGAATTGACTACCTTGGTCAGAGACCAATACGGAAGGAAATCCATGGATTCGAACAATGTTTTCGAGAAATTCCTTGGCCAAAATCGAAGCGGAAGGTAATCCTTTTAAAGGAATAAAGTGGGCCATTTTGGAAAAAAGATCCACAATAACTAGAATGGTGTTAAATCCATTACACGGAGGTAGATCTGTAATGAAGTCTAAAGACAAGGTGTGCCATGGTGTAGGTGGAAAATCCAAAGGTTGTAAAAGGCCAGCTGGTTTTTTCTTCTGACTTTTGTTTTGGGCGCAGATACCACAAGACATCACAAATGACTTTACGTCCTTTCGCCAGGTGGGCCACCAGAATTGTCTTTTAATTTTAGCTTCAGTTTTTGCGATACCTGGGTGTCCTTCCATAAGGGCGTCATGATAATTGGAGATGACTAGTTCTTGTAGTTCCTTGTGTGGTAGAAATAGACGTCCTTGATAGTAAGGCAGGTCATTGATGACTGAATAATCTTGGCCTTTCTTTACCCAGTCTTGCAGGGCTGCTGGATCGAAAAGTTTTTGGATTTTTAAATGAATGTCTTCTAGAGTCTGTAGAGTAGTTATGCCAAGAATTCTTTGTTCTGAAATTATAGGCACCGGTTCCGGGTTCGAATATACTTCTCCCATCCCTATTTGGGATAGGGCATCTGCCTTGCCTTTTTACAACCTGGTCGATAAGTGATCACGAAATCAAATTCGGCAAAGAATAATGCCCACCGAAGTGGACGCGATGATTGGGCCTTGGCTGTTTGCAGATTCCTGTGATCTGTGATTACAGTGATGGTATGCCTGGCACCGAGAAGATAATGCCGCCAAGCCTTGAAGGCAGACTCGATGGCTAATAACTCCTTATCAATAACCGCATAATTTAATTTGGGTGCTGAGAACTTTCTTGACCAGAATGCTACTGGATGAAGTTGACCGGTTTCGGGATCCTTCTGGGACAGGACAGCTCCCATGGCTAAACTGGAAGCATCGGTTTCAACTATGTATGGAAGCTCAGGGCGTGGATGCTTTAAGACAGGTGCAGACGTGAATTTTGATTTTAGCTCTTGGAAGCTCTTTCAGCCTCTTCATCCACAAAAAACGTTAGTTTTTTCGCAAAAGTGCTGTGATGGGGTGTACAATATGTGAGAATTCAGGAATAAATCTGCAATAGAAATTAGCAAATCCAAGCATGCTTTGTACCCCTTTAACAGAACTGGGTGATGGCCACTTGAGGATTGCGTCCACCTTTCGAGAGTCCATTCGAACTCCTTTTGGAGTCAGGATAAATCCCAGGAATTCAACTTCTGTAGAATGAAAAACACATTTCTCCAATTTTGCGTATAATTTGTGCTGGCGTAGTTTCTCTAGGACTGCACGAATGTGCTTCACATGTTCTGATTCTGAGGAGGAGTACACAAGAATATCGTCTATGTATACGACAACACAGACATCAAATAGTTCACGAAGGACATCGTTCATAAAATACTGGAAGGCTGCTGGTGCATTGCACAACCCGAAGGGCATCACCTGGTATTCGAATAACCCGTACTTGGTGCGAAAGGCAGTCTTCCATTCATCGCCTTTCTTTACACGTACCAGATGATATGCCCCTCGGAGGTCTAACATAGTGTAGATACAAGCATCCTTTACTTGGTCTAGTAATTCGGGGATCAGAGGCAATGGGTACCGTTTTTTTACTGTAATCTGATTTAATGCGCGGTAGTCTATGAACGTTCTAAGGTCACCTTCCTTTTTAGGCACGAAGAATAGAGCTGAGGATGCAGGAGATTTGGATGGACGAATGAAGCCATTACCAAGGTATTCGTCCAGATATTGTCGTAGGTGAAGATTTTCGGGTTCCGTAAGGGCGTAGATTCTACTACATGGAGGTTGTGCACCGGGTACTAGGTCAATTTGACAATCGTATGATCTGTGAGGTGGTAAGGTATTTGCCTGTTCTTTTTGAAAAACATCCTGAAATTCTTGATATTCCTGAGGTAACTGCACAAGTGGATTAGTAACGATGGCCAGGCTTTTGTTCAAGGTTTTTTCCAGGTAACAGGTGCGTGCACAATCTGGGAAGGTCACTCTCTTCTCTCGCCAATCAATACAAGGATTATGTGTTTCCAACCATGGCATTCCCAGAATTATTTGGAATTGCGGGGCCTTGATTAAATCAAACACAATAGTTTCTCGATGCCCATCTTGACCCAACAGTGTCAGCTCAGTAGTGGAATGAGTTACAGGCCCAGAGGCAATTTCAGTTCCATCGACTGTGGTGATGACATCCGAAGCGGTCTTTTTGCAAAGGGGTAGATTAATCCTTGAGGCCAATTCGTGGTCCATGTAGTTTCCTACGGCCCGCTATCAATGTATGCCCTTACTGCGTGCATACGTGATGGCTGCCTTAGATCAATTAGGACCATTGGTATAATTAGGTGGGAGTTGTGAGTATCCTTCTTTAAGCTCGGCAAGCGGACCTCTACGCTTGTCGGGCGTGGTCGTTTCCCGAATCATGCTCTATTTGACTTTTGTCAGCAACTCCTACTACTTTCTTGGGTGGTTTTATAGGGCAATCCCGTAGAAAATGTCCTGTGGTTCCACAGTACAGACACAATTGCATCTGCTGTCGCTTTTCTCTTTCCTTTTGAGTTAAGGGTCCTTTAACCTCCCCCGATCTGCATAGGCTCTGATGCATCTGTTCCTTTGGGGGTGACATTGGGTTTAACCCATACCCGACTCTCGAACTTAGCTCGCTCAGCCTTTCTATTCTGAAGTCGATGGTCTAACTGGACCACTAAGTCTATATATTCTGCGCAATCCTGAGGTGGGTTCACAACTTGAGCCAAAACATCTTTGAGTTCTCCCTGAAGCCCACGATGAAATAATGTAATTCGTTTCTCCTCAGGCCATCCGGTTTCCACCACCAACCTATTGAAGGTTGCGATATAGGTTAGCAGATCCTGATTACTCTGTCGAAGGGATAAAAGTTTGTTATCCATGGCCTGTCCCTGTGAATGTCTGGCGATAGTCTTTCCATACTTCTTTGAAAACCCTGAAATCCCAAAGAAGAGGATCATCCTGGTTGACTAGTGGAATTGACCAGTCAGCTGCGCTGCCACTAAGATATGATAGTACAAAGGCTACTTTGGCTTGGTCATTTGGAAAAGCTCCAGGTCTGCATAAAAAGTGCAAGCGGCATTGATTCATAAACACTGCGAACCTTTTTGGGTCCCCAGCAAAGCGTTCGGGTGGAGCTAAAGGAATAGCCCCTGGTAGGATTACTTGCACAGGATTGCTCAATGAAACAGGAGCTGGGTTTCCCCCGAGTCCAGGTAGGGGTGTTTGCCCAGCTTGATTTTGCAGCAGTTGTCTAGCAAGATCATATGTGCGTTCCTTTGACACAATCAGTTCTCTCCTGAGGGCATTAGTCTCTTGGCACGCAGAGTGCACTTCCGCCCTAAGTTCCCCTAATAATTGGGCTAGTTGGTCTGTTTCGGATGTTTCCATAACGCCCGGGTGGGAATTTGTAGATAGGCTTTGTGTTCTGTTACGCTCACCTGGCTCCCACAGGGGCGTCGATCGGACCCGGACAGCTGCGACCTCCTCCAACGTGAAGCGTAGTGCAGAGATGACAGACTGGACTGGACCGCCTAATCTCGTCTGCTTGACCCGTAGAAATATTCTCCTGCAAGTGGAGAAAGGGATTCAGCCACCCGTGGATTTTAGTAATGGCACCCCACTGTTCTCCCCACGAATCACCACCGATATTCACTTTCTGTAAGCTCACCTTATGTTTGTAAATGATGAGCTCTCCATCCTGCGTGGAATGCAGGGGCGCGTAGATACAAGTTACTTCACTGGTTTGAGGGCGTTGGAAGAGTTCCGGATGAATATTGACTCCGAGGCTCCAGGCGAGAACCCGTAAGTATAAAGTTCAAAGAGTTCAATATGTCCGATGTTCACTCTTGTACATTCCTTTCTTGTGTTGCAGCTGGGTCCAAGGGAAGATTGTCTTGTGGCAGCTGATGGTGTTGAGGTCAGAGTCTGTATTACCCAACACTGTCAGGCAAAAGATGCGTGTGTTTAAATTGCTGGTTTCTCTCTCCTTACAGGTGCGGCGTAAGGAGTTGCGGTTTGTTACAGAATAATGCCTCCGGTTGTTAATCAGGTAAGTCTATGGTGGAGAGGTTGTATTTGTTGGCTCTCTCGGCTCACCTTATGTTTCTTTTGTCCCCTAGATGGTGGAATTCGGCGGAGAAAATGATGGAGGCTGCGCCGGGTCGAAAAATGCTGTGAGGACTGGTGAGTATGGCACAGCGCTGCAGCTGGCAATGCGATGCGTGTAGAATGATGTCCTTTTCAAGTTTGAAGACGTGATGGATCCGGAATTCAGGTAAGGATTGAAATAAAATCTGTTTTCCAACCTTTCCTTCTTCTTTCTTTTATTGCTAGGAGCTCTGGATTCGAGACGGGCGTGGCTGAAGACTGGATGCTGACTGCAGGCACGGTGAGCGTTACGCTGCTGGATGCAGAATAACACGAAGCATGTGCTGCTGTTCGGGCGTGGTTTAAATAGCCTCCAAAGTAGTTCCAGGTAAGAAGTCCCTAGAACCACACCCGAGTAAAAAATAGTCCCTGTAGAAAAATAGTCCCATCCAGGCCTCATGTTGGCTTGGATTCATTTGCAGCATGGTCTGCATGAGGTAATTAAAGTCTATGAGCCTGGCGCCTATGGCGCCAGGACTGATTTCTATTATGAGCCTGGCGCCTAAGGCGCCAGGACTCAACCCAGACAGCCCCCAGCCGGGGCTGCTGGGGTTTTATTAAATATCTGGATGCCTGCTCCCGGGGCTGATGGGCTTGATCTGGATGCCCGGGGGTAGGCATCATGACAGCACTCCCCCCCCCAAGGCCCCTCCTAAAGTTGCTCTTCTCCTTGGTCCTGGTTTGTCTGGGAAGTTCCGATGGAATTTCTTCACCAACCGAGGTGCATGAACGTGGTCACTAGGTTCCCATGACCTTTCTTGTGGTCCGTAACCCTTCCAGTCGATTAAATAAAAAAAGTCTTGATTTAACCATTTTAGAGTACAGGATATTCTTTACCTCGAATTCAGGTTCTCCATCTATTAGGATGGGGTCAGGTGGTATGGTTAATCTTGTCCCAGGTTGAACTGGTTTTAGAAGTGAAACATGAAAGACAGGATGAATCCGCAAATTAGAGGGTAATTCCAATTTGACGGCCACCGGGTTGATAATGGCCTTAATGGTGTAAGGTCCCAAATATCTAGGATTGAAAGTTCGAGTTCCCTTTAGAGGTATGTGTTTTGTAGCTAACCAAACTTGATCTCCAATCTGGTATTGTGGAGTTTCACTTCTATGTCGATCAGCATTTTTCTTGTATTTCTCCTTTGCTTGTTTCAAGTGTTCTGTTGCTTCCTTAAAGGCTTGTGTAATAGTAGAGTGCAGATGAGTCACTGCAGGCATTTCTAAGTGTTGAGGCGAATCGAGTTCTGAGGTTCGAGGATGATGTCCATATATGGTATAAAAAGGGCTTTGTCCGGTTCCTGAATGTACAGAGTCATTGTATGCGTATTCGGAAATCCATAAAATATCTTTCCAATTGCTTTCGGTTTGGTGTAGCATACAACGTAGGTATTGTTCAAGAGTCTGGTTGGTCCTCTCCGTCTGACCATCATTTTGGGGGTGGTGACTGGTTGATAGCCTTACGTCGATTTGCGCCAATTGACAGCTTTTCTTCCAAAATTGCGAAATGAATTGACTACCTCGGTCAGAGACCAATACGGAAGGAAATCCATGGATTCGAACAATGTTTTCGAGAAATTCCTTGGCCAAAATCGAAGCGGAAGGTAATCCTTTTAAAGGAATAAAGTGGGCCATTTTGGAAAAAAGATCCACAATAACTAGAATGGTGTTAAATCCATTACACAGAGGTAGATCTGTAATGAAGTCTAAAGACAAGGTGTGCCATGGTGTAGGTGGAATATCCAAAGGTTGTAAAAGGCCAGCTGGTTTTTTCTTCTGACTTTTGTTTTGGGCGCAGATACCACAAGACATCACAAATGACTTTACGTCCTTTCGCCAGGTGGGCCACCAGAATTGTCTTTTAATTTTAGCTTCAGTTTTTGCGATACCTGGGTGTCCTTCCATAAGGGCGTCATGATAATTGGAGATGACTAGCTCTTGTAGTTCCTTGTGTGGTAGAAATAGACGTCCTTGATAGTAAGGCAGGTCATTGATGACTGAATAATCTTGGCCTTTCTTTACCCAGTCTTGCAGGGCTGCTGGATCGAAAAGTTGTTGGATTTTTAAATGAATGTCTTCTAGAGTCTGTAGAGTAGTTATGCCAAGAATTCTTTGTTCTGAAATTATAGGCACCGGTTCCGGGTTCGAATATACTTCTCCCATCCCTATTTGGGATAGGGCATCTGCCTTGCCGTTTTTACAACCTGGCCGATAAGTGATCACGAAATCAAATTCGGCAAAGAATAATGCCCACCGAAGTTGACGAGATTGTTTGGGCCTTGGCTGTTTGCAGGTTCCTGTGATCTGTGATTACAGTGATGGTATGCCTGGCACCAAGAAGATAATGCCGCCAAGCCTTGAAGGCGGTCTTGATGGCTAATAACTCCTTATCAGTAACCGCATAGTTTAATTCGGGTGCTGAGAACTTTCTTGACCAGAATGCTACTGGATGAAGTTGACCGGTTTCGGGATCCTTCTGGGACAGGACAGCTCCCATGGCTAAACTGGATGCATCGGTTTCAACTATGTATGGAAGCACAGGGCGTGGATGCTTTAAGACAGGTGCAGACGTGAATTTTGATTTTAGCTCTTGGAAGCTCTTTCAGCCTCTTCAGTCCACAAAAAACGTTAGTTTTTTCGCAAAAGTGCTGTGATGGGGTGTACAATATGTGAGAATTCAGGAATAAATCTGCAATAGAAATAAGCAAATCCAAGCATGCTTTGTACCCCTTTAACAGAACTGGGTGATGGCCACTTGAGGATTGCGTCCACCTTTCGAGAGTCAATTCGAACTCCTTTTGGAGTCAGGATAAATCCCAGGAATTCAACTTCTGTAGAATGAAAAACACATTTCTCCAATTGTGCGTATAATTTGTGCTGGCGTAGTTTCTCTAGGACTGCACGAACGTGCTTCACATGGTCTGATTCTGAGGAGGAGTACACAAGAATATCGTCTATGTATACGACAACACAGACATCAATGAGTTCACGAAGGACATCGTTCATAAAATACTGGAAGGCTGCTGGTGCATTGCACAACCCGAAGGGCATCACCTGGTATTCGAATAACCCGTACTTGGTGCGAAAGTCAGTCTTCCATTCATCGCCTTTCTTTACACGTACCAGATGATATGCCCCTCGGAGGTCTAACATAGTGTAGATACAAGCATCCTTTACTTGGTCTAGTAATTCGGGGATCAGAGGCAATGGGTACCGTTTTTTTTACTGTAATCTGATTTAATGCGCGGTAGTCTATGAACGTTCTAAGGTCACCTTCCTTTTTAGGCACGAAGAATAGAGCTGAGGATGCAGGAGATTTGGATGGACGAAAGAAGCCATTACCAAGGTATTCGTCCAGATATTGTCGTAGGTGAAGATTTTCGGGTTCCGTAAGGGCGTAGATTCTACTGCATGGAGGTTGTGCACCGGGTACTAGGTCAATTTGACAATCGTATGATCTGTGAGGTGGTAAGGTATTTGCCTGTTCTTTTTGAAAAACATCCTGAAATTCTTGATATTCCTGAGGTAACTGCACAAGTGGATTAGTAACGATGGCCAGGCTTTTGTTCAAGGTTTTTTCCAGGTAACAGGTGTGTGCACAATCTGGGAAGGTCACTCTCTTCTCTCGCCAATCAATACAAGGATTATGTGTTTCCAACCATGGCATTCCCAGAATTATTTGGAATTGCGGGGCCTTGATTAAATCAAACACAATAGTTTCTCGATGCCCATCTTGACCCAACAGTGTCAGCTCAGTAGTGGAATGAGTTACAGGCCCAGAGGCAATTTCAGTTCCATTGACTGTGGTGATGACATCCAAAGCGGTCTTTTTGCAAAGGGGTAGATTAATCCTTGAGGCCAACTCGTGGTCCACGTAGTTACCTACAGTCCGCTATCAATGTATGCCCTTACTGCGTGCATAAGTGATGGCTGCCTTAGATCAATTAGGACCATTGGTATAATTAGGTGGGAGTTGTGAGTATCCTTCTTTAAGCTCGGCAAGCGGACCTCTACGCTTGTCGGGCGTGGTCGTTTCCCGAATCAGGCTCTATTTGACTTTTGTCAGCAACTCTTACTACTTTCTTGGGTGGTTTTATAGGGCAATCCCGTAGAAAATGTCCTGCGGTTCCACAGTACAGACACAATTGCATCTGCCGTCGCTTTTCTCTTTCCTTTTGAGTTAAGGGTCCTTTAACCCCTCCCGATCTGCATAGGTTCTGATGCATCTGTTCCTTTGGGGGTGACATTGGGTTTAACCCATACCCGACTCTCGAACTTAGCTCGCTCAGCCTTTCTATTCTGAAGTCGGTGGTCTAACTGGACCACTAAGTCTATATATTCTGCGCAATCCTGAGATGATTTCACAACTTGAGCCAAAACATCTTTGAGTTCTCCCTGAAGCCCACGATGAAATAATGTAATTCGTTTCTCCTCAGGCCATCCGGTTTCCACCACCAACCTATTGAAGGTTGCGATATAGGTTAGCAGATCCTGATTACCCTGTCGAAGGGATAAAAGTTTGTTATCCATAGCCTGTCCCTGTGAATGTCTGGCGATAGTCTTTCCATACTTCTTTGAAAACCCTGAAATCCCAAAGAAGAGGATCATCCTGGTTGACTAGTGGAATTGACCAGTCAGCTGCGCTGCCACTAAGATATGATAGTACAAAGGCTACTTTGGCTTGGTCATTTGGAAAAGCTCCAGGTCTGCATAAAAAGTGCAAGCGGCATTGATTCATAAACACTGCGAACCTTTTTGGGTCCCCAGCAAAGCGTTCGGGTGGAGCTAAAGGAATAGCCCCTGGTAGGATTACTTGCACAGGATTGCTCAATAAAACAGGAGCTGGGTTTCCCCTGAGTCCAGGAAGGGGTGTTTGCCCAGCTTTATTTTGCAGCAGTTGTCTAGCAAGATCATCTGTGCGTTCCTTTGACACAATCAGTTCTCTCCTGAGGGCATTAGTCTCTTGGCGCGCAGAGTGCACTTCCGCCCTAAATTGCCCTAATAATTGGGCTAGTTGGTCTGTTTCGGATGTTTCCATAACGCCCGGGTGGGAATTTGTATATATGCTTTGTGTTCTGTTACGCTCACCTGGCTCCCACAGGGGCGTCGATCGGACCCGGACAGCTACGACCTCCTCCAACGTGAAGCGTAGTGCAGAGATGACAGACTGGACTGTACTGCTTAATCTCGTCTGCTTGACCCGTAGAAATATTCTCCTGCAAGCGGAGAAAGGGATTCAGCCACCCGTGGATTTTAGTAATGGCACCCCACTGTTCTCCCCACTAATCACCACCGATATTCACTTTCTGTAAGCTTACCTTATGTTTGTAAATGATGAGCTCTCCATCCTGCGTGGAATGCAGGGGCGCGTAGATACCAGTTACTTCACTGGTTTGAGGGCGTTGGAAGAGTTCCGGATGAATATTGACTCCGAGGTTCCAGGCGAGAACCCGTAAGTATAAAGTTCAAAGAGTTCAATATGTCCGATGTTCACTATTGTACATTCCTTTCTTGTGGTACAGCTGGGTCCAAGGGAAGATTGTCTTGTGGCAGCTGATGGTGTTGAGTTAAGAGTCTGTATTACCCAACACTGTCCGGCAAAAGATGCGTGTGTTTAAATTGCTGGTTTCTCTCTCCTTACAGGTGCGGCGTAAGAAGTTGCGGTTTGTTACAGAATAATGCCTCTGGTTGTTAATCAGGTAAGTCTATGGTGGAGAGGTTGTATTTGTTGGCTCTCTCGGCTCACCTTATGTTTCTTTTGTCCCCTAGATGGTGGAATTCGGCGGAGAAAATGATGGAGGCTGCACCGGGTCGAAAAATGCTGTGAGGACTGGTGAGTATGGCACGGCGCTGAAGCTGGCAATGCGACGCGTGTAGAATAATGTCCTTTTCAAGTTCGAAGACGTGATGGATCCGGAATTCAGGTAAGGATTGAAATAAAATCTGTTTTCTAACCTTTCCTTCTTCTTTCTTCTATTGCTTGGAGCTCTGGATTCGAGACGGGCCTGGCTGAAGACTGGATGCTGACTGCAGGCACAGTGAGCGTTACGCTGCTGGATGCAGAATAACACGAAGCATGTGCTGCTGTTCGGGCGTGGTTTAAATAGCCTCCAAAGTAGTTCCAGGTAAGAAGTCCCTAGAACCACACCCGAGTAAAAAATAGTCCCTGTAGAAAAATAGTTCCATCCAGGTCTCATGTTGGCTTGGATTCATTTGCAGCATGGTCTGCATTAGGTAAGTAAAGTCTATGAGCCTGGCGCCTATGGCCCTAGGACTGATTTCTATTATGAGCCTGGCGCCTAAGGCGACAGGACTGAACCCAGACAGCCCCCAGCCGGGGCTGCTGGGGTTTTATTAAATACCTGGAAGCCTGCTCCCGGGGCTGATGGGCTTGATCCGGATGCCCGGGGGTAGGCATCATGACAATATGACCCCCCTACCACCATGGAGCTTTGGCTGGGCTGCGTTACAGCTTTTCTGCACTGGGAGGTATTGGCACACTGCCAGGACTCCCAGGTGGGGAAAAGCTGTAACACAGGCCAGCCAGAACTCCAGGACGGTTGGACGTGATGTCCCCAGCATTGGATATCCGTTTACCATGTGGGTGTACCACCCGAAGCACAGCGGCAACTCCAGAGAGCCCTAGCAGGGTCCCCTTCCCTCCCCTGAGGGAATTTCTTTAACGCAGCCCAGCCAGCTCTCCAGGATGGTCGGGGGTGATATTCCTGGCCTTGGGCAGCTGTTTCCCATGTGGTTTGACCGTCCCCAAGCCCAGCAGCAGGTCCAGGGAGCCTTGGCAGGGTCCCTGTCCTTTCCCAGAGGGAGAAGTTGTAACACAACCCAGCCGAAGCTCCAGGGTGCTAGGGGGTCATATCCCTGGCCTTGGGCAGCTGACTCCCATGTGGGTTAAACGTCCCCAAGCCCAGCATTAGTTCCAGGGAGGCCTGGGACATTCCCGTCCTTTCCCGGAGGAAGAAGCTGTAGCGCAGACCAGCCAGAGCTCCAGGAAAGTCGGGGGCAATGTCCCTGGCCTTGGGCACCCGTCTCCCATGTGGGTCTTTGCTGGGGATTGTGGGTAATACATTCTGGGGCGATTTGCGCAAGTCAGGCATCTGTGTATTCCCATGGGTGTCTTCTTTTCTGAAATGCATGGGGTTCCCTGTTTTCCTTGGCGGCTGCGACACCCCAGGCCCAAATCTGAGGTTGGCTTCCTAAACCCTATGGGGGATAGCAGTGGTTTAGCCTTTTTCCTTTGTGCCCACGTAGGTGCACCCACACATGTGAGGTACCATATTTGTCGGGACACCTGTGGGAACGCGGGAAGGTAGGACATGTGTTGTTGGCGGGGTGTTTCGGTGGGTGAGCATAGTGAAATGTCTGCAAATTGTGTTTTTTTGGCAAATTTCGGACTTTGCTGGGAATTGTGGGTAATAAATTCTGGACCGATTTGCGCAAGTCAGACCTCTGTGGATTCCCACGTGTGTCCTCTTTTCAGAAATGCATAGGGTTCCCTGTTTTCCTTGGTGGCTTCGACACCCTAGGCCCAAAGCTGTACGTTGTCCACATGAGCAAAATTCCTGAAAATCTGCTCTGCCGAAATACTTGGGGTTACCAGTGGTTTAGCCTTTTCTGTTTTCGCCGTGGTAGGTGCACCCACACATGTGAGGTACTGTTTTCGTCGGGACACCTGTGGGAACGTGGGATGGTAGGATATGTGTTGCTGGCAGCATGTTTTGATGGGTGAGCAGAGTGAAATGTCTGCATATTGTGTTTTTCTCGCCAAATTTCAGACTTTGCCGGGGATTGTGGGTAATACATTCTGGGGCGATTCGCGCAAGTCAGATCTCAGTGGATTCCCACAGGTGCTCTCTTTTTTGAAATGCATGGGGTTCCCTGTTTTCCTTGGTGGCTTCGACACCTTAGGCACAAATCTGTAGGTTGTTCACATGAGCAAAATTCCTGAAAATCTGCTCTGTCGAAAGACTTGGGGGTTACCAGTGGTTTAGCCTTTTCCCTTTGCACCCAGGTAGGTGCACCCACACATGTGAGGTACTCTTTTTGTCGGGACACCTGTGGGAACGCGGGAAGGTACAATTGTTGTGTTTGCATTGTTTTCATAACATTTTGACACGTTTGCTGCTGCACTTTGTCACAAAACCCTCTAATTTCCCAAATGTGACCTACATTTAGTCGCTGCTTTAGGCACTATACACTTTTGTAACCTGCACAAGTCACCTACTCTTCAAAAGGGCTGCCTGTGCTCTTTCAAAAAATGTATGCTTGCCATGCCTCACCAGATTTGTTTTCCTTATTTACACATGCCAAGTGTGTCTGTTTAGGCCGTGAGCATAAAAAACCTGTGTACCATGGCTCCATTTTTTGGCTTGTGGTATTGCTTGTTTTGTGAAACATTACAAAAAATGTGTGATTTCCTAACTGGACGAGGCGGGGGAATGTAGCAGAGCATTGTTTTTCTCAAAATTCACAGAAGCCATTGCCTTCCCGGGCCAACCATGTCCACCACATACCTTTTTTTCTGTCATTTTCCCGATTTTTCCCCAAACTGTGGAATTTTTCCCTACAAAGTTGTTGCCTAACCTGCGCAAATCACCCCTTCCTAAACTTTGAATTTTGTCTACTTTTCAAAAATGTATGGCTTTCTGTCTTCTGATTCAGCTTTCCTACCGTTCTCTTCCATTCCGTCCATGCATGCCCTATTGGAAAAAAAGGACAAAATCGCCTACCTCTCACAAAACGGCTGGTAACCTTATAAAAACATGTTTTATTGGTTTCCACTCAACCTGTTCCTGAAAGCCTGGAAATGGGGAATTCAGCACAGCAAACCATTTGTTCTTAGCCCTTACAAGGAAAAAAACACTATTGCCATTTTCTGAAAAAACCCAAAATGTTTTCCCTTTTTGGTTATTTTCTCTCAGCCCCCTACTGCAAACTAGGATTCCTTGGTGGCGTTATGACCGCCTACATGTGGGAAAAAATGGGACAAATTTGGCCGGGATATCTCAAGTAACAAAAAAGTTACAAGGGATTGAATTGCAACATACCGAAATCAACAAAAAAAGCCTTGGCGCTGGGGGGGAACCCATGGCAGTTAAGGAGTTAAAACATTGAACCCCATTAGTATTGATTAGCCAGCCGAGTTATGCAATGGTTCCTAGACCTGCAACCCAAATGTTTCACTGCGAAGCACCGAAAAGGTAAAGACCAGGGGAACGTCGATTTCCTTTCCCGGTTTCCCTGTGAAACAGATGGGACTGCATGACACAGGGGAAGGGCATGGGAGAAACCAGTAGGTGTCTCCTCCACTAGTCCCCGGAGATCTGTCATCCAGGTGGCCGAACACAGCCATCGCTTTTAGATCCAGTTCCTGTGGGTGGACCAGTGCAGGAGGATCACCTGGGTGAGGGGTCTTTGGGGAGTGGGAGTGGGACACCGAATGGTGATATGCAGTTTCCCCTTCCCTGTACCACCTTTACCGCATCCTACCAGGTAGGATATTTAGGAAGTTGCCCCCCCCCTTTTAAAACACAAACACTTTCTCACATACAGCCCTCTATGAGAGAAAACAGACTAACACCCAAGCCGTGTTCCTGACGTGTCCCAATACAATGGTCAGGCAAGGTCAGGCAATTACTGACCATCACACACACCTTACTTCCATTACACTTCCCCACACAGATAAAAGGCAGAGCACAAGAGCACACTTTGAGCGAGTCAAAGCACACGAGGAAACAGAAGGGCATCGCAAGGAGGGAAGTGCCCTTGACCTTTTCAACAAGGAACCACTACTTTCATGAAGCCTCAGGAATAGAAAATGTAAGACCAGGAAACCAGGCTGAGGAATCCTACATTGTGTATCGGAGGTACCCGGGGCCCTCCCGCGTCGATAATCAAGGTGGGGAGAATCACCAGCTGCCGTGGTACTGTCCTTGGCTCCAACATCAAAGCAGCGTCAGTGAAATCAACACAGCCGGTGAGTTGGGGAGACCGATACAAGACCAGTCTGTGTTGAAGCCAAGGTTGCAAGCATCAACATTGTATGGCGAGAGCTGGAACAAACATTATATGAAACGTGTGTGATAACCAACGTGAGTAAAGTTGAACTGCAGATGAGTGATTGAACTTTGAAACCAAGATATGATAACTTTTATAGAGTGGTCCAGCACTGCATAGGTGCTCAGTCGAAGGTCTCTGTAAGGTATCTAGCTGAGAGTTGACAAAAGTGAAAGAGTGGCAAAGAATTGTGAATCGAAGTGGTCCTGCGACGGGTCACGCAAAATCCTGTGCACAATTGAAAGTCTTCGATGTTGATACAGTAAAGAAGGTTTATGGCAAAGTAGATTAAAAAAACTGAGTTGAAAGAAGGAAAAGTTAACAGCAAGTCCGAGTCCGACTGAGGGAGATTTGCGAATGCGCGATAAAGTAGGTCCGTGCCCGTCAGAGCGAGATAAATTGAAAGCTTTGTGTTAAAGCAAGTTTGTTTTAAAGTAGATAAATTGGTCTGAGCCCGGCAGCAGGAGACTGATTGAAGATTTTGTGTGAAAGTGGACCTGAGCCTGGCAGAGGGGGATCCAGCGTAAAAAGTGAAACACCTGAAAAATTATATACGTGCAAATCGTGAGAACATCGTGTTAAAGTGGATTTGAGCCCGGCAGAGGGGGATCCAAGGTGAATAGTGAAAATCCTAAGAAAAGTGTGTACATGTGAAATACTAAAAGGAAAGGAACTTTATTGTTTGTTTGTTGCATCAGGCCCACTGAAAGAAGAGACTCTGAATGCAAAGAGACTTTGGCACAGAAGTCCATGATGCTGAAGTTTCGAACTGCACCCTTGTGCTAGAGAAACCAGAGACTGTGCTAAGCTTGAGTGTGTCACTTTGTCCCGTGCTGAAAACATGGGGAAGGGAAGCCAATTGCTTGAATATCCGGACATATTATTTCTTGAACACTTTTCTTTTGCATAACGTTGTTTCCCACACCATTTGTATTTAGAGGTAAGGATGGGCAATAGGTTTATTAGTATAGGCCCTTTTATTTTGACAAGACACCAGTAGGACTGCGTTATTATTATTTGATGGTCGTAGCTTGCTCCCATCTTTAGATTTAGGATTATTAGATAGGTGTTTTTCTAACCCAATTGAAGTTCAATAAACACCCTTGAACTGGGGTCACTTGTGTCTGTTTTACTGTTGATACTATACCTTCCTTACAGTATCTAGTGACTTCACTGGGGGTGCCGGCCTGCTGTGTTTACTATCCGACCTATCCACTCTGGGGTCCAGTGTACAATTAGAATCCCCCCCAAATTCACAAGGCCCCCCCGATACGGTGCCAATCTGAGGTACAAGGACTTGAAGAAGGAGGTAGCATCATGGTTTGGAGCATGTATTAATTATGCAAATCTCCTGCTATTCCAGAGACCTGTGCACAATGGTCATACTGCCCTCATGATCGCGCTTGGACTCGATCAACTTAAGGGGCACAGACAGGGCCACCCACACAAGTATTCGCCTAGCATAGGCCAATTAGGCGGACCCATATACTTGTCCCCCCATTTCCTGAGAAGCGTTGTCTGTCTAGCCTCTATAAGGAGCGTCTCCTGCAGGAGAGCTATATGTATTCCCTTACCCTTCATGTACGTTTGCACTCTATTGCGTTTGATAAAGCTGTTGAGCCCGCTGCTATTCCAGGAAACAATCCTAATGTCCCCCATCTTGTCTCTGCAGCCCCCAGCTACCTCGACGTCCCACTCGCCAGTGGCGGCTGGTAAATCTTCAAAGTGGTGAAGTGAAGAAAGCAAGCAGAACACACCAAAGTAGGGCCTCAGGGGGTTTTCCCCGGGTGCAAATCTTTGGAAATGAGGAGTGGAAATTGTGTATTTTCCAGCACAATTTTCAAGAAAAGTTGTAGAAAAAGACCTAAGATACAAACAGAAGGGTAGAGGGGAACATGGCACAGAAGTAGGACAGTGGCAGCGCACAGGGGATCTCAGGGACCCCCGGCTTTCATCAGGAGGCCTCATAACTAGTAGAATGGACGCAGCCAGCAGGCACCAGGAGTCCTGAGAACACAAGCCAAGCGCACATCTGTCTGCATGCAATCCCAGAACTAAACATTGGCTGAAAAACAGTCTGCCATTACAGTCACTGCAGATGTTAGACACACACTATTAAAAAAACACACAGTACGAACGCAAAAAAAATGGGTTTTACTAAAATGTCATGCAGAGAACATAAGGTGAACACAGGCTTGGAAAATATATTTAAAAAGTCAGACGAGCGCAGCACAGAAGAAAGGGGCCCTGCAGGCCCCGTCACAGAACATTTGCCCCAAAGCAGTCGGAATGTGCTCGCTGCTCGGATAGATTTGCCATTAATAGACGGGAAGGAATAGTAAGGCTGCCGATGGAGCAAGCTCCTTACACTTCCCGCGTGTTACTTCTTATTTCGCAGAGGCATTGCAACAAATCAGTATCAATAGTCGAATGAAATAGAGATCGGGGCGTGGGCTGCGACAGTGCTTTGAACTTGTTTTTCTATAGCTTACCAATCCATTCCATAAATCATGCCACTCCTCGTATAGAAGGGTTTTGCATTTTGTCAGTAGATGCTCCAAGAATATACCGCCCGTGGGTATAAACCTATATTCCCCTCCTCAAACCCGGATAGCAGTCCCCACGCCGCCCAACCCCACTCCCAGTCCCCTCGATCCGCATGAGGATCACAAAGCCAAAACAGCACTTCATTGGATTGACTGAAAACGCCTCTCCAAGAATGCATGACTTGCAGGGCTGCCCTTTCCCGAGGCATGCAACCTGCAAGCAGACCACCAAACCTCCCACCAGCCTCCTATGACCACTGTTCCAAGGCTGGCTCCATCACTTCCCCACCATACCAGACACTCCCTTTACCATAAATGAAACCCCATTTGATCTCATCTCCTACCAGACCTGTGTGAAGCTTACACTGCGTGAGTGTTCCAGCTTTTATGACTCCCTCTTTTATTACTTTGGATTCCAGCCTTCAGATTAGTTATTCCCTCTCTAGCCACCCACATAAGAAAATAGCTGAGCCGAGCGTTAACCTAGTTCTGATGATGTTTTTCGGAACGCCAATATAATGTCATTGTCAGCTAGTGAACAGGTGCAAGTGGATCAAGGTCACCTGGCCTAAACCCCACCCACCTGTCAATCACTTTAAACTGTTGATGACGTCCTGGTTTGCTGCTCTTTTTGCCTACTTACGCAGCCCTCCAGTCTCTTTTCCTTTGCAGCTGGTGAGCATGTGCAAGTGGATCTAGGTCACCTGGCCTAAGCCTCGCCCACCTTAGCCATGCCTCTTCCTTTCAGCTCTTAACTCTTACACCGAAGCGCAGGGCAGACGAAGAAAAGGGCAATCTATATATGGGCGAGAACTAATCTGGTCTAGATGTATGTGGGGTTCATGCAACTCCATAATTATTGCAACTGTTCGCTTAGTGAGAATCATTGAGACAGCTCTTTCTATATAATTTGAGCTCCCATTACTGGCCCTTTGTTTCAGAGTTGTGTTGTTATTATTTGCTTTATTGTTAACCTTTTTAGTTATCTTTGTGATGGAATTGATTTGTGACGATTGTTTTATGTTTTAACTTGTATATATGTTGTATGGATATATCTGGATTTGTGAAATATATGAATTTTTTAAAAAAACCTTTTCTAAAATGATGTAAGGATTGTATGTCGTTATACGATATCATTTCGTAAAGATGCGTAAGCTTCAAAAACAAAATCAATCAATAAAAACTTTTTAATAAAGGGCAATTTCTGTTTGGCCCGTACGGACCAGGATGAGCCAGGGCCACAACCTCTGCTCAGACAACAGGTAAGCATGCGCCAACATGCATAACATGTGTTTTCTTCCTCTGTCCCCACAGGCCATCACCAGGCAACACCAACGTCAACTTCTCTGATGCTGGGGTGAGGACAGGTATTCTGTGGCACAGTAAGTTGTGCTCTCTGACCTATTGTTGTCAACCCCCTTGCTTACTGTTCTCTGCCCATTCCACCATTTGTTTCATTACTGTACCTTTGCCTTTGCATGCACTCCTTACTTCTAGGTTCTTCAGTTGTTTACTGTGCCTGGTGGGTTGGGATTCTGCTTTGTACTTTGACACGGTCGTTGTTTTGTTCCCTATTATATTGACATTGTGGTGTTGTCTATGGTTTTTTGCATTACTTACATTGCCTGCATTCCTTACTTCTAGGTTCCTTGTTGTGGTTTTGTTCTCTGGTGATTGTTTTTGACCCTGGTTGTGCTCTTGGTATTGGCATTACTTTGCATTGCCTGCACTCTTCCTTGCTGCGTTTTGTGCTTTGTTGATGGTCCTTGTGTACCCCCCTGTTGTTCCTCCCCTTGTGCCTCCCTACTGTCATCCCCCTGCGCTACCCCCCACCTGAATGGGCCCCCTCACTCACCCCTCTCTTCCCCCCATACCCTCTATGGTGCTCTCTGTCTCACCTATCTTCTCTAACTGCTATTCTATAGACAATCCTATCTCTGTCACTACGTCTGGCAGGAAGAAGCTCAAAAGGGACATCCTCATCTCCAACCCAGGCCTCCCTATCACTGATACCTACACCAGTGCTTCCTCCAGGCAGACCCTCGCCAACATCCTCTTTGTCGTTCCCTCTCCAGGCCTATGGACCCCCCATATGATCTCTGTTCTCGCTCCTTTTTCCTCTTGTCCCATTAATGGTGGCATCCGGTGGGAGGCCCTCTTGCCCCCCTTCCATTCCTCCAAGACCATCATTAATGTATATCTAAATGGCACTGTATTGTTCCAGGGCCTTCAGGCCAAACTCCTCCTTTTTGATAGACACTTCCCGCGGCGCCTTATCATCTTCGTTTTGTAAGGTAGCCAACTCACAGGGGTGCCCCTTAATTATATGGGTATCCCTAATCATGCTCACACCAGAGTAAAGAACACCCCCTCTACGGAAGTGAGGCCAGAGTCTGTCTTGCAAGGATAACAAATTTAATCTTTGTAGAAATGTGGATGGGGCAAAGAACTCTGCTCCCTGAACGGTCTGTTCTGTCCCTCAACCGTCCAAAGCTCGTGCAAACTGGAGTCAAACAGGAGTTTATATACTGTTAACTTGATGTAGTGGCATCTCTGGATATAGGCATGACCCACACTGTCTTGTTTCCATACAAGGGATGCTCTAGTCTTCCTTCCTTCATGGCTGGTGATGTCTGTTTTAGGACATGCTACTTTACATATTGCTAGCCTATGCAAAAATATACTGTATCTTCATTTTGGTACCTATGACTATTTAATGTACAAAAATATTTTCCAGCCATTCTCATCATACCTCATTCCCTCTCCTCATATTTTTATCTGGTCCTGTAATTTCTGTTAACCCTAGTTTTCATAATTCTGTATGTTGTGCACAAGTATATTACAATATCTTAGCATACGTGGGCGTTTAACAGACAGCAAACATCTGCTGAGTTACCTTGTGGGCTTTGCTAGAGCTAGCGTCAGTGACGCAAAACTGTATGAGCCCAGCGATCCATTTTTAGCGCAGGTCATATTCCTTTTGGCAGAGAGCATGTTTCTGTCTTGCGTTGAGAAAAACTAAATAGAATTTAACATTTTACAAATGTATTCAGCTAATAGTTATTTGCACCTCACATTTAAATAATAACTGCCTTCTTTTAGTGCCCGCCCATGTATGTGTGTGTGTGATTATATTTGCATGAAAAAAGGCTTTCTCAGTGCTCTAGTGCCTAGAAACAGTCAAAAGAAGTCTTGCCTAATTTTAAAGTGCTTGGGAATGAAGAAAGGTGCTAGCTCCTTCCCAACATTCACTACTTTCGTTACTTCTACAGTAACAAACTCATCCCCACCCAACATATCTACAACACCAAAAATATTAGTTTGAGTTTCACTGTTTATTGTGTGGCATGGTGTTTTTAGATCCCCCAATTGATACCACCATCTTTTCACTATTAGGGACTATATTAACACAACATCGGAGACCCAATTGGCACGTGCAGAAGAGGACCAAGAAAAATACGATAACAGGAACCAGTATTTTTACTGCTGCCCCAAGCCATGACAGGACCAAATCAAAGACAAGTGATAGCCATTCCGTTTTCTGAACTCCACTTCTTTCTTCATTTGAACACCTAGAATGTGCACCGCCTCAATGATGTGGGATAGTGACCCATTCTCAGCATCCTCTGGGGGTAAAAAAGTACAGCAGCTGCTTGTACCCCATGAGCCAAAAAAGATGACAAGAAAGCCTCTGCTGAGCTAAAAAGTCGATACTCATCAGGTAATCCTCTGAGCAGTGCGGAAGAGTCCTCTGAGACATAGTTTGATCTCTTCTTTATTCCCCGCTGTTGAAATCGTCCTTTTTCTGGCAGCATTCCAAATTCTTGTGTGATCTGCGAGTTTCTTTCTGCTTCTTTAGGTGCTGGAGTGGCCGTTGGCACCTAGACAGGCATTTCTTCTCCATTCAGGTGATCTTCCAGGATTATTAGTATCACTGAGTGCAGGGTGGCCAGTGAACGCTTGCCCCTCCATGAGGGTGGGAGGTGCAAGTAGGCTTGTCGGCCACAAACCTAGTAGTAATCCATCACCGCTGCTGTACTTTCATCATATTGGGGATCACAAGAGTGTGGTTGCACTGTGTGTTTGAGCCAACAGGAACTGTTCCTTCATTGCTAAAACAAAGTTCATAGTCTATGGCTCTATGTATTTGCACCGGCTTTTCCATGTCAGCCTTGTGATGTATTTGGACCATATTTGCGCACACATAGGGCCTCATTACAAGTATGGTGGAAACCGGTGCTAACGTGTCCGTGCGGCACTGCTGCCAGAATCAACGGTTGATTCCGTGTCAGCGCGCACGCGCATTCTGGCATGCCGAAAATGGTAGCACTGCCATGCCGGTAATACCACCAAGCTCCCCCAAGAACCCCCACACCGGCAGCCTCAGTGGCGGTGACTCCGAATCTGGCTCCACGCTACCGGACTCACCGGCACTGTTGTTACCGGTGCCATTATTACCGTGACCGGAAACAACATGATCGCTGGAACAGGAAATGGACCGGCGGCCATTAACAATCCATTGCGATCCTCTGTGCACAGGAGTGACAGCCACATCCCAAGCACAGAAAATCAACTGGAGACATGTCTGCCAGGGCACCTGCAGCACGGAGGTGCAAGCTGTGGTTCAGCGAGGCTGAATTAAACATGACGGCCGACACGCTAGTCGAACATGCTGAGGACGTTTTCAGTAGCGACCTACGGTGGCGGGCACAAATGTGCAAGAAGGCAATCTGGGAGGAGGTGGCCCAGAAGGTCATGGCAGTTGGGACAACACCCAGAACAGTCCGGGATTGCCACAAAAGGTGGGACGATCTACGTCTCGGGGTGCAAAACCTTCTGCCGGCACAGCACTCCCATGGCATGGGCACAGGAGGCAGCCCTGCAACTCCCATCCACCTGCAACCATGGGAGGAGACATGCAGCAGCGTCTTGCACCTCGAGGCCATTGAGGAAGTAGGTGCAGCGGAGGCTGGAGGTGTGACATCGTATGAGGCTGGTGAGTACCCGTATGCCCAATGCCAGATCACACACCTTGTACCCTTTATACAATTGAGTAAGCAAAAATGTCAAGTATGTAGTGCCCAACGCCAGTACAGCCCTGCTGGTGCCCCCCCACTTCAACCTGGTTGCACACATCCACAGACTTTGCACCCAAACCACATTCATACACCACTCACACATCACACAGGCCCCCTGTATCGCCCTCACAAGATGCACCTGCTGGCACTGAGACACACATCCCCCTGACAAAGCCCATCTTCTGTAGTCACCGCTGTGCCAGCACATGGGCAAAGTGAAGTCAGTGTCAAGCACCTCCACCACCAGCAAATGACTGGCCGCACACATCAATGATACATGTGGGCCACTCGTCCCATCCACCACGGCCCATCCCGCAAATTCCTCACCATTGCAGTAATTGCCATAGGCAGCAGTCACATGTGCAACACATCCATGTCACAACCAGCTACAACACCATATCATACAGCTTGTGTGGCACACCCATAACACCCAAACTGGGAAACACCAGTACACCATGCAACAACCACTGCACACACCATGTTGCTAGACCACACATGCACCCGCACAGCATCCCAGACACAGGCATGTGTGCACCAGGCCATGTCCACCACCATGTCCATGACACAGCATTGTCACCGGAAAGTACTAGCACTTATGTCTGTCTCATAAATCCACACCCATCACTGATGCCCTGCCTTTCTGACCCCCACAGGCATATCATCTGCAAATGAGGTGGAACAGCCAACCACATCCCGGACCACCAGGCCACGCTGGCGACGGACCACCACCATGTCCACACAGGACTCGACTGCATCCTCCGGCAGACGTGAGAGGCCACCAACTCCTGTGTCCCACCAGCCACCCACCCTCCCAGAGGTATGCACATCCCGGCCACCACCCAATCAGGAGGCACCAGCACCCCTGCCACCACCCAATCAGGAGTCACCTGCACCCCTGCCACCACCCAATCAGGAGGCACTTCCACCCCTGCCACCACCCAACCAGGAGGCACCTGCACCCCTGCCACCACCCAACCAGGAGGCACCTGCACCCCAGCCACCACCCAACCAGGAGGCACCAGCACCCCTTCCGCAGGGTTGTCCACAAGGGGTGAAGATGACAACATTGGGGATGATGGTGCAGTAGGAATCGTGGAGACAGACCACACCTCTGAGGAGGCCAAGGGATTCAGTCCTGTGGGCCTAATGAGCCCCCAACCCCCACAACCCACACCCCTACGCAATGTCAGTGATATTGAAGGATGCCTGTCCAGAATGGTGGCATGTCAGGAATCGCTGGCTTCAATGGTACAACAGCAACTGTATGAGGCCCAACTCATGCGGCAGGGTCTTCAGGCCAGCTCCAAGAGGTCCGCATGGTCACAGGGCACAGCCACAGGTGCCATTTTGCATTTGGCATGGCGTGTGAGGGAGGGGAACAATGTGATGTCCTCGCTGGTTGAGACAATTTCCATGTGGTGCAGGCCCTCATGGACCAAAGGCACATGCCCATGCCACTGGCTCCCTCCACAAGTTCCACTGCAGGGAGTTCACTTCAGAGCAGCCCAAGGCGTCGCTCTGAGGGGCTGTCTCAGCCTGCAGAAGGCTGCACCAATGAGCCTAAAAGGGGAAGGAAATAGGACACTGATTGCAGGGGGTGTGGGGATAGTTGGGGAATGCTCCCCCTGATCTGCTGAGGCAGCGGAATCGGGCCTTCAACAAGTCAAAAGTCTGTTCAATGGTGTGGTGAGTACGTTCATGGGCACGGTTGTATGCCTGCTCGTGGATGTTGTGGGGTTGCCTGACAGGGGTCATCATCCATGGCATCAGGGGATACCCAGCATCACCTGCACAGGAGCAACAGAAAGTGTACATGTCAATATACTGGTAATTTCATGTTGGCACAGGCTGTATAGTGTTCATTTGTGAAGATAAACATGCACAAGCTTAAAAGAGAATAGCTAGCATATGTCAATTTTCGGGCACCAGAACGGCACTTAGTCAGAATGGGCCATTTACAGACAACATGACCTCTGACCCTTTCTGTACAACTGACACACATGGAATGGATGTAAATGTCATCAGTATGTTTTACAAATTAATTCCAGCTATATGGCCATGTTCGACGGAACATTTAGCAGTTTTATGAAATATATGTTTGAATGTGTGGTTGTGACAGGCAGTGTACCTGTCCAATTTGTGTACAGCTAAAAGGTGTTTTGTGGGTGGGTGCTTCAATATTCTCTGGCTGTGCATCATGAGTAGTGGTTTTGCTTCACTGTGTTTGTGCCTGTCATTGTCACTATGGTGTGGTCCATTCTGGTGCATGGAGTTCTTTAGTTTTTTGCTTTACAGGATAGTGGTTATGTATGCACTGGATATTTTTCATACATGGATACGCGCCTGTCAAGGAATTGCACTCTGTCATGCTACTACTGTGTTGCACCTTGAGTAACACCTGCACACTTGCACTTTTCATGCACTCCCAATACTGAGTGGGGTCATCGCCACTTCAATGTTTGAGGTGTACTTGTTTTACAGTTGTCTGTAATTATGTTCCTTGCTCTTGTTCTTGGTCTGCCTTCCCCTTTTGCCGCCCTATTCGGCCTCTGTGCACTTAGATGGAGGTTTTGTAATAGTTTCAGGAATTCACTGTGGTAGTAATGATGGATTCATGCATGCAGTGTGCACATCCACTGGCCATGGTGGGCATACTGGGCCATAATACAACACTGCACATGACCTAGTAGTTACACTTACCCAGCAGCTAGGTATGCTGTGCTGTTTACTGCCCCCCCCACCAATTCAACACTGGATATGGCCTAGTAGAAACACACACCCACACCCAGGAGCCAGGTATGCTATGCTGTTTACTTGTTTACTGCCTCCCCTCCCAATTCAACACTGCACATGGCCTATTAGTTTCACTCACCCAGCAGCCAGGTATTCTATGCTGTTTACTGCCCCCCCACAATTCAACACTGCACATGGCCTAGTAGTCACACTCATGTTACGCTCACTGGGTTTCTGCGGGGACATTGGGGCATGGTTGCAGCCCTCCCTGGAACTGGCTCCCCTTGGTCAGGCTTCTTCCCCTCCCACTGTGTTGTGGACTGCGCTGGTTGTTGGTACTGCCCCTGTGAGAATACGAGAGGCCGTGATGCGATATGCTGTGATATGATTGTGGTCTCCCTCGAACCCTTCTGCCCAGAATGTGGTGAGCATGAGCCTACCCATATAGTCTCATCTGTTTAATTATGATGGCGAGCTCTCCGTCCTGCTTCTCACTGCAGGGGCGCTTTTAGATAGACTGAGTTTTTTCACTGGTCCAGACCGGCTGTGGCTGAACCACTTCAAAGGTAAGTATCCTTCTATAATGATTATTGTCCGTATCCTTTTGTAATGTCTTTTTTCTTGATTATTGTCCGTATCTCTTGTAATGTCTTTCCTTCTCCCCAATAAGTGATGTGAGGCCCAGCGGTAGTTGCGGTGCAAGAAGCAAGCCCCAATGGAGAAAAGGGGAGTTCATGATGTCCCAGTAGGTGGTAAGTTTGGTTCTTAGGTCAAGCGCAAGGATTGGTTTGAGCGCGACCTTAGCGTAATGTCTTTATAGTTTTTCTAACCTTATTTTGTCCTTTTCTCTTGCAGGGATGGCCTGGAGAAGTCATACTTGAATGCTGTTATCCAGAGATCTGCCGGCGGATGAAGGATGCCTGGATCTGCGATGAAGCTGGCCGAAAGTGGACTCCCGAGTAGTGTTGTGGCTGGGAGCCGGAATAAGGTAAGGATACGCTCTGACTGCGGTTGCTGCTGGAATCAGGTAAGGATGCGTTCCGACTGAGGTTGCTGTTGGAATCAGGTAAGGATGCGCTCCGACTGTGGTTGCTGCTGGAATCAGGTAAGGATGCACTCCTATTGCGGTTGCTGCTGCAATCAGGTAAGATGCTGGAATCAGGTAAACTGCTGGAATCAGGTAAGGATGTGCTTCAGGCGGCGGTGAGCATTACGCTGCTGTACGCACATGTGTGCAGGCCACGGCTCCAATGACGTTAGGCATACCTGCAAGGGCATGGAAGGCAATTTTTGTGGCATTTATCTAGTCAGCAGTCCTGAGCAGGCTGATGTGGTCTCGTATGTGACACAGGTGTGCATCAATCACCTGGAAGAGCACACAGGAAAAACATGCAGCTCACCAACAGTGTGCTGGTATGTGCCCGTGGCCAGAAAGTGTAGCACAGACACTACCTTCAGCAAGGGGGGAATGGCTGTGCGGATATTGATGATGCTGATCAGGTCGTCATGGATCAGGTCCACTATTGAGGTGATGGTGTCTCTGTCCAGCCGGTACAGGGTGTGGATCTGACCTGGGCTGAGGTTGAATGGTATGGCCCTTAAGCAAGAGATTGGTGCCTGCCTGCGGACTGCAACCTGCTGGACATTGGGGATTTGCTCAGCAATGATGGCCCTCCTTCTCCTCAAGCGCCTCCGCTGCATCCTCCGCCTCACTGCCTCTTCAATTAATAGCTCTGCAGGCATGGCCTCCAGCTCCAGTACTGCTACAGCTACTGCTAGTATTGTGGTGTTGGAAGGGCTGTGGGGTGTGGGAGTGGTCTTATTGTGCTGTGGCACAGCCCATTGGGTCCACCTGTGCTGATTTTGAGCACATGTGGCATGTTTCTACACACCAGAAACTTAACGCCTGGTCCGCGATGCCAGTGTTTCCAGCACCATTTTCACGTTGTTACAGACATGTCCAGGCTGGTGATTGCGTGTCCGTGCACCTCTGAAGGTGCACTTGCTTACGCCATGCCAGTATCTCAGGCACGGCTGCCGCGTGTCTCCGCAGATACCAGCAACGGTGTTGCCGGATGCGTTGTGGGTCACTTGAGATGCCGGTGTTACCGGGATCGCGACTCGGATTACCCCGGTCCGGAAAAAGGTGCCGGTACGGATATACCAGCACCGCTATTTCCGGACCGGCATACTTGTAATGAGGCCCATAGTCTCTACTCAGGCTATTGCTTCTCTGCTGTACTCGATCAGCCCATCTGCCGGGCACGTCACTGTGGTGCCCTTTTGTCATTGAGATGTGAGTAACCTACTTTGGAAAAATATGGTACTTTTAGACACTTGCAGTATTTCATGTTGCCATTGCATAACGCTGAATCTAGACCAATGCTCCTCAACTGCACACTGTGTGCCTGGAAGGTGCCCTCTATTCTACATAGTGCAAGATGTACCAGGCATTGTGCCTCTGTAATTGGGACTGTATGTGGAACATAAACCTTATGGCCCCCTGATGCGTGCAGGATAAGTGTACACACGTAACAGCTTTCATTGATTACATTCCTTCCTGCAGTACGCATGTCAGAGGACCAGCTAGTCAATGTTTCTAACTGCTGGATTGTCAGAAATGGCATCAAAGCCCAACCTCTTATATAAATCATACGTCATTCATACATCCTGTTTCATTAGTCTAAGAAAACTTGTAAGGGTGGCAGGCAAAAAGTGAGGCATTTTGTGATTGTGATTTTGTTTGCATTATTTTCCAACTGTCCAGCCCCCTCTTAAATGGCCACCCCATATAGCAGACATACCTTCATCCACTCCAACATTGTTACACTCACCTGGTCTCTGTGGGGCCATTGGGGCACGGTTGCAGCCCTCCCATGATCTGGCTCCCCTGGATTAGGCTTCTTCCACTGCTCCGGTGTTGTGAACTACTTTAATGGTTGGAACTGCCCTGTAAGGATACGAAAGGTTGTGAGGATGCTGTGATATGGCTGTAGTTCTCAAACCCTTCTTCCCAGAACGCGGTGAGCATGCGTTTGCTCATATAGTCTTGCCTGTTAAACTATGATGATGAGCTCTCCGTCCTGCTTCTCAAGTGCAGGGGCGCTTTAATTGGGCCTAGTTCCTTTGCTGGCCCTTGTGCGTGGCAGCCCAGACCGGCTGTGACTGATCCACTTCTAAGGTAAGTATCCTTCTATAATGATTATTGTCCGTATCCTTTTGTAATGTCTTTTTTCTTGATTATTGTCCGTATCTCTTGTAATGTCTTTCCTTCTCCCCAATAAGTGATGTGAGGCCCAGCGGTAGTTGCGGTGCAAGAAGCGAGCCCCAATGGAGAAAAGGGGAGTTCATGATGTCCCAGTAGGTGGTAAGTTTGGTTCTTAGGTCAAGCGCAAGGATTGGTTTGATTATTGTCCGTATTCATTAGCAATGTCTTTTCCACATGATTAGTGTTCATATCCCTAGTAATGTCTTTCTTTCTCCCCAGTAGGGGATGAAGGCCCAGCGGAGTCGCGCTGCTGGAAGTGAGCACGAATAGAGCCCTGACGAGTTTACAATGTCCCAAACAGATGGTAAGTTTGAGCCCTAAGGACAGCGCAAGGATAATGTAGTGCGCAAACTTAGCAAATCATCTTTATGTGGTTTCTGACCTTAATTATCCTTTTCTCCTGCAGGTATGGGCTGGCAACGTCTGACGAGGAGGAGCTGTCCGAAGACCTGTCGGCGGGTGATGGATGACGGTAGCAGCGAGGATGCTGGCCGAGAAGAACTCCAGCGTAAGCGTTGGAACTGCGGAACAGATAAGGAACGCTGCAGGCAGTAGTATTGCTGGAGTCAGGTAGGTGCGCTCTAGGCGATGGTAGATGGTGTTGCTGAAAGCAGGTAAGATGCGCTTCAGGCACAGGTAGGATGCGTCTCAGGCGATGGTTTTGCTGGAAACAGGTAAGATGCGCTTCAGCAATGGTTTTGCTGGAAAACAGGTAAGAAGCGCTTCAGCTATGATTTTGCTGCAAAACAGGTAAGAAGCGCTTCTTGCGGCAGTGAGCGTTACGCTTCATGAGCAGACTAACGCGAAGAGCTGGCATGCGGGCAGGGCAGGCTTAAATAGCCTGGTCCCAGCCACGCCCCTTTGCTCTGCTTGATGGCTCCACCCTGCCACTACCAGAAGATGCTGCACGTGTAGCCCAATGCATTCCTATGGGCACACCTGGCTGGGTGCACATGGGGGCTCAGCAAGAGATGAAATAGCAAGTGCACTAGGAAAAAAGTGTGCAGAACACACTTTCTCATGAGCCTGGTGCCAAAGGCACCAGGACTGGCTCCAACAGGACCCTTTAAGTGATGTCAGTTGTGGTTTTTGCCCTGTGGCCATGACAAACAACCACGATCAGTGTCACACAAAACAATATAATACTAAAGAGACATACTGCATAATTCCTAAAACAAATGACATTTAGCTGAACCTTATCCCTACATAACAGAGAGGGTTGAACACGTCAGTCAGGCATGCTTGCTTATTCCTGGAGAGGAGAAAAAAAGGTTATCAAGAAAGGGAGAAAGAGAAAGAAAGAGAGAGAGAGAGAGAGAGAGAGAGAAAGAGAAAGAGAAAGAGAGCGAGAGAGAAAGAGAAAGAGAGAGAAGGAGAGGGATAGGGATAGAGAGAGAGAGAGAGAGGGAGAGGGGGAGAGAGGTAGAAGCCCTTTTCCCACCAGGGTCGACGGGGCCTGGACCTTCAAAAATTGAAAAATCGAAAAATTTAAAAAAGATAAAAAATAAAAGAAAATGAAAAAAAAGAAATAAAATCAGACGTGTGCCACTGCACAGCACCCTGGCATGGATCCTTTATCTTACTCTGTTAATTGAGCTTTGCCTTGTCTCAGGTGCACTTTGGACATCCAAGAAAAGCACCCCATATTTTAACTTCTTTACACGGATGGCGAGAGGAGTACAGAACACCACCTCATAAGGACCTTAAAACCTGGGGCTGATGAGTTTCCCAGATAATAATGGTCCCGTTGTAATATGGGCAATGCTGTGTATGGAACTGTGGTCTGGCTTTCTACAGGTGTTGTCACTATTTCTCCCCCTTTTACCGTGCACCACTGCCGCCCCCGTGTGCCTCTGTTCCGTCTTCTGGTCAATTATTGATGACCCATCAACATATAGTATGTCTCCTTCCGTCACTGCATGAGCCGTTCATCAGAGTGGGAAAATAAATAAAACTCCTGTGTATAATCCGGAGTTGCTGTAACAGGGGCCGTGCAAATAGCTTCTTTTAAGTCCTCAAATTGTCTATTAATTTCATCAGTCCATTCCAATTTACTTTGAAGTCCTCTGTCTTTCCCTGAGACTCTGTAACAGCGGCTTTGTGTAGACTGCGTAGTTTAGGATCCATGCCCTACTATAATTACATAAACCCAAAAATTCCTGCATTTCCCTGACAGTACCGTGCCTAGGGGAGGCGCGTACTGCTGTCGCCCTATCTGGTAATATTTTTTCCTGTTTGCAAAAATGAGTTGTCGCAAGTATAGCATCTCCTGTTGGCAGTATTGTAGCTTCTTTTTATCTGCTGTGTACCCTTTGTGAGCCAGCAATTGCAATAATGCAACAGAATCACTCCTGTACTCTTTGTTCATTTTCACTACATACTAGCAGATCATCCACATACTGGATGATTGTGCTAGGCAACTGACTTAAATGTAATCTGTACTGGGGTCACATCTCTCAGAAATCCAACACCATGTGGATTAACAGTCCATAATTGTGCTGGCACATATCGCATGTCCTCCTCAAAAAATAAAGACGGGGTAACCACTGCCATCAGGGGGCACTGTACCTTCCTATAATGCACCATGATATCACAGGGGATGCAGATTTCCCAAATAATCTCCCTATTTTGTTCACTGTCCTCAAATAATTCCTCATCAGTCATTTCCTTCAATTGTACTGACAGGTCTATACATAATACTTTGTGTCACTTGCACCGTCCTGGTCTGTACCAATCAGGACTACTCTTTTGTCCGACACTACTAGTCCTTGCGAATATAATGACAATATTGTCCCTGCCACCATCTCTGGTGGCACCATGGGTCGGAAAATAAAATCTGTGGGCACTCGCCAACATTTTGTCGCAATTTGAGGCACTGCCTTTGCTAATACCTTGATACCATAGAAGAATAGGTCTGGGACCACAGGAACCCCACAGACTACTGCCTCCCTTGCAATTGCATTGATTACTACCATTACCTGAGCTACACACATCCCTGGAGTGGAACACATTACCCCTGTGAATGATATAGTTATATTTAGTTTATTGACCAGATCCCTACCCAACAAGTTCACAGGGGAGCTCTCTGAATATAACAAGGGGGCTCATATTACCGTCCCCCCCACTTTTATACCCAGCTCCTCAGTGTATGGAACCATAGAAATAGCCCCAGAGAATCCCTGTGTGTCAAATGCTTTACCTGATAATGGAAAGTTCCCCTCCATAATGCATGATTTAGTTGTACCTGAATCTACCAGAAATATAAATTGCTTGTTTCCTATTTCCACCTCCACCAAGAGTTCCTCTTCAGCATGTGCGGTTGTCAATAGGATTGGACATGCGAGTGCTCTCTGGGGGCTGTCCTAATCAGAATATGTATTTGTCCCGGGGAATGAAAAAGGGCTGCACCCCCGCCATTGTAACTCCTTGGAATAGGGCGCCTGTTCCCCCTGTCATCCTGTTGACCTGTCTTCCCTCACCCTGTTGTAGTTGTTGCCCACGTTGCCCTTGCCTGTCAGGCCCATAAGGGAACAGATTATGACCCCCTCAACCAAATTGCTGTTGTCCCATTCCTTGAGGCCCTTGGAATCCCTGCCCTGGAGGTGATGGCCCATAATTCAATCCCATCCTATGCATGTTCCTGCATTCCCTTGTGAAATGCCCCCATCTCCCGCAATACCAGCACTGTGATGTTTCCAATCCTCCTCCCCGGGGCCCTATCCACCCAAAGCCTACTGCTATTGCTCCTCGAAATCCTCTTCTTCCCGATGGTGCTCCTTCATACTGCCACGGTGGGTTGGCGTACTGTCCCCCCAACCCATTGTCCCTGTCCACCTTCGCCGCATGGTGCCGTAATTGTGGCATTCACAATTTGTTGAGTGTCTCCTGTCCTTTCCCCACTGAAACGGTGCCATCACTGGTGCTTGGATGACAACCTTATTTAGTTTCTTTTCCACTAGTTTTGCCTTGTCCGTTTGCCGCTTCTGGGCTGTCTCCCTGTCCCGCTCCTTGATTCTCTTACACTGGTGGACTATTATACTTTGTATCTCCGCCCACCATTTGGCTTCAATTCCCACAATTTTATCTAGTGCCTTCTGGACCTCTTTTGGTAGTCCCCTCTTTCTGATAAAAAAAGAAAAATGGTACAGAGTGGTCCCATAGCCCTCCTTTCTGAACTCTCCACATTTCCTGTAATTTAAGAATAAACCTAACTGGGTCCTCATCATCACCCATTGTGCACTGCATTAAATAATGTAAGTCAAGGGTATCTGGGTACATCCTTCGTATGGCATCCCATAGCCTTGCCCTTACCTCCTTAAAGGCTGCTCCATCATGTTCATTATCTGCAAGACTTACCCCAGGGTCCCCAGACTTTGCCCATATGTCTCCAGCCGGGTACCCAACTATGGCGACCAGTAAACTCTTAAGATCTCCTAGTGCTAAGGCTACCGCTGATGTTTGTTTTTCATATTCATAGATCCATTTGCTAGCTCTGGCTATAAACTGGGGGAGAGCTTTAATCAAAATTTGTTTTTTTCCATTTGAGGCCATGGCACATACTGCATTATCCCTACTGCTTTTATGTATAGGAGGCATCTGCATATCTATTTTGTTTTCTACCCCTTCAGTGGTCTTCTGATCTTGTGCTAACATGATTAAATCTGCTCTATTTCTTGGTCTATCCTCCTCACTGCCTCCTATGGCAGGGACGGTTTTCTCGCCATCCTCCTCTCCTTGACCTCCTTCTTGCCCTGCCTCTTCATTATTTCTACCACCTTGATCTTCCCCTCCATTTTCCCTTGCTTGTTGTTCTTCTTGTGCCAGGACCGTCCATACCCTCCCCCATCATCTTTTTCAATACAAATATTTCTTATTGCCCCAGAGTTGAATTTAATCAAAAAATCTCCTAACTTTCAATCCCCTATTTTCTGCACCGGTACCCTTATTTCTGGTGATACTTCTTCAGGTTCTTGAAAGCTTACTAACCTTTCCCGCAACGCTCTTAACTCGTTCTCTATATCTACTTGTGGAATCTCTAGGTACAGTGATGCTACGGGCATGTCAGGGCATGTGGATGGGTTATATGGAGGTGGAGGTGCAAAAGCTCTTGAGTCCCCCTAGTTGCTAATACTGATACTCCTGTTTTTGACACTCTCTATACCACTGGAGGCTTATAAACTGGGTTTGTATACCCTACTGCAGGTTTAGGCATTATGGGGTATATTCCCTTACATTAGATCTCTTTTTCACCTTCCTGATCTTCCATATCCTCAAATAATTGTTAGAGATCTAAAATCTCTTTTCTTTTTTGGAATGTATTCCCTTTATATTTTGCTGCTAAAAAGATGGACATTTCTTCTAGCATGTTTCGGTTATGGGAGCCCTGCTCTGGCGAGGAGCAGGACATCCCACCTTCCTTTGTTTCTACTATCCATTGTTTGTGGTGCTTATGTATCCTGTCACAATACAGTGGCAGGACCCTATGCATGTGTTTTATTGGGGTTTCTTCTTCCATAATATTGTGCGCATCCCTAAGGCTTCACTTAGACCTTACTGCCATGCTGCGCACGCTGCTGCGTATTACACAAAAATACAGATCAACCCACTTTTCCCATACCCCTTTTGCTTCTTTTCCACTTTGATTTCACACACACACACCGTGACTCAACCACCTTCCTTCCTTTATTACCACAAAAGACAGCAGGAGAAAATATACAAAAATAAGTTACTAAAATCCAGGCCCATTCCTTAAACCGAGCCACTACTTTTTTTTCTTATACGCTTTGTACCTTTGATGCTGAGGATCCCATTGCTTTTACTGTCATAAAAGAATAATGCGTGGTGCTACCTTCTCAACCTATTATTGCTGAGGATCCCTTACCTCTCAGTCTTTATACACTGAGGATCCCTTTAATTTCAGTCTTTTATATGTTGAGACTCCCTTTTTCCATTATAAAAAGTAGAAAAACTGAAATACGCGACAATTTCAATACATAACCCACCTCCTATCCAATCTACTCCTTAACACATCACCTGAAATCCTATCCAATCTATTCCTTAACACATGACCAAAAATCCTATTCCATAATACATCACCAAAAGTCCTATTCCATAATACATCACCAAAATTCCTATTCCATTGACCTTGTACTTCATCCACATCACCATACTATCATACATTCATATATTCATACATACATGTTCCCATTTTGTTATCCCTTGCAAGAGAATACTCACATGTGCGTGTTCCACTTGAGTTTTCCTCTGTTACGAAGCTGGCCTGTCTTTCTGGAGCCACGCCCTGCTTCAGTGAGCAGAGAGGATTTCTTTTAAAATGGCTCCTACTAAAATCGCTCATGCGTTTTTTGATTTAGGGGACTGGTCACTATTGATGGGTGTGGCGGACTGGCCTGGGTCTTCGCAAAGTACGGGGGCAAAAAACTAAGATCACGTCGGGGTCACCACTGTAAGGTAGCCCAATTTACAGGGGTAACCCTTAATTATATGGGTACACCTAATCACGCTCACACCAGAGTAAAGAACATCCCTCTAGGAAAGTAAGGTCAAGAGACTGTCTTGCAAGGATAACACATTTAATATTTACAGAAATGAGGATGGGGCAAAGAACTCTGCTCCCTGAATGGTCTGTTCTGTCCCTCAACCATCCCAAGCTCCATCAAACTGGAGTCAAACAGGAGCTTATATACTGTTAACTTTATGTAGTAGCATCTCTGGATATAGGCATGGCTCCATCGCATACTGTTCTGTTTCCGTGCAAGGGATGCTCCAGTCTTCCTTTCTCATGGCAGGTGATGTCTGTTTTAGGACATTCTACTTTACACATTGCTAGCCTATGCAAAAATATACTGTATTTTCATTTTTCTACCTATGACTATTTAATGTACAAAAATATTTTCCAGTCATTCTCTCCTTACCTCATTCACTCTCCTCATATTTTTATCTGGTCCTTTAATTTCTATTAACGCTAGGTTTCATAATTCTGTATGTTGTGCATGAGTATATTAAAATCCGTTAGCATACGTGTGCTTTTAACAGACAGCAAACAGCTGCTAAGTTAGAGCTAGCCTCAGTGACGCAACACCACATGAGCCCAGCGATCCATTGTTCGGACTGGTCACATTCCTTTTGGCAGAGAGCCTGTTTCTGTCATGCATTGAGAAAAACTAAATAGAATTTAACATTTTACAAATGTATTCAGCTAATAGTTATTTGCACCTTATATTTAAATAACTGCCTTCTTTTAGTGCCCGGCCATGTCTGTGTGTGTGATTATATTTGCATGAAAAAAAGCTTTTTGAGTGCTCTAGTGCCTATAAACAGTCAAAAGAAGTCTTGCCTAATTCTAAAGCGCTTGAGAATGAAGGAAGACGCTAGCTCCTTCCCACCAGTTTCTTCTCCTGCTATCCCTACTTATCCCTCTCTGGCTCCTCTGCTGCCTCCTTCCTCAGCCACCCCTTTGCCACCCTCTGCTGCTTCTCTGGCCACCCTGTTGCCTCCTCCCTCAGCTACCTCTCTGACACTCTCTTCTTCCTCTCTGACTACTGTGAGAAACCTGAAGGTGTCTCACTCGCTAGTCCCTGGGGATCTGTCATCCAGGTGGCCAGGACATTGCCATCGCTTTTGGATTGAGTTCCTAGGGGTGGACCATTGCGGGAGGATCACCTGCATGAGGGGTCTTCGGGGAGTGGAAGTGGGACACTGGATGGCGAGACATGGTATCCCCTTCCCTATAACACCTTTAGCCCATCCTGCCAGATAGGATACTTAGGAACTCAACCCCTTCCCCCTTTTCCAACACAACACTTTCTCATGGGCAGCTCACTGTGAAAGAAAACGGACTAACACCCGAGCCCTATACCTGACGTGTCCCAATACAATGGTCAGGCCAGGTCAGGCAATTACTTACCATTACACACATCTGACTTACATTACACTTCCCCAAATGGATAAAAGGCGCAGCACAAAAGCACACTCTGAGCAAGGCAAAGCACACGAGGAAGCAGTAGTTCCAAGGTGGCAGTTTAATACAAGGCAAAAGATGGCAAGACCAAAGAGGATTGCAAGGAGGGAAGTGCCCTTGACCTTTTCACCAAAAGACTGTAGGTTTCATGAGCTTTCGAGAAATAGAAACGTACGACCTGGAATCAAAGCTAAAGAATCCTGGATTGTGTGTCGGAGGTACCCAGAGCTCTCCCGCATCGATAGTGAAGGCGGTGAGAATCGTTTGCCGCCGTGATACTGTCCTTATCCCCTACAACAAAGCAGCACCAGTGAAGTGAGCACAGCCGGTGAGTTGGGGAGACTGAAACCAGACTGGTCTGTGTGGAAATCAAGGTTGCAAGCGCAACATTGTGTAAAGAAGATTGAAGTGAACAGTGTACGAAGCGTATGTGGCAAGCAACGCGAATATAATTAAAACAGCAGATGAGTGAATGAACTTTGAAGCTAAGATACAATACCGTAGACAGAGTGGTCCGGCACCACATGGGTGCTCATTCAAAGGTCTCTGTTAGGTATCCAACTGAAAGGTGACGAATGTTAAAATAAGAGGAAATGTGAAATCGGAGTGGTCCTGCAGCTGTTCAAGCCAAACACTGTGCACATTCGAAGGTGTTCGATACTTGATGTAAAATTGAAATTGGTCTGAGCCTGGCTGAGGGAGACTAAGGGCCTCATTACACGGATGGCGCTAAGGGATTACCGGCACCGGTAAGGGCACCGGTGCCGGTAATCCCTTAGCGCCATACTACCAGGTCCCTCAGCGGGTCCCGTCCTTAACGTGTGGCCAGACCACACGTTAAGGAAGGGACCCGCTGAGGGACTTCAGGGCAAATAACGGTACTGCTAATAGCGGTACCGTTATTTGCTCCTTCCCCATTCCCATTAAGCCCTATGGGGGCTCAAATGGGAATGGGAAAGGGCCTTGGTGAATGGGGAATTACCGCCCCGCCAACCTTGGAATGGCAGACTCGGTAAAATACCTGCGGCAACCATGGCGATAATAGCGCCATGGTTACCGCTGTCCGTGTAATCAGGCCCTAATTGTGTCAAAGGGATCTGAGCAATGCTGAGGGGGGTCCGTGGTGAACTGTGAGTCACCCAGAAAAGGAATATTTTATGAATATTGAGTTTAGGGGTCTGAGCCCGGATGAGGGGGATCTGAAGTGATGAACAATGTGCTAAAGTGATCTGAGCCCGGCTGAGGGGGATCTGGGGTGAATAGTGAATCACCTAAAGTGAATACTTGTGAAAACCTAAAGAGGAAACAAACTTGTTGTTTATTTGGTCGCATCAGACCCTCTGAATGAAGAGACTTTGAGAAGCAGAGAGACTTGAGCACATAAGGTCCTGATGCTAATCATTGAACTGTACCCTCGTGTTAAAGAAGCCAGAGATTGTGCTATGCTCGAGTGAACCCCCTTGTCCCGTGGTGAAAATGTGGAGAAGGGAGGCCTACTGCCTAAACATGCTGACATATCATTTTGTGAACACTTCTTTCTTTTTCGTAACACTATTTCCCACACTATTTGTATTTAGAGGTAAGGATTGGCAATAGGTTTATTGGTATATGCCCTTTTATTTTGACAAGACACCACTAGGACTGAGTTATTAAATGATGGTCATAGCTTGCTCCCATCTGTAGATTTAGGATTAGGTATTTTATAAACCCTTTTTGAAGTTCAATAAACACCCTTGAGCTGTGGTCACTTGTGTCTGTCTTACTGTTGATGCCATGCCTTCCATACAGTTGGTCCAAGCCTGGAAGACGGAGATCAATTGAGAGCTTTGTGTTAAAGAAAGTTTGTGTCACAATAGATACATTGGACCGAGCCGGGTAGAGGGATACTAATTGAGGATTTTGGGTTAGAACGGATCTGAGCCCAGCAGAGGGGGATCCAGGGCGAACCGTGAGTCACCCAAGAAATTGGATTTGTGGAAATCCTAAGAAAATTGTGTATATGTGAAATGCGAACTTTGTGTTAAACTGGATCTGAGCCCAGCAGAGGGGGATGCGAGGTTAACAGTACATCACCTGAGAAAAGTGTACATAGGAGAACCCTGAAAGGAAAGAAACTTTATAATTTTTTTGTTGCATCAGCCCCTCTGAAAGAAGAGACTTTGAATGGCAAAGAGACTTTGGCACAGAAGGCCATGATGTTAGAGTCTTGAACTGCACGCTTGTGCCAGAGAAGCCAGAGACTGTGCTAAGCTCGAGTGTGCCACCTTATCCCGTGCTGAAAACATGGGGAAGGGAACCTAACGACTTTAATATCCTAACACATCATTTCTTGTGAACACTTTTCTTTTGCATAACATTGTTTCCCACAATATTTGTATTTAGAGGTAAGGATTGGCAATAGGTTTGTTAGTATAGGGCCCTGTTATTTTGACAAGACACCCCTAGGACTGTGTTATTATTTGATGGTTGTAGCTTGCTCCCATCTTTAGATTTAGGATTAGGTAGGCATTTTTCAAACACAATTGAAGTTTAATAAACACCCTTGAAATGGAGTCACTTGTGTCTGTCTTACTTTTGATACCATGCCATCCTATCATGTGGTGTCAGGCGTGGGAAGTGACTCAATTGAGACAAATTGGGGACCCCTAAAATTCCAAAATCAGAGTAATTTAGCCTCAGATCCCTCTATCGCCACGAAAGAATGAATTGGCTTTGATATCTGTAGCAGGAGAGAAGCTACTATCCCTCCAAGGAAAAGTGAAAAGATTCCCACATACTTAGTGTTGATACCCCCTCCTGGGTCTAATATAGGATTAACTACAAAATCTGGCCTGAATGTTCGGTCTAGATGTCCTAACTGGAGTAATAGATCTCGACTTCCGGGGAGACATGAAGGTTCACCTACAGAACCATGGCAACATTCCATTTGAAGTACATCGTCTGGACAAAAGTGCACAGTGAATTCTTGAAAGGGCTCTATTTCCTCATTTTAGAGAGAGTGAACCAGAAAATACTGAGAGAGGTACCTTAGGCTTTGGGCAAGCTGATGAACCATCTACCACTGAAGCAAAAAGGGAAGAATAACCTACCATTCTTCCTGACCTAGCCTTCACCCAGTGAAATGTTCCAGCACTCTAAGAGGCTTTCTTGCAGGTGATTCATGAAGAAGAAGGATTAGAGAAGGAAAGTCCCTTTTTCTTCCTACAGCAAGGATTACTGTACAGAATCGAAACATCCACAGAAGGCCTAAGTAAAACTCAGTTAGAAATCCCCAAAACCCATCTGATGAACGTACTAAGGAGTGCACATTCTCATTTGACAGTTGTCACAGGTTTCCCCCCTTCTCACCTGCCAATGTTGTTTGTTGGAGTTCTTCGGGGAAGTCTTCTTTCGCACAGTTCGGGTCTTGTATAACCCTGTGCATAGGTCCTCGGGTTCCAGCGTGAGTTCAGCGTCCCATCTCCTGGGAACGGTCAGATGTCCGGGAAAAATCCAGGAAACGGTGAAGAGTGCACTCGGGGAACGAGTGCACGGAGATCTGGGATGCAATAGAGGACAAAAAAGGGGAGGAATGAAGGAGGAGGAATTTAAGGGGACCGGGAACCAGGAATCAAAGGATTTAGCAAAAGCGAACTACGGAGCAAACGTCTAGCCACGGCAAGCAGTAGCGTTGAGAGGCGCAGGGCCGCGGGGGCATGTCTGCTTTATAGAATGTAGTGCGTACGACGCAGAAACTGGTAAACAGCGTTCCACATTCGACGGCCATGTTGGGAGTACTGCTGAATGTAAGGCCCTATGGGTCAGGGACCAGGAAGTCCAGAAGGGACGCGTCCGATGGTTCATGACAACAGTGGGCCACTTATGACAATCTAAGACCCAAGCGCACATCAGTGGGAAGTTTTACTGGCCAGTTATCAATGCTGATATAAAGAACTTCATTCAGACATATGAAATATGTCAGAAAACCAGTATTCATATTCCCTTGCTGGCCCCTCTGAATCTGTTACCAATAATAGAAGTCCCTTTCTTAATAATTGGGATGGATTATCATTGAGCCATTGGAAACCTCTACACTAGGCAATAAATATGTCCTGGTAATCGTTGATTACGCTGCCCGATACCCCGAGGCATTCCTCACGCAGAACAACACAACCCAGCAGATTTAAAAATTCTGACAGATTAGGGATCCAATTTTATGAGCAAACTCATGGGTGAAGTCAAGGAATTGCTCCATATCGCCACCTTACGAACCTCAGTTTACCCCTCCCATACAGACGGATTGGTAGAAAGATTCAATAAAACACTAAAGTGATCCTAAGAAAGTTAGTAGATAAGGATGGAAAGGACTGAGACTGCATGACCCCCGGGGCCCTATTTGCAGAAAGCAAAAATCCTGCGGGCGTCCACTGGATTCTCTCCATTCGAACTACTTTTTGGTAGAGAACTGTGAGAAACCTGAATGTGTCTACCTGACTAATCCCCAGGGATCTGTCATCCAGATGGCCAAGACACGGCTGTGTCCATTGGATCCAGTTCCTGGGGGTGGACCAGTGAGGGATTATCACCTGAATGGGGGGGCCTCAGGGAGTGGAAGTGGGACAGCGACGGGTGAGATGTGGTATCCCTCTTCTTATAACACCTTTTTCCCATCCTACCACATAGGATACTCAACCACTCTAACTCCCACCCCCTTCCCGACACAAACACTTTCTTACACCACGAAAGACAACGGACTAACACCAGAGCCGTTTACTTGACATGTTCCAACACAAGGGTCAAGCAAAGTCAGGCAATTGATCAGAATCAGACACACCTGACGGCCCTTTCCCTTCCCCACAGGGATAAAAGGTGGATCACGAGAACATACTACGAGCAGGGCATGCCACACAACGAGACAGCTATCCAAGCACAGTAGTTCAAGAGGAGGAGAAAGGCGTCAAGAACCAAAGGGCCGACCAGTAGAGAAGAAACCTTGCCCTTTCCAAACCAGACCCGCAAAGCCTCTGCACAAGGAATTGTAACACAGCCAATAATAGCAAGCATGTGTTGCAGCAGATGTCAACGGTATATGGAGCCCTGCTACACTGATAATCAGCACAGGGAGAGACGCTTGCTACCATGGTACGTCCTTGAGTCCAGAGACAAGAAAAGCCAAGCCGTTCATCACAGTCAGTGAGTCGACGGGAGAACCGATAAGAAACCGAACTGTGTTGAACGAAAGTTGCACATGGCAAATGAAGGAAAGCTCAAAGAACTGTTAATAAATTAGGGGAAAACCAGCTGCACAGGGGTCCGGCACCACGAGGGTGTTTACTCGAGAGACTGGTTTATCTCCTTTTTGTTGAAACTACCGATACCAGAAGGCCTTAGGAGAGCTGCAAGGAAAAGGTCAAAGTGGTCATAGAGGGGTCTAGCAAAGTCCTCTGTACAGACAAAAGTCTTTGACCGACAAACCATTGGAAAGCTAAGGGAGATGAATCCTGAAAAGTGAAAAAGCAAAAGGAACATTGTGTTGACCCGAGTGAACCCGACAGAGGGAGGTCCACAGTGAATTGTTTAACAAGACATTAAAACTTGTGAATGCAACAGTTGAAATCATTTGGAATAGGCTGTAATGAACTCCACGGAGGGAGGCTAACATTCGAGAGGGGTCTGAGCCCGGAAGAGGGGGACACAGGGGTGAAGTTATCACCCAAAGTACATCGGAAAGGAACCTTTTGTTTGTTATTTTTGAACACATCAGGTCCTCGGAGGCAAGATACTTTTTGTACAAAAGAGACTTAACCACCAAAGGTCCTGATACCCGAGAACAGACTTTTTTCGTGCTGGGAAAGCTTGTGAGTGCGCTATGTTCAGGAGTCCCGCCTTGTCTCGTGCTCAAACCGTGGGGAAGGGAGAACCCCTCGGCTACCACATCCTGACTTATCATTTGTGAACACTTCTTTCTTTCTTATGAACACTATCCCACAATCGTTTTGTATTTAGTTGTAAGGATTGGCAATCGTTTTTTTTGTATGGGCCCTTTTATTTGACAAGACGCCACTAGTACTGCCTTATTATTACTTGATGGTCGTAGCTTGCTCCCATCTTAGATTTAGGTTTAGATTAGGCATTTTCCCAACCTACTTATACAGTTTAATAAACATCCTTGAACTGTGATCACTTGTGTCTGTCTTTAATGTCGCCACCATGAGTTCCTTATAGAACCTAGAGATGTCCTGGAAATGCTCTGGGAGACCTGGAAAGAAAGAGAAGAGGCACCCATTCCCTTTTTCGCAAACAGCTACCAGATTGCGGGAGCATATGAAACTTGTTCGAAATTTAGTCTATACTCATATGGAAAAGCCCAAGCCCAACAAAAGTCCACCTATGACAAAAAGGTAAAATTAAGATAATTTTCAATAGGACAAAAAGGATTAGTCCTGTTACCTACCTCTGAAAATAAACCTGTTTCAAAGTGGCATGGGCCGAATGAAATATTAGAACTAACAGGGACCTGCACCTACAAGGTAGCCCAACGTGGCAGGAAATAAAAGACCTGTCACTACCACGTAAATCTCTTAAAAGAGTGGAAGGAAAATCATTCCGCTGCCAATGACATGATACTATCTTGTTTGGTGCCAGAAGAAATAGATAACTTTGAATTAATTCCCCAAGAGCTATCCAGTCAACAACAAGAATACTTAAAATATTTAGTCACAACATCCACCGATGTATTCTGTGAGAAACCAGGGAGACTGCAAGGCACTTATCACTATATCAGAACCCCAAAGGGAAAAGTGGTCCATTTGAAAACATATAGATTCCCGGAAGCCTGTAGACAGATAGTGGTTGAGGAAGTGAACAAAATGCTAAGGGCGAATATTATCGAACCCTCTTCAAGCCCATGTCCTCCCCTATAATATTGCTAAAAAAACCTGACCATTCCTGGAGTTTTGCATAGACTTCCAACAGGTAAGCGTCATCTCCGACTTCGATGCCTATCCCATGCCGCACATCAACAAGTTGATTGATAAGTGTGAATGCCACCTTCCTATCAACACAAGACTTAACCAAGCGGTACTAGCAGGTCTCAGTACATGGACCTGATAAGGAAAAGACCGCTTTATCGATGCCCCTGGGACTTTTCCAGTTCAAAGTCCTCCCTTTTGGCTTACACAGGGCCCCCGCCATTTTCCAAAGGCTTATGGATTGGAAAGAGGACTTTACAGCCCTACTCCAATTTCTGTGGGGCTTATATTGATGACATAGTAATTGATAGTAAGAGGTGGGAAGACCATCTTTTCCATCTCTTTACTATTATGAGAGCCCTCAGATAAGCTGGCTTAACTGCCAATCCATCCAAATGTAAGCTGGCCCAATCAGCCGTGAAATACCTTGGCTTCTTTGTAGGGTATGGCAGTGTCCAGCCTCACGAGAAAAAGTGAAAGCCTTCCCAGATACCCCCATGCATAAAACCAAGAGAGACCTCAGGGCAATCTTTTTCTTTTTTTTAACATTGTTTATTGAGTGCTTGACATTACAACAAGAAATAAGAAAAAACACATCAGCGAATGCGCTTGCAGTCATGACAATGAATATAGCAGAAATGGATAGAGGCAGCAACTAAAACACAAACTATTATGTTTCCGACCAAGTAAAAAATGAAAAATCAGGTACAGGATACTGAGTCCTCGGACGCTGTTTCATTACCATTCAATGTAAGCAAGTAATTGCAGAGGGAAGGCCAAATGTCCACTGGCCTACAGCGCGCAGGCTGCAGTAAGGACCATTGCAGCCCCTGATCAGAGGCCCATGTCACTGCCTGCATCCAGTGTTACACAGATGGACTAGCAGGCTTTAGCCGTAGCAACAGTATACATTGTACTGCTAGAAGCATACAAAGGCTAGCCAGTCTGTGGAAACTTCGATGAAGGGACACAAATGTATGAAATAGACAGGTTATAGGATTAGGTTCAATAGTGCAATCTAATATCGTAGACATGGTGTCACAGACTCCACTCCAAAAGTCTCTCAACCTCGGGCAGTTTCATAACATGTGGAGGTATCCCGCCTCGTCTGAGTGACATCTCAGAGTGAGAGAGGAGAGTGAGTGGGTCAGAAGAGGTGCAGTTTGGCAGGGGTGTAGTGAAATCTGTGTAATAATTTAAGTTGTATTAGACAGAATCTAGAGTTAAATGGCACAGTGCGGGTCTGTGAACACATAACTTCCCATGCCTCGTCCATAATGTTTGTACCCAGATCTTTAGCCCAGTTGTCACAGAGCTTAAGTAAGGGCTTGTTGCCGCAGATCTGCACAGATTGTATATTTTGGCCACTATACCGCGAGTAGAGGTTCCCTCCATGATAAGGCTGAGCAATGGTCAGGGGGCAATACTGGGAATCCCAACCAGGCACTCCTAGCAGTGAGGCAGAGCCCGGCATATTGTAGCCTTCGCGAAGACCACGTCCGTGGGGAACCCTGCAAGTCTTGTAGTGTAATAAAGGAGCCCATGTCATAGACGTCTTTCAGAGTGGTGTATCTGTCTGTCACCCACTTACACACTGCACCCTTGCTTAGCTTAGGGAAAGTCGGAAGGAAGTTCCATAATGGAAGGTTTCCATGAAACGGGCGAGGGGTGTCTAACACTGCCCATATCCTACCCCATGCCGAGGCTGTCGTGCTGATGGGGTCAAAAACCCTGGGGTCCCTCCATAGCGGTGGTAGAACCAATGAGCGAACATCTCGAGTACCAGCCGCATTTCGTTCAAGCTTGACATGCGGGTGAGGAGCATCTGCATCGAACCAATAGGCAGCGTAGTGCGCCTGGGCCGCGATCCAGTACTTTCTAAAATCAGGAGCTGCAAGGCCTTCCATACTGTATGGTCTGGTCAGCGTGTTCCACTTAAGCAGGACTGCCACTGCGTGCCACATAAAGTTGCTACTCTCAGTGTTCAGAGTCTTAAAAACATAGAGCCCGGCCAGAGAAGTGGAGAGAAATCTGTTTGTGTTGACCCTGGCTGTGTGGAGTGAGTAAAGGAGACGTACCATGATATAAATCTTAGTCCAAAGTTGCACTTCTCCAGCACCACCCACATAAATTGCACGAGACTGAGTCGAAAGCTTTTTTGATATCTAGTACAGCGGCAACGGCGTGCGCACTCGGGTCCACCTTAGCAAGGATATTGAAAAGGCGCCTCAAATTAAGTGCTGTGGAGCGGCCAGGGACGAAGCCGGACTGGTCAGGATGGATGATGTGTGTCATGTCAGGGGCCAGTCAAAGGTCAGTTGATGAGTGATCATGGACGGTAAGATCTGCACTGGTGCGGTGGCTTACCAGCTTTCAGCAGTACAGTAATCACTGCCTCACGCAATGTCGGGGGGGGGGGGTACTTGCAAAGTACTGGATTCTTCCCATAGGGCAGCAAGTTGTGGCACCAGTTGAGATTTAAAATGTTTATAAAATTCTATGGTCAACCCATCAGGGCCTGGGTATCAAGATCTGCACCCAAATCAGATAGGAATTCCTGTTCCTCACCTGATTCTTCCTGGCTCAACGAGGATTCCTTACTTCATCCTTTCTTCCTCTTCCTAGCAGACGTTTTTTTCTTGAAGAGGTATGTCCTGTCTCTAAGGGAAGCCACTATGTCTGCCGAAGCAACTGGCGGACTACTGGCCCATTCCCCGAGAGAGCCAAAAAGGGGAATAGCCTGCACAGGTGGAAAAACCCCTAGGAGGACTTGGCGTAAATGGAATCCGGTCTGCAGTCTCAGGTATGGTTGGGGTGTTCCGGATGCAGCTTGTGAGAAGTCCTTGGGGACAAGTGAAGAGAGGTGTGATACAGCTTGTGAGAAGTCTTTGGGCATGAGTGAAGAGAGGCGTGCTGCCAAGGTTCTGAATGATGCACAGGAATGCGCAGAGGACTGAGAACTAGCAGATTTGTGAAAAGAACAAGCGCCTTGAGCGCGGGCCCCAGAGGAGCCGGAATATACCCAGAGAGAGCAGGGGAGAGTCCGGGGGAAAATCCAGGATGCCAACAGGGAGCCGCAGTAGAGAGAGGGAGAACCAGGAGGGACAAGTACAGCCCGCAGCGAGCAAAGGCAGGGAAACAAGAGGTTGTGCGCAGCAGCGGGCAAAGGCAGGAAAGGCACAGAAAAAACAGGGAAGCAAGGTGGACCTATACAGCGTCTCACCTGAAAGGGATCCAGCAAGAGTTGCAACGCTCCAAAGCCGGATATTCAAATAGTATTTATCCGACACAGCAGCAGCCATGATGGAAATCTGCTAGACTGTTACCTCACGTTTGAGCAAAAACGTGAGGTGCGATTCAGTGACGGATCTTCCATTGCTCCCATAGGTGCCACGGCCTGACGCATGTGACAGTATGCCTCAGTATGCCGGCTTTCCCGGGTGAAATCAGTGGAATCTCTGCAGTAATCGAGGAGCATGAACATAGGAGCTGGGTTCCCAAGAATTTTCAGAGAGTGGATAGCCCTTCCACTGCACCAGATATTCCAGTCTTCCTCTTCGACATCTCGAGTTCCAGATTTGTGACACCTCATATTCTCTGGGTTGAGATGTCTCTGGAAGTCGATGACTAGTCTGATAGCGATCAAACTATTCTGATACCCATGGACGTAGAAGGGAGGCATGAAACACCGGGTGTAGATGACTGAGAGTTCTTGGTAGCTTGAGTTTAAAGGCCACAGGGTTGATTTTGGCCAAGATCTCGTAGGGTCCTATGTAACGGGGTGAAAGCATAGACGGGCAAATCCATCTCAGCAGAAATCTGGTGGACAACCAGACCTTCAACCCTATCACCCAGTCTGCTACCTCTCTTCTATGAAGGTCGTCCTGGATCTTGTTCCTCTTCAGTGGTATGAGTAATAAGGCCTGAACTGAGAGGTTTGCCATCCACTCCTACAACCTTTTGGTCCTCCTTCATCTCGACTCTGGTTATCTTTTCTTAATTGGCCCAGACGGTGTCAATAAAATGACCTGTGGCTCCACACTCTATGAGCGCCAGAGTGTCTATCTTTCTTTGGTTGACTGTTAGTTGGATTTAGACCACCATTAGATGGGTGTCTTCAGCTGGAGCCATTACTGAGAGTGGCAAAGGGACTAGGTGGAGCACCTCAGTACCCCGTCCATCTTAGGATCGAGGTTGATCGTTTCCCGAACACAGAGGAGGTACTTCGGGACAATCCAGTAGCAAGTGGGAGTCCTATCCACAAGACATACAAAGCCCCTTGTCCCTTCTTTGTTTTCTTTCTTCTGGAGTAAGTGGGGCACGGGCCATGCCAATCTGCATCGGTTCATCCCTGGATGTTTTGGCTGGAGGGAGAGTATTCGCTGGTGAGTCTGCAGCTAGCGGGAAATTACCTCTTCCCTTCCTTCTTTCCGTTCCATCTATCTTCTAGACGGTAGTCAATCTGCAGTGCGGTCGATAGTAGTCCGGTAAACGAATTAGGCCAAGGAGTGTCGGCCAGTTCGACCTTAATGTCCTCTCTAAGACCCCTATGAAAGATGGTATACTGTGCCGATTCTGGCCAACACGCTTCGACTGCCACACGTTACAACGTGGTGATGTAGGAGAGTAGGCCCATAGACCCTTGCTTGATGTCCATTAATTCCTCGCAGGCGGAATAGACAATTTTGGGTCTCTCAAAGGTTTTTTTATTAGGTTCAGGAGGGCACCATAGTCTTGTAAGACTGGACTGGTGGAGGTAACCAAGGGTGTTGCCCAAGCCAGTGTGTTACCCACCATATTAGATACTGTAAATCCCACCGAGCATAGTCAGAGGCATAGGTACCCACCCGAAAGGTAAAGTGGACCATGCATGCTTCAATAAACTCTTTGAGTTTCTTTGGGGATCCGTCGAATTTCCCAGCGGCCAGCCCCATGGCAGGAAGAACTGAGGGATGCTGTTCTCAGGCGGTAACTAACTGTCTCAGTATTGTGTTCTCGGTTTTGAGATTTTGGACCTCGAGTGTGAGTCCCTGGACTGCCGCAACCAGCTCCTGCATATGTTCTGCGGTGGCCATGTCAGCTCTTTTGCGTTGCAAACTATCAAGATCTGCACCCAAATCAGATAGGAATTTCCATTCCTCACCTGATTCTTCCTTGCTCGATGAGGATTCCTTACTTCGTCCGTTCTTCTTCTTCCTAGTAGACCTTTTCTTCTCGAAGGGAAGCCACTATGTCTGCTGGAGCAACTGGCGGACTAGTGGCCCCTTCCCCGAGACAGCCAAAAAGGGAAAAAGCCTTAACATGAGGAAAGCCCCTAGGATGACTTGGCGTGAATGGAATCCGGTCTGCAGTCTCAGGTACGATTGGGGGAGTCCGGATGCAGCTTGTGAGAAGTGCTTGGGCACCAGTGAAGAGAGGTGTGATGCAGCTTGTGAGAAGTCTTTGGGCATGAGTCAAGAGAGGCATGCTGCCAAGGTTCTGAATGAATCACAGGAATGCACAGAGGACTGAGAACCAGTAGATAAGTGAGAAGAGCAAGTGTGTGCCACAGAGAAGGTGGAATTTTGGTTCCCTATCAGCATATAACCATAATTTGTCAAGTTCACCCTTGATGTCGCCCAATGTGGTGGTAGTGGGGGTAGTCGCATATTGTTCCTGAAGCTGGCGCAGAGTCTTAACGGCTTCCCATAGGGTTGCACATGTGTTGACTGAGCCCGTGTTGACCTCAAATTACTCCTCTATGCATTTCCCCATTTCAGCCTCAAACACAGAGTCCAGTAGTGCCTGGGGTTTCAGTCACCATGGGCGCCTCTTCCCATGTAGATTTCACAGTATAAGTGACGGTGTGATCAGGGAGTGATCGGAGAAGGTCCTAGGAAGAATAGTGGCCTCATCGAAGCACCCAACCAGGGCATCAGACACCAACCACATATTGATGCGCGAGTGGGGGTTGTATGCTGTAGAGTAGAAAGAGTAGCCTCTGGATGTCGGGTTGAGTAGTCTCCAAGAATCTACAATCCCCAATTCGGTCAAGCTGTCCCGTATCACTCGCGCAGCCCTGGTCAACTGTCAGGCTCTACTCCCAGATCTGTCGAGGTTCGTACCCATAATTGTATTGAAGTCACCCCCCCACAGAATAGTTACTAGGGGATATAACGCCAATAGGCCCATCACCTGTGTTTGAAAGTCGGGATTGTCAGTGTTCAGACCATATATGTTCAATAACACTATTTTCTGACCCTGTAGCACTCCGTATAGAAACACATATTGCCCGTGTGGGTCCAGGTGTGCAGTTTTATGTGTGTATTGTATTGACTTATAGATGAGGGTTATTACCCCTCTGCATTGGGTAGAGTATGTTGAAGTAACGCTGCATGCTCCAGATCCTAGCAAATCTCTCACATCTCATTGCCAAAGCATGCATTTCTTGCAAGAACAGGACCCGCATCTTATGTCTATCAACGTATAGCTGAAGCTGACCCATTGTCACTGGGTTGCCTAATCCCTGCACATTCCAACTCATACAGCGCAGAGTATCAGTTGCCAAGAGGGTAGAACACAACACAGGGCCAGTGCCAATAGCGAACAAGCACAAGGCCTTTTGCTGGGAATATCACAAAAGAATAATGCCTACCGCTGGTACTAACATACATGTCAAGCACATGTTCCATAACTACCACCCACCATCCCCTACCCCTCTCGCAATCAGCGGAATGAACTCCAAACTCCCAACAACCCAGTAACATTTGCAGCATTGCAATGGGGACTGTCTGCCGACAATAGCCCGGTATCAACATGGCCCATTCATCTATGAAACAAATTACAGGTGTACGTTTCTATAGTTAGTTTCAATAGAGATAGAAAGTGGAAGCTGCTCTGTCAGGCGGTCCGCTGTGCCAATTCGCACAGTTTGTCCATAGTGTCACAGAGGGGACCAATTGACTAGGGCAGCAGAGCAGCGGGACCGTGTAGTATAGGGCTTCCCCGGAAAGTGGTCGTCCAAACAAAATTGTCATAGCCTCCTCCGGAATGGTGAAAAAATATACCTTGCTGCCATGTTCAATCCTCAGCCTGGCCGGGTATAGCATAGCGTATTTTACCTTCAAGTCCCAGAGCCTCTTTTTTGAGGCCATGAAGGTTTTGCGCTCCTGCTGTACAGCAATAGAGAAGTCGGGATACAAACGGATCCTGCTGGAGCCCAAAGATAGTTCACCCTTGGCTCTTGCAGCCCACAGCAACGCATCCCTGTCATGGTAGTTGATCAAATGGGCGATTATCGGTCGGGAGGAGCCCCAGGTTTAGGCTTAGGGGCGAGCACACGGTGGGCACGTTCAATTGCAAATTGTGGTGATAGTTTAGAGGCGTTCAGCAGAGATAGCAGAGTGCGTTTCACAAAGTCTTCCATTGAGAAGTCAATGTTTCCCCACAGGATGCCTATTATGCGCAAATTGTTATGCCTTGAGTGAGATTCCAAGTCACCATTGTTCTTGCTAATGGACAGTACCTGTCTTGAGAGTGCGGTGATGTCCGCCCTGAGTGCAACAACCTCATCCTCAGTTGTGTCAACTCTAGTCTCCACTTCAGTGATGCAGATATCAGTTTTCTCCATACAGGACGTTATGGAGTTGATTGTGCCACACATGTCGTCCAGCTTGGTGTGCATAGTGGTGAACCCCTCTTGCATGTACTCCATCATGCGCTGGAGTTCACTGGGCTCATCTGGTACTAAAGGGCCCCCGCAGGGCCTTACGCCATTTCTGCGGCCTTGGGCAGAGCCTTGGCAAACATGTTAATTGAGCTCTGCTTCTTCCCTGCGCCCTTGGTCATGTCGGCACAACTCGGGTGTAGTAGAAAGGGGTGCAAGCACCATTTTGGGACCAGCCCACACACTATTGCACACCTCCCACTAACAGGTTTGCCTCTGTGCGACAGCCATGAACACACAACTGGAGAGGTGACACCTTCAGCATAAACTCAGCATTTATTTGAAAGAAAACAAAATATAAGAAAAGACAGTAATTTTACCAGCAATTGGGAATAATAAAAATGCAAGTTAGAGAAATCACAAATACTTAGAACACGGCCTCACGTTCCTTGTATCTAACGCTGGGGGACCCTGATCATCTTAAACAAACTGCTGCCCATCACCAGGTGTTATTCTTCAGTCAGCCCTTTAGATGACAGTGCCACATGGAGCCGCATGGGCATATCAAGCTGCGGGCACTTGCTCGATGCGAGTCCACGGAAGAATCCCCCCTGGGTCATGTGTGCATGCATTCTTGTACCTTTGTGCTATCTGTCAGGGTGACGCAATATTCTAGAACTTTCTCAGTGCAAAACATGTTTACTGATGGAAAAAACCTCAGCTCGCTAACTCTCCAAGGCGCTCCTGCCTTCCCCCTCAGAGCCCATCTGCAAATTCAGGAATGTCTCTTATCAGTGCGTGCAAGGTCGTGCCGTTTCTTCTCATGCGAATGAGGGCCTGTTTAGGGAGGCTGGCAGTACCACGGTTGCAAAGAAAGAATATTCCAGTGGAAGCTGAAGCAGTATACATTGCATTAACCCCTAGTGAGCAAGCTTTACTGTGCCTGCACTCTGCTAGCTAGTGTCTTGATACTACAAGACTGGCTATCTAAGCCCTATAATGCTTTATTTACCCTTTCTGTCTGGCCGTCGGTTTCCGGATGGTAAGCAGAGGAAAATCGTGCATCAATACCCAATAATTTAGTGCGCGCACGCCAGAAACGGGACGTGAATTGTGAACCTCTGTCAGAAACCAAAACTGTAGGGAGCCCAAACAAACAAAAATGGATTTGAAAAACAAATTTGCCAATGTAGGTGCAGAGAGTATACCAGAACAAGGAATAAAACGAGCCATCTTTGTGTAGGTGTCTACTACAACCCATACTGTATCATAACCCTGTGAACGGGGGAGATCAGTCACAAAATCCATTGTAAGGGTATGCCAGGGTCTGGGGGGAATCGGCAAGGGCTGTAAAAGACCCAAAGGGCGGCCTCTACAGGACTTACACTGGGCACACACTGAGCAGGTGTTGACATAATTCTCAATGTCACGCTGCATCGAAGGCCACCAGCACCAGCGTTTAAGTAGATCCAGAGTACGCTGTTGTCCTGGGTGGCCATGGATGGCAGCATCATGAGACCATTCCATAGCTAGGTTTCGAGTGTCACTAGAGGGTAGGAACAACCTGTTGTGAACAAAAGGTAGACCATCGTGACAAACGGGATCCCATTCTGCTAACTGTTGTGAATGTTGGGAAACCCATGTGCGTATTGCTGACAACAGAGGATGCGAAGGAGTGCATAAGCATACTACATGCCCCTGGTCAAGCACTGTTTCTGGGAAGACCGGAAGTGACACCGCTCCAGGGGAGCGGGATAGAGCATCTGCTTTACCATGAGACAGACCAGGACGGTGTTTCACAACAAAGTCATACGGTGCGAAGAATAAGTGCCAACGCACCTGACGACTGTTGACGCACTTGAGGGATGCGAGATCCTGCAAATTCCTATGATCAGTGAAAACTGTGACTTGGTGTTTGGCCCCCATCAAATGGTGTCTCCATACCTGAAATGCGTCTTTAATCGCCAGGAGTTCCTTTTCGGTAACTGTATAATGGGACTCAGTAGATGTAAACTTGCGTGAATGATACGCTACAGGGTGTAAATGACCAGATATTGGGCAAGGTTGTGACAATACCGCTCCCAAAGCAAAGGATGATGCGTCTGCCTCGACAACGAATGGCAACTCCGGATCCGGGTGTTGTAGGACCGGAGCTGAGGTAAACGCAGATTTCAAGGACTCGAAAGCGGCTTGATGTTCGGGGGTCCAGATAAATAGGGCATGTGGACTGGTCAATTTAGTTAATGGTGCCACTATAGTAGAAAAACCAGGGATGAACCGCCTATAAATATTGGCAAAGCCCAGGAAAGACTGTAAAGACTTCAAGTTTACCGGGACCGGCCATTCCAAAACGGCTCGTACTTTAGACTGATTCATAGTCAACACACCTGGTGAAATGTGGAAACCCAGAAATTCTACTTCTTTGGTATGAAACTGGCACTTCTCAGGCTTGGAAAATAGCGCATTCTTGCGCAAACGGGATAGGACTTCTTGGACGTGAAGGATGTGTTTGTCTAAAGAGGAGGAAAAGATCAGAATGTCGTCCAGATAGACCACCACATAATTGTCCAGAATATCCCCAAAGACCTCATTCATAAACCGCTGGAAGGTGGCAGGGGTGTTGCACAAACCGAAGGGCATTACTAGGTATTCAAATAAACCCTGTCGGGTGCAAAACGCCGTCTTCCACTCATCCCCTTTGCGGACACATATCAAATTGTATGCTCCCCGAAGATCTAATTTGGTGTAGATGGAGGCGTGTGTTAGTCTATCCAAGAGTGGAGAGATGAGAGGTATGGGGTATCTATCTTTGATAGTGATGGCGTTCAAACGTCTGTAGTCTACACAGGGGCGAATATCCCCCTCTTTCTTTGGAACGTAGAAAATAGGGCATGCAGCAGGCGAGGAGGAGGGCCGAATGTGGCCTAAACGTAATGCCTCCTGCAAGTATTCTTTCAAGGCTTTAACCTCTACTGGTGATAAAGAATAGATTCGGCCCTTGGGGATCTGAGCGTCAGGGACCAGGTCTATGGGGTAATCATAGGGTATGTGTGGAGGTAAACTCTCTGCGGTGCCCTTGTCGAAGACTGATAAAAACTTGTGATAAACTGGAGGTATGTTGGAAAAGACAGCACCAACCATATGTGAAGTGGAAGAGGGATGTTCATCAGTCGCGGATATGGTCAGTTGTGCTACTGCACCCAACGCTGCAGCAGGTGTATCGATTACCTCCTCTCTCTCGATAAGACAAAAATGTTGACAGACTTCGGATTCAAAACAGACCTGGCCAGTACCCCAATTGATTAGCGGATTATGTTTTTTTAACCAAGGGATGCCAAGAATGATACCAAACTGAGGGGTGGTTATAAGGTCAAAGGCAAGTGTTTCCCTGTGTGTTTCCTGGATGACTACTTCCATGGGAGCAGTCTGTTGTCGAATAGGCCCAGAAGCAAGGGAAGTCCCGTCCACAGCCTGTACAGGCTCAGGAAACTCCTTGGTAACTAGTGGAAGGTTCAAGGCATAAGCCATTTGTATGTCGATAAAGCAGCCAATGGCTCCGGAATCAATGATAATCTGAACGGGATGCATTGTGTCAGGAGAAGGCTTTAATAAAGCGTGGACTGTGACTGGTCTAATAGGCCCAAATGCCGGAGGAGAAGAAGAGGGGGACTGTAGAGAACTCGTCCTGGCCCCCATATTCAGGGATGAGCAGTCAGAAAACCCGGATTCTTTTGCTTTGGGCGGCGTGGACAAGCCTTGACGTAATGTCCATTAAGTCCACAATAAAAGCAAGCGTTGTCGGTTCTCTGCCTTTCTCGTTCCGTCATAGTTATAGGGCTACGTATTCCACCTACTTGCATGGGTTCACTGGCTACATCAGGAGAGACCGACAACTGTGTACCTGAGAATCTGACTTCTGCCTTGCGCTCGGTTCGTCGAGCGTCTAACTGGAGTGTTAGCTCAACCAGATCAGAGTACTGAGTTGGAAGCGACGGCACCACTGCCAAAGCGTCCTTAATGGGGCCATTTAGACATCTGTAAAACACTACAGCCTTTTTGTTTTCGGGCCAGGATGTTTCTGCCGCTAACTGATTGAATCGTGTTATGTATTCTATAAGGGTGTTTTTACCCTTAGTGAGATCTAGTAATTCCAAATCTCTTGATTGAGCTTTGTGTCTAGTGTCAAAAACCTTAGAAATTTCAGTCACTAGTAGGTCAAAGTCATAAAGGGCAGGATGATTGTTTTCAAGTAATGGGTTGGCCCATGTGGCGGCGACGCCAGACAAATAGGAAAGCAAAAAGGCAGCCTTGGCAGGTGCATCAGGGAACGCTGAAGCTCTACAAAGGAAATGTAGTTTACATTGATTCAAAAATGTACGGAATTTCCTGGGGTCTCCCTGGAATCTCTCAGGGGGTGCTAAAGGAAAAGGAGTGGAAGCAATTACTGGTGTGATGATGGAAGGGGTGGAAGAGGTGGCAGAAGGACCAGGAGTTGGATGTGTGGGGTCCCCAAATTGGGAATCAGAAGGTAGGGGATGGCGAGCACTCTGAAGGGAGTCAAGGCGGTGGTGTAACGTCGTGGTGGCTGCGGCCATATCGACCCTCAAGGTAGTAACTGCTTGCAGTAGAGCGGCCACGGGGTCCCCAGCCGACGCCTCCATAATCTGAACGACCTTTCGGCTTCACAGTCTGTTATGACTTGATGATCGTGAAGATTATGGGGCCTCTGTCCACAAGTTCCACTCAGAAAGATACAAATAACTTCCAGAGCAATCCTTGAGGCCACAGGTTGTTTGAGTCCCGAAGAACGCCAGGAACCAGGAACACCGGTGACCCCTCAACCTCTGTAAAGCAAGCAATGGGTCAGTACAATGGCAAACAATACACTGAATAGCGAGTAACAAATATCAAGGGGCTTACCAAAGGTCTGGGGACAGGAAGAACAAGATGAGAGTGGAGGTGTTCCGTGTGGCTGCAGAGTGTAGCAAGCGGCAGCAGGTAGGCGTAGATTGTTGTAGAAATAGGCACTGCAAGACCTGAATAAAAGAGTACTCCAAAAGGTAACAGACGAGGAAATCCGTAAACAGTCCGTTAAGAGTTCCAAGGTCAAAAGCCAGCCAAGTTCGTCGTAACCAGGGGGTAATCCAAAGGAATCCAAAAATACAGTTCAAAGGTCCTGAAACAGCAGAGCAGACCAGTATCCAAGGGCTTGACAGAGGAATCCAAGAAGAACAGTCCGTAGTCCAGGTTCAAGATGTGGAGACAGGAAGACGCCGAACAGTGCCTGATTGGGTCAGCTGTGAAGCACTGAATGAGCATTCCCTCTCCGGTTTTAAAGGGGCCTAGGAGTGTCACATGACCCATCACGTGACCGATGATGTAGCACGTTTCCTTGTCACATGACCCAAGTTTTCAAAACACTGCCGGGTCTTCCTGAGGGCGTGTCGAAGCAAAGGAAAAAGCTGGCGTCTCCGTCGACTGTTTCCAAGACGCCAGGGCAGCTGCCAACATTGCAATGGGTGAATATGACCATAGCGCGTTAGATGCCCTCGTGTGTGCTGCTGCCGTGCTGCTTGAGGGAGTGAGGACATGAGGTCAGAAGGGGAAGGCGGACCTGAGATGAAGGGCTTAGTGACTGCACGGGTATTCGTGTGCGTAAGGTGACCAGTGGATGGTGTAACAGAGCCCCCCCCCAAAGGCCCACGACCCTGTGGGAAAGCAGGGAAATCCCCATGAAACTGGGCCACTAAACGAGGGCCATGCACATCCCGGGCAAGAACCCAAGAGCCCTCTTCAGGACCGTAACCCAACCAATCCACGAGATACTGGAGCTGCCCCCTGAAGAGACGAGAGCCCAGAATAACCCCAACCTCATAAACATCAGGGTCACCCAGTGACACGGGGGCAGGGTGAGAGACCAGGCGTGTAGGACCAGGGCATGGTTTCAGGAGGGAAGTATGAAAAACTGGATGGACCTTCCAGGTCAAAGGAAGGGATAGGCGATAAGCCACAGGACTCAGGACACCAGACACCCGAAAAGGACCAACAAACCTGGGAAGCAATTTGCGACAGCCAGGCAAATGTAGATAACAGGACGACAGCCAAATTCGGTCCCCCACACGGTAAACAGCCTCAGCAACCCGTTTCTTATCGGCTGAAGTTTTCATGGCCAACTGAGATTCCTGCAGATGGGCAAGAGTCTGGGCATGAACCATGGCCAAGTCGCGAACACAAGATGAGGCAGCAGGAGCACAAGAGGATGCATAATCGGGAATGGGCAATGTACGGGGGTGTTGACCATAAAGGGAGTAGAACGGAGAAAAGCCAGTAGAAGAGTGCAAGGAGTTGTTATGGGCGAATTCAGCGAGATGTAGCAGGTGTAGCCATGATTTCTGATGTAGTGAAAGACAGCGTAAATATTGTTCCATGGCCTGATTTACCCTTTCTGTCTGGCCGTCGGTTTCCGAATGGTAAGCAGAGGAAAATCGTGCATCAACACCAAATAATTTAGTGAGCGCATGCCAGAAACGGGACGTGAATTGTGAACCTCTGTCAGAAACCAAGACTGTAGGGATCTCAAACAAACAAAAAATGGATTTGAAAAACAGATTTGCCAATGTAGGTGCAGAGGGTATACCAGAACAAGGAATAAAACGAGCCATCTTTGTGTAGGCGTCTACTACAACCCATACTGTATCATAACCCTGTGAACGAGGGAGATCAGTCACAAAATCCATTGTAAGGGTATGCCAGGGTCTGGGGGGAATAGGCAAGAGCTGTAAAGACCCAAAGGGCGGCCTCTACGGGACTTACACTGGGCACACACTGAGCAGGTGTTGACATAATTATCAACGTCACGCCGCATCGAAGGCCACCAGCACCAGCGTTTAAGTAGATCCAGAGTACGCACTTGTCCTGGGTGGCCATGGATGGCAGCATCATGAGACCATTCCATAGCTACGTTTCGAGTGTCATTAGAGGGTAGGAAAAACCTGTTGTGAACAAAAGGTAGACCATCATGATAAACGGGATCCCATTCTGCTAACTGTTGTGGCTGTTGGGAAACCCATGTGCGTATGGCTGACAACAGAGGAGGCGAAGGAGTGCATAAGCATATTACATGCCCGTGGTCAAGCACCGTTTCTGGGAAGACCGGAAGTGACACCCCTCCAGGGGAGCGGGATAGAGCGTCTGCTTTAACATGAGACAGATCAGGACGGTGTTTCACAACAAAGTCATAGGCTGCGAAGAATAAGTGCCAACGCACCTGACGACTGTTGACGCACTTGAGGGATGCGAGATCCTGCAAATTCCTATGATCAGTGAAAACTGTGACTTGGTGTTTGGCCCCCATCAAATAGTGTCTCCATACCTGAAATGCGTCTTTAATCGCCAGGAGTTCTTTTTTGGTAACTGTATAATGGGACTCAGTAGATGTAAACTTGCGTGAATGATACGCTACAGGGTGTAAATGACCAGAGGTTGGGCAAGGTTGTGACAATACCGCTCCCAAAGCAAAGGATGATGCGTCTGCCTCGACAACGAATGGCAACTCCGGATCCGAGTTTTGTTGGACCAGAGCTGAGGTAAATGCAGATTTCAAGGACTCGAAAGCGGCTTGATGTTCGGGGGTCCAGATAAATGGGGCACGTGGACTGGTCAATTTAGTTAATGGTGCCACTATAGTAGAAAAACCAGGGATGAACCACCTATAAAAATTGGCAAAGCCCGGGAAAGACTGTAAAGACTTCAAGTTTACCGGGACCGGCCATTCCAAAACGGCTCGTACTTTAGACTGATTCATAGTCAACCCATCTGGTGAAATGTGGAAACCCAGAAATTCTACTTCTTTGGTATGAAACTGGCACTTCTCAGGCTTGGCAAATAGCGCATTCTTGCGCAAACGGGATAGGACTTCTTGGACGTGAAGGATGTGTTCGTCTAAAGAGGAGGAAAAGATCAGAATGTCGTCCAGATAGACCACCACATAATTATCCAGAATGTCCCCAAAGACCTCATTCATAAACCGCTGGAAGGTGGCAGGGGCGTTGCACAAACCGGGTATTCAAATAAACCCTGTCGGGTGCAAAACGCCGTCTTCCACTCATCCCCTTTGCGGACTCATATCAAATTGTATGCTCGCTGAAGATCTAATTTGGTGTAGATGGAGGCGTGTGTTAGTCTATCCAAGAGTGGAGAGATGAGAGGTATGGGGTATCTATCTTTGATAGTGATGGCGTTCAAACGTCTATAGTCTACACAGGGGCGAATATCCCCCTCTTTCTTTGGAACGAAGAAAATAGGGCATGCAGCAGGCGAGGAGGAGGGCCGAATGTGGCCTAAACGTGATGCCTCCTGCAAGTATTCTTTCAAGGCTTTATCCTCTACTGGTGATAAAGAATAGATTCGGTCCTTGGGGATCTGAGCGTCAGGGACCAGGTCTATGGGGCAATCGTAGGGTCTTTGTGGAGGTAAACTCTGTGCGGTGCCCTGGTCGAAGACTGATAAAAACTTGTGATAAACTGGAGGTATGTTGGAAAAGACAGCACCAACCATATGTGAAGTTGAAGAGGGATGTTCATCAGTCTCGGATACGGTCAGATGTGCTACTGCACCAAACACTGCAGCAGGTGTATCGATTACCTCCTCTCTCTCGATAAGACAAAAATGTTGACAGACTTCGGATTCAAAACAGACCTGGCCAGTACCGCAATTGATTAGCGGATTATGTTTTTTTAACCAAGGGATGCCGAGAATGATACCAAACTGAGGGGTGGTTATGAGGTCAAAGGCAAGTGTTTCCCTATGTGTTTCCTGGATGACTACTTCCATGGGAGCAGTCTGTTGTCGAATAGGCCCAGAAGCAAGGGAAGTCCCCTCCACAGCCTGTACAGGCTCAGGAAACTCCTTGGTAACAAGTGGAAGGTTCAAGGCATAAGCCATTTGTATGTCGATAAAGCAGCCAGTGGCCCCGAAATCAATGATAATCTGAACGGGGTGCATTGTGTCAGGAGTAGGCTTTAATAAGGTGTGGACTGTGACTGGTCTAATAGGCCCAAATGCCGGAGGAGAAGAAGAGGGGGACTGTGGAGAACTCGTCCTGGCCCCCATATTCAGGGACGAGCAGTCAGAAAACCCGGATTCTTTTGCTTTGGGCAGCGTGGACAAGCCTTGACGTAATGTCCATTAAGTCCACAATAAAAGCAAGCGTTGTCGGTTCTCTGCCTTTCTCGTTCCGTCATAGTTATAGGGCTACGTATTCCACCTACTTGCATGGGTTCACTGGCTACATCAGGAGAGACCGACAACTGTGTACCTGAGAATCTGACTTCTGCCTTGCGCTCGGTGCGTCGAGCGTCTAACTGGAGTGTTAGCTCAACCAGATCAGATTACTGAGTTGGAAGCGACGGCACCACTGCCAAAGCGTCCTTAATGGGGCCATTTAGACCTCTGTAAAACACTACAGCCTTTTTGTTTTCGGGCCAGGATGTTTCTGCCGCTAACTGATTGAATCGTGTTATGTATTCTATAAGGGTGTTTTTACCCTGAGTGAGATCTAGTAATTCCAAATCTCTGGATTGAGCTTTGTGTCTAGTGTCAAAAACCTTAGAAATTTAAGTCACTAGTAGGTCAAAGTCATAAAGGGCTGGATGATTGTTTTCAAGTAATGGGTTGGCCCATGTGGCGGCGACGCCAGACAAATAGGAAAGCAAAAACGCAGCCTTGGCAGGTGCATCAGGGAACGCTGAAGGTCTACAAAGGAAATGTAGTTTACATTGATTCAAAAATGTACGGAATTTCCTGGGGTCTCCCTGGAATTTCTTAGAGGGTGCTAAAGGAAAAGGAGTGGGAGCAATTACTGGTGTGATGATGGAAGGGGTAGAAGAGGTGGCAGAAGGACCAGGAGTTGGAGGTGTGGGATCCCCAAATTCGGAATCAGAAGGTAGGGGATGGCGAGCACTCTGAAGGGAGTCAAGGCGGTGGTGTAACGCCGTTGTGGCTGCGGCCATATCGTCCCTCAAGGTAGTAACTGCTTGCAGTAGAGCGGCCACGGGGTCCCCAGCCGACGCCTCCATAATCTGAACGACCTTTCAGCTTCACAGTCTGTTATGACTTGATGGTCGTGAAGATTATGGGGCCTCTGTCCACAAGTTCCACTCAGAAAGATACAAATAACTTCCTGAGCAATCCTTGATGCCACAGGTTGTTTGAGTGCCGAAGAACGCCAGGAACCAGGAACACCGGTGACCCCTCGACCGCTGTAAAGCAAGCAATGGGTCAGTACAATGGCAAACAATACACTGAATAGCGAGTTAACAAATATCAAGGGGCTTACCAAGGGTCTGGGGACAGGAAGAACAAGAAGAGAGTGGAGGTGTCCGTGTGGCTGCAGAGTGTAGCAAGCAGCAGCAGGTAGGCGTAGATTGTTGTAGAAATAGGCACTGCAAGACCTGAATGGAAAGAGTACTCCAAAAGGTAACAGACGAGGAAATCCGTAAACAGTCCGTTAAGAGTTCCAAGGTCAAAAGCCAGCCAAGTTTGTCGTAACCAGGGGGTAACCCAAAGGAATCCAAAAATACAGTTCAAAGGTCCTGAAACAGCAGAGCAGACCAGTATCCAAGGGCTTGACAGAGGAATCCAAGAAGAACAGTCCGTAGTCCAGGTTCAAGATGTGGAGACAGGAAGACGCTGAACAGTGCCTGATTGGGTCAGCTGTGAAGCACTGAATGAGCATTCCCTCTCCGGTTTTAAAGGGGCCTAGGAGTGTCACATGACCCATCACGTGACCGATGATGTAGCACGTTTCCTTGTCACATGACCCAGATTTTCAAAACGCTGCCGGGTCTTCCTGAGGGCATGTCGAAGCAAAGGAAAAAGCTGGCGTCTCCGTCGACTGTTTCCAAGACGCCAGGGCAGCTGCCAACATTGCAATGGGTGAATATGACCATAGCGCGTTAGATGCCCTCGTGTGCGCTGCTGCCGTGCTGCTTGAGGGAGTGAGGACATGAGGTCAGAAGGGGAAGGCGGACCTGAGATGGAGGGCTTAGTGACTGCACGGGTATTCGTGTGCGTAAGGTGACCAGTGGATGGTGTAACAGAGCCCCCCCCCCAAAGGCCCACAACCCTGTGGGCAAGCAGGGAAATCCCGATGAAACTGGGCCACTAAACGAGGGGCATGCACATCCCGGGCAAGAACCCAAGAGCGCTCTTCAGGACCGTAACCCAACCAATCCACGAGATACTGGAGCTGCCCCTGAAGAGACGAGAGCCCAGAATACCCCCAACCTCATAAACATCAGGGTCACCCAGTGACACGGGGGCAGGGTGAGAGACCAGGCGTGTAGGACCAGGGCATGGTTTCAGGAGGGAAGTATGAAAAACTGGATGGACCTTCCAGGTCAAAGGAAGGGATAGGCGATAAGCCACAGGACTCAGGACACCAGACACCCGAAAAGGACCAACAAACTTGGGAAACAATTTGCGACAGCCAGGCAAATGTAGATAACGGGACGACAGCCAAACTCGGTCCCCCACACGGTAAACATGCTCAGCAACCCGTTTCTTATCAGCTGAAGTTTTCATGGCCAACTGAGCTTCCTGCAGATGGGCAAGAGTCTGGGCATGAACCATGGCCAAGTCACGAACACAAGATGAGGCAGCAGGAGCACAAGAGGACGCATAATCGGGAATGAGTAATGTACGGGGGTGTTGGCCATAAAGGGAGTAGAATGGAGAAAAGCCAGTAGAAGAGTGCAAGGAGTTGTTATGGGCGAATTCAGCGAGATGTAGCAGGTGTAGCCATGATTTCTGATGTTGTAGTGAAAGACAGCGTAAATATTGTTCCATGGCCTGATTTACCCTTTCTGTCTGGCCGTCGGTTTCCGAATGGTAAGCAGAGGAAAATCATACATCAATACCCAATAATTTAGTGAGCGCACACCAGAAACGGGACGTGAATTGTGAACCTCTGTCAGAAACCAAGACTGTAGGGAGCCCAAACAAACAAAAAATGGATTTGAAAAACAGATTTGCCAATGTAGGTGCAGAGGGTATACCAGAACAAGGAATAAAGCGAGCCATCTTTGTGTAGGCATCTACTACAACCCATACTGTATCATAACCCTGTGAACGAGGGAGATCAGTCACAAAATCCATTGTAAGGGTATGCTAGGGTCTGGGGAGAATCGGCAAGGGCTGTAAAAGACCCAAAGGGCGGCCTCTACGGGACTAACACTGGGCCCACACTGAGCAGGTGTTGACATAATTATCAACGTCACGCCGCATCGAAGGCCACCAGCACCAGCATTTAAGTAGATCCAGAGTACGCTGTTGTCCTGGGTGGCCATGGATGGCAGCATCATGAGACCATTCCATAGCTAGGTTTCGAGTGTCACTAGAGGATAGGAACAACCTGTTGTGAACAAAAGGTAGACCATCATGATAAACGGGATCCCATTCTGCTAACTGTTGTGGATGTTGGGAAACCCATGTGCATATGGCTGACAACAGAGGAGGCGAAGGAGTGCGTAAGCATACTAAATGCCCGTGGTCAAGCACCGTTTCTGGGAAGACCGGAAGTGACACCCCTCCAGGGGAGCGTGATAGAGCGTCTGCTTTACCATGAGACAGACCAGGACGGTGTTTCACAACAAAGTCATAGGCAGCGAAGAATAAGTGCCCACGCACCTGACGACTGTTGACGCACCTGAGGGATGCGAGATCCTGCAAATTCCTATGATCAGTGAAAACTGTGACTTGGTGTTTGGCCCCCATCAAATGGTGTCTCCATACCTGAAATGCGTCTTTAATCACTAGGAGTTCTTTTTCGGTAACTGTATAATGGGACTCAGTAGATGTAAACTTGCGTGAATGATACGCTACAGGGTGTAAATGACCAGAGGTTGGGCAAGGTTGTGACAATACCGCTCCCAAAGCAAAGGATGATGCGTCTGCCTCGACAACGAATGGCAACTCCGGATCCGGGTGTTGTAGGACCGGAGCTGAGGTAAACGCAGATTTCAAGGACTCGAAAGCGGCTTGATGTTCGGGGGTCCAGATAAATGGGGCACATGGACTGGTCAATTTAGTTAATGGTGCCACTATAGTAGAAAAACCAGGGATGAACCATGTATAAAAATTGGCAAAGCCCAGGAAAGACTGTAAAGACTTCAAGTTTACCGGGACCGGCCATTCCAAAACGGCTCGTACTTTAGACTGATTCATAGTCAACCCACCTGGTGAAATGTGGAAACCCAGAAATTCTACTTCTTTGGTATGAAACTGGCACTTCTCAGGCTTGGCAAATAGCGCATTCTTGCGCAAACGGGATAAGACTTCTTGGACGTGAAGGATGTGTTCGTCTAAAGAGGAGGAAAAGATCAGAATGTCGTCCAGATAGACCACCACATAATTGTCCAGAATGTCCCCAAAGACCTCATTCCCCAAAGACCTCATTCATAAACCGCATTACTAGGTATTCAAATAAACCCTGTCGGGTGCAAAACGCCATTTTCCACTCATCCCCCTTGCGGACATGTATCAAATTGTATGCTCCCCGAAGATCTAATTTGGTGTAGATGGTGGCGTGTGTTAGTCTATCCAAGAGTGGAGAGATGAGAGGTATGGGGCATCTATCTTTGATAGTGATGGCGTTCAAACGTCTGTAGTCTACACAGGGGCGAATATCCCCCTCTTTCTTTGGAACAAAGAAAATAGAGCATGCAGCAGGCGAGGAGGAGGGCCGAATGTGGCCTAAACGTAATGCCTCCTGCAAGTATTCTTTCAAGGATTTATCCTCTACTGGTGATAAAGAATAGATTCGGCTGTTGGGATCTGAGCGTCAGGGACCAGATCTATGGGGCAATCGTAGGGTCTGTGTGGAGGTAAACTCTCTGCGGTGCCCTTGTCGAAGACTGATAAAAACTTGTGATAAACTGGAGGTATGTTGGAAAAGACAGCACCAACCATATGTGAAGTGGAAGAGGGATGTTCATCAGTCTCCGATTTGGTCAGATGTGCTACTGCACCCAACGCTGCAGCAGGTGTATCGATTACCTCCTCTCTCTCGATAAGACAAAAATGTTGACAGACTTCGGATTCAAAACAGACCTGGCCAGTACCCCAATTGATTAGCGGATTATGTTTTTTTAACCAAGGGATGCCGAGAATGATACCAAACTGAGGGGTGTTTATGAGGTCAAAGGCAAGTGTTTCCCTATGTGTTTCCTGGATGACTACTTCCATGGGAGCAGTCTGTTGTCGAATAGGCCCAGAAGCAAGGGAAGTCCGGTCCACAGCCTGTACAGGCTCAGGAAACTCATTGATAACTAGTGGAAGGTTCAAGGCATAAGCCATTTGTATGTCGATAAAGCAGCCAGTGGCCCCGGAATCAATGATAATCTGAACGGGGTGCATTGTGTCAGGAGTAGGCTTTAATAAGGCGTGGACTGTGACTGGTCTAATAGGCCCAAATGCCGGAGAAGAAGAAGAGGGGGACTGTGGAGAACTCGTCCTGGCCCTCATATTCAGGGACGAGCAGTCAGAAAACCCGGATTCTTTTGCTTTGGGCGGCGTGGACAAGCCTTGACGTAATGTCCATTAAGTCCACAATAAAAGCCAGCGTTGTCAGTTCTCTGCCTTTCTCGTTCCGTCATAGTTATAGGGCTACGTATTCCACCTACTTGCATGGGTTCACTGGCTACATCAGGAGAGACCGACAACTGTGTACCTGAGAATCTGACTTCTGCCTTGCGCTCGGTGCGTCGAGCGTCTAACTGGAGTGTTAGCTCAACCAGATCAGAGTACTGAGTTGGAAGCGACGGCACCACTGCCAAAGCGTCCTTAATGGGGCCATTTAGACCTCTGTAAAACACTACAGCCTTTTTGTTTTCGGGCCAGGATGTTTCTGCCGCTAACTGATTGAATCGTGTTATGTATTCTATAAGGGTGTTTTTACCCTGAGTGAGATCTAGTAATTCCAAATCTCTGGATTGAGCTTTGTGTCTAGTGTCAAAATCCTTAGAAATTTCAGTCACTAGTAGGTCAAAGTCATAAAGGGCTGGATGATTGTTTTCAAGTAATGGGTTGGCCCATGTGGCGGCGACGCCAGACAAATAGGAAGTCAAAAACGCAGCCTTGGCAGGTGCATCAGGGAACGCTGAAGTTCTACAAAGGAAATGTAGGTTACATTGATTCAAAAATGTACAGAATTTCCTGGGGTCTCCCTGGAATCTCTCAGGGGGTGCTAAAGGAAAAGGAGTGGGAGCAATTACTGGTGTGATGATGGAAGGGGTGGAAGAGGTGGCAGAAGGACCAGGAGTTGGAGGTGTGGGGTCCCCAAATTCGGAATCAGAAGGTAGGGGATGGCGAGCACTCTGAAGGGAGTCAAGGCGGTGGTGTAACGCCGTGGTGGCTGCGGCCATATCGTCCCTCAAGGTAGTAACTGCTTGCAGTAGAGCGGCCACGGGGTCCCCAGCCGACGCCTCCATAATTTGAATGACCTTTCGCCTTCACAGTCTGTTATGACTTGATTGTCGTGAAGATTATGGGGCCTCTGTCCACAAGTTCCACTCAGAAAGATACAAATAACTTCCTGAGCAATCCTTGAGCCCACAGGTTGTTTGAGTGCCGAAGAACGCCAGGAACCAGGAACACCGGTGACCCCTCGACCGCTGTAAAGCAAGCAATGGGTCAGTACAATGGCAAACAATACACTGAATAGCGAGGTAACAAATATCAAGGGGCTTACCAAGGGTCTGGGGACAGGAAGAACAAGATGAGAGTGGAGGTGTTCCGTGTGGCTGCAGAGTGTAGCAAGCGGCAGCAGGTAGGCGTAGATTGTTGTAGAAATAGGCACTGCAAGACCTGAATGGAAAGAGTACTCCAAAAGGTAACAGACAAGGAAATCCGTAAACAGTCCGTTAAGAGTTCCAAGGTCAAAAGCCAGCCAAGTTCGTCGTAACCAGGGGGTAATCCAAAGGAATCCAAAAATACAGTTCAAAGGTCCTGAAACAGCAGAGCAGACCAGTATCCAAGGGCTTGACAGAGGAATCAAAGAAGAACAGTCCGTAGTCCAGGTTCAAGATGTGGAGACAGGAAGACGCCGAACAGTGCCTGATTGGGTTAGCTGTGAAGCACTGAATGAGCATTCCCTCTCCGGTTTTAAAGGGGCCTAGGAGTGTCACATGACCCATCACGTGACCGATGATGTAGCACGTTTCCTTGTCACATGACGCTGCCGGGTCTTCCTGAGGGCATGACGAAGGAAAGGAAAAAGCCGGCGTCTCCGTCGACTGTCTCCAAGACGCCAGGGCAGCTGCCAACGTTGCAATGGGTGAATATGACAATAGCGCGTTAGATGCCCTCATGTGCGCTGCTGCCGTGCTCCTTGAGGGTTGTGAGGACATGAGGTCAGAAGGGGAAGGCAGACCTGAGATGGAGGACTTAGTGACTGCACGCGTATTCGTGTGCGTAAGGTGACCAGTGGATGGTGTAAAAGGCGGTAGCCGTGCAGGTAAAACCGGCAGTCTGCTGCCAGACATGCGCATTTTTCCAGTGCCGGGCTTGCTGGAAACACCAGGGGATTACAACCCCAGTGTTCCTGAAAGTCAGGCGCCGGAGAAATCTTAATCTCCATTCCCATTTGAGTCCCATAGGACTCAATGGGAATGGGGATGATGCAAGCACCGGCACCGTTAATGACGCTGCCGTTGCTTCCAAATAAGTCTGCGGGTGTGTGCCGTCCCACCCGCAGACTCGTAGTGTGCCAACCCGGCAACAACGGTTCCGGTAGGCTTACCAGCACTGTTGTTTCCGGACCAGCACACTCGTAATGAGGCCCTTTGAATGGCAAAGAGAATTTGGCACAGAAGGCCATGATTTTGGAGTCTTGAAATGCACCCTCTTGCTAGAGAAGTCAGAGACTGTGCTAAGCTCGAGTGTGCTGCCTTATTCTGTGCTGAAAACGTGGAGAGGGGAAGGCAATGGCTTGAATATCCTGAAATATCATTTCTTGAACACTTTTCTTTCCCATAACATTGTTTCCCATTCTATTTGTATTTACAGGTAAGGATTAGCAATAGATTTATTAGTATAGGCCCTTTTATTTTGACAAAACACCACTAGGACTGTGTTATTATTATTAGATGGTTGTAGCTTGCTCTTATCTTTAGATTTAGTATTAGATAGGCATTTTTCAAACCCAACTGAAGTTTAATAAACACCCTTGAACTGTGTTCACTTGAGTCTGTCTTACTGTTGATACCATGCCTTCCTTACAACACCAACAACCAAATAGTGACCAGTATATGGTCTTACTCTGCTTCTGTCTTGGCCACGGAAATCTGTGTTTAAATCATCTGATGATCTATATCTCACCACACATAAACAGCAAGTCTTACAACTCTTGGGCTTCCCTATATTCACCTCGCACCTTGAGCAATGTTAGTTGCATTGGTATTGCTGAGTTTTTAAATACTCTTATCTTGGGTATTTCTTTATTTATTACATTTATAAGTAGCGCCTAGACCCGGAGGTATCACGGCGCTAGAGGAATTGTACATTACAGGTAAGAGACGTTACAGTTAGTTACATGTTGTAGGGTGTATATGGGGCATAGGAAAGATACAGTTGAGGGATTTTTAAGCTGTACATTGGGAAGATACAGCTGTGAGGTTTCCTAACAGTACAATAAATGCAATTACATGTATTTGTTAAACAGGGCTGTTTTTACTTTTTTACGAAAGAGAGGGTATGATGGTTCTTCTTGGATGCAGTGAGGTAGGGCATTCCACAGGCTGGGGGCAATGGAGGTGAAGCTGGAGCCTCCAGCTCTCTTTCTGTTGAATCTCGGGGTGATGAGAGCAGAAGAGGAGGAGGAGCGTAGATTGCGAATGGTTTTTCTTTTTTATATGGCTGGATAAGTAACGGGGAGCAGTATTATGAAAGCAGCGATGGATGATGGCGAGGAGCTTGAACTCGATGCAGGCTTTAATAGGGAGTCAGTGTGCCTGATTTGTGAAATGTGGTCTGATCGTTTCAGGCCCCAATCAGCTCTGAGTGTATTATTTTCAATTAGCTCTAGTTAATTGATGTTTTTCATTGACGTTCTGGTCAGGATAGCGTTGCAATAATCTAGTTTTCTACCAATGATGGCCCTAGTTAGGGTGAGGCAGTTTCTGGAGGTGAGGAATTTTCTGGAAAGGTTGGGTTTGGTGGAGTAAGTGACGGATGAGACGACAGCCTTAACATGTTTCTGAATGTTTAGTTCTGCATCGAGGTAGACTCCCAGCGTCTTGACGTGGGAGGATACAGGGGTAATGTTCCCATCGATGCAGAATGAGGTGAAGGCAGGGTCGAGGTGTTTGGGTTGGTCAGGGGAGCCCACAATAAGGAGTTCCATCTTGTCTTCATTCAGGCAGAGATGGTGAGTCACCATCCAAGCCTGAATGATGCTATAGGTGTGGTTAACATTAGCAGAGTCTAGTTCGTAGTTGCCAGTGAGTTCAAGGAGAACTTGTCTGTCGTAAGCGAAGTTGGTGTATGGGATGTCGAGGCTGTACATGTGGTCAAAGAGGCGTTTGGTATACATATTGTATAGGGCGGGGGAGAGGCAGGACCCTTTGGGGACACCATAGGAGACAGGGATGAGGTCAGCTGCTTCCGTTCCCACGAAAACCCTAGAGGTTTGAACGGCGAGGAAGGCCTTGATCCAGTTGGCTGCTTCAGTGGAGATGTTGAAAGTGGCAGGGAGGTGGTGGCACAGAATCGAGTGTTCAACGAGGTCAAAGGCCGCTGAGAGCTGTAATCATACACGGATCCGGTGTTTCCATGGTCCCCATCCCCATGGAGTCCTATGGGGATTAATGGAATTCCGCCTCGGGAATTACCGGGTCACCAGGGTTGTAATGCCCGGTGATTCCGGCAATCACAGAGGCGGTAATTCACTACGAGTCCGGCGGCAGCCTGCTGGTTTTTCTGGCATGGCTACCGCAAGACTCGTAATGAGGCCCTTTGTGTGTAGTATATTTAACCGGAACCTAAGAAACAGATCTCTGTATTTTTTATGCTAGGTAATCTTTTGAGATATAATGGTGTTGTGTTAGATAACGCAGAAAGATTTTTTGAGAGTATGCACTTTAGAATTTACTCTTTTTGATTCCGTCTCGTTCCAATCATCAGCCCAAAACATCCTTTCAACATGTGTAGGATTTCCGATTAAAGTTTCAACAGATAATCCTAGATTTAGCAAAATGTCATTGCATCTTTCTAGCCACATCTTCAAAGACGGGAATTGCAGCCTTATTTGGCGAATATGATCTTATGTTGGGGTAGACAATCAGGAGTGCATAGTTTGCCAAAGAGAAGCAGGGACTTCCAAACCACCCTTACATACAAGGATAGAAGTCCGATTTTGTGTTTTATCACTGCCATGGGTACCGCGTTGGGTATACATAGGATCTGTCTCCAGAATCTACCCTCAAGGCAGTCCCATATTTCCCATGACAAGCCAAGGCAGGCTTCAGCAGCGTAAGTGAGGGTAGGTGTCACATTCTGGTTATAAAAGTGAATGATCGGCAGGAGCGAGAACGTCCCATTTTTCCGTGCGATCAGTATGCCTTGAGCAGATAATTGTTTGATTTTACCCTCTAAGTGCTCTTTCCATGGGGTTTCACAGGTGCTTGCACTTATCATTGCACCTAAGTATTTTATGGGCAGAACCGTTCTAATTCTATGCTTGTTCAGTATCCAACTTGGCGTTTTAGACTATCTACCCTTTCGGTTACCCAAGGTCATTATTTCAGTTTTGTTATGGGTTTCGCGGTAGGTTTGTAGTTGTGAGTAGGCAGTGTGGTCTAGGATTTTAAGGAGGTATGGTATTGTCGTGATCGGCCAGTAGTTGGTAGGGAGGCTGGGGTCAAGGCACGGTTTCTACAGGAGTGGCGTGACCCAGGCTTCTTTGATGGAGCTGGGGATAGTGTTGGAGTTCAAAGAGGCACTGATGAAGTTAGCAATGGTGGGGGCCCGAGGTTCAGCACACATTTTAACAATATGAGCTGGGCATATGTCCCCTGGACAGTTGGAGGCTTTCAAGCATTGGATGGTCGAGAGGACGTCTGCCGGGTAGCCTGGGCAGGAGTGAAACAGTGTAGTGGTGGGGCAGGAGGGGGTGAGGGCTCCCAAAGGGGCTTGCATCGTGGGGGGGTTGATTCTTTTAGTATGGTTATGTCCCTGAGGTTGTGGTTTTGGGTGATTAGAGATGACTGAATGAGTGAGCACCAGGCTTTGCATTTGGGGAAGCTGTCCATAGGAAAGATAGGCCATACTTGTACCCCTTAAATAGATTGGGGTACCCCCTGATCACGCTCACACCAGAGTAAATGCACCCCTCTAGGGAATTAAGGCCATGAGTCTATATTGCAAGAGATAAACTTTAATCTTTACAAAGATGAGGATTGGGGGAATGGCAGAGGATCTGCCATTCCGACCAGCATTCTGTCTTCCTTGGCTGGCTCCCAGGTCCTGAACACTGGTGCTGCGCCTGGAGCTTAAATACTCTTGACTTGGTTACTGGATACTGGCAGAACTCATCCAAAATTGTTCTTCTTGCCATACAAGGGATGCTGTAGTCTCCAATGTTGCATGGCCAGGTTTACACATAGACCAATCCTACTTTAAGATACTGCTGCCTCTGCAGGAATACATTTTGCTCTTGTTTAGCATCATTTGCTATGTTATAAACATTCATACATAAACACATCCTCCTGCCATTCTCTCAACACTTCACTCAACATAATTATATTTGATCTGGTCCAGTCATTTCTCCAAAAACCCTTATTTTTACATATTGTTGCATTATGTGCATGAGCACATACATTCTGCTATTCTTAGTCTGCATGGGCTTTTGATGAACGGAAACTGCTGCTCATCCACTTTGTGTGCTCTGAGAGAGCCAGCCTTGGTGACGGTGACGTAATGCCTGTAGTCTACTTTTAGTACAGGCTACATTCCTTCTGCAGAGAGCCTGCTTTGAGATCAGCTAAATACAATGTAACAGTTTTACAAATATATTCAGCTAAATATTTATTTGCACCTTATATTTAAATCCTATTTTCATTTAGTGGCTGGCCACGCCTCTGTGTGATTATTTTTGCATGAAAAAAACGTTCTCAGTGCTATAGTGCTTAGACGTCTTGCCTAATTGTAAAGCGGTGGAGGGGTGCAGGAAGGCGCTAGCTCCTCCCCAACAGTCCCCCCTTTCGTTACCTCTACAGTACCAAACTCATCCCCACCCCACATATCTATAACCCCAGAAATATTTGTATTTCAGTTTTGCTGTTTATTGTATGTCAAGGTGTTTTAGATCCCCCAATTGATACCATCATCTTTCGCTATTAGGGACTACAGGAACACATCATCGGAGACCCCATTGGCACGTGCAGAAGAGAACCAAGAAGAACACGATCACAGGAACCAGTACTTTTACTGCTACTTCCAGCCATAACGAGACCCAATCAAAGGCAAGCGATAGCCAATCTGTGTTCTGACCTCCACCTTCTTTCTTCATTTGAACACCTAGATTGTGCACTGCCTTGATGACGTGTGATAGTTACCCATCCTCAGCATCCTCCGGGGGTTGAAATGTGCAGCAGCTGCTTGTACCCCAGGAGCCAAAAAAGATGAAAAAGAAAGTCTCTGCTAAGCTAAAAAGAGCGTGTGGAAGAGTCTTTTGAACCAGTTTGATCTCTTCTTTCTTCCCTGCTGTTGAAATCATCTTTTTTCTGGCAGAATACCAAATTCTTGTGTCATCTTCAAGCTTCTTTCTGCTTCCTTAGGTGCTAGAGTGGCTGTTGGCACCTACTGTCATGATGCCTACCCCCAGGCATCCGGACCAAGCCCATCAGCCCCGGGAGCAGGCATCTAGACATTTAGTAAAACCTCAGCAGCCCCGGCTAGGGGCTATCTGGGTTCAGTCCTGGCGCCTTAGGCGCCAGGCTCATAGTAGAAATCAGTCCTGGTGCCTAAGGCGCCAGGCTCATAGTCATTACTTACCTCAGGCAGACCATGCTGCAAATGACTCCAATCCAACATGAAGCCTGAAAGGGACTATTTTTCTACAGGGACTATTTTTTACTCAGGTGTGGTTCTAGGGACTTCTTACCTGGGACTACTTTTGAGGCTATTTAAACCACGCCCGACCAGCAACACACGCTTTGCGTTATTCTGCATTGAGCAGCGTAACGCTCACCGTGCCTGCAGCCTGCATCCAGTCTTCTGCCACGCCCGCCTCGAATCCGGAGCTCCTAAAACAAAGAGGAAAGAAAGGGAAGAGGTTAAGGTTAGAAAACTAACTTATTTCTATTCCACACCTGATTCTGGATCCATCTCGTCTCCGGACCGGTAAAGAACATTATTTCTACACGTGCCGCACCTCCAGCTGCATCGCCGTGCCATCCTCACCAGTCTTCACAGCATCCTTCGGGTCGGCGCTGCCTCCATCATTTCTTCGCCGAACTTCGTCACCTAGGAGACAAAAGAAAACCACAAGGTGAGCCGAGGGAACCAACAAATATAATTCTTACCACCATAGACTTACCTGATTTACCACCGGAGGCATCCTTTTGTGACGCTCCATATTTTCACGTGCCGCATCTGTAAAGAGAGACAAAACAACACGTTTTCCACGTGCAACATTTACCGGACAGCTTCGGGTAATACAGACTCTTACCTGAGCACCACCAGCTGCCACAAGAGCATCTTTTCACGAGCCAGCTGCAAGACAAGAAAGGAAGGGGGGAACAAGAGTGAACATCGGACATATTGAACTCTATGAACTTAATACTTACTGGTCCTCACCAGGAACCTCAGAGTCAATTCTCTCCGGAACTCTCCCGAGCCTTCAAACCAGTGAAGTAACTGGAATCGACGTCCCCCTGCAAATCCACGCAGGATGGAGAGCTCATCTTTCAAGAATATAAGGTGAGATTGCTGTGAGGGCATTTCGGAGGTGATTAGTTGGGGAGGACTGTGGGGGTGCCATCACTTGAACCCACAAGTGGCTAAATCCATCTCTCCACTTGCAGTAGAATATTTCTAAGGGTTAAGCAGACAAGATTAGGTGGGCAGATCCAGTCAGTCATCGCTGCACTACGCATCACGTGGGTGGAGACCGCAGCTGTCCGGGTCTGACCGACGTCCCTGTGGGAGCCAGGTGAGCGTAAAAGAACGCAAAGCCTATCTACAAATCCCCACCCGGGCGTTATGGAAACCTCAGAAACCGACCAACTAGCCCTATTGTTAGGGGAACTTAGGGCAGAAGTGCACTCTGTGCGCCAAGAGACTAATGCCCTCAGGAGAGAACTAATTGTGTCAAAGGAGCGCACTGATGATCTTGCTAGACAATTACTGCAAAACCAAGCTGGGCAAACACCATTACCTGGACTCGGGGGGAATCCAACTCCTGTTTCATCGAGCAATCCTGTGCAAGTGGTTCTACCAGGGAGCATTCCTTTAGCTCCACCCGAACGTTTTGCTGGGGACCCAAAAAAGTTTGCTGTGTTTATGAACCAACGTCGCTTGCACTTTTTATGCAGACCTGGAGCTTTTCCGAACGACCAAACCAAAGTAGCCTTTGTACTATCATATCTTAGTGGCAGCGCAGCGGATTGGTCAATTCCATTAGTTAACCAGGATGACCCTCTTCTTCGGGATTTCCAAGGTTTTCAATTGAGCATGGAATGACTATTTGCCAGACATTCACAGGGACAGGCCCTGGATAACGAACTTTTATCATTACGACAAGGTAACCAGGATCTACTAACCTATATCGCCACTTTCAATAGGTTAGTGGTGGAAACCGGATGGCCAGAGGTAAAACAAATTACATTATTTCATCGTGGACTTCGGGGTGAACTCAAAGACGTTTTGGCCCAAGTTGTGAACCCACCTCAGGATTGTGCAGAATATATAGACTTAGTGGTCCAGTTAGACCACTGACTTCAGAATAGAAAGGCTGATCGAGCTAAGTTCGAGAATCGGGTATTGGTTAAGCCCAATGTTACCCTCAAAGGAACAGATGTATCAGAACCGATGCAGATCGGGGGGGTCAAGGGACCCTTAACTCAAAAGGAAAGAGAAAGAAGACGGCAGATGCAACTGTGTCTGTACTGTGGGGCCTCAGGACATTTTCTATGGGATTGCCCTATAAAAACATCTAAAAAAATAGTCGGAGTTGCTGATAAAAATCAAACAGAGCCTGATTCTGGAAACGACCATGCCCGACAAGCGTAGAGGTCCGCTTGCCGAGCTTGCAGAAGGATACTCAGACCTCGAACTTCATCATACCAATGGTCCTTATAGATCCAAGGCAGCCATCACGTATGCACGCAATGAGGGCATACATTGATAGCGGGGCCATAGGAAACTATGTGGACCACGAGTTGGCTTCTAGGATGAATCTATCTCTCTGCAAAAAGACCACTTCGGATGTCATCACCACAGTCGATGGAACGGAAATTGCCTCTGGGCCTGTAACTCATTCCACGCAGAGATGACACTATTGGGTCAGGATGGGCATCCAGAGACTATTGTGTTTGATTTAATCAAAGCCCCGCAGTTCCAAATAATACTGGGGATACTTTGGTTGGAAACACATAATCCTTGTATTGATTGGCGAGAGAAGAGAATAACCTTCCCGGATTGTGCACATATTTGTTACCCAAAAAAACCCTTGAACCAAGGCCTGGCCACAGTCGCTACTCCAGTCGTGCAGTTACCTCAGGAATATCAGGAATTCCAGGATGTTTTCCAAAAGGGACAGGCAAACACCCTACCACCTCACAGATCATACGATTGTCAAATCGATCTCATACCCAGTGCACAACCTCCATGTAGTAGGATCTACGCCCTTACGGAACCCGAAAACCTTCACCTATGACAATACTTGGACCAATACCTTGCTAATGGCTTCATTCGTCCATCCAAGTCCCCTGCATCTTCAGCTTTGTTCTTCGTGCCTAAAAAGGAAGGTGACCTCAGAACGTGCATAGACTACCGCGCAATAAATCAGATCACGGTTAAGAACCGATACCAATTGCCTCTGATCCCCGAATTACTAGACCAAGTAAAGGACGCTTGCATCTACACTAAATTAGATCTCCGAGGGGCATATCATCTGGTACGTGTAAAGAAAGGCGACAAATGGAAGACTGCTTTTCGCATTAAGTACGGGTTATTCGAATACCAGGTGATGCCCTTCAGGTTGTGCAATGCACCAGCAGCCTTCCAGTATTTTATGAACAATGTCCTTCGTGAACTCATTGACGTCTGTGTTGATGTATACATAGACGATATTCTAGTGTACTCCTCTTCAGAATCAGACCATGTGAAGCACGTTCGTGCAGTCCTTGAGAAACTACGCCAGCACAAGTTATATGCAAAATTGGAAAAATGCGTTTTTCATGCTACGGAAGTTGAATTCCTTGGATTTATCCTGACTCCAAAAGGAGTCCGAATGGACTCTCGAAAGGTGGACACAATCCTCAAGTGGCCATCACCCAGTTCAGTTAAAGGGGTACAAAGCATGCTCGGATTTGCTAATTTCTACCGCAGATTCATTCCGGAATTCTCACATGTTGTACACCCTATCACAGCACTTTTGCGAAAAAACAAACGCTTCTTGTGGAACGAAGAAGCTGAAAAGGCCTTCCAAGAGCTGAAAGCGAAATTCACGTCTGCACCTGTCTTAAAGCATCCACGCCCCGAACTTCCATACATAGTTGAAACTGATGCATCCAGTTTAGCCATGGGAGCTGTCCTGTCCCAGAAGGATCCTGAAACCCGTCAACTTCACCCAGTACCATTTTGGTCCACAAAGTTCTCGGCACCCGAGTTAAACTATGCGGTTACCGATAAAGAATTATTAGCCATCAAATCCACCTTCAAGGCTTGGCGGCATTATCTTCTCGGTGCCAGGCATACCATTACGGTAATCACCGATCACCGGAACTTGCAGTATTTAAAAACAGCCAAGGCCCAATCGTCGCGTCAACTTCGATGGGCATTGATCTTTGCCGAGTTCGATTTCGTGATCACTTATCGACCAGGTTGTAAAAATGGCAAGGCAGATGCCTTATCCCGAATAGGGATGGGAGAAGCATATGCGAACCCGGAACCGGTGCCTATAATTTCAGAACAAAGAATTCTTGGCATAACCACTCTACAGACACTAGAGGATATTCAAGTAAAGATCCAACAACTCTTGGATCCAATAGCCCTGCAGGACTGGTTGAAGAAAGGCCCGGACTACTCAGTCATCAATGACCTACCTTATTATCAAGGGCGACTATTTCTACCACACAAGGAACTACAAGAACTAGTCATCTCCAATTATCATGACACCCTGATGGAAGGACACCCAGGTATCGCAAAAACTGAAGCTAAAATTAAGAGACAATTCTGGTGGCCCACCTGGCGAAAAGGCATAAAGTCATTTGTAATGTCTTGTGGCATTTGCGCCCAAAACAAAAGTCAGAAGAAAAAACCAGCTGGCCTCTTACAACCTTTGGATATTCCACCTACACCATGGCACACCTTATCGTTAGACTTTATTACAGATCTACCTCCATGTAATGGATTTAACACCATTCTAGTTATTGTGGATCTTTTTTCCGAGATGGCCCACTTTATTCCTCTAAAGGGATTACCTTCTGCTTCAATTCTGGCCAAGGAGTTCCTCGAAAACATTGTTCGAATACATGGATTTCCTTCCGTATTGGTCTCTGAGCGAGGTAGTCAATTCATTTCACATTTTTGGAAGAAATGTTGTCAACTGGCGCAAATCGATGTGAGGTTATCAACCAGTCACCATCCCCAGACCGATGGTCAGACGGAGAGGACCAACCAGACCCTTGAACAGTACCTACGTTGCATGCTACACCAGACCGAAAGTAATTGGAAAGATATTTTATGGATTTCCGAGTATGCATACAATAACTCTGTACATTCAGGAACCGGACAAAGCCCCTTTTATACCATATCTGGACATCGCCCTCGAACCTCAGAACTAGATTCGCCAAAAATGCCTGCAGTTAGTCATTTGCATTCTACTATTACACAAGCCTTAAAAGAGGCAACAGAACATTTGAAACAAGCAAAAGAGAAATATAAGAAAAATGCTGATCAACATAGAAGTGAAACTCCACAATACCAGATTGGGAATCACGTTTGGCTGGCTACAAAACACATACCTCTGAAGGGAAATCGGACTTTTAACCCTAGATATTTGGGACCTTACACTATTAAGGCCATTATCAACCCGGTAGCCGTCAAATTGGAATTACCCTCTAATATGCGCATTCATCCTGTCTTTCATGTTTCACTTTTAAAACCAGTTCAACCAGGAACAAGATTAACCAAACCACCCGACCCCATCTTGATAGATGGAGAACCTGAATTCGAGGTAAAAAACATCCTGGACTCCAAGATGGTTAAATCAAAACTTTTTTATTTAATCGATTGGAAGGGCTACGGACCACAAGAAAGGTCATGGGAACCTAGTGACCACGTCCATGCACCTCGGTTGGTGAAAAGATTCCATCGGAACTTCCCAGACAAATCAGGGCCCAGGGGAAGAATAACTTTAGGAGGGGTCTTGGGGGGTAGTGCTGTCATGATGCCTACCCCCAGGCATCCGGACCAAGCCCATCAGCCCCGGGAGCAGGCATCTAGACATTTAGTAAAACCTCAGCAGCCCCGGCTAGGGGCTATCTGGGTTCAGTCCTGTCGCCTTAGGCGCCAGGCTCATAGTAGAAATCAGTCCTGCGCCTAAGGCGCCAGGCTCATAGTCATTACTTACCTCAGGCAGACCATGCTGCAAATGACTCCAATCCAACATGAAGCCTGAAAGGGACTATTTTTTTACTCAGGTGTGGTTCTAGGGACTTCTTACCTGGGACTACTTTTGAGGCTATTTAAACGACACACGACCAGCAACACACGCTTCGCGTTATTCTGCATCCAGCAGCGTAACGGTCACCGTGCCTGCAGCCTGCATCCAGTCTTCTGCCACGCCCGCCTCGAATCCGGAGCTCCTAAAACAAAGAGGAAAGAAAGGGACAAGGTTAGAAAACGAACTTATTTCTATTCCACACCTGATTCTGGATCCATCTCGTCTCCGGACCTGTAAAGAACATCATTTCTACACGCGCCGCACCTCCAGCTGCAGAGCCGCGCCATACTCACCAGTCTTCACAGCATCCTTCGGGTCGGCGCTGCCTCCATCATTTCTTCGCCGAACTTCGTCACCTAGGAGACAAAAGAAAACCACAAGGTGAGCCGAGGGAACCAACAAATATAATTCTTACCACCATAGACTTACCTGATTTACCACCGGAGGCATCCTTTTGTGACTCTCCATATTTTCACGTGCCGCATCTGTAAAGAGAGACAAAACAACATGTTTTCCACGTGAAACATTTACCGGACAGCGCCGGGTAATACAGACTCTTACCTGAGCGCCACCAGCTGCCACAAGAGCACATCTTTTCACGAGCCAGCTGCAAGACAAGAAAGGAAGGGGGGAACAAGAGTGAACATCGGACATATTGAACTCTATGAACTTAATACTTACTGGTCCTCACCAGGAACCTCAGAGTCAATACTCTCCGGAACTCTCGCAAGCCTTCAAACCAGTGAAGTAACTGGAATCGATGCGCCCCTGCAAATCCACGCAGGATGGAGAGCTCATCTTTCAAGAATATAAGGTGAGATTGCTGTGAGGGCATTTCGGAGGTGATTAGTTGGGGAGGACTGTGGGGGTGCCATCACTTGAATCCACAAGTGGCTAAATCCATATCTCCACTTGCAGGAGAATATTTCTACGGGTTAAGCAGACAAGTTTAGGAGGGCAGATCCAGTCAGTCATCGCTGCACTACGCATCACGTGGGTGGAGACCGCAGCTGTCCGGGTCCGACCGACGCCCCTGTGGGAGCCAGGTGAGCGTAACACCTACACAGGCATTTCTTCTCCCTTCAGGTGTTCTTCCAGGATTACTAGTAGCACTGAGTGCAGGGTGGCCAGTGAACACTTGCTTCTCCAAGATGGTAGGAGTTGAAGGTAGGCTTGTTGGCAACAAACCCAGTAGTAATCCATTACCACTGCCGTACCTTTCGTCATACCACGGATCACAAGAGTGTGGTTGCACTGTGTGTGTTTGTGCCACCAGGAACTGTCCCTTCATTGCTAAAAATAAAGTTCAAAGTTTTCGGCTTTATCTATTCACATTGGCTTCTTCATTGTTGCAATCCGTCTCAGCCTTGTGATGTGTTGGGACCATATTTGCGCACACATAGTCTCTATTTGAGATATTGCTTCTCCTCTGTACTCGATCAGCCCATCTGCCAGGCACATCACTGTGGTGCCCTGCCATTTGTGATTGTCATTTGAGTAACCTCCCAAGGAGAAATATGGTCCTTGTAGACACTGGCGGTATTTTGTGTTGCCATTGCATAACGCTGGGTCTATATCAATGCTCCTCAACTGCACGCTGTGTGCCTGGAATGTGCCCTTTATCCCCTATAGTGCAAGATGTGCCCAGCATTGTGCCCCTGTAATTGGGACTGGATGAGGAACTAAAACCTTAGGAGCCCCTGATGTGTGCGGGATAAGTGCACAAACGTAACATCTTTCATTGATTACATTCCTTCCTGTAATGCGCATATCAGAGTACCAGCTATTCAATGTTTCTACTTCTGGACGTCAGAAATACGTTCAAATCCCAACCCCTTATGTAAATCATACAGCATTCATACTTCCCGTTTCATTCGTCAAAGAAAACTTGTAGGGGTAGCCAGAAAAAAGTGAGACATTTTGCATTTCCTTTTTAATAGACATATTAGCATTTTTTTTCCAACTGTCCATCCCCCCCTTTATATGGCCACCCCATATAACCAACATACCTTCATCCACTCCAACAACCACTACCAGTGTCATACAAAAAACATAGCACTTTATATAATACATGTTTTTTTTTACTTTTATTTTAACTTACACAGACATAACATCTAAACTTGACATTATAATATCAACGTCATCATCGTTTTGCTCCACAGCGAGCGGGTACACTTCGAAACATTATTACAGTGCTTCTGAGTCTACATCTCCTACACATTTATTAGACAAATATTGCTTGTATCTGCTGCATATGTTTCTGGTGCAGCTGTGCCTGGGTAATAAGCCGGCATATACTTCTTCACAGTCGTTGACCCATGTCATATCTCTTTCCCAATAATTTTTCGTGGGTGGTTCTGAGCATTTCCATTGCATCAATATTGCTTGCTTAGCTAGTATCAAACTGAGATTCAGCAACTTGCGCCAAGTAGGGTTGATTTTACTCACTGTGCCTAACATGCATAGACCTGGATCCCTCACAATGAGTTGATCTGCCATTTCATCGAGTGCTTTTCACACATCTGCCCAGTATTTAGACAGCCGCGTGCACAACCACAACATGTGGAACATGCCAGCTCACTCGCTCCTGCATCTGGGACATTTCCCATCAGCTATGTGGTATATGGTTCTGATCCTGGCCGGGGTGTAGTAAGCCCTGTGCAATACCTTGTAGTGTATTAACCGAGTTATATGAGACATTTCTCGTTAGTGCACACAGTTTTGCCCACTGCTGGTCAGTGATAGTATAGCCCAGGTCTAATTCCCATTTCCCTTTATCATCTAGGGGTAATACATCTCTGGTGGATTGCACAATTTTATATAATGTGAAAATGGATGTCTTGGTTACGTTGGCACTGAACATGTATCCCAAACCCAGATGCATATGTGGTTCAGTAGGGAATATAGCCCATACTTCTGCCATGGCCAAGCCCAGTCTTAGGTATTGTAGCTTCTGTAGTGGGCTACGCCCTCTGGTCTTATTAATCTCCTCCCAGCCGATTAACAGTTTATCTATGAATAGATCTCCAAACCGGAGTACTACCTTGTTCCTCCAATGTGTGGCGAGGATATTGTCCTGCGTGGGGAGGGAGGAAATGAGCTTCCCATAGCGGCATGTTTGGATGATACAAGACCTCCTGCCCGGGGCGGCCGGTCATTCTGGTCCAGGCTGAGCATGTTACCAATGCCGGGTTAACAGTGTTATCATTTCTGACCTTGGATGCTGCTACTCTATGTAGACACTTCAATTGGCCCAGTGTATGCGTTTCAATTGCCGAGTGTGGTGCCTGGGGGTTCCCTTCTATCCAGTATGTGGTGTAATATGACTGCGCTGCGAGATAATATAATTCAAAATCAGGGGCCGAGAGGCCGCTCTGAGGGTACGTTTGGGTGAGTCTTCGCCAGCTCACTCTGGGTTGCCCATTCCAGACAAATGCTGTGCATGCCCCTTGTATTCTGGTGACGAATATTCTGCCCGGCCATAAGGGGATAGTGGTGAACAGATAAAACAGTAAGATGATAATTTTTATCAGGGCTAGTCTTCCGATGAGCGAGATTGGTAGTGACAGCCACTGTTCATGTTTGGCACAACGCCCAGGTATTTCACCCGTGTGGGGGCCCATAAGAGCCCATGTAGCTCTGTGGGTTTATGAGTGGCCTCTGTGAATGGAAAGATCTCAGATTAAGTTGAGTTCAGCTTCAGCCCAGAATATTCACTGAATTCCCTGACTAATCGTAGCGCCCTGCCAAGGGTGGTTTCAGGGTTTTCTAAATTCAACATTATGTCATCTACATATAGCGTAATGATTTCTATCCTGCCAGCTATCGAGATTCCCATCATGCTACTTCGAGCTCTCAGTAGATCTGCAAGGGGCTCTATGACCAGCGCAAACAGTAAAGGGGACAGGGGGCAGCTTTGTCTGGCACCTCCGGCCAGCTCCAGAATCCCAGATAGGATGGTTTTGTGTACAGTATCCGAACACATCTCACAAAACTCGGCCCAAATCCGCAGTTATTGAGCAACCTGAATAGGAAGGGACTAGGGACAGTAGACCGTGTCGAAGGCCTTTTGCATGTCTAGTGCCTGTGCCACCCCCTGAGTGTCTTGAGGTTTCGATGCAAGAATGTTAAAGCAGCGGCGGATATTAGTTGCCGTGGACCTGCCCAATACAAAGTCGGCCTGGTCCTCATGGACCATGTGCGGCATTAGAGGGTTGAATCGTGTGGCCAATATCTTAGCAAATTTCTTCGCATCCGTGTTTATTAGTGAGAGAGGCCTGTAAGAGCCACAATCCTCTGGACACTTCCTGGGTTTTAGCAGTAAAGTGATGATCGCTTCCCGCGTAGTTCCAGGTAGCTCACCGGTTTTCAACGCCTCGGTCCAGACAGCCAGGAGTCGGGGCACTAGGGTCATAGCAAATTATTTATAGAACTTGTCCCCCAGTCCGTCAGACCCCGGTGCCTTCCCATACGGTAGGGATTTGATAGCTTCAGCTATCTCTAACTGGGTCATTGGATTTTCTAGTGCATCCCTTGTTTCTGGCGACAGAAGTGTGGTGGGTATCCCGGCTCAGTATCTGTCTATTTCTTCTTCCATGGCAACACTCTGGGGAGAGTACAAGTATGCGTAAAAGTCATAAAAGACCTTCCTTATCTCTTCCTGATCTATGAGTATCGCTCCATCTGGGCGTGTTATACATGGGATGCTGGAATTGCTGCATTCCCCTCTCACCATCCTGGCTAGGAGTTTACCCGGGCGTTCCTGCTCTCCGTACTGTCTAGCGGCCGCCGGCCGGTCAAAATAGCGGATTTCCCGATCAGCTGCCTCTTTGTACTTCTCCAATCGGGTTTTAATATTTAATTTAGTCTGGGCGGTTGGGTTTAGGACGTATTGTTCCTGTAGTTGGGCTATGTTTCCCTCTGCAAATGTCTTTAAGCACTCCCAGATCAGTCGACATGGCGATCCCCCTTATATACACCTTGAAGGCCTGCCATAGAGTCCTTGGCTTTCTACCGTGCCATTGTTTTTTTTCGAAGTATTCGTCTATATGTTGGGTCAGGCTAGTCTTATACACGTGATCTAATAGAGCCGCTGCCTTAAATCTCCAAGGGGGTCTCCGTGGGAAGATTCTGGGAATATGTAGGGTCAACATCACCGGAGAGTGGTCCGAAAGTTTTCTAGGCAATATCGTCGCCTCGGACACCCATCCCAGCACAGGACTCCTTGAGATACCAGCCAAATGTCTATCCTCGAGTTCCTGTCGTGCACTGACGAGTAAAAGGTGTACGCTCTCTTCTCTCCGTGTAAGGATCACCAGACATCACACCAGTCCAGGTCTGTTATGTGCGTTTGTATCGTGCGTGCAGCTTGGGTCAGTGTTCTGGGGCTATTGGATGTGCGGTCTAGTTGGGTGTTTAGTATCGTATTGAAATCCCCACCCATGATTATGTGAGCAGTTGGATTTTTGGCACACTTCTGAAAGATCTTGGTGTAGTAGTCAGGCTCGTCCTTGTTTGGGCCGTAGAGATTAATGAGGAGTACCTCTATCTCTGACAATTTCCCGTGCACGATCACGTACCTCCCTTCCAGATCGCACTCTGCCGCTAAGTGCGATTATGGTAGTGTTTTATGTATTAACTTGAGTACCCCCCGTGCTCTGCTTGGGTAGGATGTGTAGAAGCAGTGATTGCCCCAACCAGGTGCTATCTTGTCTGCCTGGTGTCCCAGTAGATGTGTCTCCTGGAGGAATGCAATCTGGGCACCAGATCTGTTAATATACGCCATTATTATCTGTGTTTTCACTGGAATCCCCAGTCCCCTTACATTCCAACTTATCAATTTAAATCCCCTTGAGTCTTCCTCAGCCATACTCTGTGCAGTTTTTAGTAGGATTCATAATAATCAAGTGTCCCGTGCTATTATATGTGACCATCTTGGGTATGTCTGTGAATTTTTAACTTTAACTCCCCACCCATTCTTGCTTCCCCTCACCCCCTCCCCCAAAGTCCCCCGAACTTCAACTATGCATTTTTCACCTTCCCATACCCTTTCCCGCTTAACAAAACCGTGCACCCGTATTTCGGGGCCCTTCCGCGGGGGCTGAGGCCAAGGAGCATAACATGACTGCCCATAGGTTACCCACATAAATGTTTCCAGTACACATAATGAATAGTGGCATTCAGCATTGTGACAATGTGTTGCAAACAACCAATATATAGGAATAAGATACAGATCATGGGTATCTGCTACTGTAGCCTTATGTCCAATGTTCTTAAACGTAGTAGTGAATCAGTTGTTTGGGTCGTCTCTTCCGGGTTGTGCTGAGGCACTGTCGCTCGCACCGGTAGTGCCGGTTGTCTGTTTCGTTGGCATCGGAATACTAACTTCAGCGAAGGAGGCAGCTTCCTCAGGAAAAGTAAAGAAATATGTCTTGTTATTATGCTGTAGGCGTAGCCCGGTGGGGTATAGCATTGCATAGGGCACTCCTCTTTCGCGTAGCATCTTCTTAATGCCTGTGAATGAGCATAGCTCCTGTTGGACTGCAATGTATAATCAGGGAAAATCTGGATGATGCTGGAGCCCAGCTTCAGTTCTTGCTTGTCTCTTGCTGCACGAAGCTCCAAGTCCCTGTCTCTATAGTTCATCAGCCTGGCTATAATAGCTCTAAGGTAGGCTCCTGGTTTAGGGCGAGGTTCTAGAGATCTGTGCGCTCTTTCGATGACAAACATTGAGGACCAGCCAGGGTCGCCCAACAAGTCCTTGAGCAATTCCTCCACTGCTATTTCCATCGGGCCTTTCAGGGCATCTTCGGGCACGCCTACTATGCGCACATTATTGCGTCTGGATCTAACTTCCAAATCCTCGCACTTGAGCTTCACTGTTCCCAGATCTTTGGCCATTTCTGTCACGCAGCTCCGTAGTGCCTCAAGTGCATCTTCCGTAGTGCTGATCCGGGTCTCCGCTTCTGTGATACGGCTTGTGGCTTTCTCAAGCTGGTTTCTGATCGTGGTCACGTTTGCATTGATGCCATCTAGTCTATCATTCAAGGCTGTGAAGGGTATGTTTGGGGGTATGTTACCATGTTCTCAATGTCTCAGTAGCCTAGCTGCAGCATAGAGATGGGTACAGCCTCAATGGCAGTTTTGAGCCGTGGTCCTTGCCTCAGGGCTGCAGGTCTGATATATTGACGTGGTTTGTTATGTGCAATATGCTGCCTGTGCCAGGTATCGGGTGTCTGTGGTCTGCCTCGAACCTGTAACTACCACCTCCTATGATTAGTGCTTGCCGTAACTCACAGCAGTCTTTTATACCAAGGGTTTAGCCCTCTTTGGAGCGCAGAGCATATCTTTCTTGAGGTCAAGTAGCTGCACCTCAGCGTTGTATCTTTCTGGCTGTGGTGCCTGTGTCGTTGCTTTCCTGGATCTTGACGATCTCTGAGATCTGTGGCGCTCAGCGTGCGCAGGTTGCTGGTCCTTGTGGTCCTGGTCTTTCAGCTTCCTCCCCACACATAATAATTCAGCAAGCTCCAGCTAGAGTGTATTACGGGCTAGGCCTGAATTCAATGTCTAGCCTCCAGATTCCTCGGGTTGTTATCTTCAATGCTTGGACACCCCGTGTAGATTTGTAGCTGCCACTTCTTGCCTCTGATGTGTACTCCCGTCTCCAAGTAGTGCCGCGTTCATGTGGTGTGGTGTGTCTGGTCAGGTCAGGTAGACAACGTTATGCGGTGTGTAACTGTGGTTGATGGTTTGTCCCACAGTGCCCGTGCTCCGAGCCCCAAGGTATACTGCTTCAGAAGATATGGCACTTGATTGTAGCGGGCAGGGGAATGTCCGATTCTCACAGTAGCTGCCGTGAGTCAACGTTGCAGGCAATCTGTGCCGTATAATGTTGGGCGCCTTATCTTCTTCATATTGTAGGGTGTATTTGGGGCCGGTCTGGTCTGCGTATGCAAGATATTACGTCGCTTCTACTAGCCCTTATAGTCCCAGGAGAGGCAGGTCACATAGCTTTGTGGGACCTGAAGTTTGTTTATGGAGCCTCAAACTAAGTGGGCAATGGCTGGTTGGAAGCCTACAGTTTGTGTGAGGGGAGGGCCATCTATTCGCCACGGCCATCCACGCAGCAATGCCGATCAGTATCTATTTCCACATGGGGTTGTAAGAGCAGTGGCCCCTCACACGCCTTCCGCACTCAGGGACTGGCGAAACCGCCAATATAATGTGCGTGCAGGATCGTGTGGTATGGCCCGGGTTACCTTTGTAGGGTTGCGCAAACAATCACCGGGCACCTCTCTGGCGTCCAAGCATGTGCAGGCGCTCGCGGTGATCCTACCGGAGCATCCGCATGCTTTCCAGGGCTTCCTGGTGCTATGCCTTCAGGCTACTCGCTCGCTCATCGGTTGAGATTGGGGCAGAGGGCTGGCAAACCTCCCTTCGTGATGCAATTAGTAGCGCCACCTCCAGACTCAGGTGGCATCCCGGGTGCACAGTAGGCCTCTCGGGGCTGCACCAAACACACAGCATCCCAAGAGAACCACTGGACCAAATCACTCCAAACTTGGTGGGTAGGTGGACAACAGTATCATATATCACATCTACCAGTATAGTGAAAAACCGGGCTATAATTCGCTAGCTTTTACCTCCGGACCTCGGATCACCTGCAGAGCTCACACACGACACTCCATCTGGCAGTGTGCGCAACAGCGCCCCCCATATAATACATAGTTCTTAGAACAAATTACTTTCGTCTTAATCTAATCCCTACATAACAGAGAGGTCGGTCAGCCATCTTTGCGTATTCCTGGAGAGGAGAAAAAAGGTTATCAAGAAAGATAGCGAAAGAGAAAAAGAGAGAGAGAGAAAGAGAGAGAAAGAGAAGGAGAGAAAGAGGAGAGAGAGAGAGAAGGAGAGGGATAGAGAGGGAGAGAGAGGTAGAGAGAGGTAGAGAAAGGGAGAGAACAATAGAGAGGGAGAGACTGAGAGGGAGGGAGAGAGGGAGACCCTTTTCCACTAGGGCCGACCATGTCATTGACCTTCTAAAAAAAAGAAAATTTTAAAAATCAAATAAAAATTGACAAAAGAAAAAATGAAAAAAGAAAGAAAAAAGCAGGCGTATGCCGCTGCACACCACCCTGGCATGGATCCTCAAAATGTCTCTTCTTTGGTTATGCCCTTACTAAACTTTGCCTTATCTCAGGTGCTCTTAGGACATCCGAGAGATGCACCCAATATCTTACTCCGACATGCTGTCATGATTCCTGCCCCTCATGTCCGCAGCCCTCCAAGATGTCAGGCTGGAGCCAGGCCACGATCAACTACATGGCCCTCAAGGGCCTCTCCATCCCTCCAAAGACCCATTTGGAGTCAGACTTGGCGCTTGAGGCACCAGACTCACTCACTCCCATAGGATAACATCGGGGATTGGACTTGTAGTGCATTGATGGGGACAAGATGGATGCCCCCACATATTTTGGTACCCAGAACTGCACGTGCGGTCTAGTCTTTTGGGTGTGGTTCAGCCCAGAGACACCTGGGATACCCAGAGACTATTTAAGCCACACTCAGGCTGAGAAACATGCTTTGCATTTTCTGCACCTGCAACGTGACACTCACCGTGTTCGGATCGGTCACCAGTAGGCCTGCATCTTTCTTCTGTGCTCAGCTCCTGCAAGAACAAGAACACCATTAGGAACAGCCTTACCTTGCGGCACTTCTGCCCATCATTCATCGCTCCTTCTGTTCTGCGGGCATCTTCGGCGGTGTCATTCCCATCCCGGCACGCCGCTTCCTAAGGAAAAGGGAAAAGAACAGAAAAAAGGCATCAGTAAGCATTCTGCAAATCTTCGCTTATTTTTAAATACTGTACGAGCTTCAAATGCTTACCTGAATCCCAGCCGCTTTGTGGGAACTCTGTCTCCAGAACTTCTCATCCATCTGCAAGAGGGAGAAGACACTCAAGGTTAGCACGGAAACATCTAGAGGAGCCGCATACCGCACTTACCCACTGCATTTGTTCTTCATAACCGGCATCCACGCTGAGAACGTTGCGGCACCTAAAAGACACAGAAAAAGAACTCCGTTCAATACAAATACAAAAGGGGTGCATCGCGCAGCACGCTCTCACTCACCTTCAGCGCTACTCATCTCAGCAGCACGCCGACATCCCCGGACGCCAGCCATCATCTAAGGAAGGAAAGGAACGAAGTTAGAGAACTGTTCAAAAGACTCATTATACTTACCTGTCGGACTCTTGCCAGTGAAGTAACTAGGCAGCAACAAGCCCGCATCAATCACCGCACCCCTGCGCTGAAAGCAGGACGGAGAGCACACTATCCAAGAAAACAAGGTGAGCTGTGGATCAAAGGGAAGGGTTGGACCCCGGGGAAGAAGGGGTTCAAGCACACAATAGGGAGTTAAACTCTACCAATCCTGTGTTTCAGGCCCAGTCTCCAGTCGAATAGCCTCCAGGGAAGGGTTTGAGGTCGTAAGAGGTGAGAACAGGCTGAGTGACGTCCCCCTGGATACTAGGTGAGCGTTACAGAACTCAAAGCCTCACATCAAAATCCACCTGGGCGTCATGGAAATGTCAGAAACCGACCAGTTAGCCCACATGTTGGGGCAGCTACGTTCCGAAGTACATGCAGCCAGGCAGGAGACCAACACCCTGAGGAGAGAGCTGATAGTAGCCAAAGAACACACTGATGATTTAAGCCGGCAACTTCTCCAGTCACAAGCAGGGCATGCACCATTGCCGGGAAGCGTGCCCTCGATGCCAGCGCCATCAGCCAATCCCGTTCAGATAACCCTTCCTGGGGCAGTTCCCTTGGCCCCGCCCGAACGATTTACGGGGGATCCCAAGAGGTTTGCAACGTTCATGAACCAGTGCCGCCTGCACTTCCTTTGTAGGCCAGGGGCCTTTCCGAATGACCAATCACGGGTCGCTTTTGTGCTATCCTACCTGAGTGGTAGCGCCGCAGACTGGTCTGTACCCTTTGTGGCCCAAGACGATCATTTGCTGCATGACTTCAGGGGCTTTCAGCAGGAGATGGAAAAGCTGTTTGCCGTCGTACTCATGGGCAGGCATTAGACAACGAACTTCTGGCCCTACGCCAAGGGAATCAAGACCTATTAACATACATAGCCACATTCAATAGACTCATAGTTGAAGCGGAATGGCCTGTGGAGAAGAGAACCACGTTATTTCATTGGGGGTTGCAGGGGGAGCTCAAGGATGTTCTCGCACAAGTAGTGAACCCCCCAAAAGACTGCTCAAAATTCATTGACCTTGTTGTTCAACTGGATCATAGGTTGCAGGACCGAAGAGCAGATCGAACCAGACCGGACCCTCACCCTATGTGTGTGCATTCAAAGGACAATGCTGCCCGAACAACGCAAGGTTCAGGAGAACCAATGCAAATCGGGGGGGGTCAGATCCCCCTTGACTAAAGCGGAAAGGGATAAAAGGAGACAGCAGCAGTTATGTCTGTACTGTGGAAGGTCAGGTCATTTCCTTAAAGAGTGCCCTGTGAAGCCACCGAGGAGGACGGTAGGGGCCATGGACAAGGAAGATACCATCAAGGAATCGGAAAACTCCCCAGCCCGGCAAGTGTAGGGGTCCACTTGTCGAGCGAGGAAAGTGAACTACAGACCTCCCATTTTGCACTATCTGTGGTCTTGATCAATCACCAACAATCATCTTGGATGCACGCAGTAAGACCGTACCTAGACAGTGGAGTCTTTGGGAATTACATCGACCAGGATCTTGAGGCAAAGATGGAGCTTCCGTTATGCCCTAAATCAACCACCGACACTGTTACCACTGTCGACGGCACAGAAATAGATTCTGGTCCAGTATCCCAATGCACTGCAGCTTTATCCCTTCTGTGCCAGGATGGACACCAAGAATCTATCGTTTTCGACCTCATTAAGACACCACAGTTCTGGTTGATTTTGGGAATGCCATGGTTGGTAGCTCACAATCCTCGAATCGTTTGGCTAGCAAAAGAATTGGCCTTTCCCAAGTCTTGCATCCACACATGTTATCGCCAAGAGAAACAACCAATAGACACCAGAACCTCCACGCTTGCGACTGTGGCAATCGGCACCCTACCAAGTGAATACCAGGACTTTCAAGATGTCTTTCAGAAAGAACAGGCTAATACCCTGCCACCACATAGACCATACGATTGCCAAATTGACCTGATACCCGGTGCACAAATCCCTTGTGGGCGAATTTACGCACTCACGGAACCAGAAAACCAGCACCTGATGGCCTATCTTGCCTAATAACTGGCCAACAGGTTCATCCGTCCCTCGAAGTCTCCAGCAGCCAGTCCTCTATTCTTCGTACCGAAAAAGGAGGGGGACTTGAGAATGTGCATCGACTATTGCGCACTGAACCAGATTACCGTAAAAAATCGATACCCCCTGCCACTGATCCCTGAATTGCTTGATCAAGTCAAAGATGCCCAAATCTACACAAAACTAGACCTGAGGGGGGCATATCACCTTGTTCGCGTAAAACAGGGGGACGAATGGAAAACCGCTTTTCGCACCAAATACGGCTTGTACGAATATCAAGTAATGCCCTTTGGCCTTTGAAACGCACCTGCTGCATTTCAATACTTCATGAACGATGTCCTACGGGAATTGATTGATGTCTGTGCTCTAGTGTACATCGACGATATCCTAGCATATTCCGCATCAAAGCAGGACCACGTTAAACACGTCCGATCCGTGTTGCAGAAACTCCGTCAACACCAGCTCTACGCCAACCTCGAAAAATGCTCATTCCACGTCTCTGAGGTGGAATTATTGGCCTTTATTCTCAGCCCGAATGGAATCCGAATGGATGTACACAAGGTAGATGCTATCCTGAACTGGCCATCCCCATATTCATTCAAGGGGTTTCAAAGTATGCTGGGTTTTGCAAACTTCTACCGCCGGTTCATGACAGGATTTTTGCAAATCGTGCATCCCGTCACGTCATTACTAAGGAAAAGCAACAAAAATTTCCAGTGGACAACAGAAGCCGAGGAGGCTTTCCAGGAACTCAAAGCAAGATTCACATCTGCCCCAATCTTACGCCACCCTCACCCTGATCTCCCATACCTGGTGGAAACGGATGCCTCAAGCATGGCTATGGGAGCCGTCCTCTCAGAAAAGGACCCCGAAACGGGCCATTTACACCCTGTTGCCTTCTGGTCGCGTAAATTCACACCCCCTGAACTCAATTACGCTATCACAGACAAAGAACTCCTGGCCTTTAAGTCAGCCTTTAAGGCATGGCGGCACTACCTCTTGGGTGCCAGACACACAATCACCGTAATAACTGACCACCGGAACCTCCAGTACCTAAAAATGGCAAAGGCCCAATCCTCACGACAACTACATTGGGCTCCTTTTTTTGCTGAATGTGACTACGTGATTACATTTCGACCAGGGGTGGAAAACGGGAAGGCCGATGCCCTTTCCCGTATGGGGATGGAAGAGCAAGGGTATCAGACCCCTGACCCAATAGCAATCATCCTGAGTGACAAGCTCCTAGGAATCACAGCAACCATAACTCAGAAAGAATTACATGAAGAAATCCAAAACCTGATGAGTCCGGAGCAATTACAAGCGTGGAGTGCACAAGGAGAACATTAGATGATAAAAGATCAGTTGCCCTACTTCAGGAATATTTTATTCTTACCAAACCAAGAACTACGAGAACAAGTCATGTCCGGTTATCATGATTCCTTGATCAAGGGCCACCCGGGAATCGCTAAAACCCTAGCCAAGGTAAAACGAAATTATTGGTGGCCCACGTGGCGTAAAGACATTATCCAATTCATCCTATCTTGTGGAGTGTGTGCTCAAAACAAGTCATCCAAGCAGAAACCGGCTGGGCTATTACAACCATTGGAAATCCCACCAGCACCCTAGCACACGTTGTCCCTCGATTTTATTACTGATTTACCACCCAGTCAAGGGTTTAACACTATTCTTGTGGTCGTGGACCTATTTTCAAAAATGGCACATTTCATTCCTCTTAAGGGGCTCTCAAATGCTTCCACTCTGGCAAAGGTATTTCTTGAAGGCATTGTACGGCTCCATGGGTTTCCTTCAGTTTTGGTCTCAGACCGAGCTACTCAATTCGTATCTAACTTCTGGAGAAAATACTGCTCTATGGCCCAGATAGACATCCGGCAACCCACCAGTCACCATCCCCAAACGGATGGTCAAACTGAGAGGACAAATCAGATGCTCGAGCAGTATCTGCGTTGCATGTTACACCAAGCTGAAGGAAGCTGGTTCGACCTATTATGGATATCTGAATATTCTTATAATAATTCCCTACACACCAGCACTGAGCAGACACCCTTTTATACCATGTATGGCAGGCACCCACGTACTTCTGAGTTGGAAGTTCCTACAACCCTGGAAATGCCAGCAGTCAAAACCTTGCACACAACCATTTCTCAAACCTTTAAAAGGGCAGCTGAACACCTACTTCAAGCTACGAATCTCCAGCTAAGAATCGCCAAAAGACGTTTGCTGATCAACACCGAGCAAAGGCCCCCAACTACCAAGTGGGAGACAAAGTCTGGCTGGCGTCTAAACACGTGTCCATTAAAGGAACCCGAACTTTCCGTCCAAGATACATGGGTCCATTCACCGTCACCTCTGTGATAAATCCTGTGGTGGTCAGACTAGCTTTGCCGTCAAACATGTAGATTCATCCTGTGTTCCACGTGTCTCTCCTTAAACCTGTTCAACCTGGGACCCGGGTAGCAACGCCACCGCAGCCAGTAGTAGTCACCGGGGAGCCAGAATTCGAAGTCAAGGACATCCTAAATTCAAAGTACGTCAGGTCCAAATTATACTACTTAGTAGACTGGAAGGGGTATGGTCCACAAGACAGGACATGGGAGCCTTGTGAGTACATCCATGCACCTCGCTTGCTTAGACGATTTCATCAAAACCATCCAACCAAACCAGGACCAGACAGAAGAGCCACCCTGAGAGGGGCCTTGGGGGGGGGAGTGCTGTCATGATTCCTGCCCCTCATGTCCCCAGCCCTCCAAGATTTCAGGCTGGAGCCAGGCCACAATCACCTACATGGCCCTCAAGGGCCTATCCATCCCTCCAAAGACCCACTTGGAGTCAGACTTGGCGCTTGTGGCACCAGACTCACTCACTCCCATAGGATAACATTGGGGATTGGACTTGTAGTGCATTGATGGGCACAAGATGGATGCCCCCACATATTTTGGTTCCCAGAACTGCATGTGCGGTCTAGTCTTTTGGGTGTGGTTCAGCCCAGAGACACCTGGGATACCCAGAGACTATTTAAGTCACACCCAGGCTGAGAAACATGCTTTGCGTTTTCTGCACCTGCCGCGTGACACTCACCGTGTTCGGATTGGTCTCCAGTAGGCCTGCATCTTTCTTCTGCGCTCAGTTCCTGCAAGAACAAGAACACTGTTAGGAACAGCCTTTCCTTGCGGCGCTTCTGCCCATCATTCATCGCTCCTTCTGTTCTCCAGGCATCTTCGGCTGTGTCATTCCCATCCCGGCACGCCGCTTCCTAAGGAAAAGGGAAAAGAACAGAAAAAAGGCATCAGTAAGCAATCTGCAAATCTTCGCTTATTTTTAAATACTGTAAAAGCTTCAAACGCTTACCTGAATCCCAGCCGCTCTGAGGGAACTCTGTCTCCAGAACTTCTCATCCATCTGCAAGAGGGAAAAGACACTCCAGGTTAGCGTGGAAACGTCTAGAGGCGCTGCATACCGCGCTTACCCACCACATTTGTTCTTCATAACTGCCATGCACGCTGAGAATGTTGCGGCACCTAAAAGACACAGAAAAATAACACAGTTCAATACAAATACGAAAGGGGTGCATCGCGCATTGCACTCTCACTCACCTTCAAAGCTACTCATCTCAGCAGCACGCCGCCATTCCCAGACGCCGGCCATCATCTAAGGAAGGAAAGGAACGAAGTTAGAGAACTGTTCAAATGACTCATTATACTTACTTGTCGGACTCTTGCCAGTGAAGTAACTAGGCAGCAACGAGCCCGCATCAATCAACACGCCCCTGCGCTGAAAGCAGGACGGAGAGCACACTATCCAAGAAAATAAGGTGAGCTGTGGATCAAAGGGAAGGGTTGGACCCCGGGGAAGAAGGGGTTCAAGCACACAGAGACAATAGGGAGTTAAACTCTACCAATCCTGTGTTTCAGGCCCAGTCTCCAGTCGAATAGCCTCCAGGGAAGGGTTTGAGGTCGTAAGAGGTCAGAACAGGCTGAGTGACGTCCCCGTGGATACCAGGTGAGCGTTACACATACGGATGGCGAGAGGAGTACAGAACACCACCTCATATTGACCTTTAAACCTGGGGCTGATCAGTTCCCCAGACAATAATGGTCCAGTTGTAATATGGGCAATGCTGTGTATGGAACTATGGTCTTGCTTTCTACAGGGGTGGTCACTATTTCTCCCCCCCTTTACCGCACGCCACTACCGCCCCTTTCTGCTTCCATCCCATCCCTATGTCAATTGTTTATGACACATCAACATATAATGTCGCCTTCCGTCAATGCATGAGCTGTTCATCAGAGTGGGAAAATAAATAAAAGCCCTGTATATAATCCGGAGTTGCTAAAACAGGGGCCGTGCAAATAGCTTAAGTACTCAAATTGTCTAGTCATTTTGTCAGTCCATTCAAATGTACTTGTAAGTCCTCTGTCCTTCCCTGAGACTTTGTAACAGTGGCCTTGTGTAGACTGCGTAGTCTAGGATCCATGCCCTACAATAATTACATAAGCCCAAAAAACTGCTACATTTCCTTCACAGTACTGGGCCTAGGGGCGGAACGTTCTGCCTCCGCTCTATCTGCTAAAAAATGTTTTCCCCCATTACAAAAAAGAGTCGTCCCAAGTATAGTCCCTCCTGTTGGCAGTATTCTAGCTTCTTTTCATCTGCCTTGTACCCTTTGTGAGCCAGCAATTGCAATAATGCAACAGAACCCCTCCTGCACTGACAATCCTTTTCACTACATACCAACCGATCATCCACCTACTGGATGATTTGTGCTAAGCACCTTACTTCAATGTAAGATAACATAACATACAAAAAATAAAAAAATATATAATCTTGTACTGGGGTCACATCTCTAAGTAACCCAAAACATGTGGATTAACAGTCCATAATTGTGCTGGCACATATATCGCATGTCCTCCTAAAAAAATAAAAATATCTGAGTTACCACTGCCATCAGGGGGCACTGTACCTCCCTATACTGCACCATGATATCACAGGGGATGCAGATTTCCAAAATAATCTCCCCATTTTGTCCACTGTCCTCAAATAACTTTTCATCAGTCAATTAGACTGTCGGGTCTATACATAATATTGTGTGCCACTCGCACCCAACATGGTCTGTTCCAATTAGGACTGGTCTTTTTCTGACACTACTAGTCCTTGTAAAGCTAATGACAATATTGACAATATTGAACCTGCCACCTTCTCAGGTGGCACTATGGGTCGGAAAATAAAATCTGTAGGTACTTGCCAACACTTTGTCGCAATTTGAGGCACTGCTTTTAATAATACATTAATACCATTAAAATAACTATATCTAGGACCACAGGAACCCCATGTACTACTGACTCCCTTGCTATTGCATTGATTATTACCATTGCTTGAGTTACACACATCCATGAAGTGGAACACACTACCCCTTGATCTGTGAATAATACAGTTATATTTATTGTACTGAGCAGATCCCTACCCAACAAGTGTCATGGTGTCACAACCTTAACCCCAGACCATGGGACTCGTGCACCATGGCCCCTGCCAGAGTACTTTAACACTAACAAAGCCAAAAAGGCCTACTTCAGCCCACTGCAGGTGCCTTGGACGCAATCCTGGCGCCGTTGGCATCAGGCTCACTTGGCGAGAATGGGTTCCAATAGACAATGGGTGAACATGGCGGCCCCCACGAGGATCATCGGGGAACTGCAATAAGCAGTCTAGCATCAGGGTGGGGTCCGCCCCAAAGGCACCTGGGATACCTGCCGGGTATTTAAACCACGCCCGACCTGAGGCACGCGCTTCGCGTTATTCTGCCCTTGCAGCGTGACGTTCACCGGTTCCTGCTCTGCATCCTGGCCTACACGGGCGAGAGACTTTTAAGAACACCGCCATCCTTACCAGTTCAGCTTCAGCTCCTCCATCCAGTCCGAGCCTTCAGGAACTTCTCCATCGTTCTCCAGCTACATCCCTAGGAAAAAAGAGGCAAGAATCAGAAGCTACTTACTCAGTTCTCCTGGAAGGCTTCCGCCTTTCCGAACATTATCCTCGGCGTTTAGTCCCAATATATCGCTGCTTCCAGGAATCTTCAGCGACCTGAAAAGAACAACAACACAGGTCAGTCAACGTGCAAGGACTCTTTCAGCGCCGCATCTAGCGCACCCTTACCTTCTCAAACTCTGCCGTCAGCCTTGGCTCACTCCACCAGCCCCTGCAAGACAACAGAAGAAGGTTATTGGAGCATTCATCAATACAGACACTACTCAAAAGACACTGAAAAGACTTACATGAAAAGTGGGGTTGCAGCCGGTGTGGACTCCAGCCAAAACGCCAGTGAAGTAACTCAGCGGATCTGCCAACAATGATGCACCCCTGCCCAGCACGGCAGGACGGAGAGCGCAACTTTCCGAAAATCAAGGTGAGAGAAGTCCCAGGGGGAAACCGCAAGGGGAACGCAGGGAGGAGGGTTTCTCGTGGGAAGGAGAAGTCGCTAAATCCACCTCCTGTCTTCTAGAACTGATTCCTGGCAGAACGAACCCCGGGGAAGGTGCTGTGTACCCAGAAGCATCCCAGATCAGTCTAGAGGCACCCCTGTGGATGCAAGGTGAGCATTACACATGGCCACAGGCCCCAGAACACATAAAACACACTATCTAGTGATGGGGCAATGGGTCACTTGACTCACTTATGTCCCTTTGGGACCTATAAACACAGGGGCCCTGGCTGGACTCAGTCCTGGCGCCTTTGATGCCAGGTTCATATAGAGATGTGAGCAGAAACACTTTTTTCAGTGCAGGAGTGCTTTTACTTTATTTCAGTGCAGGAGTGCTTTTATTTTACAAGAACTTTCCAGGAGCTGATAGCCTTTATTCCAGAGAACATCCTCAAGTGCTGACTCATCAGGTGTGGCTCCCTAGGCCTGGTCTTCATGTGCTGACTTATCGGGTGTGGCAGACTGTGGCAGGCAGGCTGAACCTGATGGGCGTGGCTTCAGAAGCTCAGCTATATAAGCTGCTCCATCCTTAAGGCCGGTGCTTCGTGTTACTGTGCACTTGCGTGCAACGTGACGCTCACCGCCGCTTGGACCAGTTTACTTACCTTTAAAACCAGGTGTTCTCCTGCATACTCACCTCCAGGAAACTGGTACTTCATCGCTTCACCTGCAGACTCATCTCCTGACATCCAGTGATCTTGATCCCAATGCCGCAGCACCGCACTCCGCATCCACAAACTCGGACGCTGTGAAGAAGAAGAAAGACAAGGTTAGAACATCTGTCCTAGGGCCGCGCCACATTTAAACCCTGCGTGCGCCCTAGTTAACAATTTACCAGCTACTGTACCATTGCAGCTTCGTTCCTCATTCCCTCCGGCTGACGCCTCGAGCTCCGCAGCTTCTGCCGGGCCGGCAACATCACCTGCAAAGGAAGAAAGCAAAAGAGCAAACATCAAAAGTGGAACACACAGCAATACAAGACAACAAACTTTACAATACAACAAAAACAGATGAGGAAAGACAAAAGCAAACAGGAACACTTACCTGAAGTATAATGGCTTAGTCGCAGCAGGACTGGACTACCACATGCAAGGGGCCAGTGAAGGAACTCGGTCCAGATCATACAAGTGCCCCTGCCAGAAGCAGCAGGACGGAGTGCTTGCCAAAACTAATCAGCAGGAGCAGTCCCAAGCAGCATCACCTATCACCACCAGTCACCACATAAGCACAGAGGGCGAAGTCGGACCCAAGCAGCCTCACCCCTGGGAGGGCTGCAACCGTGCCCCAACGCCTCCGCAGAGACCAGGTGAGCGTAACAACAAGTTCACTGGGGAACTCTCTGAATATAACAAGGGGGCTTGTACTATCTCCCCTCCCACTTTTATATCCAGCTCCTCTGTCCATGGAACTGTAGAAATAGCCCTAGAGAATCCCTGCATGTAAAAGGTTTTACCTAATAATGGAAGGTTCCCCTCCATGATGCATGATTTAGTTGCACCTGAATCTACCATAAATATAAATTGCCTGTTTCCTATTTCCACCTCCACCAAGGACTTCTCTTCAGGGTGTGCGGTTATCAATAGGATTGGACATGCAAGTGCTTTCTGTGGGCTGTCCTAATCAGGAAAATGTATTTGTCCTGGGGAATGAAAAAGGGCTTCCCCCGACATTGCAACTCCTTGGAATGGGGCGCCTGTTCCCCTGCCATTCTGTTAAACTGTGTTCCCTCAGCCTGCTGTAATTGTTCCCCATGTTGCCCTTGCCTTTCAGCCCCATAAGGGGACTGATTTTGACCCCCTTGCCCAAATTGCTGTTGTCTCATTGCTTGGGATCCCTGCCCTGTAGGTGATGGCCCATAATTAAATCTCATCCCGGGCCTGTTCCTGCACTCCCTTGTGAAATGCCCCAAATTCCCGCAACACCAGCACTGTGATGTTCCCAATCCTCCTTCCCGAGGCCCTATACTCACACAGCCTATTGCTCTTGCTCCTCGAAATCCTCCTTTTCCCCTTGGTGTTCATTCATACTGCCACTGTGGGTTGGATTACTGTCCCCACCACCCCATTGTCCCTGTCCTCCTTCACCCCATAGTGCCGTAATTGTGGCATTCCCAATTTGTTGAGTGTCTCCTGTCCACATTTCCTGTAATTTAACAATAAACCTAACTGGGTCCTCATCATCACCCAGTGTGCACTGCATTAAAGAATGTAAGTCAGGGGTATCTGGGTACATCCTTCCTCCATACCCTTGCCCTTACCTCATCAAAGGCTGCTCCATCATGTTCATTATCTGCAAGATTTACCCCAGCCCTTGCCCATATGTCCCCAGCCTGGTGCCCATGTATGATGACCAGTAAACTCTTCAAATCACCTAGTGCTAAAGCTACCCCTGCTGTTTATTTTTCAAATTCATAGATCCATTTACTAGCTCCGTCTATAAGCTGGGGGAGAGCAGTAATCAAATTATGTTTGTCCATTTGAGGCCATGGCACATACTGCGTTATCTCTACTCCTTCATGCTATAGAGGCATCTGCATATCTATTTTGTTTTCTACCACTTTAGTATTCTTCTGATCTTGAACTACCATGATTAAATCTGGTCTGTTTCTTGGTCTGTCCCTCCTCACTGCCGCGTGTGGCACGGACGGGTTTCTCGCCACCTCCTTGATCTCCTTCTTGCCCTGCCTCGTCATTATTTCTACCACCTTGATCTTCCCCTCCATTTTCCCTTATTTGTTCTACCTCTTGTACCAGGACCGTCCATACCCTCTGCTCATCAATTTTTTCAATCTAAACATTTCTTATTGCCCCATGGTTGAATCTAAACAAACAATGTCCTGACTTCCAATCCCCTATTTTCTGTACTGATACCCTTATTTCTGGTGATACTTCTTTGGGTTCTTTTAACCTGACCAACCTTTCCCGCAATGCTCTTAACTCGTTGTCTGCGTCTACGTGTGGACCCTCTGGGTACACCACTGTTATGGGCATATTAGAGCTTGTGGATGGGCTATATGGAGTTGCAAAAGCTCTTGAGTCCCCCCCACTTGCTAGTCCTGATAATCCTGTTGACACTCTCTCTACCACTGGAGGCTTATAGACTGGGTTTTTATACCCTACTTCAGGTTTAGGCGTTATGGGGTATATCCCCTTACATTTGATCTCTTTTTCACCTTCCTGATCTTCCACATCCTCAAATAATTGACAGAGATCTAGAACCTCTTCTCTTTTTTGGACTTGTTCCCTTCATATGTTGCTGCTTCAAAGATGGACATTTTTTCTAGCATGTTTCTGTTATGGGAGCCCTGCTCTGGCCAGGAGCAGGACTTCCCCCCTTCCTTTGTTTCTACTATCAATTGTTTATTTATTCTGTCACACCACAGTGGCAGAACCCGATGCATGTGTTTTATTGGAGTTTCTTCCTTCACACACACTGTGACTCATCCACCTTGCTTCCTTTTTTACCACAAAAGACTGCAAGAGAAAATATACACAAAATAATGGACTACCATCCAGGCCCATTCCTTATACTGAGCCACTACTGTTGTAATACCAGGTATTGCTTTTATTGTCATAAGAAGAATAATGTGTGGTACTACCTTCTCAACCTGTCATGGCTGAGGATCCCTTACCTCCCAGCCCTTATAAGCTGGGATTCCCTTTCATCTCTGTTTTTTTATATATGCTGTGGTTCCCTTTCCATTATAAAAAGTAGAAATAATGAAATACGTGACCATTTCAATACATAACCCACTTCTTATCCAATCTACTCCTTTACACATCACCTGAAATCCATTCCAATCTATCCTATACAATCTTATTCCTTATCACCAAAAGTCCTATTTTATACTGCATCACCAATACTACATCACCAAAAGTCCTATTCCATTGACATTTCACAACATCCACATTACCATAATATCTTTCACATCACCAAATATTTCATTCACATCACCATATCATACATACATGTTCCCATTTTGTTATCACTTGCAAGAGTATACTCACGTGGGCCTTGTTCACTAGAGTTTCCTGCGTTCCGAAGCTGGCCTGTCGTTCTGGAGCCACGCCCTGCTCCAGTGAGCAGAGAGGATTTCTTCTAAAATGGCTCCTACTAAAGTAGCTCAATATACAAGAGGTTTTTGATTAAGGGGACCAATCACTATAGCTGGGCGTGGCTCTTTTCCTGGTGGCTAGGCCTGGGCTTTGCAAAGTATGGGGGTGAAACTGAGGTCACGTGGGGGTCACCACTGAAAGATAGGCCATACTTGTACCCCTTAAATACATTGGGGTACCCCCTGATCACACTCACACCAGAGTAAATGAGTTAAGGCATGAGTCTATCTTGCAAGAGATAACAAACTTTAATCATTACAAAGATGAGGATTGGGGGTAATGGCAGAGGACTCTACCATTTTGACCAGCATTCTGTCTTCCTTGGCTGGCTCCCAGGTCCTGAAGACTGGTGCTGGGCCTGGAGCTTAAATACTCTTGACTTGGCTACTGGATACCAGCAGAGCTCATCCAAAATGGTTCTTCTTGCCATACAAGGGATGTTGTAGTCTCTAGTGTTGCACAGCCAGGTTTACATTTAGACCAATCCTACTTTAACATACTGATGCCTCTGCAGGAATACATTTTGCTCTTGTTTAGCATTGTTTGCTATGTTATAAACATTCATACATAAACACATCTTCCCGCCATTCTTTCAACACTTCACTCAACATAATTATATTTGATCTGGTCCAGTAATTTCTACAAAAACACTTACTTTGACATATTGTTGCATTGTGTGCATGAGCACGTACATTCTGCTATTCTTGGCTTTTAATAACCAGGAACAGCTGCTCATCCACGTCGTGTGCTCTGCGAGAGCTAGCCTCGGTGATGGTGACGCAATGCCTGTAGTCTACTTTTAGCACAGGCTACATTCCTTCTGGCAGAGAGCCTGTTTTGAGATAAGCTAAATACAATGTAACAGTTTTACAAATATATTCAGCTAAATATCTATTTGCACCTTATATTTAAATCCTATTTTCATTTAGTGGCTGGCCACACCTGTGTGTGATTATTTTTGCGTGAAAAAAGCTTTCTCAGTGCTATAGTGCTTAGAAGTCTTGCCTAATTGTAAAGCGCTCGAGGGTTGCAGGAAGGCACTAGCCAAGGCGCTAGCTCCTCCCCAACACATAGGAGGGACCGGGGCTTCGAGCACTTTGAGGATTTCGAACAGCTCCCTTGAATTGGAGCTTGCTTCAGTGATTCTAATATTATAAATGTTGGCTTCAGTGGAGAAAATGACTGATTTGTAAACACTTCTTGAGTGGTTAAAGGCTTCCTTGTTCGCAGAAGTTGGGTTTTTTCTCCAGAGATTTTCAAGGGCACGTTTTTGTTTGCGGAGGGTGCTTAGTTCCTCTGTGAACCAGTTCTTGGAGGTTTTTGCGGATTAGGTATTGAGGGGGGCATGCTTGTCTAGTGTGCTGAGGGGAGCAGTTATTCGTTGAAAGAATGACTTCGGGGTCGGCGCTGACGGGCATTGTTGTGATGGAGTCCAGGATAGTGGGGGTAAGTTGCTCTATGGTGAGTTTACGGGTGTGTCTGGCGGTGATGGATGGGTGGTAACCTGTTCTGTGGGTGATGTTGGAGATGGTGGCCATGGTAAAGCAGATCAGGTAGTGATCTGTCAAGAGTAGTGGGTCAACAGGAGAGACTTGGACTGGAGTGTTGGTACAGAGTATCCAATCCAGGATTCTTCCTTTATCATTAGTGGGAGTGAGGACCAATAGGGAGAAATTCATCTTGTTGAGAGTAGTAGTGAGGCCTGTGGTTTTCTGATCATTGCTTGTAAGCTTTTGTTTGGACGATAGCTTCCCCACATGGTTTTCGGGCCTTCTACTACCTCACATGCTTGCTTGCACAGTCACTTTGGTTCAATAAGTAAAACGTTCATTGTTTTCGTACAGTTTGTTATTCCAAAATGTTATTACTGCTTCTTTCACTCACACGTGAGTGAAACGGCCTGCCGCGAACACGCGGATAGCATCGGAGCGCTCCAGAGACACTCGCGAGCTGTGAACTCACCAGTAAGTCGCTCGCTACTGCTCCGCTTGGTGTTCGGAGATCTTCTGACGTTGTGGCTCCTTGCAATCAGGAAAACAGCTTCCTCTGGTCCACTTCTGCTCGTGCAACTGGGAAATGGAGCTTCCTTCTCTCCGCAGAGGTTCAAGTGCAACCCAGCCACCTGCAGCCTCTAATAAGGGTAAACTTTGCTCGCTCCTTCTGCTACGCGATGCGCTACCTCTGCACAACGAGCCTTCAATGGGCAAGAATCCTTTTTTTAAGCTTCCCGCTGCGCAACCAGGGATAACTCGAGGCAAGCACCCTCTCAGGATCCACCAGCGCTCTTGGCTGCACAGGGTCCTGGCGCCTTCTCTCGCCTCCAGCTCCACTTTCCTCTGCATATGCGGCCCGTACTGCTTTCTCCTCTCCTACTGCTCTTGTTGCTCCTGCTGTTCATGTTCTCCCCCTGCCTGCACCTGGAGGGCCTTTTTAAGCCTCTCAGTCTCTCTCAGGTGTAGGTCGTTAACACTAATTAGCTGACAGCTACTACAGCAATATTCCTCTGCATCACTCTTCCTCGTCCCAGTAATGAGGGAATTATGGGACTTGAAGTCCCTGCCAACAAAGTTAGTTTTCCTAGCCTTTTCTACTTTGTTGATTTGATCTCCACTTTCTTCGATATTTATTTAAGGAGTATCACAAACATTATTTGTGAATTTTGTTTAGAAAGAGGAATAAGGCTTTCTAGATTTTTGGCGATTATTATTCACAAACTTCCTTCCATTGTCCCCTTTTGAGTTAGGGAAGTTTCTAGCTCTATGGGTTTATTTTATTCCTTTTTATACCACAGGAAGTCTTGCTAATTTTCCCCACATTAAGATATTCAATATGTGGAACAGCTAGGTTATTGTGAAAACAAGCGATTATACTCTGTGGCATTTGTGATATGTCTTCCCCAGAGCAAGGCAAATACTGCGTCTCACCCCACAGATTCCTCTCACTCCCCTGAACCCTTTCTCCTCTAAGGTGATCCTCCCGCAGAAAACCACTCAGAAGGTCAGGATCAGGAAGCGTCTGCCTTTCCCTGGCCACCTGGGAGGAGGCTCTAGGCAGGGGTTTAGTGAGGGATCTGCAAAATTCATCACAATTGGTAGAGTACAATTGTAGTAGGAGTTTTATCCTGGCAGGTGAGTAAACCAGGAAAAGGACAATTAGTAGTTAGTGCTGGGAGCTAAGTATACCAGGAAAGAAGATGATTTAAACTACTGTGGTTGTGGTAAAGAGGTATGTTGGAAAAGAAGTGTTAAATCCATCACCTTGTCTTGTTGAACTGTTGCATTTCCAGAAGGTGTTTCCTTTAAAGAAGAAGTATGATGATAAAGCTATCCTGACGGAAGAGCTTCATTTGAAGAAGGAAGATGATGTGCAAATAATTGCTTGACCTCTGAGAAAGAACATTTATCCTATGTTATGAACTTGTGTTTTTAGGAAAAGACTTTTGTTTTGCCAAGCAAGAGAATATAGAAAATTGATAGTTGTTCTGAGTTGTGAACAAGGCCTTTGTAAAGAAAGATATTTACTTTACCAAGTGGAAGAATCTATTGCATGGAAGAGAACTTTGGTGCTATGTTAAGTAGAACTTTGTTTTTGCACAGAACCTTCCTGAACTTGAACTTTGCTGAATGTATTCCTGACTTGATCCAGGGGAAGCAAGTCTTACCCTGGTCACAAAGAATATTTTCTAAAGCTTTTGCGTTTGAATTGATATGTTATCTTGTAAAACTTACTACAGTCAAACAAACCCTGAATAATTTTGTTGTGTATATTAGTGTGAGGGTCAGATACTTTTTGGACACTAGGTACTTTTTCTTTAGTCGTAGGGGCTCATTCTGAGCCTGCCAGTCCGGAAACAACGGTGCAGGTAAGCTTGCTGGCACTGTTATTTCCAGACCGGCATATTACAGGCCTGCCTGCCGGAGCCGCTGTGCCCGACAGGTCGGACCCTGCCGGGCACAGCGGCCACGGAAGGAAGACCGTCACGGAAGCACCGGCACTGTTGGTCCCCACTCTCATAGGGTCCTGTATGACTCTATGGGAATGGGGACTTACAATTTACCGGCGCCTGACTTTCCGGGCCGCTGAGGTTGTAATCCCCCAGTGTTACCGGGAAGTCAGGTGCCGGTAAATCATTACGGTACCGCGGCAACCTGCCATTAGCACCAGTACGATTACTGCCGGATCTGTAATAAGGCCCTTAGTTTGTTAGGCAGAGACGTCCTTGTTAGGCTAAGGAAAGATAGGCGTTCATCTCACCCCTTTTTGTTCAATAAAATGGCAACTTGTGAGAAAACGTTACCTTTGTGTCCGCCCCGCATCTCTGACTCCCCAAAGCTATTTGTTGAATTCGAGTTGAAAACAGTCTAAGGCACCCGTTGGGTGCATTCATTTACAATGGTGACAAAGATAGGTTAATAGCCGCCGATTATCACAAGACGGCCATCCAGTGGGGAGCTTAAACACTAAATGCCCACTGAAGAGCTCTCAACGCTTCTTTGTCAACAAGTGGCTGATGTGGCTGATGAGGAGGATTCAGTGTTTGAAGGCAATGAGGTGATAACACTTCTGCATATCCCGTGACTAAACACAGGTTGTAATGTAAGCGCTGGAAAGCACACATTTTAAGCCCAGAACGAAAATAGAGAAATTATTATATTAGCATGCTGCAAGACTGGTGACTGGCAACATGGGGGAAGTTGCTGGGGGCCCCCTTTGGGCTTGTGGCCCCATTCTTTTGTAAAGGTGCATACTTGCCAACCCTATGGATTGAGGCAGTAGGCTACTGCTTTTCACACAGGCCTACCGCCTACGGATTTTACTATCGTATCATACCCCATTTTTAAACTGGTATAGACTGTGTGGAGCACCTCATATCATGACATTACCCTCTAGTTTCTGGTAACTCCTGTTAGAGATTGGGGCAGCACGTCTGTTAGACTCTGACTACACCAACAGAGGAATTGTCATGTATGCACCGAAGCACTGTGACCCCTCTTGCTCTCACGTGCTGGCTGGATCGTCTCATATCCATATCCGTGTTTTCTGAGCGAGGAAAGTGTGGAGCAGAGGAGAGCAGATAAATAATAATAAATACAAATAAATAGAAAATGGAGGAAATAAACAGTGGTAGTGCAGCCAGCAAGTGGCAAATGCTGTGTTTAAGGCAGCAGACTGGGTAAGTCTGATAAGTGCAGAAAAAGAAGAAAAATGGGGGGCTGTATGGGTACAGATACAGTCCCCAGTGCAAGGAGTAGCCAGGAGGCAGTGCAGGAGGATGGCAGGGTGAGCAGGTACCTGGGCCCAGGGGACAGAGGGTGGCCAGATGCACAGTGCCAAGAGAGAGCAGATCAGTAGGGGACAGGGGGAGCAAAGGCAGAAGCAAAGACGAAGGTCTTGAGGTTCTCCCGGAACCATAGATGGTTCTCCTCAAGTTTTAGATTGGCGGGGAGGCTGGTCCAGAGGGAGACCGCATCCGAAGATAGAGATCTACCCCCACGATTGACCCGGAGGGAGTTAGAGGTAGAGGAGCGAAGAGCTCGAGAGGGGAGGTATTTGCGGAGGGATAGCTGAAGGTATTTTGGACCCAGGCCCCAGAAAGACTTGTGGACAATGCAGAGGGTTTTGAATTTAATCCTTGCATCCACTGGGAGCCAATGGGAGAGATTTCACGGCTGGAGAGATACAATCCCAGGGCTTGAGGCCAAGGAAAAGTATCGCAGTCCTATTCTG